>NC_048304.1:7451258-8121014 GCF_013100865.1 Trachemys scripta elegans | reverse complement strand
CTTGCATCTGAAGAAGTGAGGTTCTTACCCACGAAAGCTTATGCTCCCAATACTTCTGTTAGTCTCAAAGGTGCCACAGGACCCTCTGTTGCTTTTTACAGATTCAGACTAACACGGCTACCCCTCTGATACTTGCAGGTTAAGAGTTACGTTCGACAACACCCATAAGACTCTACTACTCTGAGTTTGGCAACTAGATTAGAGGCTGGCTGACTAAAAAGCAATGGGACAAATTTTCAAATGCAGGTGTCTCTGTTGTGCATTATGCTATGTACAGGTGCGTGTGGAAATTTAGGCATTTGTTCTTGAAAAACATAGCTGATGTGTTCCTTCCTCTTTGGAAGTTCACATGGAAATAAATGCCAGGAAGGGTTATAGCAGATTAAGATCCTGCTCATGTTTGGGCAATGCTAAATCAACTTGGCTCTAAAATGAGGCAAATGCTGATGTAATGTGTATTATTTTCTCCTCACTCCTTAAGAGTCAAAACCTATATTCCTTGGTCAGTCAAAATTCCCTTTTAAGACAACAGGAGTGTTGATTGATAAGGGCCACAGGATTGTGCTCTTAAGGGAGAAATGATAATGTAGTATCAGAAAGAAGAGGACTGGCTGATATCTGCAGAATCGGGGCTGATAATCAGGAAACTCATAGTGAGATGAAGCATGACTGTTGCTTTAACTTGGAGTAGTCAAGGATAATCTAAGGAGAAAAACTGGCCTGCTTCTGTTTATTAAAATTTCCCTTTGAATTTCCATTGCTAGACTCAGTTCTGATAACTAGTGCTCTGCCTATAGAAAACCTCACTTTTATAAAACATGGCAAAATGGCCTGTATTTTTGATATTTGTTTTCCTGTATTTAATCATCTTGAATCTGATACTCAAGAAGCTGGTTTATTCTTCTTTGTACTACATTGATCATGTATTTAATGCTCATTTAAACATTGCTTTCCTTGGTGACAGGTTTTAGGTGTTAATGATTATTTAATTGTTAATTATCCATAGCTGATACTTCAGTTGAAGTCTAACTATTTAAATAAGCACATTGCTTCTTGTCCTTGTTCTGTGATTCTAAAATAAGGATACTAAAAAAAAAAAAATCCTGCTTGTGCTGGTAAACATGTGTTTTTGCTCTTAACTTTTTAGGAGTTTTTTTTTTTAAATTTAAGTGAAATTAACCGTCACAGTCTAGGGACACAGTGGTAGTTAGTAATGTTATTATCTATCTCTTTGACTGTGAGTTGCAGTGAAAGTGGATAAATGCTGGCCTTCAGTTTCACCTACTGCAACTGCACTGACCTCAACAGAGGGAAGAATTTGGTCCAGTGTTTCAATGCTAGATAATTTTTCTTCTAGATACACTCCAAAAAAGTTTTTTTTTTTTAACTGGGTGTCTGTGCAACCCACACTTTCCATCCTGCCTAAAGTGACGAGTGACCTGAAAGCCTAATCTCGATACCGCACCACAAAACGATGGATCACTTAGAACTGGAAGTGTCTGTTGGTGAAAGTCTGCAATTCGAATGACAAGGGTTTTACATATCCAGACTGATTTTCACATCTTAGTATGAAAGCCCATCCACTTGAGTGCCCTGCTAAAGTTGGCTCTAGACAGTGCTACTGTCCTTGCACTCAACACAGTGGAAGTTCTCACACCCATATTCTGCCCCACCTCAGTTGCCACTCGCTGCTAAAAAGGCATTGGTCTGGGCATAGTTCTGTTGCAGGTGGGACGGGATTCAGATGGCCATCCTGAAATTCTTATATAGGAAGCCAGGCTAGATCACAATGGCCCCTTTTGGCCTTAAGCGGTATTAACCTAGTACGGCTGTCCCTACATGCTGTGCACCATGGAGGTTGTATATCCTACAGCACCAAGTGGGATTGAGGAGTGGATGCCAGAGATAGGTCACTGCATTCACAGCAATACCAACCCACCCTGATGGAGGGGAGGCTCTGCAGCCTAGACAGATTTCCATCTCCCAATCCATGAGGAACTGCCCTGCAGACTGGCCCTCAGTGCTCAGAGAGCACGTAGTGGTGGTGCTGAACCTAAGGACAATTTGCAGTAGCAAGAAGTGGACGTGTTAAATACACTGAAATATTTATTTATTTAAACCTAACTCATTATCAAAATTTCAACCATGGGGGTTTTTAAATGGACACTCAGAGGTCCTTAATCATGGGAGGACTGGGATCACACCAACAGTCCAACCTTATTAAAATTAGGGTTCCCAACGTGGAAGCAGCCACACGTTGGTCTCGGGTTACCAACTTTGAACCAGGTAAAAGGCTGCCACAGATTACTTCCCTCTGGAGAAGATTACTTCAACCCCAGCCCTGTGCACTAGCTCATCTTTGCTGGGGATGGAGTCAAGCCTCTACCAACTCCCCACCACTGCCTGCCTGTGCTCTGCCCACCTGTATGGGATGGTGAGCAGCAGCCCCACTGATCCGCAATGCAGGTAGCCCACCCAGGAGAGTAAGGGGGTGCCTTAAACTCCCTTATGCAGCTTGTCTGGTGAGGTAATGAGATGATACAATAAAATAAGGGGGAAATAATAAAATTTGCATAATGGGGCCCTAGCCCATGACTAGGGCTCTTCGGAGCTACCACAATACAAATAATAAATAGTGATGAGAAAAAAACAGAACCCAGTTTTTTCACTTGGTGGTGCTACTTGTTTCAACAGTTTTGAGTGTTACTGTTCAAAGTCCAATGGGATATTACTGAGTGGTGCCAACTAGCCCACATTCTAATTAGCCAAGGAGATCACATCATGACATTTATTAATTTATTTTAAGTAGACCTGGGAAAAATCTATTGTGCATTCCTGCAGTCTTTTCTTCACACACTAATTTTTATAATAAAAAATATTTTTTGCGATAAAAATTATATCATAGTCCTAACTATCACAAAACACTTTTCAGGTATAAGAATGTATGGGAATAGAATGTTCTTTATGGCATTAATAAGCTTTCTTGGACAAGTTATGTTTCAATGAAATATTAATGCTTGATCATTTGTCATGTGTTAATTAGCAGAATAAGCTGTAGGAAGTCTAGATTACCATGCAAATGTTAATTAGGTCATAATTTATGTTAAGCATTTCTAAGTATAGGAGCACAGCCTCTCATTTAGCAGCAGTTGAACTTTAGAAATAATTTGCATTTGCAACCACTATTTTTCTATTTAAGTTTGACAGTTGCTATATTTTCATAAATACCAGAATCTGTATTTAAATAATGATACAGTTTGGAATTGACCAAAGCCAAGAAATTCACACTTATGGGGGACTTCACCCATTTGGATATTTATGGCAGGAGCCTGGGAGCAGAGGGTGATCCTGCTATTATATATAGGTATCATAAGAGGTTTGAGGAAGAACTTTCAGCCTTCATTCACATTAAACCCAATCTGGCTATTCCTATGAAGGCAAAACCATCTGTCTGTCTTAGAGTTTTATATTGATGGCCATCACCACAACATCTGAGTGCATTCCACATAAAAGCTAGAGTGAACTCCCTCATTGATTTCATGTTGACTCACTGACTTCAAGATGAATTAGGGCCATATTGTATTCTTCTGGTGATGAAACCAGCAGGAGGCAGGCAAATGGCTCAAAAGATGTTTCACTTACTGGAGCTACCTCTTAATGCTCCCCTCAGAAGTGAGGGATTTGGGGAAAGGACAAGGAAGAACAAGAGGTGTGACTTCAAAATCTGTGTAGCCTGGGAATTTCCCCCAATTCCATGGATTCCAGATCCTCTTGCTACTCTCTCTGCTCAGGAGCAAATATTGGTGGTGGCTTGAAGTCACTTTATGAAGCGGGGAACTGAAACTCACTTAACCTGCATGTGAAGTTGAAAGTAGCACTCGGTCCTGATGCTGCTTGTAAGCCCCCTACTCGAATGTTCAGACATGCTATATGCAGTCTGTGGCACCAGAACATCTGCCTCTACAGAGGTACTTCATTTAGAAGAGCTGTTTAATTTAACTGCCATAATGGCTCATTGTCGTGGGATGAAGATTCAATTTCTTTTGACACTTCCACATTCCCACACTTTTGCACCGCCCCACACAGGGTCTGGTCAAGTGGCTCCAATTGGTTTATATCAGTGTAGGGAGAAAAATAGCACCAAGCCTAGAGGGAGGATATCCGGGTCAGGCCTGTTGCCTCATTTTTAAGTCCTAGACGAATTGTTATTCTTTTAACTGCGTTTCAATTGATTTTTTTCAGCTTTAAAAGAAGAAGACGGCAAAAAGAAGAAGAAAACCTCATTAAATTCTATAAGAGAGTTGATAAAACCAACAGATGCAATTCTATTTGGAGCTGTAATGGTCGACTGTGTAAATACACATTTTAGCCAAGATATTTCACATGTAAAACAAAGCCAAGTTAGAAAGAGAACAGTTCAGTCACAAAGAGATGTAATTCAGTAGCTAGAAAAACACCCGCTTGGGAAAGGGTTTTGTTATTTAAGGGATATAGTTGAAGAAGATACAAAACTAGGGCAAAATTTGGGCACCCAAGTGAAAAATAATACAGGAGAAATAACAAGAGTAAAAGAGAGGAGAAGTATGGAAAGACCCCATATGAAGAGAGATTAAAAGGAATGGGTCTGTTTCATTTACAGAGGAGGTAAATGAGGACAAAAGAAAAGCATATAAAACAGCAAATGGTAGATAGACTGTTGGGCAGACACTTCTATTTACCATTTTCCACAATACAAAAACAAGAAGACATCTGAGGAAATTAAAAGGTCACACATTTTAAACTGATTTAAAGGGATATTAAAGAAAAAGGGAGGTATAATTGACATGTGGAATTCAATGCCACAAGATAGTAGTGCACTCTAGTAATGCCAGACATGGTAATGACTTGGTTCTAGGTCACCATGGGTATGTCAAGACTTCAAGATGGCGGTTGTGATTCCCAACATGAGAAGACACACCCGCTCTAGCTCTCCCTGAGGTAGCACACTAAAAATAACACATAACTGTGGCTGCACAAGCACTGGGATGGGCTAGCCTCTCTGAGTACGCACTGAAGGCAGCTAGCCCCTATCACTGCTTTCACTGCCATGACTACATTCTATGTTTAGCATGCTAACTCTGGGAGAACTAGCTGGAGTATGTCTCCTCAAGTTGCGAATCACATGCCCAACTCAAAGTGTACACTTTTTGCTACTGAGATGTATGAAAGGATTATAAATTCCAACAAGAGCATCCCATCTTCCAGAGCTACTAAAAAAACATAGGTTGCTACTATGACCTAAATCCACATGTAGGTGTCATGACCCAAACCACAAGCTGTCAGCAGGGTTTGAAACCTAGGATCTTCTAGCTCTGCCACCCGAGCTAGAGCACTAAATACATTAAGCTAGTAGCAGTCAGTTATCCTCTGGAATGCCACACTTTAGAAGCATGTTATATAGGTATCTCAATACGTGGCCTGATTTTCAGAGGTGTGGAGTATCCTCAGCTCCAACTGAGGTTTAAAAGTGTTGGCCTCACTCCAGTTTTCCCATCTATTTCCTGTACAAGTTGCATCCACTGGGGTTTGATTTGGTGCATGTTTTTGCTCTTTTTGGAGACTCAGGTCTGAAAGAGTGTTATTGATGGCATTATGTGTACTGTTGATTGAAACTAGTTAAGAGGGTCATTTTACAAGCTTCCGATCTCACCTCTGGGGAGGTTTCCTGTCCATATATTTTTGATGGGGTTGGATTTACTTTACTTTGTATGGAGGAGGTAGGACGTCTTACACTGACAAAATCTCTCCCTGGAATCTAATTCACTTTTTAAAAGAAGAAGGCAGTGATCACATAGCTTTTTGGGCCAGAATAACTTTCCTTCACACTGCCTACAAGTTCTTTAGGACAAAGATATAAACAATACAAGCAAGGGAGTTCGAGGAACCCAAGAAGAGTTCTTGTTGGATTGATGTTTCACCGTGCACCCCTTAAGCCCAACTTACTAATTAGGAAATTAAAAGGGTCTGATTCCTCCCCTCTTCTGAAGGTCACCCTGGAGGTCTTATCTGACATGGGGTTCAGATGCTAATTAAATTCTGGCTGACATGACATGGTGTCTGGATGCCAGCAGAGCTCATATTCTAACAAAGAAGGGACTGTCATAAATGAGGGCATGCACTTCTATGAAAGATCTTTTCACCAGAATCCCCAAACCTCAGTTATATGGCCCTAGTTTGTGGGATACCAATACCTGTCCCATACACACATATATATTCATATTTCACTTTTGTAATATCTTACTGTAGTAAGTGGGATACATGCATAGTTGCTAACACACCTCCCATTCTTTTTGTTCGGAGTAGAATTTAGGTCAATTTGATTCTGTTTTTAATTCAGAAACTTTCCATATTATACACCGTTATAGTAGCTACCCAGATTTGATTTTTGGCAAGAACTTGGGCTAACTCTGCTATGAAGTCATACCCTATAGCAATATGTTCTGCACAGGGATACACTTTACATCAGGGATAGACATTGGCCTGTTAAACCCAGGGTTGCGAGTTCAATCCTTGAGGGGGCCACTTAGGGATCTGGGGGCAAAATCAGTACTTGGTCCTGCTAGTAAAGGCAGGGGGCTAGACTCGATGACCTTTCAGGGTACCTTCCAGCTCTAGAAGATAGGATATCTCCATTAATTTATTTTAAAAGACCTGTTTCTCCATTATCCTGCAAAAGTGGTTATAGTGTGGTTGTAAAATGCTACTAAATCATAGTGATAACATTTTGCAATTACTTTTCATTGATATCAATGACTATACAAGGCACAGGGCAACGGAGAATTAGACCCAGAGCCATCTAGGAGGAGAATAAAGCTAATATATCACTATGTCTGCATGTGTTCAAAAGATTCTTGCCACACAGCAGCAATTTCTTCATTATCTTTTTTGTTTACAGACTCTAGTGCTTGGTCCACAGTTCTGTACCCCATGTCAGCTTTTCAGCTTCTGAGATCTGGGTTGAGAACATTGCTGAGTGCCCTTGGAGGTGCTGCAATCCTCAATCTTTTATCTTGATCCCTATCACACCTAGCTGTAGAGTCTCTCTTTCATTTTGAATCTTCTTTGTTCTGCATTGTTGGTCGTTAGATGATGACCAGTGCATTTGGTTCTCAGTCTAATGTGATTGCTCTCTTTCAAAGCATCACGTGGTCTAAATAAGCATATATACTGTGACATCCTAATGTGGGGAATGGGTTCTTTCATGGCTGTGATACAGAAAATAAATTCTTAAAAGGGTCCATACAGCCCAAACCATGGTGCCTCTATGAACAGCAACGAAACAGGGTTGAGCCCAATGAGCTAACTATTTACTACTCACACAGGACTAGAGACGCCAAGGAAGGCGGGGAGCCGTAAATTTCATCTGGGGAAACCTCATTCAGTAGCAATCAGAGAGGTGGGGTAACCCACCACAACTTCTCAAATGTGCAGGCCCCGCCCCTACACACTTTTGTACCGCACAGTGAATGGACAGCACTGACTACCACCACTAAGAGTATGCTTTTTTAATACACACACACACACACACACACAAACACACACACATACTACTAAGAACACATTGCCTTTCTATAGCATTTTTCATCAGTAGATCTGAAAGCACTTTCCAAAGGAGACCAGGGTCATTATGCCCATTTTACAGATGGGGAAACTGAGGCAAAATGACTTGCCTTAGATCACAAAAGTGGGCTAGTGGCAGAGCTGGGAACCGAATGCAGGTCTCCTGAGTCTCAGTAAAGTGCTCCATCTGCTAAATGTGTTATTGATCCAGGATCAGTTGCTCTCCTTAGTGATAGAGTGCAGCCCCATCATAAAGGGTATTCAAATACCCCTGGTCTGCCTGGCCCCAGATTTGGGCCTATGTAGATCCACAATAAGGAGCGTTGGTGTGAGAGAGGAGGGAAACCATGAATGTAAACTCCTCTTCCCGAAGCCACTCAGCAACCTCAGCTGCAGTTCTTGGTTTTGTCTAGGCCTTAGCCCCCACACCCTGATGTAACCATCTGGGACTTGCTTATTATCTGGAAAGATACCTAATCAATTCAGATACAATTCACATATTCAAAAGGGCTAGGGTTTGTTTTTTTAAGCCCCCCAACACAAACATTTAGAAACCAAATATATGTTCTTCCTCAGATAACAGTTTTAAGACAGCATAGATTTGGTGCTAATCGGTTTCACAATGTCCTTTTAAAGAGGAAGACAATACTATGGGTGAAATCCTAGACCCACTGAAGTGAATGGCAAAACCCCCATCATCTTCAGTGGGGTCAGGCTTTCACCCCTCTAATTCTGGGGTAAACTCCGTTTTGGGAGGAAGAGGATTTTCTCGTTCGTTTTCATTGAATTCTGCATAACGACATGCTGGTATTTTTCCACACTGAAGCACGGCTGTCTCCACTGAGAATGAACCTCCGTTTTTGGCTGCAGGTGGATTTCGTACAAAAGTTGAGAGCCTATTAGGTGCAGAGATAAAGGCAAATTAACAGAACCAAATGTGTTTTAGACAGAAGAAATCGTAGCTAGCAGGTTTTAGTAATCAGATAACAAAAGATTAATGTGATATTGCATGACCTCTACTCCCTTTTTTTCAAGAAACTCTCTCATTCCAAAGAATGAACAGTTCACGAGTCTCAGAAACGCTAATTAGTATTAATTTAGCTGATTGTACACTCAGATAAGTTGTACGTAAATGACTTCAGACTTCAGGGAAATATGAATATCCAACCAGCTACATATACCAATTAACAAATGTATAAAAAAAGACCTGGATATAAGTAAATTAATTAGAGGAGCCTGGGTAATAAAGGGATTCCAACTAAAGCAGTCGGCTGCTCAGCAGACAAAAGTTGAACAATCATTTCAAACAGGATAGCGCCTGGCCATAGGAATGGACTAATCCACTTCTCCATAATGCAGAGTCAAGCTGCTCAATGAACAGCTGGGATCAGCTTAGCCTAACTGAATTATCCACAGTGAGTCCGTCCCAAATGGAATATCACCCAGAACAATTACACAGTTCTCCCACAGTCCTTAACATCTCTCTCAAGTTCATATCTGATTCCCGAGGCAAGTGTCCTGAGATTTTTACAGCACAGTTTCCATTCAGTTACACTCCAGCCAACCATAGACTTGATTCCTTTCTTCCATGCATCACTTAAGTAACTGTCGAGAACCCCCAATGCGTAGCACAGTATATTATTCTTTCGGTCTCGTCGTCCACTTCTTTTCATGCTGTGCTTCTTCCTCCAAATACCCGGCTAAGCCGAATCTGTGTCTGAGTCCCTGACCTGCATTAATTCTGACTTGGAGGCCTATAATCCTTGCCTCTGTCGTCTCCTTTGTTTTATCTCCCTACCAAATCTTGATCTCTTCGTTATCATGCCCTTAGAATCATAGAATATCAGGGTTGGAAGGGACCTCAGGAGGTCATCTAGTCCAACCCCCTGCTCAAAGCAGGACCAATCTAGACAGATTTTTGCCCCAGAACCCTAAATGGCCCCCTCAAGGATTGAACTCACAACCCCAGGTTTAGCAGGCCAATGCTCAAGCCACTGAGCTATCCCTCTAGTGGAGCCCAGCCCCTAACCACTCCAACGGTTTCAGAATGCAAACCGAGCGCTAGATCATGCAGCACTTCCCCATGCTGCCAAGCACCTGGCACCCAGGAGCACTCCCCTGGAAGCTGTAGGACGACACTTCTGAGCATGTGCTCATCAACATGAGTGAGGGCTACACAATCTAGCCCCAAAGTTTTTGAAAACGTACATACTGAAGACATAGGCAAAATAGAATTAGAGCCAAGACCCGTTGACCTTGGTAAAAGGATAGAACTGGAAGTTTTTCCACACAGTGTGGCAAGCCTGGGTTTAACAGTGATGAGGAGGCTATGCAAACCTTAGGGAAACTAGCAGTAGAGGGAAAGAAAGAGACAGAAAGAGAAGGTTCTTGATATCTAATGCTGTTTTTCAATTGCATCTATTTTCATTGACTTAAATGGACATTGGATTTGGCCCTATACCCTTGTAAAAAGGATTCTTTGTTATGGTAAATCGGTGATTTTGTACTTCTGGACACTTCAGCTCATTTCAAATTTTTTGTAATGAGTCTCCATTGTCCCAATGAGATTCCTTGACATCTACAGACCAAAAAACCTCTGAGTTTTGTTCTTTAATCAAGCCATCAAAGAATTGTCCTGTGTTTGAGCAGGGCACCATTATCATATTGACATGACAATATAAGTTACTGTTGTAACAAAAACAAATACAAGTTATTGCACTTTCTAAATATTTCAGCAATGTTAAAACAAGAATGTGCAATAATTAAAGTTTCATAATCACTGACAAGTGCTATATGAACTCACAAAGATTTGAGCCTATTTGAATCATATCACTAAAATGCACACTTAAGGCTAGAGTGATATTGCGTACGTACTTATGTGACTTTTCATGTCTGAGGGTGATTTCTATGTGATAAATTGCAGGGCCGCATAATAAATGAATCTACTATGCATTCTGATCACCTTACTTGCTCACTGCCTGCTAATCTATTTCCCTGGGGACCTTTTCTACCATCCCAAACCACTGAGCACTTTCATACAGCTGCCATTTAAAACCAACAAACAAAATGCAGCCTGCCTCATGCTCCCTTTACAAACATGGAATTTTCCATTTGAAAAGAAAAGAAAAGAAAATTACAGCCAAATTCATCCTATCCCCCATGCCACACCATACCTTCCCTAGTTATAATTATCAATGAGACTTAAAGAGGGGAAACAACCTGCAGATCAGATATAGAGTTCTCGAACTATAGTGATTTAATACGATAGACAAGAAAATAAAGAAGTGTTTTTAAAAAAATCCTCAAAGCAGTGATGTCACAGTGGTTAAGTCTCTTCTATAAATTTACCTAGTGTTTGATATTTTCAGGATATAGACTGTTATCAGCTGAAAACCGATTAATCCATCCATCACTGCCAAAAGGGGCCGATGAAACCAAAATGCATGGAGGCTCTATTGAAAAGGAACCCAGTCACGGTCTCACATTCCCATTTGCTGCTGATGTCAGCATTTCACTTCTGTCTTGAAAGTCAGCCCATATGCTGCTCTGCATAGTAGCCAGCAGTAGGTGCTATAAGAGTGCCACGCCAGGTCCTGTCCTCTAAAAGTCATATGTTCACCTAGCCAATGAACCTACTCTTCACTTGCTCAGAATGTAAAAATAGGATTGCATGTGAACCTGAACCTCCCACGGGGCAGGATATTTCCTGCTGTACCCACTAGCTTGCAAATGGCTGTAAACCTCCAAATTTCAGTCTATCACAACACTTAACAAATATTTGTTATATAGCCCTTCTGAGCTACTTACCAAAGGTTCACAGAATAATCACTTTTTACAGATTTGCAACTTCTGACACTTGCCTACAAATATAACTAGGTTAAAGTTAAAAAGCCAAAAGTTGTGCGGATTTACATCTTCTCCATCTCCACTGAATGAAGTCCAGGGGACTGCAGGGATTGTAAATCAGCAAACAATTTGACCCATGATGTTTGTGTAAGCATATACGCGGCTACCTCAATATAACGCCACCCGATATAACATGAATTCGGATATAACGCGGTAAAGCAGTGCTTTGGGGGGGTGGAGCTGTGCACTCCGGTGGAATCAAAGTAAGTTCAATATAACGCGGTTTCACCTATAACGCGGTAAAATTTTTTGGCTCCCGAGGACAGCGTTATATCGAGGTAGAGGTATACACACACACGCACACACACACACACACACACACACACACAAATACACTCAGCCAGCTAAGCATGAGTTTTGTTTACAGCTTGGATCTCACATTCATTAATGTTAAGTATTTTCAACATAACCCAGCACATTGCAAGCTCTATATTATTTTGAATAGACATTATTTGCTCCACTTTAGCTTGATAGATTGTTTAGAATCTTTCAGCAATTACAATCCAAAATATAGGACCAATTAGAAAACTGTTTCTCATAAAAAGAAAAAGAAAGGCAGAATGCTACCTATAATCCTGTCATGTTTCATAAGCTTAACCACAATTTTTATGTTTCTAAGTATTTCACTAAAAAACGGACTTAGAGAGACAAGGTGGCTGAGGTAATATCTTTTATTGGACCAACTTCTGCTGGTAAAAGAGACAAGCTGAAGAAAAGCTCTGTGTAAGCTTTTGTGGTGGCACAAGAAGTCAGCAATGTCCCTTCCACTGGGGACCTGCAGCTAGGCAGCCTCAAAAGTCGGCAGTGTTTTCTTGGAAGGGTGTAGTTAGCAATGGCCTGGGGATGCAGTCTGTGCCAGTGGGGCTGCTAAGGAGCACTCATATAAGATTAAAACACGGGTCGGCAACTTTTCAGAAGTGGTGTGCCGAGTCTTCATTTATTCACTCTGATTTAAGGTTTCACGTGCCAGTCATGCATTTGAACGTTTTTAGAAGGTCTTTTTCTATAAGTCTATAATAGATAACTAAACTATTGTTGTATGTAAAGTAAATAAGGTTTTTAAAATGTTTAGGAAGCTTCATTTAAAATTAAATTAAAATGCAGAGCCCCCCTCCCCCGGACCGGTGGCCAGGACCCAGGCAGTGTGAGTGCCACTGAAAATCAGCTTGTGTGCCGCCTTCGGTACGCGTGCCATAGGTTGCCTACCCCTGGATTAAAATTACTCTCCCTCTGAAAACAGTCTGGAGAAGGCAGGCAGTGGTTAACCCCTCTAGTGCCCTAGGGCACGCTTGTGCAGGGAGATGTCATCTGGCCCATCAGGTGGCATTCACTATCACTTCAGCATGTGACAAATGGAGTAGGGGAAACATTGCTTTCTACACTGGCAGTCAAACACAAGAGAAGACATTCTTAGCAGTAGCACAACTTGTGACATTTCTGTTTCCATCAAGACCTAGCAGGATTACACAGAGCCCAATAAAGCTTGTGACATTTTCAATAACACTCTGATAGCTGGTCATTTGGCATAGACTATTTTCTACGAAGTGGCAGTGAGTTAAACTAATCCCTGCTGGCCTTTTTAACATGACTGTATATATAACATTTGCAAAGAGGAGAAATAAGTAAAGAACCGAGGGCTAAATTCTGCAAAGAAACAGGGCAGCATTTGAACCTAAGACTAACATTTATCTAATCGCCAGAAGGAGAGACTGCATATGGAGGCATACACACACACCCTCAATATGTTGTCTGTCCCATTGAAAATAAAAATGTGGGTGTGTGTGTATGTATATAAACATATAATACACACAGATACACACACAGACTGTTTTGGTTATGATGCCTTATCATCCAAGAGCTCTCATGTTCAACTCCCACTCATTCAGCCCCACCCTCAAACACCTCTCATTCCTGCAACCGTCCCAAGACGTTCTGGAAGTAGCTTGCCCAGGAGTGTGATAATGTTGATCTATGTATTGGCGCCAGAGCAGCGCAAACCACATATCCACCAGAGCAACTTTCAGATGTTCCCAGCACCCACTGAGCGTCACAACCAAGAGAGTATCTACAGCAAGCTGAAAAATATGTCTGAGAAATATATATATGTTAAATCAAAATTTACCTGTTCTCAAGTTGGTGAAATATTTATGAAACTGGAGCAATGTTATGAAATTGTTGCTATAGGATGTGAATACACACACACACACACACACACACACTACAGTGAAGGTGTGATATAAGCAGATAGCTATGTAGACAGACAGAATCCAGCCCTGAAGATTCATATGATTTATGACAAATTATCGGGGGGGAAAGGAGGGGCAATGTCAAAAAGAAATCACAGACATTTATGGAAAGGCACAGTGGTTTATTCAGTGTGCTGGAAAAGTTAAACAGCATTTTAATATTTTAGTTTCATTACCATAAGTGTATTCAATTCGGGGGCTGCTTTAAAAAAAAAAACCCTACACTGCAAAAAGTAAGCAGCTTTTTATTCCCAGTATCTGGTAGCGGCCTTTGTAATTTATGGATATGGTCTTGTGTAAATCACAGCAAAAAAAGTGACAGATTTCAGGGACTGTTCGTTGCTTAATCTCAGTTTGTCACGATTCATAAAGAAAGATGTGAAAATAGAGGGAAAGTCATTTATATTGTTAAAAAGATTTAGACATTTTTAGATGTTTTCTAAGAAATATAAATAATCAGCTATGTGTCAGCTCTGAAATGAGCTTACATTTTCTATTGGAAATGATGAAGTGTCACCAAAAAACCCAAACTAATAGTGTTTTACACCCCATTCTATTTCTGCTGACAGAAAACCTCTCCCAGTTGGGGCAGTGCAAGACTTGGCAGCTACAGACCACAGCAATTCGTGGGAAGCTTCTCTCAGATTTTGAGTCATGAGGGTTCTCGTGCCCTGAATTTTGCTGTGGTTTCATGTCTGAATGAATACAAAGGGTCAGACTGGTTCCTAGCATATGGGAGTGTATCTGTCATTGACAACATGGGGAGCAGGTCTCATGGTGAATGAAAACATGATCCAAATTCCCACCTGAGTTCACAAGACAGATCTAAAAAATCTGCTTGGCTCAGGAGAAGTAGTTGAAGGCTTCTATCAAATCCGCCCTCACTCTTCTCTTCTGCAGACTAAATAACCCCAGTTCCCTCAGCCTCTCCTCATAAGTCATGTGCCCCAGCTCCCTAATAATTTTTGTTGTCCTCTGCTGGACTCTCTCCAATTTGTCCACATCCCTTCTGTAGTGGGGGGACCAAAACTGGACGCAATACTCCAGGTGTGGCCTCACCAGTGATGAATAGAGGGAAATAATCACTTCCCTCGATCTGCTGGCAATGCTCCTACTTATGCAGCCCAATATGCCGTTGGCCTTCTTGGCAACAAGGGCACACTGCTGACTCATATCCAGCTCCTTGTCCACTGTAATCCCCAAGTCCTTTTCTGCAGACCTGTTGCTTAGCCAGTCAGTCCCCAGCCTGTAATGGTGCATGGGATTCTTCCTTCCTAAGTGCAGGACTCTGCACTTGTCCTTGTTGAACCTCATCAGATTTCTTTTGGCCCAATCCTCCAATTTGTCTAGGTCACTGTGGACCCTATCCCTACCCTCCAGCATATACCTCTCCCCCCAGCTTAGTGTCATCTGCGAACTAGATGAGGGTGCAATCCATCCCATCATCCAGATCATTAATAAAGATGTTGAACAAAACTGGCCCCAAGACCAACCCCTGGGGCACTTCACTTTATACCGGATGCCAATCAAGAATCAACTCCACACCTGCACCTCTTCACCTGGAGGAGGAATTAACAGCACATGTGTTTATTGTTTTGGTTGTCCTTCTTGGCACAGTGCTAGTTCTGTTTCCCAGCATGCTTTAGGCTACAGCTAACCACCATGTTGCTGGCCATCCTGTATTTTCACTTGGATGGACATAGGATATCATGTCTTTATACAAGCTGGAGTTGTTTGTGGGGTCTATTTTATTCCAAACCAGAATACTGTGCTTGAAGCAAGTGAGCTGTTTATATTGTGTTAGGAGGCTGAAAGGGCTTTAAGTTTTCATTACAGATTTCAGGAATCCTTTTTCAGGGTTGAAAGACTAAATTTCCAAATCTGACTAGTGATTGCGGGATGTCTCAGTCCCCGAGCACCTAAAAGAGGCCTGGTTTTCAGAATATTGAATACTCACCATCTGAACACCTGGCCTCTTTAAGGTATCTCTGGGCACCCTGAGACTGAGCCATCCCAAAATCATTTGAAAATCTTGGCCTAAATCCTCTTCCAGGAAGGGGCTGACAATGGGGTTGAAATGTCCATTTCAGATGGAATCCCATTGTTACAGGAGACTTTGGGGTCCCTGTTTGTGTCTCAATATGGTCACTTAGTGAAATCAAAGTGGCTGCATTGGACAAGTTTTACTGCCATATAACAAAGAAAGATTTCTGCTTGATTAAATAAATTCAATAAAAGTCACAGCTGCTCACTTAAACTCTCAACAGAGTTGATCTGGTTAATTGCAAACATCAGTGTCAAATTCTTCTTGGGCCTGGTCTACACTGGGGGGGGATCGATCTAAGATATACATCTTCAGCTACGAGAATAATGTAGCTGAAGTCGACGTATCTTAGATCGAATTAAAATTACTTACTTCGCGTCCTTGCGGCGCGGGATCAACGGCCGCGGCTCCCCCGTCGACTTTGCTTCCGCCTCTTGCCAAGCTGGAGTTCAGCAGTCGACGGGAGAGCAATTGGGGATCGATTTATTGCGTCTACACTACATGTGATAAATCGATTCCCGATAGATCGATCGCTACCCACCGATCCGGCGGGTAGTGTAGACGTACCCTTGTACGAAGCATTTTCTGTGCATCCAGTCAGCAATATGCTACAGTATTCAGGTGAGTCCCTATCACAAAAGAAATGACTATATCCTTTTATTTACTATTTGCTGTTTTCATTAATACCAACCTTCAGAATCTCTGAAAACATGATCTAATGTTCGCAAGCAGGCTGAAAAATGTCAGTGTGCGTTAACACTGAAAAAAAGATATTTTATGTAATATTTATGTATGTGCAACAAAAAAAATGGAAGAAACTGAAGGGCTCACTCAAGTACAGCTACTTAAACAGCCTCTTTAAATGATGGATTTAATTGCATTGACCTTAATCCAGAGAGGTACAATATAGCTGAGGGGTTTCGGCACCGTGCAGGTTTTTGGTCCATTGAGAACAGATTCCCACCTTACCTCAATGAACTGATATGAATATGGATTTTGGTGTAAATGCCTCTTACATTTTAAAGAATAAACAATTTAAAGTGAAGAGAGTCTGGTCAATAGCTTTAATTTTCCATATCTTTTCACACAACTAAATCAACTAACCAATAATAACTGACCATGCTTTTGAAACGGCTTAGCACACCAACCAAGTCTGAATTGTAGGCAGTACCAGTAGCAGCACTGACAGTTCAGATTGCCTGACGAGTTCCATCATAAGCCCATTTTCAGGTGCTTACAACTTTGCCAAAGTTGAACTGTTTGGGTTGAAATTTTCCATGTCAGATGGTTGCCTCAGGCTGAATATTTTTGGCAAGTTTCAGAAACCACAGTGCAACCATTTCTCATAATGGCTAAATATAAGTTGTTTCGCCCATGTTAAAAAAAAAAGCTTGTTTGATTGAGAACCTCTAGCGCCTCCATGCTTTGGAGCAGGGACTTGAAATTTGGCAGAGGGTCTCGCCCTGTTGCCAAGGATGTGCCTGTGCCATCCCTGTGAAAATCTACCCAGATGTGGCCAAGTTATGAAAACCTCAGTTTATGCACCTTCAGCACAAAGACTTGTTAGCGCTTGGCAGCTAAATTCTCTGAAGATTCCTTCTGAAAGTTTTGGCTTTCACTGCGTGGGATTTTCTGTGCAGTTGTGCCTCCTAGCTGCTGGGGGCTGCTGTTGGGCAGGGTACCAGAATTGGGATAGAGGAGATAATTTCTCCTATGTTCAGTGCCCCCCTGCTAGTGTCTTGGCACTGCAGAGGGGATTGGCTCAGCTGATCACAGACACAGGACCAAGGGGCCCCTGATGAGTTCTCAGCACTTAACTCCCACTGAAGTCAATGGGAGCTGCATATACTCATCATCTCTGAGGACTGGCCTCCTATAACAAAATTTGAATCCAGCTTCAGAATCCAAAACCACACCCTCCCTTCCCCTCAAATTTGGGGGACTGTTCAGATCCATGTGATCTTATCTCAGTCTCATTGAAGATGCTGGAGTAAATCGAGATGAAAATGGCTCATTATTATTATGTGCATATAACACTGTCTCTATACACCAGGCTCTACAACTGGTAAAATCTATACACAGAGACAAATTGGAGAATGAAAGGAAGACTTTGCCCCAAGAGCTTAAAATTAATAGGCACAAATAGTTACAGTCCAGATAACATTAGTGGGCTGTGGCTATTATAGTACTGGCATGCGGAATATTATAGCTGCTAGACAATAGCAACTAGGTGGATTCTTTTAAAGGAGAAGAATTATGGTGATTAACTCAATTATTCACTGCCAATCTTAAATTGTCAAAAATAGATCTGCTTTTGTCTGTTATTTAGCATAGGGAATACCCTTCTCATAAGAACTATACAGAAATGAAGTCAGAAAAAAATAAAGGAAGACACTCTAGTCTGCATTCCTTTAAGAACAAAATAAAACCAGATATTCCAAGTGTGTATTTCCTTGAAGGACTCGTTTGAGTTTTCTGACACTGATAACTGCTTCACTTTAGAGAGTGAAATTGCCTCATTAAATTAGAGAACAAAATGTGAAAATGATTGAGAGTTAGCTAAATACCTCAAAACAAACCTCAGTTTATTGTCATCTACAAGTTTTCAGAATGGACAACCAAAAACGAACACTAGCAGAAAGAGCAAGATGCATAAATGCTGAACGCTGTTAATGAGAATTTAATTTGAAACTACTGGAAGCTGACATACAGCCCTTCTCCATTCACTGAAAAAATTCTCAGTCAAAAACCTAACTTTCAAATGTGGTAACTGAAGAAAATTCTATGCATAATATCCATAATATCCATTGCATATATTTTTATGCAATGGATCTGCTGTTTCTTTAAATCAAAAGCAAAATCAACAAAAGCAAAATCTTCCCAAAGGATAAACTTTGCCATAAACATCATTTCAAAAATGCCAGGTTTGTTTGCTAACATCTTCATTTTAAACTATTTTAGGTGTATTCTTTTTACACTTCTTTCATGCTTAATTAACAGTGACAGTGTAAACACTGCACATTCATTCCTTTGAGTATATCTCCTCTCCCATAGGCCCACATACCGTACCACCTGTGCCAGCAGGAAAAAGTTTAGCTCTCTATTTTTTTGTCCTATTAATCAGGAAGGTATATTAAATGTGTCTACAGTCTACACCCCACACTCACAGCCTTTGGTGGGCACGGAGCTCAGCTCCTCATCATGCACATACCATACTGGTGTTCTATTATTTGATTGTAAATGTTTCACCTCCTGGTGCTCCATTGCTCACTTACTGGTTAGGTCATCATCTACATACCATTGTTCTCTAAACAGGGTTGCCACTTGCCCGGTTTGTAATTGTCCTCACCAGTTTTGTACTGCCTTGCTTGTTAAAGATTTGATATGCCATTTCTTTCCCACTTGGGACCCATTACAGAGCTCTACAATTCACACCCTCTTAGTCTGCACTGCAGGGCCATGTTAGGATAAGGTAAGAAAAATGATCAAACATAAAAAAATACACGTTTGTGTGTTGGGCGTGTAAAATGGTTCTCTCAAACATGTCAGTACTAATTAGCTAATGTTGTCATTAAGACCCGTTTTGTTGGTGTGGAGAGCAGAAGGGATAGCGAGTGACCAGTTTTTCTGCATCTCTGAACTGGCAACCCTACCTCTAGAGAAAGGATCGAGTATGGCATTGAGACTTGTAATCTATTAAGGATGAACACCAAACCATGGGTAGGCCTATAGTGAGCCATCATAATGACTATACCTTAATAGACAGCATAAAGCCCAGTTGCCTATAGGGATCATACCAAAAGGGCAATCTTAATTTCCACACCCACTCTTTGCACTAATCATGACTCTCCTTCCCATATCAAGCCACAAAAATGTACACATGGACAACATAACGAAAATCAACACTTGGTTTCACGTCAGACGTATCAGCCAATAAAATAAATCCTGCCCTGCAAAACGTAACATCTTTACTCTGTATTTTCCTCTCTATTGTAAAAAAAATCTGAAAAAAAAACATTAACACAGCAGGGTATGCAAACATTGGCATAGGAACATGTAAAAGCAAAAGGCCATAACTTTATTCACTCATAACACAGCATAACTATGGGGGGTTAGAACAGTACTCATCACACCTATCCAGCAATACCGATACAGTGTGGTCCCAGTTTAACTCTCCAGGCCCTGAACTCATTATGGCGTGGCTTGGCCTTCCCAAGAAAGCCAGCTAAAGGACCTCAGCTCCCCGGCTGAAATCCTTACCACCTATTCCTCATGTGAGGGTTGGTGCGGGGTACAGACAAGGAGTACCTCAGCCTGTGTAAGACACCAAGCCCCAGCCAATACTGCCCTCTGCTACAATATGGGATTCCAGAAATCACCCCTGCTACAGCACCACATCAGACGACTCCTGGTAGAAGCAGCACTTAGAAAGACAAGGTGGGTGAGGTAATATCTTTTACTGGACTGACTTCCGTTGGAGAGAGAGACAAGCTGAAAAAGAGCTCTTTGTGGCGCGAAAGCTTGTCTCACTCACCAGCAGAAGTTGGTCCAATAAAAGATGTTACCTCACACAACTTGTCTCTCTAATAGCCTGGGAGTGACACAGCTAGAATTGCATAGAAGCTGCAGTGAAACTCATACATAAACATATAATGCATCTCAACTGTGCCAGTGAGGTGCCAAGAGAAAAGTGAAAAATGTCCAGTGCCTTTTGCCAATTTACATTGTGGGAAACTTTCTTGATGCCAGTGGGTGATCAGCAAAGCCTCACCATAAGACTCAGAAAACCAGTAACAGCAGCCCAGGTTAAAACTGACCCTGGGTATCCAGAGGTCAGTCACTTGCTGGGCCTGGGATTCCTTTAAATCATGCATGCTGCATAAATGTTATGCCATGGTCCAGGTATGATCACAAAATGGCATATTTTTTGTTTAAAAATCGTATTTTATGGTGAATCATAGCTTTGCATTCCTTTGATCATTTCTTTTTACCATTACATTGAAATGTAACCAAATATTTCCAAGAAAAAAAATACAAATAGAATAGGATGTAGCCTGTTAATTGCATGAACAAGTGAGAATCATGTGTAGTGTAACATTTCAAATAACAGATGGCTCTCACAATAATTTTGACTTGTTTATATGGACATGAAGAGCAGATCTTTGAAGCAGTCCCTGATGAGATTCTGCTTTGGTCTAACAGCGTCCTGAGAGAATGTGCGTCCTCCCTCTTTCATCTGATGTTTTTCAAACAGCAAAATAAACATTTGTTAAATAGCACCTATGGGTGGAGAAAACATGACTGGACTGAAAACCTCTGGCTCTACGATCATGTATCTCACAAATAAAAGATCTGATTTTGCAAAGCTCTACTCATGTGAGTAACCCTGTTCACATCAGGAGCTCCACTGCACTGACTTCATGGAACTGCTTGACTTTGTCCCTTGTTCAAAACATAAGAAAACCTCTGCAAAGGGAATAGAGCAGTGTGTCCTTTGTAAAGGCAGCACACCTTACGTCATATACTGCTGTTTGGGTAGATCTGCGAGTGCAGCTGGAGCAAAATCACTTGATCTGTGCTTTTGACAAAAAAGGGGGGGTTATACATATCTGGTACCATGTGACTTGTTCTGATTATCCAATTGGGGCTTCCTGGACATTTTTTTAAAAAGCAGACAGAACATACACCAGTGCAGGAACTCTAAAACTGCAGGCATCAATGAACTTGGCCAACATATTCTATTTTATATAATTATACAGAGAAAATAATTTTGATATGTTTAAGTTTGCAACTTAAGGGTTCCATTTAAAATCCATTTGCATAGTATCTGCCTCCTTTTTATAGATTTTAATTCATAGATTTTAAGGCCAGAAGGGACTACTAGTTTATATAGTCTGACCTGTATGCCACAGGCCATTACATTGCACCCAGTTGCCCCTATATTGAGCCCAATAACTTTGTTTAACTAAAGCACATCTTCCAGAGTGGCATTCAGTCTTGACTGGAGGACATCCAGAGATGGAGAACCCACCACTTCAACTGGTAGATTGTTTGTTCTCTTCAATTCTGATATCCAACCCCTTTGTTTTACAAACTAAAAATGCACATGTATTTACCTTGTAAAGCAATTTACAAGATCATTTTTCATATCACTTTTATTCTGATAACATCTACAAACTCTGACCCATTGGGCGAGGCACGAAGCAGACAAATAACAAAGACAACTAGAAAGCCAACACTCCAGGTGTCAGGCAAAAAGCAACAATCAGATGTAATAGGCAAAGTCAAGGGGATGGGCTAGGAATATGAGATTACAATAAAACTATTAGAATAGCAATTTGATTTTGTTTGCACACAGGATATACTGACACAGCAAACAAAACGAGGAATAGATTTAAATTATATTAGTCGCTGTATTGATATTATCATTGGATTACTTACTAAATGAAGATCTTCATAGAAAGATGACATATAATCACGAGAGAGTTATTCGGTCAGGAACACAAATTTATCCAGGGATTGTCATAATACATGATGTCCTTAAATGTTAGATTTGGAATGGAGTATGTGTAAAATTACCTGTAGTCAAGAGCTCCCAGTTAGATACTCTGGATGTGTATCCAGGACAAGAAGTTGCAACTGTTATACGTCTAATACTGTCCCCTTGACTCCCCATGTGGCTGGGAACGGTGAACCATGGCCACTGGGAGCTGCGGAGTGGGGGGGGGGGGGAGAGGTGCGTGCAGACGGTCAACATCTGCAAAATGTCTCACGGCCCCGCAATCAGATTACCCTGATGGGCCGTATGCGGCCCGTGGGCTGCCCACCACTTGTGTATGCTAAAGGTGGTGTATGCTGAAGGTTCCCTAGAACATCTGAATGTTCTAGTACTATATTAAAGCACACTGAGGAACCTTTAGTGCACACCAGCAGGGTCCACACGGATCAATTAAGGCACAACACATTAGTGCACTTTATAAATCACACCCCCATAGAGCACATTACCCCACTGTGTAAACAAGCCGAGTCTCCAAAGAAAACTAGAACCAATACAACAGAATCTCTCTTCATATCACAGTGCTCAGACAAAACACCACCACAACACACTACACAGCGACAGTCAATCCAAAGCCAACTGAAATCCAAGCTAAAATGGCAAAGAACTATTTTAATAAAAGAAACTTTCAAACAATTCAAACAAAGCACAAATCCCCTTATCTTTTAACTGAGTCACACTTTTTCTTCAGTATTTGTTCATTTTAAAAAATAGACCTGTTTAAACAGCTTTCCGTTTTCCAGCGCCAATTCCCCCAGCCTGATTCTGAGTTACTATATTGAACTGGTCACCCACACAGCACACTTCCATGGCAGAAGAACGGTGCTATACACACAGCATTATTACTTCATGGTCGGATCAAGGTGAAGAAGAGGTTTGGGATGTGAAGGTAAAAGCTCTTACGATCACACAAATACACAAAATCAATGCAAAGGGAAACCCAAACAATAATGGGGTATATTTGCTTTTTGTATGCAGTAAGAGGCTGCCAGAGGTGAAAATAAGCCGGTCTGGTCTGGTACGGTGTACCGGCAAGAGCCAGTACGCCGTGCCGGACCGGCTTCCGCAGCAGCTCTTTAAAGGGCCCAGGGCTCCAGCCACTGCGGGGATCCCCGGGCTCTTTAAAGAGCCACCGGAGCTCTGGCAGCTGTGTTTGGGCGGGGATTTAAAGGGCCCGGTGTTCCGGCCGCTGCGGGAAGCCCCGGGCCCTTTAATTCGCCCCTGAGCTCCGGGGCTCTCAGACGCCTCTGCAGCTGATAGCTCCGGGGTTATTTAAAGGCCCTGGGGCTCCCAGCCACAGCCCCATGGCCTTTCAATCTTGAACGACCCCGCCCCCTTCCAGTTGAGGCCCCGCCTCTTCCGGTTGAGGCTCCGCCCCCGTTCTGGACTCCAGCATACCAGTAAGTCCTTTAAGTTACTTTCACCCCTGGAATCTGCTCAAGGCTTGGTCAAAAATTTCCCAAACAGAAGCTAATAATGAAACTAAACTAGCGTAAGTAGCTGGGGGTGGGGGGAGGAAACGTGGCAAAAAATCCAGTGAATTGAAGTCAAATAGTTCTGATCAATACTAATGCTACCATTAGTATAATATGGGCTGGTCTACACTACTGAACTAAATCCATCTAAATTATGCAACTTCAGTTATATGAATAATGTAACTGAAGTCAACGTAGTTAGATCCACTTACCACGGTGGCTACCATCGACTCCCTTACTCTTCTCAGGGAGATGGAGTACACAAATCGATGGGAGAGTGCTCGCCAAATTGATGGTGTGTCTTCACCAGACCCGCTAAATCGACACTCACTGCATTGATTGCAACAGTGTCGCTCTATCGGTAAGTGTAAACATGCCCTCACATCTAAATAATTACCTGATTCCACCCTCCACTGGGGGAGAAGAAAGGTAAACCGTTTAAGAACAAGAGCCTGATGAGAACATCCTGGCTGCAACAGTCAAATGTCACCTTTGCATGGCATAGTCCATAACAATTCAGATGCCCCCAAATATATTGCTTTTAATGACTTTAATGCCAAACTGGGACATGCATGGTGAAGTGGAATGAGCATCTCTGTTCCTAGCTTCTCTTCATTTAATCTTCCCTAACTATAAATTGTGCCTGTCTCTCCCCACCCCATATAGCTGGGTTCTAATAAGGAGAGAATCTTGTCGTATAATAGCTATGAGGAAGCCTGACGCTGCCAAAAACACCTTTTCCCTCAGCAGAGGTCACTGTGCATTAGGATAAGGCTTAATTAAATGGAAAGAGGATGAAGGAGAGAGAAGAAAATATTATTTTACTCTTAGAGTCTGAATACAGTCAGAGCCTAAAATGACTCTGCTGTATACTATCACTGTTTTGCTGGCTTCATTAATTTTTTTCTTCCAAAGTCAGCACCCCAGACTCTTACATGCCTTTGTCTCCTGCTGTCATCAAGGCATTTACATGCATTAATCCATGACAAATGGCTTCATTTGATCCATAACTGATTTCCCCACCCGCCAACTAGAAACAGATTGTAGAAATAAAAAGAAAAACTCGGCTAGAACAAAAGGGATCATCTATTTATTGGTGGGGGGACAGAATACAAGTTAAGGCTGGCTGGGGGAGAAAGCACTGGCTTTTCAGTCATGGAAAGTCAGTTTCCAGCACACTAGGAAAACAAACTACATTTTAATTCAGTTCAAATTATCTGATACCACTACAATAATTACTGCATTACAGATGTGATGTGGCAACTGGTTTGGATAGGATAATTCCCCCACCAGATCCCTGCTCTGCACTTTTGCCCTAAAATTCAAACCAGAAACAAACCCTTTGAAAGCCTTCCATTATATTATTTCCCCCTGTTATTTGTCATCTTACTACATAGCAATGCTCTCTGGCTCCTCTGGAGACCCCCAAACTTAAAGCATCCCACTACAGAAATAAGCATAACAAGAGCTACATGTGGGTAATGCTACTTATCACAGATGAATGACAGAAAAGAGCCAGAAAACACCTCACACATATTTTCACACCACACAAAAGACACAGTTACATGTCATGAGAAAGTTACTCCAGAGCTGAACTAAAACAAGCAGACAGGGACATCCTGACAGGCCAACCTTCTCTATGCAGCTTGGATTTCTCTTGGGAAGAATGCACTGGCTGGCTTATCTGGCTACATGCTACCGGGCAGGATTTATCCTTTGAAAGGATAATGCCTTCATCACTGGCTTTACATTTTTCCCTGGGATAACAAACAAATCCTGACACTAGTAGAAATATTTACTTAAAAGGGCACAAAGAAAAACTGAGAAAAACATAGAAAGCTATAAGCTTTCCTCTTTTTTAAATAAACACCTCCAGTTACATCTCATTAAATCAATTTTCCCATAAGGTGCTAAGACCTTTTATAGAATTCTTCACTCCATTCTGATTCTAGAATCAACTGTTAGGGTATGTCTACACTACGAGAGTAGTTCGATTGTACTTAAATCGAATATGTAGAATCGATATTACAAAGTCGAACGTGTGGTATCCACACTAAGGACAGTAATTCGACTGTGTGAGTCCACACTAACGGGGCAAGCATTGACATTGGAAGCGGTGCACTGTGGGCAGCTATCCCACAGTTCCCGCAGTCCCCGCTGCCCATTGGAATTCTGGGTCAAGCCCTCAATGCCTGCTGGGGAAAAAAATGTGTCGAGGGTGGTTTTGGATAACTGCCGTCATCCAACCGTCACTCCCGCCCTCCCTCCCTGAAAGCGCCGGCGGGCAATCAGTTCGTGCACTTTTCTGGTGAGTGACAGCGCAGACGCCACAGCACTGCGAGCATGGTGCCCGCTGCGACCATCGCTGCAGTTATGGCTGTTGTCAACACCTCGCACCTTATCATCCACCTTTTCCAGAGGCAGATGCTGAGAAATCGGGCGAGGAGGCTACGGCAGCGCGGTGAGGACATGAAGTCTGAGAGTGGCACAGACCTCTCACAAAGCACGGGACCCCACGCCATGGACATCATGGTGGCAATGGGTCATGTTGATGCTGTGGAACGGCGATTCTGGGCCCGGGAAACAAGCACGGACTGGTGGGACCGCATAGTGCTGCAGGTCTGGGATGAATCACAGTGGCTGCGAAACTTTCGTATGCAGAAGGGAACTTCCCTGGAACTTTGTGAGTTGCTGTCTCCTGCCCTGAAGTGCAAGGACGCCCGGATGCGAGCAGCCCTGACTGTCCAGAAGCGAGTGGCCATAGCCCTCTGGAAGTTGCAACACCAGACAACTACCAATCAGTTGCGAATTACTTTGGAGTTGGCAAATCTACCGTGGGGGTTGCTGTGATGCAAGTAGCCAACGCAATTGTTGAGCTACTGCTGTCAAAGGTAGTGACCCTTGGAAACGTCCAGGTCATCATAGATGGCTTCGCCGCGATGGGATTCCCAAACTGCGGTGGGGCTATAGATGGAACTCACATCCCTATCCTGGGACCGGACCACCAGGCCAGCCAGTACATTAACCAAAAGGGCTACTTTTCAATGGTGCTGCAAGCATTGGTGGACCATAGGGGACGTTTTACAAACATCAATGTCGGATGGCCGGGCAAGGTTCATGATGCTCGTGTTTTCAGGAACTCTGGTCTGTTTAGACGGCTGCAGGAAGGTATTTACTTCCCAGACCAGAAAGTAACTGTTGGGGATGTGGAGATGCCTATAGTGATCCTCAGGGACCCAGCCTACCCGCTAATGCCCTGGCTCATGAAGCCCTATACAGGCACCCTGGACACTGAAAAAGAACTCTTCAACTACCGTCTGAGCAAGTGCAGAATGGTGGTGGAGTGTGCTTTTGGACGTCTCAAGGGGAGATGGAGAAGCTTACTGACTCGCTCTGATCTCAGCGAAACCAATATCCCCATTGTTATTGCAGCTTGCTGTGTGCTCCACAATCTCTGTGAGATCAAGGGGGAGACTTTTATGGTGGGGTGGGAGGTTGAGGCGAATAGCCTGGCTGCTGATTACGCCCAGCCAGACAGCCGTGCGATTAGAACAGCCCAGCGGGACGCGCTCTGCATCCGGGAGGCTTTGAAAGCTAGGTTCCTCAGTGAGCAAGGTAACCTGTGACTATTAAGTTTGTTTAAAGAGAAGCAGAACCTGCCCCCGTTTCTTTACCGACTTACTGTTGACTATCCTCTCCAGCTACATACCCCATTCACCCCGTTCCCCCCCCCTTCCAACACACTTTTAAAAATAAAATAAATGGAACTTTGTTAATGAACACCGTTTTCTTTATTATGGATTTCGCGGTAAAGTGTTGAAACTGGGACGCAGACTGTGGTGGGGAGCGGGCGTAGTGATGGAAAGAACGCTTCTAAACTCGAGGAATGACAGGCTTCTGCTCCTAGAGTGGTCCGTAGTGGTGGACTGGTTGTTTCAACGGAGCCTGCCACCCCTCCTGTTCGGGACTCTGTGTGTGGGGGCTATGTGACTTTGTGGCAGGGGAGGATGGGTACAGATCCCCTGCTGCGTGGCTCTGTGATCCAGGATAAGGACCGCTGCATAAGATCTCCCCTGTCACAAAGTCACATGCCCCCCCCCACAGAACATGAAAACCGCCTCCTAGACCAGGGTGTCTAGTGACTGCAATGTGTGTGTGATCTTCTGCTGAACCTGCCCCCGTGTCTGTACCCTGGTAAAGGTGACTGTCCTCTCCAATTACCAACCCCTTTCCCCCCGTTCAAACACACTCTCCCCTAAAAGAACATGATGGAAACAGTAATTAACAGAAAGGTATCTTTTATTAGCAACTACACAGTTAGGAGATGAAACTGGGACGGGGGCTTGGGTGAGGCGGGAAGGAAAGGAGTTATCAAATTTTTGGGAATGAGAGCCTTCTGGTACTTGAGCAGTCTGCAGGGGTGGAGTGACAGTTTTCACGGCCCCTGCTGCCCCTCCTTCTTGGGACTTTGGGTGAGGGGGTATGGGAGTTTGTGGCGGGGGAGGACGGTTAGAGATAGACTGCAGCGGGGCTCTGTCCTCCTGCCTCCGGTCCTGCAGAACATCCACAAGGCTCCGGAGCGTGTCCGTTTGCTCCCTCATTAGTCCAAGCAGCGTTTGAGTCGCCTGCTGGTCTTCCTGCCGCCACCTCTCCTCCCATTCACTGTGTGCTCGCTGGTATTGCGACATGTTCTCCCTCCACTGGGTCTGCTGGGCCGCATCAGCTCGGGAGCAGCCCATAAGTTCTGAGAACATGTCGTCCCGTGTCCTTTTCTTTCTCCACCTAATCTGCGCCAGCCTCTGCAAGGGGGATGCCAGGGTAAGTCGGGAGACATTCACAGCTGTGGGATGGGAAAAAGGGAATGAATTCCTCACAAAGATAATTTTTTATGAACATAGTCTTTTTCTGTGAACAAGACCATGCACAGCACCTATCACATGCGCACTCAGGACAAGGTTGAATTTTCAGCCTTCGCATTCAGTGCCTGGGGTCTTGCACTGGAGATCAGACAAGCGGGGCAGGACAGCGGAATTCGGGTAGCAGGCTAACATGGTAAGCCGTAGACTTTTGGCTGCTTAAAACTTAAATTATAGCAGTGCCTTCCTTTCACGTTCAAAGCAATGCTCCTATCGTTGGCCAGTTCCTGCTGCCGGCAATCCGGCAAGCATGAACTCTGCCCCTGTCCCACCCCCTCGCAGCTGTCCCTGGGAAAGATCCCTGTATGCTGCCCCTCTCCCGCCTCCACCACGTGGCTGTAAACCGCTGGTGACAGTTCTGTAAAGGAACAGGCAAGCAGTCCCAATAGTAACATTCCCCTAATTCTAAGCAGGTCACCATGAGCGACATCACTCTGCTGAGAATTTCTGAGACCAAGAAAGAACGCATGCTGCGTGAAAGCCACCAAAAACCAGGGCCGTATGCCGCCATGCTCTGCAAGGCAATGATCCCAGAGTACTTGATGATAGCCTGGCGAGGAAAAGTTTCCTACCACGGAGGCCACAATAAGGCCGCTCTCCCCAGGAACCTCATGCAAAGGCTTTCCAATTACCTCCAGGAGAGCTTCGTGGAGATGTCCCATGAGGATTTCAGCTCTATCCCCGGACATATAGACCTTCTTTTCCAGTAGCTACACTGGCAAGGACTAAAAAGTAGAGCACCTAGGGCAAACTAATCATGATAAACCGGACATTGTTAGATTCTTTTGCAGTAGTTGCACTGCCAAGGACTAAAACGGTAAGCGCCTAGGGCAAACAAATCATGAAAAACCCATTGTTAATATTCCTGTTCTGTTCAAAATAAATGTTTACATGTTTAAAACACTTACCGACTGATCCTTCCCCTGATTCGGGGTCTGGGTTAACGTCTGGGGACGGTTGGTAGGGGATCTCTGTGAGGGTGATGAAGAGATCCTGGCTGTCTGGGAAATCAGCGTTGTAAGCGCTGTCAACTGCTTCGTCCTCCTCCTCACCTTCCTCATCTTCCCCGTCCGCTAACATCTCTGAAGAAGCAGCCGTCGACAATATCCCATCCTCAGAGTCCACGGTCAGTTGTGGGGTAGTGGTGGCGGCCACACCTAGAATGGAATGCAGTGCCTCGTAGAAACGGCATGTCTGGAGCTGGGATCCAGAGCGTCTGTTTGACTCTTTGGTCTTCTGGTACGCTTGTCTCAGGTCCTTGATTTTCACGCGGCACTGCGTTGCATCCCGGCTGTATCCTCTCTCTGTCATGGCTTTTGAGATCTTCTCGTAGATCTTTGCATTCCGTCTTTTCGATCGCAGCTCCGAAAGCACGGACTCATCGCCCCACACAGCGATCAGATCCAAGACTTCCTGATCAGTCCATGCTGGGGCCCTCTTTCTATTCAGCAATTGCATGGTCACCTCTGCTGGAGAACTCTGCATCGTTGCCAGTGCTGCTGAGCTCGCCACGATGTCCAAACAGGAAATGAGATTCAAACTGCCCAGACAGGAAAAGGAATTCAAATTTTCCCGGGGCTTTCCTGTGTGGCTGGTCAGAGCATCCGAGCTCGGACTGCTGTCCAGAGCGTCAACAGAGCGGTGCACTGTGGGATAGCTCCCGGAGCTATTAGCGTCGATTTCCATCCACACCTACCCTAATTTGACATGGCCATGTCGAATTTAGCGCTACTCCCCTCGTTGGGGAGGAGTACAGAAATCGAATTTAAGAGACCTCTATGTCGAAATAAATAGCTTCGTTGTGTGGACGGGTGCAGGGTTAATTCGATTTAACACTGCTAAATTCGACATAATCTTCTAGTGTAGACCAGGCCTTAGTGTTGAAAAGCTTCTGAATAGAAAAGCTGGTTGATTGTGTGTGTGTGTGTGTGTGTGTGTGTGTGTGTGTGTGTGTGTGTGTGATGAAAAATAGCTATTTAGTCACATTCATGATGTTTTTCACTATAACTTACTTACCCAATACACCCTCCCCCAAATCCTCAGCCGGTATAAATCAGCCTAGCTACACTGAAGCCACCTTTCTCCCATGTGATTTTTTGCTTCTGTCAAATATATGGTGGAAAACCTCACCTGTTCATAGAACTGATCTCAGTTGCACCATCTGTAAATATAGAGTAATGGCGCTGAAGTAAAAAACAGTGAACCAACTCTTAAAATTCTAAAAAATACAGAATCAGACTATTAGATTTAAGAGGTTTAGGTAAGAATATATTGTAAGAATACTTGTTATCTTTTTATCACCCTGCATCCCATTTAACAAAGAATGCTATTCCCCCATCTGTTTTTACCAGTGCATTCCACAAAATATTTAATCTATAAAAATAGATATAGATTTTCTTAGCTTAATCATATTCTTTTAAAAATAAACAAATACATCAGTGGAACTTTCTTTGCTAAATAAACTATCCTTACTTGCTTCCAACTTAATTAAATGCAATTAACTCTAGTTTGTTTTGGCAACCAATTAATGTCATGATCAAATATAAATAGACTCTGCAAGAAAAGATTATAATTAATAAATCCTTTACAATACTGTAAAATTACACTGAAGCTTTGCTTGCCAGAAATACTTAACTGCATTTTTGAAGTGTATTAATGAGGACACTAAAAAAAGATAATAAAGTTTTATCAAAGTGTGTGCAGCTACTTTACTGTGGTTCTTGCCCTCTCTCAATCTGATCTATATAGCTTGCAGGCTGACAGTATTATTTAGACTTCATGAAACAGTAAGACCAAATTTCCTTCTTTCTGATCAATGCATTTGTTACAACATTTTAAAATATTTAAAGCCAAAGTTACTATTCACATAACTTCATTGATTTAAACGGAGTTACGCCAGCAGAGATTTTTGCCCATGGTGTTTAGTTCATTGGCTGATAGGAAACATATCTGAGAAACAATATCCAACGTGTAATATTACAAGAAAACAAAAGCTATGTCTCCATATGAATGACATGACTCCATACTAGGGGCAGGCAAACTTTTTGGCCTGAGGGCCGCATTGGCCCACCCCTGGGACTCCTGTCCCATCCAACACCCCCGTTCCCTGACGGCTCCCCTGCCCCATCCACCGCCCTCCCGCCCCCGCTCCCTGTCCCCTGACCGCCCGCGGAACCCCCGCCCCTGACTGCCCGCCGCCGCCCCATCCAACCACCCCGCTCCTTCCTGACTGCCCCCCTGAACCCCTGTCCCCATTCAACCCCTCTGTTCCCCCTGACCTCCCCACCCCATCTACACCCCCGCCCTCTGACCACCACCCCGAACTCTCCTGCCCTCTATCCAACCCCCCCCCTGCTCCCTGCCCCCTTACCACGCTGCCTGGAGCACTGGTGGCTGGGGGCGCTATAGCCACACACCATGCAGCACAGAGACCGGCTCAGGCCAAGCTCTGCAGCTGCGCTGCCCCAGGAGCTCACAGCCCCACCGCCCAGAGCATTGCATTGGTGGTGGGGCGAGCTGAGGCTGCGGGGGAGGGAAACAGCAGGGGAGGTGTGGGGGGCAAGCCTCCCAGGCCAGGAGCTCAGGGGCCGGGCAGGAGGGTTCCACGGGCCAGTTGTGGCCCGCGGGCCGTAGTTTGCCCACCTCTGCTCCATACCAATGGGAACTTTGGGTTCTCAAGAAGTGCTGGATAAGCTTATAGAATCATAGAACTGGAAGGGACCGCGAGAGGTCATCTACTCCAGTCCCCTGCACTCAAGGCAGGACTAAGTATTATCTAGACCATCCCTGACAGGTGTTTGTCCAACCTGCTCTTAAAAATCCCCAATGAGGGAGATTCCACAACCTCCCTAGGCAATTTATTCCTGTGCTTAACCACCCAGACAGTTAGGAAGTTTTTCCTAATATCCAACCTAAACTGCCCATACTGCAATTTAAGCCCATTGATTCTTGTCCTATCCTCAGAAGTTAAGAAGAACAATTGTATATTTATATTTTTACCCATGTTTTTAATAGCAATGCTAATATGCAGAGATACAAGGATTTTAAATCCTTGTGTTTTCTAACAATAGAATACACTATTCAGCCAGTGGTAAGTACAGTCTGTTATGTGTGCGTGCACACCACACACACACACATAACAGAAAAATCTTTGAGACAGGTTTTCAAAAGACCTCAGCAACCACAATTCTCAATGGGAGTTACTGGCTGTGCCTTCCATTTTTAAAGACAGCCTTACATTCACAAACATTCTTCATGGCCTGAATCCACCCACACAGTACACACTCCAAATAGGAGTCATCTCGATGGGGCCACTGTAGTAGAGGGAAGCCTAGCTGCTCCAGGCCACAGTAGATCCTCCACACCTTGTGGTCTCTTCGGATAAATGCCGTGAGGCATGCTGGGCAAGCCCTGTGCTGCCCCATTCTCTGATCTCAGTATCATAGTGCCTTGTGGCAGCTACTCAATACCTTGCGGGGTTGGGCCTTAAGATTTGACCTGAGCACCCATAACAACCATTGACTTCAATGGGAATTGCAGGTACTCCGGATCTTTCCAAAGGTAAACATTTTAAGATCTGTTCCTGTAAGTCCTGATGTGCACAAGTAGTCCTTGTTCACGAGTCATTCCGTTGCCTTGAATGGGACGAAGCATATGAGCAAGGGTTTTCAGGGTTGGGCCTTTCCATTTCTGCCACCAGTCTGCTCTCCAAAAATTCAGGCTACTCTAATGCAAAGCATGTCTCCTTCTTCCACTGAAGTAAAGGAAGAATTGCAGTTGCACAGCTGTAAGATACGAACATACAATTGCTAGTAACCTAGGCCCTAATCCTGCACCAGCTGAAATCAAGAGTTTTCCCATCTCTTTTGACAGGAGCGGGACTGGGTTTTTAAACTAATAAAGGAAATGAGAAGGCTGCCCATTTGGAACATTCTGCAAGATGGTACAGCGATAGATGCCAGAAAATAATCTTATTAACAGAGCCTAATAATATGAGTCACGAATTTATATGTGGTACTTCGGAACTGCATTCATTTTAACTTGCACCCCAATTCCCCACTGTGCATCCTTGACTGAGACTAATAAATTTAGACTTGAGCTGGGCTGCAGCCCCAGTGGTACCTGCCTAAAGCACAGTGGAAAGGAGTCTCCAGTTCTGGGAAGAACAGTTCTGTTTATAACTCTGGAGGATAGTGGAAATGCTGAATCCCACAAGGAAAATAAATCGTGCTCATAGTAAAGGGTTGATTTCACGACAGAGAGGAAAAGAAAACATTCAAAAGGAAATGTAAAAGATTACAGGAGGGAAGACTAAAACAAAAGGGTGAGATCACTTGCATGTTAAGAGGAAATGCACTTGATAGTCCCTTTTCAAATACAAATCAGCGTTGAACTTAAATAGGCCAGTAATTAAAGGCAGGTTTCTGATGTTATCAGCAGAACCATGTCAATGTAGAAATAATGAATATTGCCTTTGGGGTTTATATTTGTGTCTAATTTTTCTTGGGGCTTAGCCACCACGGTATGAATCCCCACCGTCTTGCAATACTGTGACAGCAAGATACAAGCATTACGGTGCATTGAAAGGTCCCTTTGTGACTCACATCATCCCCCCTACACATACACACCCCGCTGCTCTCAAACAGAGACTGAGTTTTGACACATGGGTGTGGGAAAAGAAGATATCCAGCAGGGATTCAATCCTCATGCTGCTGAGTGCGGATGTGAGGCAAAGCACTAGTGCCGGGTATTTGCTTTTTATTCAGCACCTCCAAAGCATGGCCTCGGTGACATATAGCGAAATATGCAGAATGCCCCATGGCAGAGAGCAAGCCGCTGTGTCTACTCTCAACTGAGCGCTGGGGAGAGTGGACGTGGGCACACCAGGAGGTGGGGACAAAGTGTGGTCAGGGCACAGGGGTTTATGTGCAAAAAGGTGCATCCACAAGGTACGTGTATCAGCGATTATCGAGATACTCCTGTTATCACCCAGGAGTTCTTTCACACAGTGTGTATGGAAGGGCTGATCTTAGGAGATACAGAAATGCTTCCAACAGTTCCTTTGAAACAGTATCTCTCACAGCCAGCTGCTCGGTGCCCCCTGGCACACGCTGGACCCTCTGTTCTTGGCAGCCCATCAGACTTCAGCACACACTCCGGCTCAGTTTAATTCACCTTACTGGATCACAAGTAACAAACCACCCCATTCAGCAGTATGACCGGTGGCTGGCTCCACACACCTGCAGCCTGGAGATGCTAGGCAGATACCTGAGGCAGGATGAGGAGCTGCACCACTGAGTAACGGACAGGATCCTTGCTAGTGCCTAATGGTACATAAATGGAGAAATTCTATAGGCCCTTTGACTCCCTACCAAGCATTAGTTTTTCTGTGGCAATAGCCCATCCCCTTTGTCCAATGTACATGGGTCCACATGAGGTGGAGATGGATCAAGCATTCTGGCAAAAGCATTCGCCTACCTAAGCTTCTCCAGCCAGAAAGCTCTACATCTGCAGTACCTGTTTAAACCAGCGATGGCATGGCAGCCGTTGTAAAATTCTTGCTCTGCTACATAAGGGGATAAAGCATCAGAGCTCTAGCTGGACTGGTCTCCATTAGATGTTTTTACTTGGAGTTAATTGATCAGGGAGTGTCCTGACTAGCATTTACAAATGTGTTAATTACTTTGAGTTTATTGACAGCCAATTAATTCAAGGTTAAAAAAAGTCTAGTATAGACATACCCATTAAAAGGTATAGTGTTGCAATAGTCCCTTTGATTCCTGGAACTCTTGAAGGGCACACCCCATCTCTTTCCGATTGTTGAAAGCCATAAAATCCTGTTACAGAAACTTTATAGGCTTTACCACTATCCTAAACAATTACTGCATGTGAGATGTGGGTCATAAAGATGGTAGACAGTACACTATACATAAGAACATAAGAATGACCATACTGGGTCAGACCAAAGGTCCATCTAGCCCAGTATCGTGTCTTCCGACAGTGACCAATGCCAGGTGCCCCAGAGGGAATGAACAGAACAGGTAATCATCAAGTGATCCATCCTCAGTCACCCATTCCCAGCTTCTGGCAAACAAAGGCTAGGGACACCATCCCTGTCCATCTTGGCTAATAACCATTGGTGAACCTATCCTCCATGAACTTATCTAGTTCTTTTTTGAACCCTGTTATAGTCTTGGCCTTCACAACATCCTCTGGCAAGGAGTTCCACAGGTTGACTGTGCATTGTGTAAAAAAAACCCTTCCTTTTGTTTGTTTTAAATCTACTGCCTATTAATTTCATTTGGTGACCCCCTAGGCCTTGTGTTATGAGAAGGAGTAAATAAAACTTCCTTATTTACTTTCTCCACACCAGTCATGATTTTATAGACCGCTATCATATCCCCCTTAGTCATCTCTTTTCCAAGCTGAAAAGTCAGTTTTATTAATCTCTCCTCATATAGCAATCATTCCATACCCCTAATCATTTTTGTTGCCCTTTTCTGAACCTTTTCCAAGTCCAATATATCTCTTTTGAGATGGGGCAACCACATCTGCATGCAGTATTCAAGATGTGGGCATACCATGGATGTATATAGCAGCAGTATGATATTTTCTGTCTTATTTATTATCTATCCCTTTCTTAATGATTCCCAACATTTTGTTCACTTTTTTGACTGCCATTGAACACCGAGTGGATGTTTTCAGAGAACTATCCAAAATGACTCCAAGATCTTGTTCTTGAGTGGTAACAGCTAATTTAGAACCCATCATTTTATATGTATAGGTGGGATTATGTTTTCCAAAGAGCATTACTTTGTATTTATCAACATTGAATTTCATCTGCCATTTTGTTGCCCAGTCACCCAGTTTTGAGAGATCCTTTTGTAGCTCTCTGCAGTCTGCCTGGAACTTAACTATCTTGAATAGTTTTGTATCATCTGCAAATTTTGCCACCTCACTGTTTACCCCTTTTTCCAGATCATTTATGAATATGTTGAATAGGATTGTTCCCAGTACAGACCCTTGAGTGACACCACTATTTACCTCTCTCCATTCTGAAAACTAACCATTTATTCCTACCCTTTGTTTTCTATCTTTTAAACAGTTACTGATCGATGAGAGAACCTTCCCTCTTATCCATGACTGCTTACTTTGCTTAAGAGCCTTTGATGAGGGACCTTGTCAAAGGATTTCTGAAAACCTAAGTACACTATATCCACTGGATCTCCCTTGTCCACATGCTTGTTGACCCCCTCAAAGAATTCTAGTAGATTGGTGAGGCATGATTTCCCTTTACAAAAGCCATATTGACTCTTTCCCCAAAAATTATGTTCATCTGTGTGTCTGACAATTTTGTTCAATACTATAGTTTCAACCAGTTTGCCTGGTACTGAAGTCAGGCTTACCAGCCTGTAATTGCCAGGATCACCTCTGGAGCCCTTTTTAAAAATTGGTGTCACATTAGCTATCCTCCAGTCATTTGGTACAGAAGCTGATTTAAATGATAGGTTACAGGCTACAGTCAGTAGTTCTGAAGTTTCACATTTGAGTTCCTTCAGAACTCTTGGGTGAATACCAGCTGGTCCTGGTGACTTATTACTGTTTAGTTTGTCAATCTGTTCCAAAACCTCCTCTAATGACACCTCAATCTGGGACAGTTCCTCAGAGTTGTCCCTAAAAAGAATGGCTCAGGTTTGGGAATACAAAATAGTGTGTATGAAAAATACAATCAATTACTCATGAGATACGGATCATAAAGATGATAGACGGTACACTATACAAAAAAGTGTGAACGGAAGATATAATTACCAATCAACTTACTCCAGGTTAACACAGACATCAACAAGATGAGAATCTGGCCTATAACTTGATACGCTATAACAAATGGATCATATATGCAATCTAACAATGGTTAGGCAGATGGTGAGTTGTGATTACTGCTCTTGATTGGATAAGAATGCACACATCCAATTATTATTGTTACCCCATCTTTTCCAACCCCCATCCCGGCCTGCTTGTTTGTTTCATCCACCTGTTGTGTCCTGTCTTTTGGATTATAAGCATTTTGGGGCAAGGCGTGCCAGCTACTATATGATAATCTAGTTCAATAAGACCCTAAGATGGTTGGACTCTAGGCACTGTCACAATACACAATAATAAATAATACATTGAAAATCTGCTAGGTGAAAGTAGGATGTAAAACTGAACACCAGCAAAGAATAAATAACTTTGTGTGTTGCCCTGAGGTAAAGGCATATGGCAAGCACAGTGGGGTCCAGGTCTGTGAGTGGAACGTCTAGGCACTACAATAATTCAAATAATAAATAAGACATCTACAATGTTCCCCTACCAAGCTAGATCCATAGCCATGTGTTGAAATATTGTACAAAAGACAGATCATGGTCTAATTTCAGAACCCATGATGGTATCTTCTCAATGTAGCATGGATGAGCCATTAGAAATGCTAATTAACACTGCTAGCAAAACTGGGTTAAAGAATAACGTTTCTGGAGGTTCTCCAATGAGCAAATCATTTCTCATTCTTGCCTTAGCAAAATTAAAAGACACTAGTAGAAGATGACAACACCCCCCCCCCCAGCCCCTGCACCTCTGCACAGTCCCTTTGCAGGCCACACAAGGGGGGTACAAGGGCTTTTTATATCCTCTGCACTGCTGTAAATGTAAGTGCCAGAGCCACACTTAGCTGCAGAAATATGGGGACGGTACAAGGTCCAAGGCATAGTACTTAATGCATCAGGACAATCATATTTTAGTAAAAAGCAACAGAGAGGTCCTGTGGCACCTTTAAGACTAACAGATGTATTGGAGCATAAGCTTTCGTGGGTGAATGCCCACTTCGTCGGATGCATTTCTATTTTAGTAGAAGTTCCTAACAGCAACCTACTTTTTAAAGTTAAGAGGGAAGCTACCAGATCTGAGAACAGCTTTCCAATGTCCAGATTGTCTCATTAACTTTACAGCTCCAGTACACAGAATACAGCTCCAAAAAAAGCTGGTAGTTATTTATCATATCTCAAAAGACATATATAGGGAGGTTTCTCGGTACTACAGAGCATGTTGTTCTGTCTTCAATTAGGGCCTTTTTAGGCCTGGCCCATGTCATCTTTTGGAGGTTTAATTCCTTGGATTTTTGTAAGCGATATGTCATTACATCTTCTTAGGACATCCACTGCCCCAGACAAGCAAATCACAAGAGCACAAATCAGTGTATAGTCCTGCCTGATAACACCCTAGCTGCTCACATTACCCAGTCCAAAATGGTTTATGCTATTTATTGTATGGCTCCTACACACACAGCATCAATTCTGTTTTGCATGCAAGGAGGGGTAACATTGCATTGCTCTATATTACCACTCTTAACTCAGTAGCTGACAGTTTACGTATTTGCAGACACAGATGTAGGAAGATATTAAAAGGTATATTGTATCTGTAGCCAGTTCATTGATTAGAGCATATCAAGGCTCTGGACCAGATTCTGATCTTGTTTATGTCTGTGTTAACCTGGAGTAAGTTCATTAGTTTTAGGGCATTTACTCCATATTTACACCAATGTAAACAAGATCAGAATCTGATCCTATGTCTTTTTTGTTTGTGTTAAGATAAATTATCAAGTGATATTGGCAATTACTTTTGTGGTCACTTGACCTTTCCTGCTTGATGTGCGTTAAGAGGTTAGATGGTGGTGAGCATATTGTACTGTGAATGCCAGGGTACATGGTTTTTGCTTTTTTCTGGTTCTCTAGTACAGCACCAGTATGGATTCTGATTGGCTTGAATACAATTACTAATAATTTTCCATATACAGCTTCAAACCTGCTCCTATCAACATCAATAGCAAAAATCCCATTGGATTAGGTCACTGATTCTCAACCATCCTGCGAGGTAGGCAAGGAAATATTATATTCATATTTTTACTGAGGAAACAGACACAGTGAGGCTAAGCCCAACATTTTTACAAAAATGTCATAAATTGTCATAAATACCAAGAATGTCATAAATACCAGAATTGGAGCCACCCCAGATTAGTACAATTTTTGAAGATTTGGACCTAAGTGACCTCCCTAAGGCTTCCCAAGTAAGTGGAAGAGCCAGGATTAAAACTAAAGTCCCTTGCTCACAGCCATAGCTCAAGTCATTGTAAGATGCTGCCTTTCTTTTATGAAACAAGCTCAGAGAACTCCTAAGGCCTTGTTTGGACCTCCTAGGTCCTTTCTATAAGATTGCTTTGGCGTAGTGATTTTTTTCTCTTAGTATTTATGGGCAAACTCTTCTCAAGATGATTTTTGATCAGTGTAAGATCTGCTTCTGCCACAATAAATAAAACTATGGATAGTTTAGTATTTAGTAGGTGTACGTATGACCTAAAGTCCTGTTTGTAACATTTATATAACTGAATCGCTTGATGCATTTTTGTTACAGTACAAAGTAACACATGAAACACTGCCAATAGAAAAAAAAAGCAGAAGAAACTACTAGGCACTTTCTTGGCGTACTGCCTTGAGAAAGCCAACCACAACTTCACTGATACAAGCTAAGCGAGCTCATGCTGATACAACTATTTTTCCCACTCTGAATAGGCCTATTTTTTTAATTAACATCTTTGCAAATGTCAACCTTGTTACAGTATGTCTATGTTTCTAGTCTGCATCTTTATATTTTACAAAATCCATGTAGGACCAACTTGGCATCCTGAACATTTAACAAATTATTCTACATGGGCTAAAAGGTGTAAGATCCAGGTTATGGTAACTTGAAATGTTTGTGTTTATTTTTAACTTCAAGGTCTAACCAGTGTATATTCCATTTAGATTTAATGCTAATTAAGGTTCTTTGCTGAATTGAAATATAATCTCTTGTACATAATAAAACAATGAGAGATCATTTTCTATATTTGTGACACTGATGCGAATATTTAATTTATTTGCATCCTTAAGACTCGCTATGCTTTGTTGATACCTTAGTGTCTTGCCAAATCTTAATGTCTACTTCCTACTTCTGTAGAAGTGAGTCAATATTGTCAATCAGATGATCAACGGACTATCACTGGCTAACTCTTTAAATCACAGCCTGTCCAGTCTAATCCTCAGGCCAATTCAACAGCCATACAACTGTATGTATGCTAGAGTCTAAAATGGCCAATGTGGAATTGTTCTCATTGTGTTTTATTAAATCCAAACCAAACTAAGTACTCAGAGAACATTGATTGCTTCTTCCTAAAGTTATATCCTATGCATGTTTTCATACGTACTTTCTATAATATAATTTTCTTGAAAACGAAATATATTTATATAAGGATCTGCAGAAGACAATATTACCTAAAGAGAATTATATCGCATTGGCGCCAGGGCCAGCTTCAGTTTTTTTGCTGCCCCAAGCGGCAAAGCAGGAAAAAAAAAAAAAACGATAAAATCGAGACCGGCGGCATTTCAGCAGCAGCTCTACCATACCGCTTCATTCTTCAGTGGCAATTCAGCGGCGAGTCCTTCGGTCTGAGGGGAACTGAGGGACCCGCCACCGAATTGCCGCCAAAGACCCGGACGTGCTGCCCCTTTCCATTGGCCGCCCCAGGCACCTGCTTTCTTGGCTGGTGCCTGGAGCTGGACCTCATTGGAGCTATGTCAGTTTACACCAAATGAAGACTTTGTCCTTTGAGTCTTTGTGAAGAGGAAGGAAAAACTCCATGCACACACCCGACCTATTTCATTTTAAAAGAATATTCACTAATACATGCCTTACTAAGACATAATTATATGCATTCAAGCATTTGGGTTAATGTGACAACAGTCCATGGACATGTGCAATATGTTATGCCCAATGTTATACCCATAGTAATATTTAATGTATCCTATATGTGCCCTTCAGCCACTATTTCACAGAAAATAAAGCTACAGTCACTTACAAATTCTGTCACATAAAATGGTTTGCAATTTTGTACCTTCTGCCAAGTCATCTATAGGTTACCAAAATGATGAATTATAGAACTATATATTGCAGTGAAAGCATTAGAACATAAGAACGGCCATACTGGGTCAGACCAAAGGTCCATCTAGCCCAGATTCCTGTCTTCTGATAGTGGCCAATGCCAGGTGCTTCAGAGGGAATGAACAGAACAGGGAATCATCAAGTGATCCATCCCCTGTCACCCATTCCCAGCTTCTGGTAAAGACTTACAATGTTTAAGAAAGTTTTAGAAAAAAAGGACTACTGTACTTGATAAATTCACCTTTCAATGACTCATGCCAGAAATCCATAGTGTTTCATTACTGAATTAACCTTGGTATTAGAAACAGATACTTTCAATACCTATATCCATTCAGTTAAATTCAAGTTTATTAGGCTAAATCCACTAAATAAGAATTTGTTTTTTTAACACTGCATGTACTTGTATTTAATGGATACTCTTGCATTCATCAAGTACAAGCAGCACAAGACAGGGGGGAATCTGTCTCTTTTAATTATCCTCGTCTATACTAAAGTAGTTCTACTATTGAGTTTTTAATTGTTCAGAATGTCTCTTAAATTAAGTATCAGACTAATATCCATGTAATCCCACAAAATGAGAAAACATATGCTGAACCTGCTATTGACCACAGCTATTTTTGCCATGACTCAAAATTCCATATATGCAAATATTAAATGACTGAAATTGTACATTGGTTCATCTGCATCATTTTTATTAATCCTTATTTGGCTGAATGTTTTAATCTTACTTGTACAGTGACTAACAAACACATTTCTAATATTATAACTAGGAAGAGCTTAGGGACTATAGCTGAATACATTAAAATCAGTCCGTTTTCTAGTTAACATATTTCCATCCCTTTTATGTACAAACCTATTGCATTCAGTAAGCAGATTGAAAATTCATGGCCTTATAAAAACATTGTCCTGATTTCATGTTCTGACAGTAGAAATCATCCAGAATCTCTGTTTCCTCTAAAGGACCCTCCCTAGCTGGTACTTTCCAGGTGCAGAACAATCTGAATCAGAGGTGAACACCATGTCAAATTCCACTCATCTGTCAATGTACTGGATTATTTCTTGAGAGACTGAAATTGGCTGCCTGGGATCAGAACACCATCAATCTTACTCATGCAGGGTGCGGAGTAGCTGCCTGAGAAAGGCTCGCAAGAGGAAAATCTCTGAGGTTCCTAAGCAGGTGATGAGGCAGCTGTAAAACCTTCACTATATCTGTATCACAGCTCTGAGTGAAAGATTTGTCATTTTCCACATTTCCCCAATACTTGGTATGCATTCAGTGTGTGACTGTTCTTGCTTCATAAAAGAAGTGATTTTTCAAGCTTAGGCAAATGTGGCAAACCTCTGGATCGGCCAGGCTCTCATTTTTTCTCATAATGTCTCTTGTTTCAAGAGATTTTACAAAATGAGATTACATTTTCCTTTTACCTATTTATGCAAGTATTTTGTTTGTTTGTTTGTTTAGCCAGGGGACAGTCTCAGATCACCAATGGTGATTTCACTGTTGTGTTTTAATGGGCATTTCTCTGTGTATTCCAAAAAAAGAACAACCAAAACGGGATGTATTCCCTAACTTTAAAACGCCGGCTACTAAAGCCAACACAAAACACATAATAGTTGTTCATTAGATAAAGCCTGTGAGTCAAATTTTTAGAACCATTCCCCTCCAGGCTATGATTATACTTATTTTATGTTACATTATTGAGAGAAGGCAAGAAGATATCCAAAAAAAAAAACAAAACCCTATCACTTTTGGGCAGTGAAAACAATTGGGGAAAAAAATGTTTCAGCATATTAGACCCGCTAAAGATTAAGGGCAATTTTATTCAAATGTGCCTAAGTGATTTAGGAGGCTAAGCCCTATCACTTTTGAAAATGTTAGCCTTATTCTAATTCTGCTTTGATCTACCTGCTTCTGCAAATTAAATAATGTGTAATTACCAGCTAATAGTCTCTGTTTCATCTCTAATTCTCTTGGGAAGAACTTTCACTCCTTTCCTTGGGTTCAGAGTATGTGAAATTACAACATGAGGTTCTCTCATTTCTAACTTATTGGTAATAATGAGCTTTAATATGCCATTTCTTCAACATTTTGCATATGATACGTGGTTCACAAAGTAATTACTGTTGAAAATTAACAACAGCAATTTCTGTTTGAAGAATATCAAAGTAAAGAAAATATTTATATAGAGTCTCTGATGTGTCAGTGAAAATCAGTTGACTTTTCCGTTCCATAAACAAAGAAACTAAAACTTGCTCTCAGTAACACCCATCCAGCCCCACTGAAACCCAGGCCTGAATTCTACTCAGAGTTGCACCTTTGCAACCTCATGGTCATCAGTAAGATTAAAACTTCTAGGCCAAATTCTGCTCTCATCTAGACCCAGTCCACCCCACTGACCTCAGGAAGAGTGAAAAGGCTCAGCTATTATCAGAAGTTGGCTCATACCAGTGCAAGTGTACAATTTGTGCCCAGACTGGCATAGATACAGCAAATAAAGTTACACAAAGCTCTGCCACCAGGATTTCTTCTGGGGGACAAAACTTATTCTGTTATTACACAGAAAAATAAATAAATAAACAGAGAAATTAAATTCTTATCTAAAATGGGTTTCCCGTGATCAGCCTTCTGAGTTGAGAAGGTGTTAGAAAAGGATATTAACAGGAGGCATATACCAATACCAAACAGGCATACATTAGGCTGATCAGAAAGATACTCTGAGATACGTAGACAAACAACTCATAAATGTTCAATAACAAAATGGGACTTTTAGGATTATTCAACCATTTATCAAGGCAGACAAGTGCACGGATAAAGTGCCTGTAATCTTACAACATCCTGTAGCTGATTGGTCCTACCTGGTCTGTGCAGGTGATGCTGCTGGAAAGTGTGATGAAGAGACCCCTGACAGAGCAGCATTGCACAAGCACTTATCCACAAATACAGGACCCAAGACATTGCAGAGACCATTGCCATTCTCTAAATGAAATATTAGACAGGCATTATTATATATAGCCTTAGAGCACACACAGTATTTAGCAGTGATTACAACAGTATTTTTACCTTTATAATGACCTCTGATCCCCCCCCCCCCCCCCCCCCCCGCCTCCTTGCAGGTTGCAATGGTTCTATGACAAAGGTCGTGTCAAAAACAAGGAGAGTTGAGGTAAAGAGATGTCAGCATGGGAGACTTGGTAACTTTAATAATTCAGTGGCACAAATGAAACTATAATGATCCAAGTACTTGAAGAAAAACAACATAAATAGAAGCCAGGGAAATATTCGCACTCTGTTCTGCAATTTAACTTACCAGGGGGGGAAATTACAGTACTATCCAAAAAAATGAGCTCCTCAGACAGTATCAAAACTACTTTAAATACATTACAGATAGTCATACAACATTATCAGATATCTGAGATGCATTTTAAGCATCCTCCATCCCCAAGGCTGCAAGGCAAATACCTACCCACTAGGTAACGGATTATTGTTTTTGACTTCTGTGCACATTAATTTTTAATTGCAATGAATGCTGTCTGCTAAACAAAGTAATTGTTTCTCAGAATTGTGTTCTAGTCCCCAGATAAAATCAGCTTCTTTTTGTTTGGCCTATGCTCATAAACAATAATAGTAAGGGCAGACTGAATTTTATATGTTGTAAATAGGAGGTTTGATCTTTTCATAAGGTAGAGTGTGTCAAAATTTAAAGACAGACTCTTGCTGAAAAGGAATGGTGTACTTCTTTCTCTGTCTCCCAATGCTGGCACACTTGACTACTTGATATATTATAGGTGGTGGATATTTCCATACATTTATTATTATACTAATAGGTTAAATTTTCTCAGACTTTGTGACTTTAACAGCTCCTTCTCAATACCTGCAAGGATTGTAGAATTTGCAAGGCTCAGCTACGCTACATATCATCCAGTTTCTTTAATAACACCTTCTGCTGCGTTTCATATTGCCAAATTAATCAAACTTCAGGCATTCTCCTTATTCAGCCAATAACATGATGCCACTTTCTATCTAATAATCCAATCAGCAGAACATCATGTTCACTGAGGATGGAAGACTTTAAAGCTAAAAAGCTTCTCTTCACACTGAACATTTAGGAAAGATCGAGGCGACCAATGTAAAATCCAAAAAATGACCTATCAGCAGGATTTCTTTATTGGGGAAATACACACTATTAAAAATAATAGGGATGCTTAAGTGTCAATAAAATATATGCACAGATCATTTTTGTTATTTTAATAAATAAGCATGGTATTTGAGGATTGTTTTAAAGACTAATGGCCGAAAATCCCCCAAATAAACTGACAAGTATAATTAACTGCAAAATAGCAAAACATTATTTTCCTCACCATGAGGCTGTTTGTTTCCCTGTTCTGTGTATCTGATGCACTACTCAGCATATAATTAGTTTTCCTTCCTACTGTTTACTTTTGTATACTTTCCCTCCTTTGTTTTCGGATTGAGTAATAGTGCAACATGGATTCAACCCCCTCCAAACAGATAGCTCACAATGGACCTCCCGTGTCTTCAGAAATTAATGCTTTTTTAGTCATTTCTGGGGCTCCCAGGCTTTCGTACGATGACATAAAAGGGAAAGGTGACTCTAACATGCATTGATATTTCAAGCATAAAGTGCTCTTATTTAACCTGAACTTTAAAATCCTAGCCAAACAGTGAAGCAAAGCCAAACTTCTACAGTCTCCCAATAGCTCCTATTTATTTTTTTTAAATATGTCCAGGGATCATATTCTTAATCACACTGAATAGATGACTTTGAAATCCCTCCCCCCCACCACGTTTTCACTCTTAGACTACTACATCTTTTCCATCCTTCCTCAAACTACGTTATTTTAATTAACTTTGTTCAAGCCCCAACATTCCTTCCTTACTAGCATTTCATTTCTTCATGTACTTGTTAGTCAGCTCACTACAACTGCTGTCGAACACACTGTTTTTATGCAAAGAGGGCATCTTGCTAATATACATATATATATACACACACACACACACAACAGCGAGTATTCCTCCAGTTATTATCAGATGAGTTCAAGATCTGCTTTCTGAATCTTAAATCCTAAAGAAGCTCCTTACCTGAGTAATCCAACCAAGAGCAGAGTACTCTATTAGTGTTCATTGGAAAGATCTAACACTTTTTAAAATCCATCTGTACCACAATAAGGGATTTTAAATAGCTTCCCAATAATCTTCTTTATCAGGATTAAAAAAAAAATTCTCTTTTTCGTTACCAATCCTATTCCCAGAGTAAAGAAGACATCAGAGCTCTCAGACTGTGTTGTCAGAAAAGTGGCCAAGGTTTGAGGGGTGGAAACCTTGTCATTTTCACCTTTAAATCATCTCCTAACGTCACCTTCTGCTTGATGAGACCTTTGAAGTGATCTTGAGATAATTTGCAGCTTCCAGTGTACTTAAAGATGAGGATCAGTTTATGTTTAATGACAGAGCAGCCTCACTACAGTGCATTCAATGCAGAGTAAAGCAGCTGTATGTAGAAAGCAGGATTGCTATACAATGCTGTAAGTACCGGTAGTCTATTTCAATACATCCCTGCTCTGTAAAGTATCACATGCCTTAAAGTGACATTACCTCTATTACAAGCTACAACGAATTGCTATACTAGCCCACGATCTCTTAACAACTGGAGTAGCATTTAAATGCCAGCACATCTGATATTTTTTACATTATATATATAAATAAAGAAAAACTCCTTTTCACCACAAGGAGGGCATGTTTGAAAAGAAAAGAATGGGCAGAAAAGTGTGACACAAGAGGACTACCAGTGTATGTGGAAAGACAAAACACTTTACTTGCAGTAGCCAATGGGAAATTAGAGACCCTTTAATTGCATTTACTGACCCTTTACTCTCAGGGCTCATTCTTCCACAGATTTGCTAGAAATAATCCATAAAGTCAGTCCACAGATTTAAGGACGTCTATTTAATTTCACAAGTTAGAAAGCAACATATATTTGTGAGAGTGTCTTTTCAGGGGTAAGGAGGGGGGGGAATACAAAGGGAGGGCGGGAAGGTGACGAGTCCCATACACTTGTATAAGCTTTCCAAAAGCTTGCCCCAATGCTCAGTAAAATCTCCTCTTCTAACCCCCAATCATTTTGAAGGTACCTCAGAATGCAATGGAAAAAGAATACCCTCCACTCCTTCAACATCCTACCAAACGCTTAAGCTCTGACATGACAAATTATTTATTACAGTCATTTATTTATTGCCCACATCTTAAGTGGCTGTTTACAGGAATGTACTGCTTTTTCCCGTCTTGAGCTATATGTAATTATTTTTTAAACAGCATTTTATATACTCACTACACCACTAAATACTACTTTGATAACATTAAGGCTCTGACTTAAGCCTACAAAAAACCAAGTATATTGGAAGTTAAAGCTGAAACCTTCACTTTAAGTGCACGGTGCCTAAGTAATACAGTACATACGATAATATGTAAGAATACCTTCGCTGTAACACAATGCGTTTTAATCATTTCTGGCATAAAAAAGATCCTACTTTCATTGCTTACCAAATGCATACACCAAACAATAATCATAATTACCTGTACTATCAAACACTTCCTTTCCAAACATTCAGAGTGCACAGCTCTCCTGGAGAGTCTTATTAAGAAGGTGCTTTGTGATTACTTGACTGATTTTAATGCCTCCTTTGGAGCCATTATATTTTATTGTGTAATACATATGAAGAGACTGGCCCGACAGACTGACAGAGCCATTACATTGATCTGTGACACAATGCGTCATAACCGCTCTTTCGTACAGCCCCGATATAATAACGCAATAGGGGTGTGACTTGCACTGACAGAGAAGGGAATTCAAGAGTTTATCATTTCAGCGCCATCCTGAATTCACCACAATGTGGGTCACTGTTGCAGAACATACAGCTGAGCTATGCTTAGTACAGAACCCAGAGTGGGCGAGGACAAACTTGCTATTATGCCAACGTTGTGGTTCCACAACCCAGGAGTCCATGGGGACTGGTTCAGCCTCCTTAGGACTGTTCTGATTTACACTCAACTCCCTACAGCCCAGAGGGCTGTCTGGCAGCCAGGACTAGTAGAAATGCAGAGCCGTTGCAGGCACACTCTTTCCCTGTAGCTGCTCCCGCCCCATGGCAGAGACTGTGAGTGGATTGACACACCAAGGGAATCCCCAGGTGGCCAGATTGATTAGGTCTATTACCCCTTTGCATCAGCAGAGCCAAGAATAAGACCCATGTTATTGCTTTGAGACCCTAAACATGCTCTAGGCATAACAGGGTGAGTAAACATTAATTCTAAGCTGGAGTTTCTCCAGCCCTTAATGTCATTAGAAAGTTGGTTTAATATTAAATTTCCTTTGTTGTTTCGCAGGGTGTTGGGCCAAATTCAATAGCAATGGAAACACTGGTGTAAGAGGTAAGGGTAGTGTAGTGTGCACCCGTTTGGCAGTGAGCAGTGTACAAAATAAGTGTTACTTGTACAGTATTAGATGACGCGGCTGTTCAAAACCCATGAGGCAGGCCACCAAAAATCATCAGATAACCCATTAAAAAAAATTTAAGCCTATTATGTTTACCTATATTTTCCAGTTACCTGTGCTCCACTGCCATGAGGGCTAAAAACATATTTTCTAAGAAAAGAAAGCCGAGAGTCTCACATGACCACATGACTCCAGAAACTGGGGCTTTAAGAATACCAAATACCATGAGGCTCACAATGAGTTGATGAGTTGTCAAGGCTGCTTCCAAAGATGTGTGGCAGGAAAATAGCTGCCAGAAACATCAGCCCTTTTCTTCTACCACTTACTTTGTCTTACACTTTCCTAGTGGTGGTTTTTCCTGCTACAATTCCTGTAGTGACCCACTTCCGCTTAAAAGTTAAGCTACATGGTTCACCTACAGAATGCTGGGTCAGTGCAAGTTTCATTAGTCTTATTTACATCCATGGCATACCTTGGCCCATCATTTACATTCCCACTAAATTTGGCCCTGAATTTTCCCAAGGACTGATTTATTATTTTTAGACAAACTTTTAAAAAAAAATAAATAGGAGTCCTCTTGTTTGGCAATACAGTGGCAATACTCACTGCAAGGGACACAGAACCATTGCGTTTGTTTGTTTTTCAGTAGGAAGCTGACTCTGAATATTCACACTTCTAAAAGTCTATGGGGTCTTTTAGGTATTTTCAGTAAAGGTATGTAATACCGTGCAGCTGTTCATCCTGATCTCCAGTTGAATGACGTTATTTCCCCGGACTTTCCCTAGGTTTTTACTGAAGCTGGCAGTGGCTCGGTGGCAGGGGTCACTCACTCCTATGACTGTCCTCACGCATTTACTCAGCTCCTGGGAGGGGTTTGGGGAGCCAGGAGCATGTGCAGGAAGACATTGCATGGAGTGGAAGAGAGGGAGGTATATATGGGAGCTGCAAGAAGACAGGACCACGGGAAGGCCAGGAAGGGTGGAGTATCTCTGGGGAAAGGTATCTGTGGAAACTGCTCCCAAAGAGAGGATCTACAGGTAATAGGAGCAGTCACTGAGGATGGTGGGTTCTCGGGCAGCAAGAGTCTGGTAGAGCTATGGGGAGCGGATGCTGCAGCAAGTCACTGATAAGAAGTGGTCTGGAAACGCTGGTAGGAGAGGAGGTGGGGGGCTTTAACGTCCTCTGGGGGACAGTGTGGAGCAGCTGCTGTTGTTATTTAAGGGTGCTGGATATAGTTGGAGAGTTCAAAAGGTCACCCCTCATGCAGGGCTCTCCTGAATCCCGAGCCGAGAGCTGCTGGCTGTATTTTAGCTTGGGTGCCAGTATGCAGAAGTAAGGAACCTGTTTAGCACAAGCTCTTCCCCACCACAGTGTGTGAGCAATACAGGGCTGGCGGTGTTTGGGGGAGGCGAAGAGGGGACGTGGGAGAAGCGGAGCTGCAGGGGTGCCTGGGAAAGAGGAGAAGAGAAGGGGTTCAGGAGGGAATTCCCAGAGAGGCCCTCCTCTGGAGGCAGGAAGGGGTAGAGGTAGGGTACCCTACCTTAGTAGGGTAGGCGCTGGCAGATCAATGCAAGGTACACATTTATGTACAGTACAATGTAACTGTCAGCCTGCCAAGTGCTGCTAACTCGCGGCGCAAAGAGGCTAATGCCACCACAACCTCTAACAGCTGCCGCTATGGCACAGGACAAGCTCTTCAGAAACAAGGGACGTGTTGCTTTCATGAGGGGAGGGAATATTAAATAGCCTGTGCTTTTCATCTCTCCCCTGCCCTGGCTCCTGGCATCGCAGACATGAACAGAGGAGTCGTTGGCAAGTCCTGCCGTGGCATTCTCACACCTGCTTTGATGTCTTTTCTGCCAATTCCAACTTTCAATGGACCGACAAGGCGTGGGAAGGCTCCACTTGCCTTGTTCCAGCCAGATACAGTGTCATCTTTCCCAGCTACTGACAACTGGCTCTGAGCACGTTGCCTATCCAGTTTAGATGTCAGCAGCTTCTAGGGGAGAGGGAGAAAGACCGGCCTGCCACCGAGAGCCCTCGGGTCAAACTCAGGGCTGCAAATTTAGGAGCGATAATAGAAGAGAGAGAAAAATATTATCAGTGTAAATGTTGAATGGCTACTGCAAACGCCGTCAGCGCAAGACTTACAGAAAAGCGAGCTGCCTCGCAAAAGGAATCCAAGAGGAGGAATCCGAGAGACGCCCAGGGTTGGGGGTGAAATGGCAGCTCCAGCCAGAGAGGCGGGCAGGAGGGATCGAATCCCTACTGAGGGATGAGATAAACACCTCTGCGACAGGCAAGGGTAGGTGGCTCTGCTGTTCCCTGGATGTCCCCCAGGGATGGCTTGAGACCGGTTTAAACACAGCAGGCATGTCAGGACATGTTTCCTGCTAGATTATTATGGTCTATGCCACAGCCTTGGGGATGGAGGAGAGGAGGAAGGAGCAGATGCAACAAATATATAGGGCTAAAAAGGCCTACAGGTTGCACAGTCAGGTCAGTCAGCCTCTGAAAGGGCAGCTGCATCCAGAGGAGGGCCAGCACCTCACAGAGGAAGGGAAGAAGGTTCCAACTAGACCAGATCCAGCCAGCAAATCAAATCCCATAGCCCAGAAACCCTACTGGAAGGGGTCACTCCACAGGCTCCTCTTGTATGTACTTCTGTCTTCCCACTCCATGTCCCTCTTCCCCAGTTGCGAGAGGGGAATTCAAAGGCGAAGATGGGTGCAGGCAGCCATTTTCCAGCTGACTTTCATAGGGTCCTGAAGTCAGGAAAGGTTAGTGGGGAACATTAGGGAAAGCGCAGCCCACAGACAGCAGAAGGTGGAAGACCCCAGTGCCAGGAGCTGCAAGAGAGGGCTTGGAGCATGAGAAGCTTACACCAAGGCGAAGTAAGTCCCCCTACCTGATTAACATGGAGGGGAACTGAAGGCAAGATTGAAACATTTTAGGGAAAAAACACCATGCCCGTTAGCCTGTGCCATTGGGTGGGATTTCTCATAGCGCAGGGGAAGCCAATTACAGGCAGAGTTTCCTGAGAGCTGTGGGAGAACCCCACCTGTCTTAAGGCTGATTAGTTTGATAGGAGGGATTTCCAGCAGAAGGTCCACATAAGAGAGCAGAGTTAAAGGTGGGGATGGGCTGTCCCTCAAAGAGGGCCAGAGAGATGTGACGCTCAGGGGGGAGGAGCTAGAGCTGAGTAGGAGGTTCGGGAGGGCAGGCTGATGTAGATGCCATACTCTCAGCTGTTTCGCGGGGGTTGTTTTTCCATGGATGTGGGGGAGGGAGTCCCTGATTCCCCCCTCACACGATTCCCCCTGGCGAGTAGCAGCAGGTGTGTGGGAGACAGAAGCCTATTCCCCATACACCTCAGAAACCAGGAGGGTTTGTGGGGTGGGGTACCCAAGGATAGTTTGGGCTGCTGGGAGCCAATGGGGACCAGGATAGTGGCAGGAGTCAGGGGTACTGGGGAAAGAGCAGGCATCACTGATAGAGCAAGTCTGTTCCTCATCCCATTAGTTTTCTTCTCTGCCAGGCCCTGGTCCCCTGTCTGTTCCCCTCCCTAGCAACTGCTGGCACTTGTGCCTCACTGAGAGCCCCATGCTGGCCTGGCACCAGAAAGAAAGGAGCAAAGCCTATCTGCTACCGCATCCCCCGTGAAGCCATGGCCACTGCCCCCGGTCCACAGCCCCACTGAATGGGCAAGATCTCAGATGGGATGCAGGCAGGCATCTCAGGGCTGCCAAAGATCAGAGCATTACAGGAGCGGGAGATGCCCCCTACTCAGCTGCCCTGAGGTGATGGCAGCTCTAGGTTTCCTCAGGCTGGGAGCAGAGGCAGGACAGTTCCAAAAGCAAATTTTAAAGAAGGGCCTTTTAGATAAATAACAATTTAATTCACATTTATAATCGCTTCTTCCCCTTGGTTCTACTACCTAAGTAAGGAGGGCAGCCAGGTGATAAAGGCCTGAACTCCATGTGATAATGGCATGTGCAGTTACCCAAGTGCCCATGCCACAAGTTCTTGCTTTGTACGTGCATTTCTGTTAATTTCATATGCAGAGCAGGCTGACAAAAGCACCCACACAAGGTCCTCTGGCCTCCACTTTCTGAAAGTTAGGGCCCAAATATAGATTTGATCAACAGGGGAGGGATTCAAGGACCAAAATATAGAGGGAGGAGAGGGGATTCTGGAGCATAACCAATTCAAATGCAAGGCCCAAAAATATCACACATCTCCTTATAACTCAGTAACACATAACCTACACAGTGATGTCATTTCCAAGAACACCCACATTGTATGTTAATGTTGTTTGTGCAAAGAAGTTTGACTCATTTTCTTTTTAAAAAGTGTGCATCTTTAATTCGCTAGCAGTTTACTTTTCCAGATAGGGTGACCAGATGTCCCGATTTTATAGGGACAGTCCCCATCTTTGGGGCTTTTTCTTACATAGGTGCCTAGTACCCCACCCTCTGTCCTGATTTTTCACACTTGCTATCTGGTCACCCTAATTGGAGACAACGACTGCATTTTAATTAGTGTGTTAAGGTTTCCTCTGGAAAGTATGTACAGCCTCAAATATTTGAAGACGGAAATCTGCACTCTGAAAGATATTTCTGTTTGCCCAGGTTTATCTATTTATACTTAAGAGGGAATGTAATTGGCTTACTCCTTCAGAAATGCACAAGACCCTGCTGCCTGGCCTAGCTTAAAATCACATTATCATGACTTTACTAGCCAAGTTTCTCTAAGATGTCCTCTTCAGTAAATTTCTAAATATCCCTTTCAGGCATGACAGCTGTGGGTATTGCCTGAAATCCAGTCTTGCAAGCTCTGTTTTCATTTGTGTTTCCAACAGTAACAAACTGACCACCCACAGACACACCAGAGATAGTTAAATCCTCTTATCCAGAATATCCTTTCATACCGATTTTTAGTACAAAAAAGATCCCCAATGTGTGTTGTCCGCTGCTTGCCTTGTGCCCCTGCTTATCCATTTGTTTTATTCCTCTGTTCTCTCAGGGTCCTAGATCTCTGGGGTTTTACATTTAGTGTAGCCTTGTCATGAGTATTTGCCTGTTCATCAGAAAAGGCCACTCCCCTCCCTTACTCTCATAGCACTGAATTCAAATGCCAGGAAACTGATGAGAAGCCACATCGACCTCCTGTTATTCTTCATTTACTCCAATGACTGAGCTTTTGAGGAAAGTTCAACTTTCTCTTCTCCTCCCTTGTGGTATTATGGGTTCTGAGATGAATCATACAGTGTCAAAGCCAAAAGTGCATGTGCACCCTCTCTTCCTAGCCCTCTCTGCCCTGGTTGTAGGAAGCAATGGCTGCCCCCACCTTCGGTTGCTGGAGGGAAAGGCTTGTGGTCTGCCATGCTGGCCTCTCTGAATAGGGACACAGTAGGTCTGCCTTTGCTTCTGAGATCTTCATAGGGCATATCCCCTCAACATACCTTAAGCTTTCCAGTTGTGTTCCACCATGTCTCTCTGGTATGCCTGCCCGTTGTCTCCATTCCCCTCCCTCACTCGCCTTTCCCTTCTTGTGCAAAGTCTCCCTCCATCATTTTTCCTCTCCTACAGGGTGCTTCACTATCCCAAATCCCCCTTCATTTATAGTGTCATTTTCTGTTCTTTCCCCCTACTGCTAATCCCCTACTCTCCCTCCCATCCTGTCATCTCCTGTTCTAATCCACAACATGGGGTCTCCTCAGGGCAGGACACTCTGCCTGTCTCCCACCTGCCTCTCACAAGTGAAAACCAGCAGAGAGAGCAGTGGGAGATGCCAGCCATGACTGCTCAGAGGTAGGGGAGGCAAAGGACAGAACTTCCGTTTTGCAAAGATTTGGCTTTGTTCTGAATTGTAACAAACGTTCTAAAGTTATCTGTGAAGAAAAAAAAAATTTAAGGGCCAATTGAAATGTCTTGTTTCAACAAAGACTTATCAAAAATCTTTCAATTCCAACTTTTTTTTTATGTTTTATAATACAATACAACATTTTAAAAAATTCAAAATGGAGTCATTTAAAAATAAAAACATTCTCTCCCCAAAGTGTCCAAATGAGCTGTTTTGATATTTTCAGAAAAAAAAGTTCCAACACATAATTTTCACAACAAAATGTTGCGAAGCATTTCAGTTTTTGTGGAACTGCATTTTTTTTTTTTTTTTGCCAGAGTGTCTCTCTAGCTCTGATCTGGGGTACATGGACCCTCTCTGCTGGAATTACTGCGTCTGCTGGCCCAAGGCAAGAACTGCACCCAAAAAAATTTGTTTTTCAACCCCAGCTCTTTAGAAGAGAAGTAGGGGCCCAGGATGCAGCCCCAAATCTTGGTGTTGTTGGCACACAAGCCCTGACACTCTCTGCCCCCTTACTCCAGCAATTTCCTATCTAGCCTCAATTCCACTGTTTTGTGGGAGAGAGGCACGCCCTGTCTCTGGAGTAACAAAGCTGCATGTGTCACAGACCTGCAGATTGAAGGAAGCAGAGCAGAAGCCATTGGACATAAAGGGAAACCACTTCCCACACAAGCTGAAGGTCTTGTCTACACAGTTTTTGGTACCACTTAAACTATATTGGCTTAGAAATATTACCCACACACAAATACCCCCTGTGACAGTTTTAAAGGATTCTGTGCCCACCCAGGACTATGTGATGGCATGGAGTATCCCCTGGGGGAAAGAAAGGCCCTGCTTCCTTTTAATAGCTGGACTCTCCACAATTGGCAGAGTATAACCAGAGAGCATACCAGGCAGTGCAAGAATAGCTGCTTCTAGGGAGCTATAGTATTTGTAATGCAGTTATCAGCCTGGTATCTCAGCTGCCCTCACATTGCTCAGCAGATGCAGCTGTTTTGCCAATCCCTTCTTTCATAGATAAAGGTCTGCAGGCATGTTAGCTTAGCTGGAACTGCTTAAAAAAAGATAAAAATATCACAAGTCACTTTTTTAAAATAGGAAAGTGCAAGTTACAAAATAATCAATTTGTACATTGAGGAAAGTAGAAGGCCAAAGGAAAGACTTCAAGAGTTATTGTTCTCGACCTACCTTAAGTGTTATTCTTTTTTAAAGAGAGATCTAGTCATGACCCATATACATAGGAGACAGATATTGTTCCTTTTAAAGATTTGTCATGCCTACAATAGAAGTGGGAGGGGGGAAAGCTGTAGTTGTCAAGGAATTTTGTACTGAAAGTTTTGTTAAAATAAATAGAATGCTATGTATAGGACAGTACAGAATATTCATGAATTTGCCAACCGCAAGGAATGGGGACATGTGGTCTCTGCTAAGAACTAGCAAAAGGAAACAATACAGTACCTCCCATCATCAAGGAGCATGAAATTTAATTAACAACCAATATATTAAAAATACAACCATCCAGGACAGGATGTTTTTGAACAGTAATGCTAGGAAAGAAGAGCTTTATGCTGTAACTGGAATCCTTTTGAACTTGGGAAAACAATTGACTCTAAATGTATGGCACGTCAGTTAGAAGAAACAGTAGTGCCATCTTGCATGTTATAGATCATAAGAACAATAGATCCATGGGTTTTTAAGGCCAGAGAGACATGCTGATCATCTAATCTGACCACCTGCATAACGCAGGCACTAGAATTTCATCCAGCAATTCCTGCTGCAAGCACAGTTCTCTGGTTGAACTAGACCACCTCAGAGAGACAGCCATCACTATGCATGTTATTTTCTCATGCCCCTATTTATCCTAGATATTAGTTTGGTGTCCTTTGGTAACTTAGACTCTTAAGAATATTAAGAATTAAGAACATGTTAAATAAATATTTTGTAATCTATAATCAATGGGACACAGTAATACCAGGGTACAAAAATACATGCGAAGGACAGAACGGGTCGTGCTGGTGGGGGAGTAGCACTATCTGTGAAAGAAAGCATAGAATCAAATGAAGTAAAAATCTTAAATGAACCAAACAGTACCATAGAATCTCTGTGGATAGTAATTTCATGCTCTAACAAGAATATAACAGTAGGGATATGTTACCGACCACCTGACCAGGATGGTGATAGTCACTGAAATGCTCAGGGAGATTAGAGAGCCTATTAAAAATAAAAAAACTCAATAATAATGGGGGATTTCAACTATCCCCATATTGACTGGGTACATGTCACCTCAGGACAGGATGCAGAGATAAAGTTTATTGACCCCTTAAATGACTGCCTCTTGAAGCAGCTGGTCCTGGAACCCACAAGAGGAGAGGCAATTCTTCATTTAGTCTTAAGTGGAGCACAGGATCAGACCCAAGAGGTGAATGTAGCTGGACCACTTAGTAATAGTGACCATAATATAATTAAATTTAACATCCCTGTGGCAGGGAAAACACCACAGTGGCCCAACACTGTAGCATTTAATTTCAGAAAGGGGGAGCTACACAAAAATAAGGAGATTAGTTAAACAGAAATTAAAAGGTACAGAGCCAAAAGTAAAATCCCTGCAGGCTGCATGGAAACTGTTTAAAGACATCATAATAGATGCCCAACTTAAATGTATACCCAAATTAAAAAAAACATAGCAAGAGAACAACAAAAGTCATCAGTCTTGACAATTGAGGAACTGTCCCAGATTGAGGTGTCATTAGATGATGATTTGGAACAAATTGATAAACTAACATAATAAGTCACCAGGACCAGTTGGTATTCACCCAAGAGTTCTGAAGGAATGCAAATGTGAAATTTCAGAACTACTAACTGTAGTCAGCTTCTGTACCAAATGACTGGAGGATAGCTAATGTGATGCCAATTTTTATAAAGGGCTCCAGAGGTGACCCTGGCAATTACAGGCTGGTAAGCCTGACTTCAGTACCGGGCAAAGTGGTTGAAACTATAGTAAAGAACAAAATTATCAGACACACAGATTAACATAATTTGTTGGGGAAGAGTCAATATGGCTTTTGTAAAGGGAAATCATGCCTCACCAATCTACTAGAATTCTTTGAGGGGGGGGGGGTCAACAAGTATGTGGACAAGGGGATCCAGTGGATATAGCGTATTTAGATTTTCAGAAATATTTTGACAAGGTCCCTCAAAGGGCCTTAAGCAAAGTAAGCGGTCATGGGATAAGAGGGAAAGTTCTCTCATGGATTGGTAACTGGTTAAAAGATAAGGAACAAAGTATAGGCATAACAGGTAGATAGTGGTGTCCCTTAGGGGTCTGTACCGGGACCAATCTTATGTAACATTCATAAATGATCTGGAAAAAGAGGTAAACAATGAGGTGGCAAAATTTGCAGATGATACAAATCTACTCAAGATAGTTAAGTCTCAGGCAGACTGCAAAGAGCTACAAAAGGATCTCTCAAAATGGGGTGACAGGGCAACAAAATGGCAGGTGAAATTCAGTGTTGATAAATGCAAAGTAATGCACATTGGAAAACATAATCCCAACTATACATATAAAATGCTGGGGTCTAAATTAGCTGTTACCACTCTAAAAAGAGATCTTGGACTTATTGTGGATAGTTCTCTGAAAACATCCACTCAACGTGCAGCAGCAGTCAAAAAAGCAAACAGAATGTTGGGAATCATTAAGAAAGGAATAGATAATAAGACAGAAAATGTATTGCCTCTTGTAACAATTCCGCCTCATCACTGGGGTGCCTCCTGCTGGTCATTCTGGGAATTAGCTCAGCCTTTTCACAGGACAACATCCTCCGGTGGTGTCACACCTACTGTCAGTTCTGCTCCGGACATGCATTGCCTTAAGGATCACGGCATCCTTTTCAGGATAGAGCCCTCCAGCCATGCCCATTCTGTTCTCCCCCCTCACTTCCAGGGGAGCAGCAGTCCTCTGTCCAGCCACTTGCCTCTGTGGCCAACTGCAGCCCTTCACTGGCCACTCCCCTAAGTAGCAAGCGGGGGGGCAAGGACATCCAGGCCCATCCACTACTCCAGATCCCAACCCATAGACTCTCTAGGCAGCAGCCATGTTCTGTGTCTCCTTCGACCCCCATTATCCATTTCCCTGGGCCACTTCCCCATAGCCCTAGCACCTTCTCTGCCCCTGTATCCAGGCTTCAGTCTTTCAGCCAGTCAAGCTGGAGCTCCCTCTCACGTTGCAGCATTGCTCTGTCCAGGGTGCTGGCAGTTCCCTCAGCCATTCAGGAACCCAGTCCTTTCTCCCTGGGCTCCCAAGAGGGAACCGGCTCCTCTACCCTGCAGCTCTATTTATATATAGGCCTGCTCTGCCCTGATTGGCTGCTCCTTGGAGCCCCTCACTGATTGGCTGTCTGCTGTGCAGCCTCCCGAGGGCTGCTTTTAACCCTTTTTCCACCAGTGCTGGGCAGACGCCTTATCACACCTCTATATAAATCCACATTTTGAATACTGCATGCAGATGTGGTCACTCCATCACAAAAAAGAGATATGGGACTTGAAAAGGTTCAGAAAAGGGCAACAAAAATTATTAGGGGTATGGAACGGCTATGTGGAGACATGATAGAGGTCTATAAAATCATGACTGGTGTGGAGAAAGTAAATAAGGAAGTGTTATTTACTCCTTCTCATAGCACAAGAATTAGGGGCCACCAAATGAAATTAATAGGCAGCAGGTTTAAAACAAACAAAAGGAAGTATTTTTTCACACAACACACAGTTAACCTGTGGAACTCCTTGCCAGAGAATGTTGTGAAGGCCAAGACTACAACAGGGTTCAAAAGGGACTAGATAAATTCATGGAGGATAGTTCTATCAATGGCTATTAGCCAGGATGGGCAGGGATGGTGTCCCTAGCCTCTGTTTGCCAGAAGCTGGGAATGAGCGACAGGGGATGGATCACTTGTTAACTCCATGTTCTGTTCATTCCCTCTGGGGCACCTGGCACTGGCCACTGTCAGAAGATATGATACCGGGTTAGATGGACCTTTGGTCTGACCCATTATGGCCGTTCTTATGTTCTTATAGCATTAGCATGGGTAGTTTCAGTCTGCGGCTTCCTTTCCAAGCTAGCTTGGTAGCTAGGGTGAAAAAAGGGTAATATTGCATTCAGGTCCCATTGACATCCACAGAAATTGCACTATAGAGCAACAATAATGCAGGGTCCTTTTACTGAAAAGTAGTTTGTCTAACACTGAGTAAGTGACACAAGTCTAATTGGCCAAATCCCAGAGAGGTGGGCAACATTTTTTTGGACAACTAGTTTATTTGCTGAAAAATGCAATTGTGGACAATAAGAAACTATTTGACTCAACTTCACCAAATAGTACAAGGCAATTTTTTCTCAGGACTTTGATGCCATACATAAAACAGGGTGGCATTTCATAGAGACGGCAATTCATAGTCCTTCATAATGACAATGAATAGTCATTGAGTCAGGGAAAGAGAGAATGACTCTATTGTCCAGTGGTTAGGGCATTCACCTAGGACAGCAGTTCTCAAACTGTGTGTGGGAACCCCAAAGTGGGTCATGACTGTTTTCATGGGGTTGTCAAGGCTGGTGTTAGATTTACTGGGCCCAAGGCCCAAGCCTGAGCCACACACCGCCTGGGGCCCAAGCTTCAGCCCTGGGGTGGAGGGGTTCAGGCAGGCTCAGGCTTCAGTCCCCCTCCTGGGGTTGTGTAGAAATTTTTGTTGTCAGAAGGGGGTCGTGGTGCAATGAAGTTTGAGAACCCCTGATCTAGGATGTGGGAGACCCAAGTTCAAGACCCTCCTCCAATGACTATTTGTACAAAGTGGAATACATCTTCAAGAGGAAGGTTTGAGAGACACCCCTCCTCACACCAGAATAACCCATAGCAATTGGTTAGCAAGAGTGCTGAGAGCCATTGAACCAAAGAATAAACCCTCTACATTTTGGAAACCACTTCAAGACAAGGGATGCTGCAGCACCCCCAGCACCTCTAGTTCTAGCATCTCTAGTGGTTAGGGCACTCTCCTACAATGGAGACCCAAGTTCAAATCCCGTCTTCAGATCAGGCAGACAGGGGAACTGAACCTGGATTGTACACATCCAAGTTGAGTTCCCTAACTATTAGCTAAAAATTATAAGGAGGCCATCGCATTCTCCTCTGGCAGTTTTGTGAACCTAGCTCTTTCAAAATTACCCATTTCAGGTCAAATTAAGCATGAAAAAAATCTGTTTGGGGTCAAACAAAAGAGGATCAATTTGACCCAAACCAGATTCTTTCAATTTGACCAAAAAAAACACAACTTTTTTTCCCACCCAAAACTACCAGCAGACAAGTGAGGGGCTTTGGGAAACAGAATCTTCCCCAGAGTAATACACAAAAATAATTCAGTAGCCCTGGGAGTTCAGATGCTAGATCCACCATACCCCTGGACCTCCAAATCCCATTCACACTGTAACAGAGGCTTACCCAGTCCAACATCAGGATGCAGCCACTGTGTCTTAACTTCCCCCCAAAGGCAGTCTTCTCCAGGCTGGTTGGGGAGATTTGGCCTATAAGCCAAATCAGAAGGATCTCCTTCCAGCATAAACAAAAATAACAAAATAAACCATCTTTTAGCTCTTCCCAGACAAAATCTCTTCTATGGGTTACAGAGGAATAAAAAAGGGAGAGCTTTCTCTAACACTCTCCGAAAGCCCAAGCTAGGAACCCTTGAAAGTAGAGCTAACACAGATCAGGCCTCAGGCCCACACTGTTCTAACTACCCCAAGCTCAAATGTCCATTTCCTAAACACAGACCTTCACCCCTCACTGCTGGGGCTCACAGACAGCCCTTGGCTACAAGGCTTCTTCCACAGCCATCTTTCCTTGGGGTATTTTCAACAGCCATTCGGTTGCCTCTATAGGTTTCCTCCCAGGCCCTTTGTTGAAAGGCCCTAATATCTGCTACTACTCCCTTCAGTTCTTTCCAAATTCTGAGCAACAAGGAGCCTCATATTGTCCCATGTCACATGACCCACTCAGGTTTTAAAGGGGCCAAGACTTGACGCAGAGATAGGCTGGACTTAAAGCCTGTCCATAAAGAGAGCTAGTCAAGCAGACGGTGCCTGTGAGGGGCACAGTTCTATGACAATACTTTCTTAAAGGCTTCTCTGCATTCAGCCATCTCTGTACAGGGAAATGACACCAGTTCTGCTGCCTTAATGACCGTACATGTCTGAAAGGCTAGAAGGAAGCAGGTTTGGGGCTAAAATAATATTATTGGTCAAACTAAGATCATGATATTAAGACATGAGTGGGCTGGTTTTACTGGTCCATTAATACAGTTGTATTGTGTGTGTTGTGCAATACAGAATGACATATAAAGTTCTGTTATCAGTTTAATACACTTTTTAACTTTGAAAAGTCTTTGGACAGAAATGTGGTCTCAGGTACTCAGGTGCATATCAACACTCTTCTTGAAAAATCAAGCACTGTATACTTGCTGTATGGTGCATTCTGACATTGTCCCAAAAATCTGACATCAGAAATGAGTCCCTCATTGGTACATATTAAAAAGGAGGTGAGTGTGTGAGACAGCTATGTGAGACAACTGTTCTGGTTTTTACAAGCACTATAAGGATAGACTGCTATCCCATCAGTGAACAATAAAGGTCTCTAGAGTCTGCACTGGTCCACAGTGGAAGGGGAAAAATATCAGTTGTAATAGATCACCTAGTCATTGACCAAATAGCTTATTTGAAAACCTGTTTATTAGCTTCTATTTTATCACAGAGTAAGTTAGTGGTGGAACAACATTGACAAACTGAGATATTTTTTTGCTAGCTGTATATATCTCTTTTCTATATACCGATGGTGGGGGTGTGGACATCTGGGTCTGTTACCCGCTCTTATGCAGATTCTTTATATGGCCTCAACCACTAGGCACTTCATTTTATTCACCTGTAAAATGCACTTACATTTACAGGGGGTTATGAGGCTTAAATTCACATTTTTAATGTGCTGGGAAATCCTCAGATGAAAGACGCTATATCGAAGTAGAATACTATTATTACTGTGAACAGGTTAGAAAAAACTGCACCTAACTCAGCGAAGAATATTCCTGAATAAAGGTGTGTGAGGAAGGCCATTAGTAGGTCAAGTAGTTCAGACTACTAGGGGCAAATTCTGTCTTCAGTTAAATCCATGCAAATGCAACAAGGAAAGGCAACACGAACGAAGCCACTTTTAAGGAGGAAGTGTAAAATAGAGGGTAGGGAAGGTTCCCCATTGAGGACAAAAATAAATAATAGTCAATATGGAATATGTAAAACACGGTGGGCCAAATACATCCCTGATATAACTCCTCTGTATCCTAGAAAGGATGAATATTGCCCAGTATATTTCAACATTTTGGACCTAATCCTACACTCGTCATACACACAATGAGCTTCCATGTTGTATGGCCTCCATATTTAATTCTACATGTTATTCATGTGCATTGTACTCCAGGTCATTATTTAAGAATAGCATTTTGAGCATCCAGTTCCAAATACCGTCTACTTGTTTACTGGGCTGGATAGAGGGCAGCTGCCGTAGGCTTGTGCACTAGATCGGTGCTGTAGAGGTTAGTTTCTGAGTAAGTAAGTAGTGCGTGAAATGAGCATGGAAAAGATTCATATACTGTCCTGCTTTTGCTTCGGAGCAGGTTGGTTGACTGACAGCAAACCCTATATAATAATTCCTTGCAGGCAGATGGTGAGATCACGATTTGCTCTTCAGTTTCAATTCACTGCCGTCTCTCATAAGCAACATAGCTACATGATCGACCAATAAGAAAGGCCTATGCTGTTCTATAATTTTCCAGTGCCGGAATGAAAACATATGGATTAATATTGTGACTTGTTCTCATATTTCACTGTGTAAAAAATTGTCTTAAATTTACCTCCAACATCTCATAACTGATCAAATGTAGATAATAGCTTCAGAAATCTACACAAAAGCAACTAGTAATTTCCTACACCATCCCTGACAGACAATACTCCTTTGAATGGTGGCGTAGGTGTTGGAATTCTTGCCTTGCAACTCCAGCTCTCTCAGCGCATCTTGTTTTTAGGCTGCCATCTGCTAAAGCACAGTGCCACCCGAAGAGAGAGAGAGAAGTGCTCCAGTGCCCAGTCTGTTCTGTTTTCAGATTTACTCTTCTATTTCCTTCAACTCCCAACACCCAGGCTGTGCCTTCCGTTACCTCTGACGTTAGTGACAAGATCTGCAAACTCGCCCACGTTCCCGTTAATTTTCAATGACTAAGCGCGTCTCTTGAACTGGTATCCAGGCTTTAGTTTTGATGAATGAGTACTGCTACGCCATTGCACCAATATAATCCTTAGCCTGGTGGTATAAGTTAAAGGCAATTCATTTGTTTTGATATTATAGAGGTTGCAGTCAAAGAGGGGATTACACCATTTGGAAGGATAGGATAGTCCACATCTGATTATTGATCTTTAAAGCACTCATTTTATCTATCTATCTATCTATCTATCTATCTATCTATCTATCTAAAACCTTAAATTGGCGTCAAATGCCCAAGATTTTTATCAAAGGAACAACACTGTTAGTATTTTGAACGAAACACAGCCATACACATCATGCGGTACAGAATGTAGGAATCTAATTACCACAGTAAATATGGGATGATGTGCATTATCGTTGATTCACTGGGCTTTGCACTGAAATTGTCAGCTGAACACTTTGACTTACTGCTGCTTTTGCTTCAATGCCTTGGATATTTGGAATATTTATAAGATGACGTTCATTTAATTCTATTTTTTGTTTGGAGACAATTTTACAGAGGATAATTTAGGTTAAGCTTATTATGCAGTATCCCTCACTGAAATATATTGCAAGTTACAAAATTTAATTCCACGAAACTGAGGCCTACGTTATCACTCACCAATTGAAAATTATTTCTCCCCCATTTCTTTTCAGGTTTTAAAAAATGTTGGTTTTGTTTGCAGCTGAATAAAATACTATGGTTTTGTTGGCGTCATAGGCTCTGTGCATCAAATTGTTGTGGATGTCACATTCTGAATTCTGTATTCCAAGCTGAGAAGTCAGAAGAAGCAAGTACATGCAGCCAGCAAAGAAATTCTCCCCATATTGCTTGCAAAACATAAAAGAGAATAAAAGAGGAGCAAGATGAGAAAGTAGAGATTGGGAAAGTGGGAGTATAAAAGGCTGTCTTTTAAAAGAGGTTCAACTCGTGGTTTGCCTTTCATTCTAGCTTTTCCAGCAATCCTTTCTCTCAGTCTCTAAATTGTACCAATAAATGGTACAGTACACTTAAAGCTTTGGTTTTGATAATCAAGATAAACTAGAATAATTTTTTATTTAAAAAAAATACATTTCTTTTGACATCTAAGGTGCGGTGTAGTTCTCGTCATCCCGGCTGCCACAGCAAAAGATTGCAATTGTGTATTTAACAAGATTTTACTTGCTTTGTTTCCACAAAGAATGGCAGGGGAGTGCTCGTGCAATAAAAGAAGATACCTTCTTATAGAGGACTAAAAGCAACTCCATTTGATTTTCTAGAAAAATCTACAAAATAGTTTAATAGTTCAATTATTGAAGATATTTAAACAACTAATTCTCTAGGAGTGATAGTCACCCCACAAGCAGAGACCCAACACAAGGTCTTATGCACTCCTTACATCACATTTAAGCCTTATTTTGATGTTTTAAGAGGGTCTTTAATGGCCCATAAGCCTTGTGCTGGTCATCTGAATTTCACCATATGTATTCATCCTCTCCAGGTTTTAAAAAGCCAACTGGGCTCCCCCTCTTTCTATTTCCCCACAGAAGGCTGAAAAATGTTAGACTGTTCTCTTCACAATTAAATTCATGAAACACTTTAATTCTGTGGCAGCCAGACACTAAGGAACAGGAAAATCATTTAATCTCGTAATGTTTTAGGGCCCCTAGGCAAATGTAAACAGTATATGCTGATAGACTGAGGATTTATTGCCAGTGCTGAACAAAGTATCTGCTGCTTTGTTTGGAATTCCACTAGATTTTGTAGATTTATTAAATTGTTTACAGAATTTCAGTAACCAAAATTATTGCAGGGCAAGTTTCAACATACCAGCCTCATTTGTGCAAGAGGGAATTTGATATTAAACTATATTAAAATCACATTAATCTGAACTGAACTAACACATTGGGTTGTAAGAGTGAGTCACTCCACTGAGCCGAAGTGAAAAGGCCTTTGTCACAGGCTGCCCCTGTAAGAAGGAGCAGGGTCCAGTACCCAATTGTGTTTAAGGAAAAGCAACTGGGCCTTCTAAAGGCGAGGACAGCAGCAGTGAGGGACTGTTACCTGTGGACCTTTCTCAGGGAAGAAAGGGAAAGCCTTTCTCAGGGAAGAAAGGGTTCCTAAAGGAAACAGCTAGGGAAGCTGCTGGAAGAGCTGCTGAGAACCCAGAAACACAGAACCCAAGAAGAAGGGGTGTGCAATCCCTGAACCTGAGGGGACAGACTATAGGCCTGGCAGACTTTATTTTGAGCATGGGCGGAAGAAGTTTTATTTCAAGTTTATTTGGACTTAATAAAGTAGAACCCCAGCAGGAGGACTTTGTCTTGTACCTGCAGAATATGTGGAGTTCTCAAGGGGTGCTGAGAAAAGGTGAAACTGAGGCAGGGTGCTGAAGAACCACACTTGACCAGAAGAGGGTGCTAAAGGGCATGGCCACCCTTTCTTAGTCTTCAAAGAGCAGACGCATTTACCCATCATGTATATTGCTACATTTAGGCCTGGTCTACACTGTCAGGGGGAACGATCTAAGTTACACAATTTCAGCTACGTAAAAAATGTAGCTGAAGTCAACATACTTAGATCTACTCACCAAGGTATCTTCACTGCGGTGAGTCAACTGCTGACACTGCCCCGTCGACTCCGCCTGCGCCTCTCGCCCTGGTGGAGTACTGGAGTTGACGGGAGAGCACTCGGGGGTCGATTTATCTCGTCTAGACTAGACGTGATAAATCGACCCCCGCTGGATCGATCGCTGCCCGTCGGTCCAGCGGGTAGTATAGACAAGCCCCTAGAGTACAAGGAAGTAATGTTTGTTAAAGTTCCTTAGTAGCCTAAGTCCTGTTGAAAGTTAATAGAACTTAGGCACCCGAGTCAGTTAGGTGCTTTTGAAAATGTTACCCAAGATTAACATCAATGGGACCAAGATTTAAGTCACTGAGAAGTACACTAGGACTTAGCTCCTCTGGACATGGGATTCTACAGCCGTGGTATTTATAGACACCTAACTGCCACTGAAATCAATGGGAGATTAGATAGGTGCCTAAATATCTGTGAGGATCTGGGCTTAAAGATTTGCTTTCTATTTGACTCTGTTTTTCTGTATTTTTAATTTCCCTAATAAAAAAGGAAAGAAGAAAAATCAAACAGCCTTTGAAGAAAGATTTTGCCCGAGACAAGAATCTTAGCAAGATGCAGATGCAGACAGCAAGGCAGTTTCCTGACCACATACTGAATGTAAAGCATTTCAGTGAGCATATTAACATTTATGAAGCACATCAAAATCTTATCTATAGAATGAGGAATATTTTACCCAAAACATAAGAATGGCCATACTGGGTCAGACCAAAAGTCCATCTAGCCCAGTATTGCATCTTCTGACAGTGACCAATGCCAGATGCCCCAGAGCGAATGAACAGAACAGGGAATCATCAAGTGATCCATCCCCTGTCATTCATTCACAGCTTCTGGCAACCAGAAGCTAGGGACACCATCTCTGCCCATCCTGGCTAATAGCCATTGATGGACCTATCCTCCATGAATTTATCTAGTTCTTTTTTGAACTCTGTTATAGTCTTGGCCTTCACAACATCTTCTGGCAAGGAGTTCCACAAGTTGACTGTGTTGTGTGAAAACATACTTCCTTTTGTTTGTTTTAAATCTGTTGCCTATTAATTTCATTCGGTGACCCCTAGTTCTTGTGTTATGAGAAGGAGTAAATAACACTTCCTTATTTACTTTCGCCACATCAGTCATGATTTTATAGACCTCTATCATATCCCCCCTTAGTCATCTCTTTCCCAAGCTGAAAAGTCCCAGTCTTATTAATCTCTCCTCATATGGAAGCCGTTCCATACCCCTCGTCCTTTTTGTTGCCCTTAGGCTCATGGTTTAGGCTTACCCAGGCTCATGGTTTAGCTAGACCAGCAAATGAAAAAATGAAGTCAAAATACAAAATATGTATTCTCAAAGCTGCAGAGCAAAATAGTGAGTACATGTGAAACTGGAATAGGCAAGCAGTACATTGACCAGGGAAGATTATGGCTGAAAAAGTCATGATGCTTCTAATTCTGCTGTCTTGCAGGACATGGCTGCTTTAAAAGAATCCACCTCCTTCTATGCCATTTGGGGCACAGTCAGGGGTTTGTGCAGGCAGCTAAGGTAAGAAAGAAAGCAAATCTTCCTCTCTGCCAGGCTCTGAATGCAGGAACCCAAGGATCCAATGTGATCGTGATAGGGAACAATGGGAACTTGTAAAACACTCCGTTGAAGTAAGAGCACTGTAAGATACAGCTTTGCTGAAGAAAGTGAAAGCAATACAACCAGTATTAAATCTGTGTCACCATGAAGTGTTATTCCCAGCTAGCCTGCTCTTACCGTTTGTCCAGACAGCTGACATGCCTAGAGTTCTCTTCACTTTGTAACAAACCCTCAGTCTCTTGGTATAATAACTCAGAGAGAAATGACAGCAGGCCAACAAGTACAAGCATATCTCAATGCAAATGTTCAGGAACAAAAAGGCATAGCAGCAAACAGAATAATGGGTAGATCTGTGTGTGGTTTCTGGCTTTTGCTTTTCCAAGAGTTGACAGTGAAATTGGAAGAGTTAACGGCATTCCAATTTCACTATCATTTTGTGAAAGTTCACAAGGAGCTAGAGGCAGAATTTCAACAATAAAGAAATGACAGGCGCCACCTGAAGGAATTTACTTTACAACGTTGGAAATTTTCATAAAACGTTTCAGTGCAATTCCTAGGAAGGCAGTTCTTTGGTTAATATAGTTTGCCCTGAACATATTCCTATACCGCCCCAGCAGGTTGACAAAATGTGGATTGTATTTTTGTGGATCTGAGAGAACGGAGGTCATCAACTGCATACATGAAAATGTCTCTTCCCTGAGATTCCAATAGTCTTGTTTCTTTTTTTTAAATGTTATCAGCAACAGGCCCTATTATTAACCCATATTATAACAGAGTAAGTGGGCATCCCTGCTTAGTGCATGCTGGAAAACTGCAAAGGAATCAACCGTTAAATGTTTGTATTAAGCATTGCAATGAGACAGGCCTACAGAACTCTAGCCGATGAGAGGAAGTGACCCAAGACTCCAACATTGCCTTAAATCTAACAAACAAAAGGTCACCTCATTAAGAGTACTGACTGCAGTTTTGGTGGTTAGAGAGGGCTGTAGTCTGTTTTAACTCAGCCTGAGTTTAAAACTAAGGCCTTGTTTACACTTAAAACACTACAATGTAGACACTACCTACCTCAACAGGAGGGCTTCTCCTGTCGGTCTAGCTAATCCACCTCCACGAGAGGCAGTAGCCAGGGTCACAGAAGAACTCTTCCATCAACCTTGCGATGTCAACACACAGGGACGTAGGTTGGTTTAACGAAACCGCAGAGGGGTGAGGATTTTTCACACCCCTGACTGATGTACTGTAATTAAACCGACGTAATTTTCTAGTGTAGACCAGGCCTAAATTCGGTGCCATGTCACTGTGGAAGACAATTGTCTGCCACTGATACAACCACAGGTGTGAGATTTTCAAAAGTCCATCAATCTACTTCTGCTCCCATTGAAATCAGTGGTTAAAGAGTTAGCCCAGCAATGAATACTTGTGAAAACCCACATCATGGAGCTGCTGGGTCAGAGCATCCCAGCGTACTTAATGTTTTGCCATCCATTTAGCCAAATCTTAAATGTCTATATTCAATATGGAAAGGCGGAGTATCATTCACACATGGGGCAGGAACCTGATAACTGGCACCAGCTGAACTCAATATAGGCCAGATTCTGTCACCCTTACTCATGCTGAGAAACACTATATTCCTCAAATAGTCCCATTGACTTTTATGAGACTACTTGGGGAGTTAGATACTACTCAGTGTGAGTATGGGGTGGTAGAATCTGAAAGAAGATCCTCTGTACTATTTCCAGAGCTTAACTACCCTTATTTAGAATTATTTTTCTAATATCTAACCTAAATCTTCCTTGCTGCAGATTAAGCCCATTACTTCTTTGTCTTACCTAGAATGGACATGAAGAATAATTGATTGCAGTCCTCTTTATAACAGCCCTGGACATATTTGAAGACTGTTTTCAAGTCTTCCCTCAGTCTTATTGTCTCAAGCCTAAACATGCCCAGCTTTTTAAATCTTTTCTCATAGGTCAGCTTTCCTAAACCTTTGATCATTTTTGTTGCTCTCCCTGTTGCAGTCCAATGCAAATAGAAGAAATCAAGATGCCATACCTGGAAAATGGGTGTTCATAACAGAAGAGACAATCCAGTTATTTTGGTGCTATAGTGCCATGAGCAGTTGAGAAGTAAAAGTCAGTCTACTTAGTGTTTACCAAATGTAGGAGACATTTCGAGTTATTTTTGCCTCATTACTAAAAGGAGCCACAAGTGAGATGGCTTTGGTTTAAGTCAGTGTGTCAACATGAGCAGTGTAATGAAATTGATCAAGGGGAAAATGAAAGCTTCCTTTTTACCCTCCAGAAGGCAAATTTCATTGTGACTTACTTTTAAAATTCTGGTGTCTTCACCCCTTTGTGGTAAGTCAAAACTCGCTGCTGAGGTGAGGTCTGTATTCAAATGCAGAATATCCAAAACTTGGGGCAAGAGGGTATTGTTTTTTTTAAAAGCAATCATCTCCTTCATCAAAATGTGTATTGTGAACGTATCATCTCAGCTTACAGGTTTAGCAAAGTCTGAGGCCATAGACTATTTTTTCTTTAAGGAGCATTTACTGATCATATGCTGTATCCACCTGGTTATGGGTGGAATTAACCCAAGTGATTACCCCAGTTATGGTTAACATCATGAACCTGAACTTTGCTTCATCAACCCACAACTTACTACTGTTAATCTAATTTTTCAGTGTATGTCACGTTAACCACAGTTATTTAATAATGAACTATATGTATAATCCTCCACTTACAGGCAGATATTCCTACCTTAGAACATGAAGCTTTTCCTATTTGAGTCCCTTTAGAAATAAGAGGAGTTTCACCCATCAATCTCCTTGTGTCAAGAAGTGAATATATAACATTCTGCTTCCTACTCGAGCACAAATTCTAGTTACATAAATGAGAGCTACAGGTTATGAAAATTTGTCGGGGTGAATAAATCCAAATTAAAAGAGAAAGTTGTGGCTCTGTTAATGAATTCAGACATGCTTTAATGAATCTCACTGTGCTTATTGAGCGCCAAGAAAATACAATATTTCTATTTTTTCCCATTGATGCAGGGTTTTGTGTTGCTATTTGCTAACTTCTCCTTGGTTTTTTAATGCTTTAAGTAATGGCGTGCTGTATTATAGTCTGTAGTAAGGCTGTCTTGCCTTGCAGTAAGTGTAACAGACCTGAGGGTCAGTGACACAATTTCTTTTGTATCCCATTTTCTTTGATTACAGTAGTGCCTTTTGTCCAATTTAAGCAAGGGTCTGTCAGGGTTTTCATTTTTAAACTGTAATTTACTGAGTTTTTTGGGGGGGAAATGCTGTAAAAAATTGTTCTGGGATGAACTTTGGCATGCAACAAGCACTATTAAAGTGTTTAAGGCAATCTATGCTTCTTTACCTGAGAATCCAATCTGGACTTTGATAGTAATCATTAACACTGCAATGAAGACCACTGTATTAACTAAAATGTGTCTTTATGAAAGACTTGGGGCTAGATTCTCCCCTGATTTGAATCTTGTGCCATCCCATTGGCTTCAGAAGTCATTGGAGTCAATGAGATTGCAAAGAGCATAAATCAGGGCAGAATCTGGAATCAACTCTACATTCACAGGCCATTTTCTTCTTTCTAATAACGCATATAGTCCTGTGTTGCAATGTAGTGAATCTGCTGGAATGTTCATCACATGCATAGTGAGCTGGAGATAAAGTATCTCACCAGTGGAGGGAATTTTGATACCCATATCAACATTTTATCAGCAGAGGGCATCATAATCCCTGTAGCATGGGACAAGGAGGTAACATCCTGAGGCCAGAGGAGATAGGCTCAGGAGGGAGTCAGGGGCTGCATGTGAGTGTAATGCTTTCGTTGCCTATCTCTGGCAGGGGGCAGCAGTAGTGGCAAGAACAGGTTACAGGACAGTGGTTTGCTGCCAGAAGTGTGGAACAATTGGATATATGTAGATACCAAGAGGACAATGCAAAGAGGACCTGATGAGAAAAGAAAACAAGCCCTGGCCAGTGGGACTGCAGGCCAGAGCTTGATTGCCTCCTGAACAAGGATAAACTGGAGAAAGTATCCCAGGTGCATGGCCTGAAGATGTCCATGGAGTGCTAGCCTCTTTCATACCACTCTAGTCTACTGGACTGCTGTAGGGGCTGGATTAGGAACTGTTCAGTTGATCTTTGGCTATAACTAGTAAGTCCTTGTGCCTAGGGCTTTGGAAACCTTTTATGTCTGACAGTCCTAGCAGAGTGGTCCTGGGTTACTTATTTTAAATGTATGCATGTATGGAAGTTCCCATGCTTGAAGCACCTGCAGTGCATGCCTTTGAGTTCAGGTTGTGTAGCAAACATCTAGAAGGGATTGGAGTTCTCCAGCACTCACAGCGACACTCTGCAATGGGGGTGGGTTCTGACGCGGCATGAGCCACCAGTTCCTTAGCTGATGTAAATCAGTTTCGTTCCATTGCAGTCAATAGAGCGATGCTGATTTGCACTAGCGGAGTCGCTCGCCCTATGACGTTGTTGTAGCAAGTGCTGTGAATATCAGAGAATTCTAAAGGACCATGTGAAGAATGTTCACATAATGAATAGGGGATAATGAATCTTTTCCTCAGACGGTTCTAAGTCATCATTTTGGAACAAGAACAAATATTTGAAAGTTAATAGCTCATCTTTAAGACCCAGTTCATTAATAACTGCACTTTTCACATTATTTAAACAGGAAAATTGTGTAATGTGCCTCCTTTGTATGACTTCATAGCTTTTATATAGTGCATCTGAATTTCACAGCACTTCTCAAACCTTAACTTTGCACAATACCTTTGAGTTATTGCCAGTTTACAGGTGGGAAAACAGGTGTTCCATGTACTACTTGCTGGGCAGTAACTTGAGAGCACTCCATGCTTGTAAAACTACACTGGCTCTTTATTAAAGCGACCATTTACAGAGATGCTGCAGCTAGAACTAGCATTCAAGCCATGCGCACATTGACTTCCTGTTTCCTCTTCCAAACTCTCTCCCCTCCACCCCACCTTCCCCGCAACCTGAGCGCCTCCCTCCAAGTTCCCTGCAGGTTGCGCACAGGTTAATTGTGATATTAAAGGCCACAGAGGAGGTCAGTGTCTCAGAAGGCATTAAAACCATTCTTATGCTCAGATGAATAGACCATGCATCTCTCTCTAACATTTCAGACTAGCTAACTCATAGCGTATTGGAAGAGAGGTTTTTTGTTTCTCCTTCATAAAATTGCTGCAGTTTTGCAAAGGGAAAAACAAGCAGATCGTGAAGAAAATATATTGTCCAGGGAATATTTGAGCTTGTTCTAGGCAAAAGGGGCCAGACTTTTGTAACCCTGTGTAGGCATAACTTCTTCACTCTGTGCTAGTAATTGTGCATGCAAAAAAAAGTGTCCTCATTAGGAGCATGGGGGCTTCTCATGGTTCAGTGCCACTGCAGCAGGGGAAAAGACAAGTACAGTTTAGTATAAGGGAAGACTTCACCAGTGGCCTGATGGTCAAACTTCAGTATGTGCATTGGCACCTTCACAATGGTGTGTACCCAAGTTATGCATGAAAATACCCCGTTTGAAACACAATGGCATGTCCTTCAGTTATGCAAGATATTTACACCAACTGATGAGCTGGGTCCTGTTGTCTAATTCACACAAAGCCCATTATAGTCAATGGAAAAACTCCTGTTTACATCAATGGGGTTTTTTTTAGATCAGACCCATTGTCAGTAGAGCACTCCATGAGACAACCTTAAATATGACAAGTGGTATATTCTACCAAATTCTATGCCCTGTGACACTGAAATCCACCAATTTCAGAGAGGCATGACCAATTGTTCAATCCGATTAATACAATAATACTAGTTCACTGTCGGTTTATTGAAAAATCCCATCGGTCTTCTAAGTGGCACATATGTTTATAGGCACAAAACTGCCATGAATGTTGAACAGAGTCATAAAGCTGAAACTAAGTACAACTTGGAAAAATTTTAGGGGGAGGGAATAATTCTTATGCTGTCTCTTTCATATTCATTCCCCATTTCTACAATTCATTTAAGGATAAGTATGTTGCCAAAATCATTGATCAATAATATCCTGGCAAAGATTAATCCTTCATTGTGCCTCACTTTGGGAGAAATTCATCTGATACGGTGAGTTAATGGCAGAAGGATAACTAATAAAAATTCAGTGTTTCCTCAAAATAATGTACGTTGTTGCTGAATTTGAGCTTTTTCTACCAATACTCTGATTTAGATAAACGTAAAGCATAAATCATGTGAAAGCTGTAATTGCTGGAGTATTTTAGATTTTCACTTCATATTTATAAAATCTATTTATTTGATTCTGTATTATGGCCTTGGCTGTTGCTATGTTGAGATCATATCTTTCTTGGGATTTTTGTCTGCTTGCTGGGTCTTTTCACAGAATTCTCTCAGCTCTCCATTTCAGCAAATTATCATATTAAAAGAAACCTTGCTACCTGCATTCTAGCTGCCTGGGCCATCAGAACTCTCCTCCGTAGTTATATTCTTTGAAACTGACAAACTTCTCCACCAATAGCCATCTTCCAAGATATCTCAGAGGCTGCAAACTCTCCGTTGATCTGGTTTTGGCAGCGGCTGACAAAGTCTGCGTTACCTGAGCACATCTTAGACAAAGACCAAAAGTTATGCTGGAGCTAAGGAAGTTGCTCTGTAAAACACTAAAAAATCTGGAATAAATGTAGTGATTGATAATGTTTTCAGGAAACATCTGTGAGAAGAAGAGTAAATTTACTCAAAATTCCCCAGGGAGACAATAAGGAACCTCCAATGAGATAGCTTGAAGTGCTAGTCTTTTATAGAGCAGTAAGCTAATGGTAGCCTTCCAAATATGCTTCACCACTAGCGGCTGTTTGCACTGGTCATTATAGCTGACTAGAGGGTGACAAACGGATGAAGAAGGCATAACATTAAATATTGTAAAAATGTGGATGTGACAAACATCCTTTCAGACATCTAGCTTGCTACGAACCCAGTGAAGAAAGCAAATTGTCGATGACACATCTGCTCATCATCTTCCATTTGTTAAATATGAAACAAACTTTTGACAGCGATAAAACAGAGGGAACAGTTGTGTGCTTGTATTGAGACATCATTGAGGAAAGCAATAACTAGTGATCAGTGCAAAAGAACATCTGCCGTATTACCCTGTTATTTTTGTTTGAGTCATCTCACGTTAAGAAATTTAAAAAAAACAAAGCAGGGAAATGAAGTTATCACTTATGCTTTTTTTAAATTGAGCTTTGGTAAAGACATACTCCTTCCTTTTATTTTCCAGGGTAGGTCCCAGAAAGTTAAAAGGTGTCCTTTATACAGAATCAAATTAAATACACTGATGTGTTGTGTTTACTGTGAATAATGCTTCAAAATACTTTTAATGATTAATTTTTAATCCCAGACTGATAAATTCCTGCACACACAATAATGTTAACATTAAGATCCAAGTCTTTGTGAACCATTAATCTGAATCTTCCTTGTTAGTGCTAATGGGGTTTATTTTGTCTATGGGAAAAATAATTAATATAACAGAAAACAAGGCTGAGATGAAAAGGATGATATAGGAAGAGAGGTTTTTTTAACTAAAGCAGGTTAGCCTTTTGTTACTTAATAACAAAGCCATTTGATTATTAGTATCCAGTATAAAAAGATTGAGGAAATTCACTCTAGCCCCTAAAAAAGCATTTGCAATGTTGCATAAAAGCAAACATTTTCTTTTTTGTGTATATTAAGGGGTTTAAAAGCAATTCTAAGACTTTCAGCTTATCATAGTTTGTCAGACAAGAAAATGATAAAAGACACTGGTTTTATTAATAATTTACATTAGGTAGTTATTTATAGCCTGCTGAGCAGGCACTAGATTGAAGGTCCACAACAATAAACAAGTCATTAGAAACATTAGGAATTTAAATTGTTTAAATTTACAGTAAACTGTTCACAATTACATGTAAATAATTAAATAAATTTAGAGCACTATATATATATATGCATATTTCAAAATTGAGAGCCACTCCGCATTCTGAAGTTGGCCCACTTTTCCTTTTAAAGACCACTCAGGTCCCCACCTCTGATCCATAATTTCCAAAACTAGAGGGTGTTTCCAGTCAGCTACTAGAAGCCCCAAGGTCCTTTTGGAAATTGACTGGCATGTGATCCTGAACGCTGCCCTGCTTGTCACTGACCAGTTGGTATTTAGATGATACATCACATGTTTCCTTCCAAAAAAAAATGATTTAAGATTAATCATGCGTCTCTATTTGTGGCTTATGGGGAGGGAGGGTACATCAGTTGGCTTTACGGTCTTGATCTTATTCCAATAGCAAAAAAGTTGTTTTAATGAAAGAAATGACTAACAGCAATATTCTTCAGTATTCTAAAACTGTGTGATGAATTAAAGAGAAAAGCATTCAGAGACTCCCAAACCATGCTTTTTCGTCATAGCTTATCTTTACTGATTAGGTTATGAGAGATGAATAACCTCAATTGGGTGTGAAATTCCTATAGGGTGAAGTTTTACAGTTGCTTTTTGTAGGTCATTATTTAGAAGGAGAGAGAGTCCCGGGGGGACTCAGAGGACTTGGGTTAGAGAGCCAGCTCAGCCACCGACTTTCTGTGTAACCTTGGGCTTGTCCATTAATCTACCTTGTACCATCACCTCAGATCCGTGTATGGGAGTAAAATCTACTAATGAGTGTGAGGTGCTTAGATACTATAGTGATGAGGACCATATACATGCCTAGATAGCTAGCTACCACTATTAACTCAGGGCCCAATCCTGTATTGCTTGCACAGCTCAAACTCCTATGAATTTCACTAGTACCTCTGATAAGAACTCCCTAAATATGTACCGTCTACAATATGTATCACCATTAAAAAACGCTTCCTAAAACAGTTCAATAACCTGTCTAGGCTTCGGAGAGTTGTGAAAGCGAATTATATGGTCTAATAAAAAAAATGTATCACTTGTGATTGACACAGTGAAGATATTTTCATAACCCTTTTGCCAGTTAGTATAATGCTTTTTTCTCATCCTCAAAATATGGTGAAACGTCCTAAATTAAGACTTTCTGTTACATTGTTGTTACCATCTCTGTTAAAGAAGTCAGATTCCCAGGAAGAGGCGAGGTCTTGACTCTCCGTTGTGTGGAGGACTTCGTTTTAGAGCAGGCTGGAAAAGACACCAGCACAAACAAAGCATTGTGGGAATTTTGGAACTCAAAGTAGGAAGGAGGCAAGAGGATAAAATGGAAAAGACCATGAAGTGGAAGATAAAATAGCAGACGCACTAACAGCAAGTGGCTTAGGCTGCATATCCACCACAAGAACAGCAGGTCCTGCTGAAATTTCTGAAAGCCCAACAGGTCCAGGCAGTGGCACAACAGGAGCTACAATGCCAGGAGTATGTTGCCGAAGTCTGTTACCCTGAGTGCAGGTTGCTTGTGAGTGCCAGCCTGTGGAAGACGGGACCATGTGGTGACTCTATGACCTTCCCTTGCACCTTTGAATGGAAAGCCATGCTGCTTGGTGGAACCCAGGGAATGTCTACACAGCAAAAAAAAAAAAAAATCCTATGACAGTGAGTCTCAGAGCCAGGTTCAACTGACTCGAGCTTGCGCTATGGAGCTACAAAGAGCAGCGTAGATGTTCCCGCTCTCAAGCTCTGAAACCCACTTGAGGGGATTTGGTCTCAGATCCAGAGCAGGGACGTCTACACTGCTCTTTTTAGCCCCATCGTGCGAGCTCTGTGAGCCCGAGTCAGGCTCTGAGACTTGCTACCACAGGGGCTTTTTTGCAGTGTAGACGTAGCCAAAGATTCCTGGGACATCTGTATACTTTGTTTTTTCAATGAGAGAGACTCAAGGTGAATATCGGGCCTGGACAAGGAGGCTGCCATAAACTATGTGTGGGAGAGTGGATGGACTTAGTTGTTCTAACAGTTTTTACGGATCCGACAGGAAGGTGAAGACTAAAGTAGCCCTGTAGACAGGAAGGGGCTGAACTGGACACAGAACAATATGGAGGCTGAGCCCCCAGAGAAATCACTACAGTCCTGGCTGCAGACCAGAGAAAGGCAACAAAGGAACCATGGGGGATAAAAATGAAAGGAATTTGGGACTCTGAAAGATACATTAAGTCAGAGTCTAGGGGAAGCTACAAACTCCTCCTCTGTGGTTTGTTTTGTGGGGGGAACAGCAGAACATACAAAGACGTTGTCCCTTTTGGGTCTACAACGATGAAGAGACATGTGGTCCTGGAGAGACCACAAGGATTGAGGGAGAATCCCTTCAGGACCCTAAGCCCGGATCCTTCTGGAAGCTCGAGCCCTGCTCTGTCTGGGAGCCCAACAAACAGAGAGGAGAGTGCTGGCCTAGTCAGCTTGGGAGGCACCTAAATGTTGCTGTAGGAGGGCATGACATAACCTGACCATTTTTGGGCAGCCAAATCTGTGCTGGTCACCTTCTTCCACCAGGACTTCCAGACCTATCCTGAGGTTATAATTCTGCTATGAGTGGAGCCGCACTGAAGTTCCCTTTAAATAAAATTCAATAAACATGTTCAGTCATAAATCTAAACACTTCTCTTTGCAGAATAGCTTAAAAGAACTGTTATAGAATTATAAAGCATTTTGAAATTGCCTTTTTAACACTGAAATATAACTCTGCACTATGCGGTTGGAGTAAGCTGGCTTACCACAGATCAGAAGATGACCCACCTCTTGCCCTGGCCTGTTACTGTGGGGGCCAGGGTGGGTACATTTTTAGTGTCCTCTGCGCACTGGGCTCATGACTGTGCAAAAAGACACTACAGATGGCTAATCCTCTGGCATTCTCAGGAGCCTTTGAGAAGTAGATCCGAAAGGGGCTGCAAATGAGAGCGAAAACTAAAGAGCATGCCTTAGATGTGGCTCTAAGAAGGAAGGCTGACAATGTTTACCTGGAACACCGCAACCTGTTAGCAGGCATTGGCCCTGCTGGATAATGTTAAGTGGGTTCTGCTGACTTGCTCAGGCAGGTGATTTTTTTCCCCACCCAGACACAAAGGAGAAGGGAATAGCTTTCTAGAGAGAGAGAGAGAGAGCACATAGGGCGTGGGCTAAGCGGTTATGAAGTAGCAGCAGCTATGGTTGGGAAGAAACCTTATGCTGAATTGATGCTATTGTTAATAAAGCCAAACCACATAGAGGGATTGAATTTGGGGGTTTTATTCTACACAGCATGTGGACTTTTAGAGCAGTTTTTGAAAATCACCTGCTCACAATTACATTATTTTGAAAGTCAGTTTCCTGCGTTTCTCAGTTTACTCCTTCGAGAAGGCGACTGGCAATATAAGATAACATGGCCCAGTATATGCTTTTTATTCATTAATGAAGAGTCAAGAGTGGTGGAACTGCACAAACTGAATTTCATAGCACTCACTTTTAAAAAATATTTAATTATTTCACATGCTCTGTTTATGTTGGATTTTAAAAGGTACAATCTACATGACTACAATCAGATGAAAATACAAGAAATTATTCAAATTGTTTCCTCTTTTCTACTCCTCTATTGTGCAATAAAATAAAATAAAGCTATGTAGGGTAGATATTACTAGTGTCTATGCATAATGCACACCATGTTTATAGTATGTATGTATTTTGTAAAACAGCCATGGGAAATGGGCCAATTTGACAAGTGTCTTGTATTTTAATATATATCCTATGTATGTAGTGTGTATATATATCTATATGCACACACATTATGTTTATACATGTGCATTTAGGATATTTACAGTTGTTTATTAATCTTTGAAATAATGGGATAGTAGAAAACTCACATTTTGGGGATCTTTATTGTTTAATAGAAATCGCAAGTAGATCAGACACTGGAAAATGAATGGAGCCCCAGTGAAGTTCCTTTGAAATAAAATTCAATAAACATGTTCAGTCATAAATCTAAACACTTCTCTTTGCAGAATAACTTAAAAGAATTGTTATAGAATTATAAAACATTTTGAAATGGCCTTTTTAACACTGAAATATAACTCTGCACTATGCGGCTGGAGTAAGCTGGCTAACCACAAATCAGGAACAACATCTTTCTTTAGACTTTTACATTTTAATTCATAGCAATGTTACATTAGTTAAACAGCTACTCCTACCAGTAGACAGTAATTTTATCATAAATTGCATGATATTTTATCTGTAGTACAATAAACCTGGTGAGTACCGGTTGTGTTAGTGTCAGAACCTGTATTTAATAATGTGTTTGAAATTAATCAAAGGAAGCAAAGCAGAGTAGAGAGCTATTGTATGCTTATATTAGGGGGTGTATTATTTCCAGAAGATAAAGCCTGCTATAGATGCCCCTAATGTAGTCTTCCATCAATGCCCACTCTGCTAAAACAGTAAATGAAAATGACTGATCTACAATTTGCATCCTCTTTTCAGTCCATCAACAGAACATTATTAAAACCAGTGAGCCAAAACCCATTAGAACAGCACTCACGTATGAAACAATGCATAGGTCTGCTTGTTCCCCATTTTTATGCACTGCTATAGGACTATAAATATTCATCGTAATGTAACTGAAAATTATTGAAGTGAGAAAAAAGAGAAACAGGGAAGCCATTTGCTTCAATTCATAAACAGCATCTGTTGGGAAGTTATTCATAGATTGCTTCAGGGCCTGCTGAGCAGTAAGCCCATGCAAAAGGATGCCATTGCAAGCAAATTGGCCAAAACTGCAATGGAGATGCTATTAAACATGATTCACTGACAGCCAGGGAGAATGATCAGGCACTGGGTTGTTTTATGTCTTCTTTTATCACTGGGACACAGAAGTAGCCTCCAGCCAAAGTCTCACACAGTTCAAATTAGAAGAGCAACCTTCTAAGTATATTAAGGCCTAACTAGTGGCTAGAGAAAGTTGCATGAAATGATATTACAGATGACTACAGTTGTTTATTTGTCCCTACCTCAGGCACATGCAAAATGCCTCCTGTGATTTGACCTTTCCTGCTGTATATTTTCTGTCAAAAGATGTTTCAATGCCTCTTTGCAAGGGGGTGGAAACTAAGACTATAATGAAGGAAGAGTGAAAAATAATTAATAACCTGCTAAAAAACATTTTAGACCAGCATTAACCCTAAGAATGCATTATGATGGCTCAGTGGTTTGAGCATTGGCCTGCTAAACCCAGGGTTGTGAGTTCAATCCTTGAGGGGGCCATTTAGGGATCTGGGGCAAAAATCTATCTGGGGATTGGTCCTGCTTTGAGCAGGAGGTTGGACTAGATGACCTCCTGAGGTCCCTTCCAGCCCTGATAGTCTATGAATCTATGATCAAAATTGTGCAGGGTGAAAAGAGGCATCATTCCAAAGGCAATTGGCTCTATTACTATCGTGTGAACGTCCATAGAAGACAATAAAAACAAGAACTTCCAAGTGTATGATTTTTCAAGAATTTTGCAGTTGAATTTTGCTTTCACCAAGAATTTAGGGGCCAGATCCTTCGCTGCTGTAAATTAGTGTAACTTCATGGAAGTCAATGGAGCGATGCTGATTTAAATGCTGAGGATTTGGCCCAAAATTTCTGCCGCCTATAGGAGTTATCACAGGAAGAACTGGGAAAATGCACTTGTAATCAACATGTGGACAAAGGATATTCCCAGCATGGGTCCCCTTGTCGGCTGGAAATTATTTACACTTTTAATTAACTTAGGCACACCATTGATGCTGAGTAACTAAAACTGTAATCCAGTTACATGTGCAAATTCCTGAAGGTTTGTATGGTGCAGTAAATGGAATGGGTGCCAAGCCGCTTGTTTGTATTATAATCATGATACCACGTTGTGCCCTTCTTTATAAGACTGCTGGTATTTGCATGTTTGCTCTTCTTCTGTGTATTGCAGCTGATGTGAATTAAAAACAGTGGATTTGTTCAACAACAGTGTGTATGAACATACACTGAAATTTCAGCACGCTCTTTAGTTTGATCCCGTCTGAACCTCTTATTTTTCATTTGTCATGAATATTCCCAGGATTTTTGTTCCTGTAAAGGCTGGGGATACAGCTCTTCTCCAAGTTTCTGTCCCAAAAGGCAATGGGAGTCTTCCCATTGATTTCAATGGCTTCCGATCAGCCCCCACATGAATAACTGGATTTGCATGCAAACCAAGGATATTTGTGCATACCCCAAAGTATTCATCATTTGCTACGCGTTATTCACATTTTGTTATTTGTTAAAACAAGATTCAGTCATCAGTCAGGAAGCAGAATTGATAGCTCCGGCTGAGGTGAGTAATCACACTACGGATAGCAAATAGTTCTACTACCTTGTAAATGAAATTTGTTTGCTTAAAGGTTTTGGTGGATACTTGCAACTAACAAATACATTTACACAAGTCAGGACTGGTTTGTGTCTAGAGAAAAGGCCAAAATTAATTATTCACCAATCACTCCATAACATGGTAACCAGTAGGCGGCGGTTACTTTTGTTTATTAAAAAGGCTCCTCAGAAAAGGTCAGTAAGCCTCAGAAATCAAGTGATTCATTTAAAGGTTGTCACACTTTACAAGGGCAGGGAGAGATTTGCTAGGGTGGGGGACGAGTCTATTTAAGGCACGGCTACCTTGCCAGAACCAGGAAGCTTACGCTGAAAATGGAGAGGAAAAACATTTCAGGAATGGGATTAAACATTTTTCATAACTATCAGTCCAAAAATGTTAGTGCATCCTCTTGAGCCACAATCATGCCTCTTTTGCATTCACTTTAGGAAAATATTTGAGCAATTGAGTTTCGCTGACAAAAAAATATTGGGGGAACACCAATTTAAAAATCATATCGCTGTGTTTTCACCGATGTGGAATTTTAAATCAGCACGTGCAAATATCCCCGTGACATACACATTCGTCCATTCAGGGGACAGAAAAAATGTTAGATGACTTATCATATTGGTCATAATTAAACAGCACGTCATGCATAATGAATATTTCAGACCAATGAACAGAGTAAAATACTCGTGTGGGGGGTATTAGTAAATACATTCAAATAACAAATGCATCTGACAATAACAATTAGGAGTCCAGTGGCACATTAAAGACTAACAGATTTATTTGGGCATAAGCATACATACATCTGAAGAAGCGGGTTTTTTACCCACGAAAGCTTATGCCCAAATAAATCTGTTAGTCTTTAAGGTGCCACCGGTCTCCTCGTTGTTTTTGCGGATACAGACTAACATAAATGCATCTGAGGAAGTTGAGAACTGCTTAATTATTCATTGTGTATTATTCGCTCAGTTCTACTCACCCTTTGATCTATCCAGGCCAAACACTGCTTTCATCCTTCAGTGAAGCTACTCCTGTTTAGAGCAACTGAGGATCTGGCCCTGTAACGCATGCTGGCATTCTAAAGGGGATTTGCTGGATTAGCTGCATCCTAAACTTGGGGATGATTTTAGATTTGTGCATGAATTGCCAGTGCTCGTTCGGGGCCTGATCCTGAGCAGTGCTGAGAAAAAACATTCCCACCCTTCCCCCTCCCTGCTCAGCATCCTTCAAGATTAGGCCCATTACTCACAAATGAGCTGCACTCTTTAGAGGTATTTATATCCATCTTCTTACATTACTGGTACAAACCTGCAGAACCAAACAACTGCACAACTTTCTCTGTTCATAACCTCCCTCCTCCCTTATTGCAACTCTAGGAAGACTTCAACCAGAGAGGGCAGAGATTTAGGCAAATGAAAATCCTTTTGACCATGATCAAAGGATGCTAACTTTCTTATTTAAGAAAGAAAAACATATTTTTTTCAAAAATGCCAGTGGATAAATTAGGGCGGTTAGGAGCAGCTCTAATTTGTGCCCGGACCATTTATGCCATTTTCTGTTTATTTATTCTGCCCTTATCAAATACAAGTACAAACTATGGTAACCTTTGTCACTCACTTTCACGCTTGTATTGAATCTATATTAGTCAATCTGCGTTGGTTTTATTGTAGCCACTGTCTCACATTATACTACACTCTCTCTAGAAATGCATCCAAATCTGAATTGTTCATCCATCTGTGGTTAGGGGCTTTGGATAACATGGGGCATAGATCCAACTGTCTTGGTTTGTGACAAAACCAAAACCAGACTGAGTTTTGCAAATCAAATCCACGGGCCAGTTTTGCCTCATCTTTAAAATATACACCAGCCTAAACCTAGACCATTTATCTGAATGAAGCCAAATTTCTGGAGGGAGGAACGGCACAAACAAAATGGGAATCAGTTTCGACCCAGTCTTGGTTTTGCACATTTTCAACAAAATCCAATGTTACCTTGCATATAGGAGACAAGTCTTTTAATAAATAGTCAGAACTCAAAGCACGAATGGTTTCGTTCAAGCTCCACATTTCATCATGATAATATCTTTTCTTTTTCTAATGTAAAGACATTTACGGCCATGCACCAAAATGGGAAAAGGCAGCTGCTGCTCAAATTTGGTTCCTGTTGTGATAGAAATCTCACTCTCTGTAATGATGAATTATTGTTTGTCTCGGTGATGCTAAATGACACACAACAAATTGCGCCCTGCATTTTGTTACTTCTGCTCTGTGCTTTGGCCTCACTTCTACTGCCCAAATACAGAAAATGGTTTAGTATGTTAGTTTCCTGTGATATTAGCTCTATGAATAAGGAAAGGGGGCTGGCAAGCCTTTTCTTACATCATAGTAATGTTACTGAAACTAATGGAGGAATACAGATGTAACAGAGGGAAAAACAGGGGAAGCACCAGGGTTTAGTGGCCTGAACACTGGACTGGGATTCAGAAGACCTCAGTTATTTTCCTGGCTCTGCCACTGACTGGCTGGCGACCCTGAGCGCCATGTCACTCAGTTCCCCCATTTGTCAGAGAGGGATAATGATACAAACCTGCTTTGTGAAATGCTTAGAACTGCTAATGAAAAGCACCCTGTGAGAACGAGGTGTTCATCATCATCATGTTATTTATCCTATGTCTTATGATATCACCAAATAACGTTAACAAATCTACTTACTCCCCCTCCAAAAAAAAAACAAAAAAAAACCAACACCACCAAAAGAGAAAATGATTATAAATGACAAGGTGGAACATGACTTATCCATATATTCCCTAGCAGGGATTTTCAAAGCTGCCTCAGGGATTGGAGACATCTGCTAATTGAAAAGTCCCATTGCAAACACTATCACTCAGGAACATTTGTAGATTGGGTAGAAATAATCCCTGGCTTTTATATAGCACTTTTCACCCATAGATCTCAAAGCACTTTACAAAGGAGGCCCGTATCATCACACCCATTTTTCAGATGGGGAAACTGAGGCCTGGGGAGGGGAAGTGACTTGCTCAAGATCACCCAGCAGGTTTTTTTTTAAAAGAGCCAGGAAAATAACCCAGGTCTGCTGAGTTGTATGCCTGTGCTCTATCCACTAGGCTGTCAACATTTGTTCACCTCATTAAAGAAGTCCACTTAAACTTGACTTGCCCCCCTGTTTTGGCTTGCTTGCCACAAATGTTGCAGAAAACAGGCCCTACTAGTGTGAACACAATTTGAAAGCCACTTTTAAGCTCAAATATATCCCCAAAGCACATATTGAATGGCATAACTAAGGGTACAATTTTGGCATGGGAATTTTTAGTAAATATCATGTCAGAGGTGAGGGGGAAATAACAGTAAGTCACAGAAAGGTCACCAAATCATGACGCTTTCACTATATCAACCTACAAAAGAGTATAGTGGGGGTGCTGAAAGATGAGGCCTGTGGGAGCGGGAGCTGGAGAGCAAGCCCACCCCACAGTGGCAGGTCATGTCCTGCAGGGCTCCTTGCTTTGTGGCCTGCCGTACGGGGTCACGGAACCACTTAGGTTTGACCCAGTTCCCGCTCTGTATATGAGACAGAATGGCACATGAGCCAAACCCGAGTGGCCCTGTGACCCTGTTTACCAGCTCACAACATCACTCAGTTTGGGGGGGCCTCATTCAATTTGTTTTTACAGCCATCGCCAAGATTTCATGGACTTTATCCAAATTCACAATTTTCATGACCACTGGAATCTTGGAGTCAAAATCATAGCCCTACGCATAACTAATCAGCAACACTGAGAACTTCAAATTTGACAAGGGGGATTTTACTTTGAAATGAACAGCATTGATTTACAAAAGTCATCCAAGCTGGGAACGAAAACAACTTTAGTAACTCACCAACACAAATGCACATTTGGGATATTGTCAATGAACTGTTCATGAATGATCTTGTAGACCAAGCATTATTTGCTGAAGAGATTCACTGAATGAAGAACTAAATGTAAGGATGCTATAATTTGTTCACAGACAACTTGCACACATATTAAAAAGCAGCATTTATTTACTACATTGTTTGAGGTTAATGATGCGCTCTGGTTTAGATGTAGGAGATATGGAGATTTTAAGGCCAAAAAACCTCATTATGACCATCTAGGCTGAACTGCTGCATAACAGAGTATAGAATTTCCCCGTCATTCCAGCATCAAGCCAAGGTTGAACTAAAGCATATCTTGCAGAAAGACATCCAATCTTGTTTTAAAGACTCCAAGTGATGAAGGCCCATAATTTTAAAAGAATTTAGGCATTGCTGCGCTCAGCATTCCAACTCCTCACTGATTTAGGAGTCTAAATCTCATTTTCAAAAGGGATTTAGGCACATTAGGCTCCTAAATGCCCAAATCCCTTTTGACAATGAGACTTTGCTCCTTGAATCAGTTAGGCATTGCAATGTCGAGCACAGCAATGTCTAAACACCGTAGACATCTGAGTTGAAGAGGATTAAAATGTCATGACAATAATTGTGCTCCCTGTAATTTCAAAGGAAAATATAGCCATAGTCCACAAAAGCACTTAAGCACGTGCTTAACTTTAGGCATGTGAGTAATTCTGTTGTCTCGGGACCATTCACTTGCTTAAAGTGAAGCACTGTGTCAAGTACTTTTAGTGGATCGAGGCTTGTATATATATTGAAATATCAAAGGATAAGCAACTCTCATCACTGACAAACTCAGGGGGATGTTTTAAAATCCAACCTCTGAGATTTCGTACTTCTCCCAGGAGCAAACAGTTTTCTCTTATGAGTTTTTGAACATCACAGGAAAGAGATGTTTATCCAAACGTGAGAGGAAGCTGGGTTGCTGTATTTGGTGGCATATGGCATGCACATCAGCTGAGTGAAAAGCATGTCACACATCTGCTTTTTGGCTCTGGCCTGGGAGCCAAGCTGTTCCATGCTACTAGCAACAGCTAGTAATGTTGAAGGCACCGCTGAATAAAAATCAGCCTCTTTAGTGGCTTTCCCTGTACAAAGGACAGAACCATCTAATCTCAAGCAGTGATCATTGCTCAGAGCCCTAGCCACAAAGTTATATTTCAAAGGCTCACTTCAATATTCAGGGCCATGTAATCACCAAATGTGACCTGTCTGTGTGATCCAAACTCTTCCCTTGCCAAATGTAGGATTTTTCGGTCAACAAGCAGGTGCATACAAAGATTTTGTACACACCTCTTTGGAGCCTCCCTTGCATAGGCAGCCTTCCATGTCTGCCTACCCATTTCATCTGGAAAAAAAATGGTTTTAAATGCTTTCTTCACATCAAACTTTCTCACCAGTCTTAATCCCTGGTTTTCCTCAACAAACACGCTGGAAGTGAGAGCAGTGGTGGCACCGTTAGTATTTTCGATTTTCTCTCTGATCGTGCGCTGAATTTTAAATGATGTGAATCTTGAAATCTCAGGCCCCAATCCTGCATTGTGATCTCCTTGGGCAGACAGCTGCAAACACACAGTGTTTTACTGACGACTTAAACAAGATCAGGGAACTTGTCCTTTATAGACCCCGAGGATCAAGGCAAAAGATAAAAAAGATGCAGGGCCAGATAGTGACTAATTACAAAAACAGATCCCGCCCATGCAACATACAGAATTTAACTAATGTAATTAGTAACATCTTTCCAGGCTCATTTTTTCTTTTTTCCATGTCTGGTGCCAATTGAAGCAAACAGTGAATCTAAAAGTCTCTTCCCACCAAATACTATTTGTCAGTTGTACGGCACTTTATAATCAGAATTTCATGAATCTCTTCAGATTTCCAATTCACAAAATTATGCAGATGGTAACAAATGTGCATGCGTCATGTATACAGTTTCAAATCATGCCACCCATTCCCCAAACCAATCTTGTCCGTATCCCCTCGGCATTTCTCAGAGTGAACACATAATCGTAAAATACAGCGTGTGTTAGCAGGAGGGAAATAAACCCAGAACAAATGACACAGCTTTCAAATGGAACCAGGAAAACAAAAATATCTCTTCCAATTGCCCATTTTTTCAGAGTGATGTATGTTGATACTGCTGTTCCCTGATAGGTTAACTAAACCTATCAAAAAATTGAGACAGACTCAGACTGTGTCCAACAGGCTCTCGTTACAGCTTTCTTCGCTAGGGAAGCTTGATTTACAGTATAGCAGGTCAGTGGTTAAACAGTGAGTCACATATCACTAACCCACTATGCTCCGCATGTGTTTGCTTTTTATATATTTGTGCCATAGCATAATCAGAGCTTTCAATACCAAAAACATGCAGCCCCCTTTCTTAACGCTTTCAGATTTGAAAAGTCAGCAGTGGGAGGTTAAACATAAAATCACTCGGCCTTATTCTTTTCATGCAGTGGAGCAAAAAAAGCTTTCTGCTACTGGGAGCACAATGAGCAGAGCCAATCCAAGGAATTTTTAAACAATGGGTTGATAATTGCTAATCACGAGAGCTGCAGAAATGGCATGACTTTGAACAAAAGGCGTTAAACTGTATTTTTTCCATTTACCCCGCTTGCAAAGGGAGTATGAACTGCAGTATCACATTGATTAGTTTACTCTAGATTATTAGCTAAAACTGGATGCCTCGAACAGGTTCAGACCCATCAAGAAGGTATTAAGGGAATAGGTGGCTTGCCCCAACTGTTTGGGTGAAATTGGGTTCACTTGTGACTTCTCCATGTGTAGACAAAGAACTGGAAATCCCAGTGTTCACATGAAAAATCTACCTCCATTATCAGGTATCCATCCATCAGGCATGTATCATGCTTATATTCTGTGTCTAATTATGGGTCCCAACTGACCTGAACCGAGAAGTAACATTTTGGAATTTAAAGATGATGACAATTCTAAATCCACACTGCAATGTTCAAGAAGCACTGATTGTATCCACGGCAGCATGCTTCCTCCTGCAGCGAGCTATGATTCAAAAGGATTCTCGCACTGTTCCACGGTTGGGACCATTTCTTAACACAAATTGTCTCACAGACCACCTGGCTTCCATCCCCTAATTGCATGGGCCTCCCTGCCGTCCCATTGGAAATGAGATAAGTATAACTTCTTTGCAGCAGCTACAGTAATAGCTTACATAAAAAGGAATGTTAGGGAAGAGTTTAATGCATTTTAACCATCTTTAATGCAGTTTAGCAGCTGGAGAAAAGGAGGAAGCGCCAGCATCATGTGACCACCCAGTTCTCCACAGACTACCAGCACGAGGACTATAGACCCAGTCATGGGGACTAGCCACTGGATACCCAACATGACAAGGGAATGGTTGGGAACTGTTAAGCCACTGCTCCTCCTCCTCAGAAGACATGTAAATATAATGCGATACTCTGAGTGGGTCATTGGCACTGCTGACTTATAAACCTTTCTGGGATCTCCCTACTAGATGGGGACAGAGAGCCACAACATATAAGCATGTGTTACATAAGGCGAAGTGGGAATCTCTGTAGCATAAGGAGGGTGACAAGCGAGTGGTTTTCTAGGAGGGAAGGCATTATGGATCTCCCCACTCCAAGCAAACTTGCAGAGATTGCTTGGTTGCTCGTCCCTGTGAACAGAACCTGCATGGTCCAGTATATGTGACCTACAGTGTTCACCCAGACCTAGCTTGTTTTCTGAGATATATTTATTTTTTTGGCTACAATAGACATTTAGAACAATGTTGTGTACTATTCCGTATTCTGACTGAAGCTGAGACTTGGGGTTTGGTTACCATGCTTAATTCCAATGAATGTATGAGAGGTAGCCAGGTTTCCGTACCTGCCGGTCACACTGTTTATCTGCCTAGGGAAACATACAGTAAGGTCTAGGCAACAGATGTTTTTTATGTCTGGGCTAATTTTAGTACTTTTTATCTAGCTGCTTTAGAAGTGCATAAATAGCATACGTATGCTTTCAGGGAAACTCAGAAAGATTTGGTGGGCAGACCAGGGCAGTGAGTTGTGCTCACAGCTCTACATGTTTGATGTGCAATGTACACGTACTTAGTGTGATAATTTTAAAAGTTTGGTATTTTAAAATGTATTCCGTAGTGTTCATGTACATCCCGGCTAAGCTTCAGCTGGAAAACTGGTTCTCTAACCACCAACTGAAGGAGGAAATTTCACATGGGATCTTTACTTTTAACTCAAGAACGGAAACAGACGAAAATGCCACTTGAAAAAGAACTCTCAAAAGGCTTGCAAAGTGATGTCATCTTCTGTACATCGTATTTTAATAACCAGCGGTGGCTAGCCTCCCAGATCCAGCTGATAGGGTCTTTCAAGAGATAGGGTGATGGTGCCAAGAACATTAAGCCAGGTGCTGTCACAGATCAAGTATCTACACCTCTTGCTGGGAAACAATAAAGGCTACTATTGCTCTGACAATGCCAGAAGGAAAGGCTTTCAAACTGTCTAGACTGCAGAATGTATGAAATGTTTGACAGTGAGGAATATGTGTTTGTAACATTTCCTGATCAAAACTTTGGAAAGAAAACTGAAACCATATTAGCAAAACACTTAGGCACCACTATAAGTTGAAAGAAGTGCATTTAAAGGAGTAATAGACCTTATCCAGCTATTTACGAGTCTGCTGCTTAGTCATGTATAGCTTTCTATTTTCCAAAAGTCATCTAAACAGATTAAACGTGAACTTCTACAATACTGTAGGCACCTTTTCTTCCGGATGATGGATTGGCTAGGGTTTCCTTGCTGTAGTTCAGAGAGATGTCTGCACTGGAGATAATGGGCAGACATCGTAAAGAAAATCAGAGTATAGTTCCAGACTGAAAAAGGACGATGTGAAAATGCCACAGCATGTCTGTTGACTCATGTGACAGAAGTATGTTTTAATTGCTCTGAGCCCTTCAGGACTAGGACAACAACAGGTGGAGGCCATTCCATCTTCTTCATCATTGACAGAACGGTTTACTACGGTCTAGAGAGAAAAGGTGGGTGAGGTAATAGCTTTTATTGGACCAATTTCTGTTGGTGAGAGAGACACGCTTGCCAGCAGCACAGAACTCTTCTTCAGGTCTGGGAAAGGTACTAGGCGTGTCACCTTTCCCAGACCTGAGGAAGAGCTCTGTGTAGTTTGAAAGCATATCTCTCTCACAAGCAGAAGTTGGTCCAATACAAGATATTACCTCACCCACCTTGTCTCTCTAATATCCTGGAAACAACATGGCTACAACTCCACTGAATACTAAATTCCAATCAGCTATACCTGTGCAGACACATTTAAGGCAATGCAGTTGCCTAGGTTTTATTTAGTGTCTAACTGTCCTGTGGAACCTTTATTGCAGGTGACAATGTGAGTGAAGAAAAGAACACACCTCTACTTTCAGAGCCCAGGTTAGGTTTACAAGGCTATCAGTTGCATAAGGAAAACAAAATATGTTTTTCCTTGTAAACTGAGTAGATTTGATATGAGATTGAGTGCCAATCAACATAGAGTATCAAAATACGATTTTGATGGTCACTTGTCAGAACAGAACAGGTGTTTCAATTTAAGTTTTATGAAAAGCATAATATTTATAAGGTCACATTTTCTTAAAACACCACCTGCTTTGCTACCACTGATACAGAAGAGTTGAAAAAATTAGAGTGAGCATCTTTGATAGCACTCTTGGGTCGTGTTGATTGCAATCTTTATTTAGGAGCTTTAAATACAAACTGTTGCATCTTCAGCCTGTGTGTTTAGACTATGGAGAAACATCTAATTACAGCATCGCCCAATGTACTGTATCTGACATTTCATCAATGTTTGCCCATTGGACCAGGCATTTGTATCAATGCAAACTCAAAGCTGTTTGCTATTTTCAAGTCATGTGTGACTATTACACAAACAGCTTAATGAAGATGTGAAATAGAATTCCTTCAAATTTACAATGTTCTGTGGCTAGCAGGGAAGAGAGTAGTCTGGGTCTGCTCCTGCCATGCCTTTACACAAAAGACTTAACTTCAAAAACAACTGAACATCAGCCCATTTGTGAGAGTGAAAATTTTGTTATTCAAAACTATGGCAATTGAGAGCTCTTTGTTGCAGAGTTCAGAAGATCTAGCAGAGTTTAGGAAATCGACTGATTAAACAAGGAGGATGGCAAGGCAGGACTCTAGGGTTCTGTTCCCAGAGGCTCTTCCACTGACTTGTTCTATGAACTTACATAAGTATTTGCTGCCTGGTAGATTATGTATGTAGCCCCTGTGGCCTGAAGCCTCAGAGAGAAGGGAGTTCCATGCAGTCACTGGTAGGTGAAATGGGAGACGAGCAACCAAGAGCTGCTTAAGAACTGCAAATAGATAGGAGCTCCACTAGCAACGGAGCTCTCTGCCATCATCTGCTGAAGACCAAGGAGAGTTAGGAACCATTAGGAAAGGGATTGATAATAAGATGGAAAATATCATAGTGCCGCTATATAAATCCATGGTATACCCACACCTTGAATCCTGTGTGCAGTTCTGGTTGTCCTATCTCAAATATATATATATATATATATTAGAATTGGAAAAATCATTGAGAAGAACAACAAAAATGATGATGGGTCTGGAATAGCTTCTGTATGAGGAGACCTTAATAAGAGTGGGAGTGTTCAGCTTGGAAAAGAGATGACTAAGAGGGGATATGATGGGGCTCTATAAAATCACCAGGATCCTAGAAGTCCGTTTGCCATGGAAAAAATGTGGAATTGGCATTTTAACAGAGAACCTTTAGTTTTTACATTGTGTGAAAAAAATAAAAACATATAGTAGAACCCAATTTATCTGAGCCTCCATTATCTATCTCTCCAAATATTTGGTATATGTAAGAAATATAAATTGCAATTCTATTAATTTTGTTTTATTATAATGATGGAGGACACTGGCAGCTTTGAACTTGCTTAAAAATCGTAAATATCAATAAAACATTGTGTTCAACTGATACCTATATATATTGTGGTTAGGGAAATTAAAGCTCAGTGTTTCATTTTAATCATGGAAAACTGTGGATTTTTATGTTTTTTTAATCGGAGAATTTGGGGGGGGGGAAGGTTATCACAAAAAACTAGGATCCCTGAAATCATGAATGGTGTGGAGAAAGTGAATGGTTTGGAGAAGTGTTATTTCCCCTTCACATAACACCCTATGAAATTAGTAGGCAGCCGGTTTAAAACAAGCATAAGGAAGTACTTCTTCACACAACGCACAGTCAACCTGTGGAACTCATTGCCAGGGGATGTAGTAACGGCCCAAAATAGAACTGGGTTGAAAAAATAGTTAGATAAATCTCATGGAGGATAGGTCCATCAACGGCAATTAGCCAAGATGGTCAAGGAAGAAACCCCACCCATGCTCTGGGAGTCTTAAACCTCTGATTGCCAGGAGCTGGGACTTGATGACAGGGAATGGATCACACAATAATTGCCCTGTTCTGTTCATTCCCTCTGAAGCACCTGACATCAGCCAGGCTATTGGAAGCCTGGACACTGGGCTAGATGGACCATTGGTCTCACCCAGTATGGCCATGCTTATGTTCTTAGTAGAGTTGGCTGAATGGGCCAGGCCTCATTTTCATTTGTTTTATGCAATAGTTTGCGGCATTTGGGTTAAAATTCAGTTGAGTTTTGCATTTGAAGGCAATAAAGTGCAGTTGACCTTGCTGGGCAATACAAGAACAAAACATTGACAGTGAATGTTGGTCAAGAGTGCTGTCAGGCCCAGGTGGGCCAGGGAGCCTGGATAGCGCAATGTGAGGGAGAATAAGAGTGTTGTGTGTTGCTAGAATTGTCTCTGTAATGGTGAGGACTCTGTCAAAAATGCTAGCTACCTTGCCTCAGAGCTGAGAGTGCTGGACCGTGCGGAGCAGTGACAGCTAGGTGGCATTAGATGCTCTAAACGGCAGTGGCAGCAGCTCCAAGATGATGGATGGCACCGAGAGGCTGCCACAGCAGTTTCTTTGGTGTGATGGATGGCTCAGAACAGCAACACCAGCAGTACCTTCGGGGGGGAATGGATGGTACAGAGCAGCGGCGGAGCTAGGCAGCTTGGGCTGAAATCACAGCGAGAGCTGCAGCCTAGAGACTTTACCAGCAATGCCAGTTGAAATCAGTCCATCTGGGTCAGGTCGTAGAGCCCCCAGCGCAGCCCTGTTCGCACTGACCTGCTAGAATCCTTGGACTTCTTCAACCCTGGACAACAAACAGTGAGTGGAGGAGGGAAACGGCCAGAACACAACAGCCACTCACAATCGCCAGAGGAGGACTGAGGCTGAGACTACCGTTTAGACATCTTGCGGTGGGGGGGGGGTGTCTTACTGCATACAATTTGTTAACTGCTAGTTTTCCCAAATTCTGTTCAATTGCCTTCCTCTTCCTTCCCCTGCCTACCCCCAATAAAGTTCTCTTTGTTGGAACTCCTGGACTAAATGCTTGTGAGTGGGGAAGAATTGCCCATTGTCACAGTCAAGGTGGTGTATATAGTTGGGTGGGGGTTCATGCTGGTGTTAATTAAGTCATTAAGAAAACCCATAGAAAATTGAGCCCGCCCCTTTTTGCTGCCAACAACACCTGGCAGAAGGGTTACATATAGCTCAGCGCTAGAGAATGATATCCAGAATGGTTGCTCAAACAAAAATGGAACACATTTGAATCAATTATCATTCCTTCTCTTCTCATGATCCTTCATGCCACTCAAGGAGAAATGCTTAACATTTTCTGCATGCAGAGATTTTAAGGCCAAAAAGTACCATCTGATCATGGCTCCCACTGACTTCAGTGGAATTTCCCACAGGGGTAAGGTGAGCAAGATTTGGTCTGAGATGTCATATAGATAGACTCGGAAGGATTAGATTTTGATCAGTAATTGTTGGTCAACACCAATTTCACCCGTACACACACAAACGGAAGAAAAAATATTTCCATCAATAATAATTGAAATGTACAGCTAGGCAAACTAACAAAAATGCTGCTTCACACTTTATTTAATGAAATTTACTGTGTATATTTTGACACGCGATGTTGACAATTTGTTTTTTAATGTTTAAAGCTTTAACTTTTTGAAACTCAACATCTACTGTCATCAAATAATGTTTGTCTGATGCCATCTTGCCCATAATTTCCCACAAATGGGAAAATGTAAAATTAATAAAAAATGCTTAGAACCATCATTTTACACATGCTTAAAGATAAACAACGATGATATTATCCATCAAAATGTTAAAAAAATAAAAATCGAATTCTGCCAAGCCAATATACACCTCTACCTCGATATAACGCTGTCCTCGGAAGCCAAAAAATCTTACTGTGTTATAGGTGAAACCGTGTTATATCGAATTTGCTTTGATCTACTGGAGTGCGAAGCCCCGCCCCCCGGAGCACTGCTTTACTGTGTTATAGCCGAATTTGTGTTATATCGAGTAGCGTTATATCGAGATAGAGGTGTATATAGAGAAATTGGGATCTAGATACCAATGAAAGAGGAGCTGTATTGTTCCAACTCAGGACAGAATGGTGTGTCTGAAGACCTTGAATCGCATGTAAAAATTCTCCTGAAGATCACAGAGAGAAGGAAATTCTTTCATACAGAAGACCAGGAAGGTTTGGGGGAAAGGTGATCATTGTGTTGCCAGGTTATTCCTAAGGGTGGGGTTGATGGGTTATGTGTGCTCTGGTTTCCATCTCTTAATAGATTAGCTATGATAATAACCTTGAGATTTATGCTTAGAATACTTATTTTAAGAGTTCCCTTTGTATATACAGATAATGTCCTGTGAGCATACACTCAACCTGTGTAGCCTTGTTTAATAATGCAGCGAGTGGTCTTGTTAGTTCTGTATCAATTTATTTTAACTAACCTTTAGAATTGTGTGTTAGGAGGTGTCATAAATGAACCTTTGACTTCAATTTACCCTGGTAATACCTTTTGTTATAAGGGGTTATAGTATGGAAGTGGGTACTCTAACGGTGATACCCCTTCAGCATCACATAGTGAATTACCCACTTATAAAGAATGATGATAGTGAGGAATTCTAGTCTACCTTAAAAAATGAATACAAACTAGTGAGGGGATGGTGCATCACCCACCACAAATATCTCTCTTAGCACATCCACAGTTTTGGCTAGGGAAGATTAAGAAAAATGTAGAAGATAACCCATTACCCCAGTTTGCTTCAACCGCACATTTTTTCTCTGCAACCTTTTATTTATATTGCCTGAAAATGTAGATTAGCTGGGAATGGTTGGTAAACATTTCATTTCATTTCTTTCCACCTGTGTATGCACAAGGCTGCTAAAGTATGCCTTAGAAAAATAGATACCTTGTTTATTGGATCTCATAGTTTTATGACCCTAATTTAGCTGCAAACTACTGATAGAATTCTTAGCTGATGGACATGACCCTATAGGAAGATTATTGTGTCTTAAACATGTAATGATACATCCCAGGGCTACTGCAGCATCCACCCTACTATTAATTTAAATGTTTTAGGGCCCTTTTTAACATAAATGAAGTCAAGCTTTCTTAAATACAAATACGTTGACTTTGATTCACAAACGTATCCCATTCACATCAAAGGGATTACTTCCGTGAGTGTGTATTTCCAGGGTCAGGGTCTAAATTTGCAACCCATACATCTCAAGCCCAAACCTGTGGAAATACTGTTATGAAGAATGTGCTAATAAAGCTCACCTTTACCAAGTTCACATTTCCTTTGTGAAACCTTATGATATATTTATATGAGAGGACCCTTAAGGGTATAAATTCCAGTATTTAAAGCACATTAGCCATATTTAAAGCTGGGATTTTAAAAGTCTTACACATAAGCTGGGTTTTAATGCTTCTCATTTAAGGAAGGGCTTGACATCATTTCAAAAAGGTTTTGCATACAAGCAACATGTACTTACTTAAGAGCAACATGCAAGCCAGATTTACAATATCTTAATAACCTGTCACCTGATGTCTATTGCTTCTGCAGAGTGACTTACTCCAGACAACATAATTTTGGTTCTGCTCCATTATTTGCTGTCACTAACAGTGTCAAATCTGAAATTTAGAGTCACTGTTAATCTGCTTAAAAAATCACAGGAGACAAGTTGCATATGAATTTACAAGTTACATCCTTTTAGTGGATTTTGCTAAAAAGATCTATAGTGGCCTTTATGAGTGTGACTAGGTTGTACAACCCTTTGTCCTTAAACAAGTCTTTCAGACTCTTATTGTATTTATTTCCCACAATTGACCATTTTTATCCAATGTTCCCCAGAATACAAATATTAGATTATAAACTGTTTAGGGCAAGGACCATCTTTCCTCTGTGTTTGTACAGCACCTTGCACCGTGGGGCTCTGTTACTGGTGGGGGCCTCTGGGCATTACTGCCATGCAAATACTAAATGGTAATAGTAATAAATGAATATTTGCTTAACACATAGTAGCTTCTAAATGCAGCAATTACATCATTTTAACAAATTGCCTTTTTTCTGGATCCCAGCTGTACCTTCGTAGGGTTCTGTCCATCCCCAAATACACTCTAGCCAGTCTCCTGGGCTACACGGCCACAGAAATAGCTCCCTTGCATGGCTGTGTAAATCCCTGTTCTGTCTTCTGCAGCCTCTCAAAACTGTCACGAGTCTCTGCCCACCCTGCTGCCATATATTTCATTCAGGTCCACATCCTGAATCCGGGGCCATTTGCCTCCTGGACTGACTGAGCAACTCCATGACTCCTACGCTGGTTCTCGTATATGAAGCCTCGTAAGAAGTCGGCACAAATAACAGTTATGTGCTATCTCAGCTCTCAGGTTACATGAGGTATATCCTACCGAAGCCTGCAAGAGATGTATTCACACACTCGTGTCTATCAGGTACAGAAATACGTATACAATGTATCCATTTCTTTAGATCTATACAAAACATATAGAAGAGGGTGAAATGCTGGCCCCATTGAAATCAATGGGAGTTTTGCCATTGACTTCAGCAGAACCAGAATTTCACCCTCTATCTCCAGCTCTATGCACCCTTGACAATACTTAAAAATGCATTTATCATCATTTATAGCTCCATCAATCTCACCTACCCCTCCTTTCTCCACTAACAACAGCCTGGCAAAAAAACAGGCAATGAAAAATGTGGCTTTTATTATTATCCTTTTACATTTTCATTTAAAGAGCCCTCCTTCCCTGCCCATCCAAACGTAGTATTTAATTGATATTGGTAACTGCCAGGGACCATGCATAGTAGACCACAGAACGGTGGTTGACTCACTACACAAGATTAAGGAGAAAACTACCTGTAAATATAGCATTGTATGGTCAGGGCACATGTTAAGACACAGAGAAAGTTCTATCTATTCACCTAATATGTCAACCTGATTTATCTATCATTTATACCCATGTGCACAGTTAGAGTGTGAGGGGTCCATAATGGCAAGAAACGTGACCCAAGTATTTTCTGAAGGGAGGCCTTATCATTCACTAGGGACGGAAGGAAGCAGATCTGCAAATGCGTCGTGTAAGGTACTCGAATGTGAAATCTACAGAACCATCAAAATCCACCTGGGACACTTTCAGGGATTGTTTTGTTTGTTTTCTTGTCTTCATACGACACTCAGAAATCTTTAGTCTGCAAACAGTGATCTGGCACAGCAATGTCCACTTTGAAATGTGATTATTATTATTCATGCTTATTGTGCACTGGCGCCATACATGAAAAGTGAATTTGTTCATTTTAATAGCTACAAAATTCTGATGGCATTATAATTCACAAATCTGGAAACAGAAAAATCCTTTTTCTGTTCATGTTGATTAATTATAGTACTCACGGTACCTTAGAAACAATATATTTGGAAGGGAGCAGGAGGATGTATCCATGCCATATGATGTTGTCAATGGAACAGAAAGTTTACCATCTGTAACAAAGGAGAATGTGGGGCAGCATCTATTAAAATTAAATGTTTTCAAATCAACAGGCCCAGATAACTTACATCTAAGGGTATATCTACACTGCAGGGTAAACCCAGAGTTAGTGGGACTCAAGTCAGCTGAGCCATATTAGGGAACTCTGAGCTTACCCATCTATGTTGTATTTTAACCCTACATTAAGGCTTTTCTAACCTGTGCTTGAACCTCGGGCTCTGGTGTCCACACTGCAGTGCACAGACCCAAGTCAAAGTAACCCTATCCCAGAGTTCCTAGCATCCCCCCTGAAACTTGGCTGCGCTAGCCCATGGATCATAGTGCACTGTGGGAAAAGTTTACTGCCCGCACCGCACATGACAAGTAAGCAGCTCGCTTTGCAGAAGCCTTGATCAGTCCACTCTCCATTGCAGACCCAGGAAGCTTTCTGAGCGCATGGTTGCAGATCGGTGATCGGAAATGAATGGCTTAACGCTGACCTGAGTTGCTACTACAGTATTCGCAAAGTGGAGGGAGAGTGGTTTCTGTTTTGAATAGAGTGGATTGCAGGCGGTTGGGATAGAGAGGACTAAGGAAGTTGTGCGTGGAATTGTGGGATACTTCCAGCTGACTCACAGGACCCAACCAGGGCCGGGTCCAGGCACTAGCCTGGCAAGCAGGTGCTTGGGGTGGCCACTCCAGAGAGGGGCGGCATGTCCAGGTATTCGTCGGCAATTCGGCGGACGGTCCCTCGCTCCCGCTGGGAGCAAAGGACCTCCTGCCGAATTGCCGCCGCAGATTACGATCGCGACTTTTTTTTTTTTTTTTTTTTTTGCTTGGGGCGGCCAAAACCCTGGAGTCGGCCCTGGACCCAACTCAAGCAGGGCTATGTCTGCATTGCAAAGTAATAGGGGTCAGACCTGGGTCCCAACTACCGGCTTAACTTGGGTGTTGGACTTTTGGGACTTGGGGTGATTTTTGGGTTGCTGGACTCAAGAACCAAAGGGAAAGGACATGACCCAAGTTGCTGGGATGGGTCTTTGCTCATGGTTTGGTCTATGAACCCTAGTTGTGGTGTTTTCCCAATTTAATGCTGATGTTGTTTACCTCATGTTATTAAAGATTTTCTGCTACACCGAGACTCCGTACTTACGAGAGGGGAAGCATTGCCTCTTTGAGGCGCCCAGGGGTGCGTGTAAGATTTTTCCAGGTCACTGGGTGGGGGCTTGAGCCGGTTTTGCGTTGCATTGTTAGAAGGAGACCCCTATTTACTGAACCTGGCCCTATTTACTGAACTCGGCCTGGCAGAAGGGTTACATTCCAACTGTCCATGTCAATGCTTGCTTACCTGTGACCCATGATGCCCAGCCCCCGTTTGAGGCACCACCACTGCTGTCCTATTGGTGGAGTCCCAGAGCAGCTGATTGGCCTACTGGTCCTACTTAAGCTAGCAGCAGGAACAGGCAACTCTCTGAACCACTGGGTCCTACTCTGTTCTGCCTATTCTCCTGGATTGATATCTTGGCATTCTATCCCAGTGTGATTTGTGGCATCTGATTTGTGGTTCTGACCTCTTGTTAGTCTCTTGCTTCTGACCTCCTGGTAACCTGACCCAGCTGATTCCTGTCCTGTGACTGTGGACTCTCGCTCAGACTACTAGGTCTGGCTGCCCATGACCCAGCTGTGACACCTGGAAAATTAATTTGGATTAAGTTAGGGTGTGAATTTAAAATCAAACAGGTAATCCTGATTTAAGTCCCTTTGTGGATGCTCTTAATCCAGAGTAAGAGTACCTTATTCTGAAATAGTTTAAGCCAATTCAGAATAAGTCATTCTTATTCTGAAATAAGAGTGTCCACACAGACAGTTAATCAGGAATAACTCCCCATGTAGAGAAGCCCTTAGATAGATTAAAATTAGCTCACTGACAGATCTCAACATGTGGTTGCTAATGGGGAGATATCAATGAGTGGGGCCATTTCTAGCGGGGTCGTCCAAAGCTTGGTACTGGGTCCAATGCTGTTTAATATTTTTATAAATAATCTAGACAATGATATAAAATCTTTGCTGGTCAAGTTTGCAGATGACAAAGATGGGTGGGGCAGTAAATAATGTGGAGGAGGAGAGGCTATTGTTAGAGTGATCTGTATTGCCTGATTAGATGGTTACAATCCAACCAATTTTCATAGCGCCAATTCATAGTTCTAATAGCTAATACTTCTCGGAACCAAGAATGCAGTTGTATCTACAGTACAGGAGACTTTTTCTTGGAAAAACAGTGACTCAGAGAAGGACTTAGGAGGTGTCATAGATAATGAGCTCTCAGTGCAATGCCTTGTCAAAAAGTGGGATCCTTGGGTGTATACCCAGAGGAATTTCAAGTAGAAGTAGGCAAGTGATCTTGCCTCTGTTCACAGCATTGGTAAGACTGCTACTAGAATAATGTGTCCAGTTCTGGCATCCACGCTTCAAGAAGAATGAGGAAATAATGGAGACAGTTCAAAGGAGGACCACAAAAAATGACCCAAGGGCTGAAAAGCAAACCTTATGATGTTAGACTTAAGGAATTCAACCTATTCAGATTACCAAAGAGAAGACTGAAGGGTAACTTGGTCACTGTGTATAGGTACTTCCATATGGAAAAGATACCTGACAGTGTGGGGCTTTTCCATCTTGTGAACCAAGGCATGTCAAGATTTAGTGGCTGAGGTGGCAGTAAGATAAATTCAACCTTGGAATAAGACACAATTTCCTAGCAGTGAGGGTAATTGAACATTGGAAGATCTCACCAAGGAAGGAGTGGACTCACTATTAGTCAGAGCCTTTAAGGTGAGATTAAATATCTTTCTAAAAGGTATACTTTAGTCCAGCTTTTGGGATAAATTCTAGCCCAGTATTTGAGGAGTGGGGGTCAAACTGGTGGTCCTTTCTGGCTTTGGAGTTTGTGACTCTATAAATCCCCCTCTTTGTTTCCTTCCTTCATGGGCCACAGTATTTTCTGCATTGCTCTCAAGATACTCATAACACACACAGCTTTTCATTAAGACAATTACTATAATCAAATCTCATGCTTCAGGGTTTCAGCTGGTTGTCTGCAGGGATGAAGGAAAGACTTTTTTTTTTTAACAGATTCACAATTGACCAGCTGTATCCTGGATTTTTATTTCACCTTTTGCTGAAGCATCAGAGATTGGCCATAGCTGGAGATGGGACACCAGACAGGGTAGACCAGAGTTTTTGAGTGTACGGAGAATTATCACTCAGATGCTTGGCTGGCTGGTTCTTGCTTACATACTCAGGGTCTAACTGATGGCCAGATTTGGGGTTGGGAAGGAACTGTCAAATTGGCAGGGGCTTTGGAGTGTGAGGGGACTGGGTCAACTTCCTCTGCATCATGGGTCAGGGTTCGCCTGCTGGGATCATCTGGGCATATCTCACCTAATCAATTCCCTTTCATTGCAGGGGTCTTGAGAATTGGTGGCACAATCACTCCTGTTTTCTGCCTATGGCACACAACAGTTAAGTCTCATGTGGACTGAAATGTTTTAGTCCAACTAAAGGAATTGGGCCCAATGTAGGGATATCTTGGTGAAATGTAATGGCCTGTGAAACACAGGAGGTCAGAATAAATTATCAAATTGTCCCATCTGGCCCTAAACTCTATGAAATATATTAAATGAAAACCATGACATTCTAAGATACTAATGTCTAAAGCAGTCATATTGTCAAGAAAGCTCTCAGGGTATCAATTGGCAGCAAATTTGGCCATGCAATTATATAATGTTGTTATTTTCCTAGTATTGTTTCAACTTGATCCATTCTTAAACTTAATTTTCTTTCATTAATCTCTCATCAGCAGACTGAACTCATCCATAGCATCAAACCACTACACCTTTCTCAATCTCTGAGAAATTAGTCTCAAATTCTTTCTCAGTTGCTGAGCTCACCAGTTACAGTCAATCCCATGTGTTAGCATTTTCACCCCATAGATCAATTGTTTCCCAAATGCAATGTCAGACCCTGGGTAGGTTAGAATATTGGGGTGAAATCTTGGTCGCATTGAAGTCAATGGCAAAACATCCATTGAATTCATTGAACCCAGTATTTCACCCTTAGTTTTTCAATAACTGTTCTAATATGCTGTAACTCTTCCATGCTGCCTGGGCAAACCAAGCTAGAAACTGTTTTAGCTGGGACCATATTTAAATTCAGTTCCATATCAATAACTTTACGAGTCATTGTAGGGCAATGAGATATCTAACCTTTGGGCATAATAAACCACCCACCCTTGCCTTTAACTTCTGGCCAGTTTAAAGGAACAAATGGATGGATTAATAACTAGACACAGCGAGAGCTTGTCACGTCTTTCTCTCACCACAGCCCATCTGACCATCCCTTATCTAGATGTTTAACAAGGGAAAAAGGTTGAAAGGATACAGTGGGAAGGCGATGTCAGGTCCACATACAATCAATTAGCTAAGCACCAAAAGTGAGAGAAAAATCGATCTCCTACATATGGACATAAGCTCGGTGCTAGGCAAAGAATAAAACTACAGTACACCTATCATACTCTAAAACTACGAGCTTGCTATTGCATGTATTGTTGACATTGGAATGCAGGTCACTTTGTGTACGTTCAATAGAAAAGTGTGGAAAGGAAAGAAGAGTTTCCTGATGGAGCTATCAGGAATGGGAGGCAGTGTCCATTGTGTGACAGGGCATTAGAAGAGAGGTAGATGGGTTGAGGTCTTGGCCGACAAATGGCGGTGGGAGTATTGGTGTATGTACTGCATTTTCATATTGCATGTTGGTTTTTTGTAAATTGAATTAATTGGCAGGGAGCTCAGAGTTCATGGATGGCTATTTCTAGTGAAAATCAAAATAATTAATTAATTAGGTATAAAATATATTCACCCTGCTGTGTGCTTATTACATACAGGCCTTGCTTTTATTATTCATGTACTGCCTACAGGGCTAAATATCTGCATGGCTTTGGTGTTTATGATCTAGGCTTTGGATTGCTCTTTTTGTTCATAGCTGTGATCATGACAGAAATCATAATACAATAGTTAGTGCTTTGTAATGCTTTTTTAAATGTAAACACTATTTAAACGGCACCCTAGTGACTGTATATAATAATCATCTCTTCGTACAGCGATGGATAGCATCTCAGAACTACCTCAGAACTACCAAAGCACCGGGGTTGTTTGAGTGGCAGCTCAGGTTCCCCTGACTGTTTTCAGTCTCTGAGGTGGGATTGTTTTCCGTATGATCTTCCGTTTCCTCCAAGCTGTGACTACTGCTAAGGTTAGTGCTCAACTGTGCTCCTCTAACATCTGATTTCACAGAAAAGAACATAAGAACACCTAGGAGAGAACACAGCACAGCACGCCAGCCCTTAGGGGAATGGAGTAGTGCACTAGGGAACTCCACACATTGACATTCTGCGTTCAGTGAGTCACAGGGTAAAATCCAATCCCTTGTATTGGCTGCTGGTGTGCAGGGTGGCCATTAATGATCTGCTCATGGAAGTGATGGCAATAATTTCATCTGTATTAGGGAAGCAGCTGGGGAACAAAGGGTTAACAGGAAATAGGAGTAAAATTTGCTATTTTTGTTACTAATAATTAGAGCTCATTAAAAGCCTAGTGACAATATTTTGAAAAGTTTGAACATGTCATCGAAATTTTGAATTTAAAAAATGGTTGACCGAGTCTAATAAAAATGCTTTGTTCTGAGAGCATTTTTTCATCTGAGTTCCTCCAAGTGCTTTGTAAAAGGCACGTGTCATCCCCATTGTACAGACAGGGCAACTGAGGCCCCGAGAGAACTTGCCAAAGGTCAGACAGGAAGTCAGTAGGAAAATTGGGATTATAAACTAGGTCTCCTGACTACGAACCGCAGGCTAAACTTAACAATGAGGCCTCACAAAATAATCCATCAGGAAACATGAAAGAGTCATTTCCTTATATTTGATTTGTACAAAACATGCATGCTTCTCATTCCGAGAAAAAGAATTCCTTGTGTGAAGGTGGGGCGGCGGGAAGGGTGCACTGATATTTCCATTATATGGAGAAATAGCACTTTAGGATGCTCTTGGCTAGTCTACAGGTGCTGAATTTTCTCACTGAAAATGTCTATATTAATCCACATGCCAAAAGCAGGCACCTTGTCAATGAATTAAAAGCAATGCACCATGTAGAGCAACCTTCAACAGTTTTTATGCCCAAGATCTACTTTGTGAAGAAACTGGCCAACATATTTGGGTTGAGGTTTTCAAAGGAATTCAGGGGAGTTAATCACGCACATTCCATCCTGTTATTTCTAAATTCACAGACTCCTTAATGCTCCAGTGTAACTTTTTCTAAGGTTAAAAATTTCTAAGCCCTCTATTATAACTTCTGATCTGACTAGCTGAGATTCAGTGGCAACATGCCAGGTTGAAAATGAGGCTTCAGTTAAGTCAATGCAAGTTTTCATGCCAACAGTCTAACCTAGGCGGGGACTGGCGTAGCAGTTGGGACACAATTAATCTAGCTGACGAAAATTCCCATTAACTTCAATGGAGCTAGGACTTCACCTCGCTGACTTCAATGTTTGAGGAGCAGACCCTATGCTTATTACACAATACATTTTTAAGTAGCACTTAAACCCCAGTACATAGGTTAGGTAGAATCACCTCTGATGTAATAAGAGGTATAGGGCAGACTTGGACTTATAAAAGCAGAGCGAGGAATCCAACCACAGTCAAAATCTACAGAGATATTCATGAGCTAGAATCTAGGAAGCAGGTGGATGAATGTGTTTGGTAAAAGCATATAGTTTGTGTATCTGTATATACGTATGGTGTGTGGATATATATATATATATCAATCTCACTATACATAAAGATGATTTAATTACAATAGATTATATAGTTAATCACAGGAAGTTCAGACATGGAATGCAATGCTTTTTATATAAAAAAAGAACTTTTAAGATGGCAGATAATTCAGACCAATGAGCCTAATGTTACACGGTTCTCCAGTGCACAGTGATAAAAAATGCTCCCATTTGGATTTCTTGGCATGGCATAGTCACTTTGCACTGGTGGAAGTGACTGCACAAATTGCAGGGCATTGGCGAAGCAGACACTTTATATATTGTTCATTAATGGTTTTGATTTTGTGAAAATATTTTTGTATAGATTTTATTTGGGTTCTTACGACCATAGAACGCCTTTTGAATAGCAAACTTGCTTTCTGTAACCGCCATTGCCAACTCACTGACAAAGAACGTCACCGGAAAATTCACTCCGCAAAAGTAGAGAGAGGTCTTGATGGACACCAGGGGCGGCTCTATGTTTTTTGCTGCCCCAAGCACTGCAGTCTGGTGGCCTTCAGCGGCATGCCTACGGGCGGTCCACAGTCACGCAGATTCGACGGCGTTTCTGCGGGTGATCTGCCGGTCCCGCGGCTTTGGCGTGCCCGCCGCCGAATTGCTGCCGAAACTGCGGGACCGACGGCTCTCCCATAGGCGTGCCGCCGAAGGCCGCCTGACTGCCGCCCTCACAGCAACGGGCACGCCACCCCCTGCGGCTTGCCGCCCCAGGCAGGGACTTGCTGCGATGGTGCCTGGAGCCACCCCTGACGGACGCAGCCTGTATTTTGCAGGAGTTTTGCTCATTCAAATGATCATGAAAAGCATGACTGCAAGACAATTTGATCAGCAGAGAATATTGCTTTAAGCTCAATAGTTATGAGAAACCAGAAATCTTTTTTTGGTCCAGTTGTTGGGGCTGGGGAGGGGGAGGAGTGGGGGTAGCACTTTACTTTGATACTCTTTTCCAAAATGTCAAGTAGCAAATTATCAAATTTTGCTGGCATTAGCGACTTTGGTTCATGGAATGACCATCCAAGCCCAAGTCTTACTGAACTGTAAGATCCATTTCATAAAACACTTTTCAAGTGATTGTCATGTGCTTCTCTTAGAACAAGTATGGAACGCAGTGAAATATGCATTTAGTGATTAATAGACTCTTTGTCATATGCAATTGGTTCCCATTCTGTCACGCTCTTGAGGGGGAATATTTAGATCTGCTGTACACGTTTTGATTACGGTATTAAAAAAAGACGTGGCATTGCTGCAACTCAAAATTGCATGAAAATCACTGTGTTTACTAGAAGAGCCTGAAGTTACATGGTATTTGGATATATATATGGATTTGCTTAATTGTTCATTGAAAAAGATGCTGTTATACTAGCAATCCCAGCATAATATGACATACAATTATCAGGATGCAAAGGTAAATGCATCCTCTTTCTCTGTTCACTGTGGCATTGCTTTAATTTCACAACTCAGTAGTGCAAGCATCACTGGAATTCTTTTAAAGGACTGAATAATTGATCTATAATAATTAATGGATGCACAGAGCCAGATAAGAACAGTAGCATGATACTAGTTAATACAAGAGTCAGCTGCAGGGAATGAGACTGGGTGCTTGGCATGCAGTGTAAAATTAATTGTTTCATTATCTTTTACCAGATCAACACAGCCACATTCTGAAAGACACATCTAAGGACAAAAGTCAGCTGAGGATGAACTTCCCTTTACATACGCCAATTATTTGATTCTGAACCTTAGAGGACTGGTCATGGAACTTTATGGATGACAGTCCAAATCCAGTCATGTCATGATAGCTAAAAGATTAACCTTCTGATGCCCCTTCTGTGGACTATGGGAAATGAACTGGATGGTCTCTGTCCATACCATCACTACAACACAAATGGTGGATGGGAAAGGAGAACCTTACCCTAGAGGTCTTCTCCCTCCAGGTCAGGACTGAAGCACATTGGCAGAACTTCACAGTCATTGTCTGTGTTATGACCATTCTAGGGATAAATACAAGGGTGGGGCTGGTGTTGAGAAATCTGTTCCTCCAATTTCATCCTGGTGCCATTCAAAAGCTAACAGAGCCTAGCAGGATGAGACGGCAAACCAGATTCACCAGCTGGGACATTCCAAATAAAATGCAAATGCTTGACTTCAATCCTACATCTCTCTCTTCCGGGCAGGTTTATTAATAAACAAGATGCAAAAAAGGCCCAAAATAACATAGAATGCTTCCCTGCTTTCTACATATGAGAAAAAAGAGGGAACCTTCCTCCCAACTGGCCCTTCTCTTGGCAGCTATGTCAGGACCAATACTAGGGTTTCCCTGTTTCTAAATCCCTCTTGTCTGCTTCCTCTGCCTAAGCCTTATACCTGGCTTCATGCAGGTCATAAACTCACTCCAAGTCACATGCCCTGTGACTACAGCTGCCAGTTTTATAGGATCCAAGGGCTGTAACAGGTGCTCTGGGATAGGCGTACGCACCTCAAAGCCAAGTATCAGTTACAGAGACAAACAGATGGCATTTAAAAATACACAGAAACTGTGAAGGAGGATGAACGGACACCCTTATTAAAAACAGTTCAATAGAAAGATTAGAGGACTAAAAATAAATGAATGTGAAATTCCAGAAAGTGTTTCTATGGACTTTTCGGAGGCATGCAAAACTGACAGTGAGCCACTGAGCAATAAGAGCAGAGAGAGCGTCGAGTGAGGTGCCCAACTCCCCTAGGCACCTTTGACAATTCCAGCCCAGGCACACATTTCAGCAAATGAAGAAACAGCTACATTGCTGGATTGTTACTCCACAGTACTAGTATTTCCACTCGCAAGGGCTGATCCTGGGACGTGCTGAGTGCCTTCAACTCTTCTCAATTTCAATGAGCGTGGCAGGCATGCAGTGTTTCATGTTGAAACCTCACAGGATCAAGCCCTTACAGAGGAAATAGATGGGAATCTGCATATAGGCCCAATCCTGCAACGTGCTGAATCCCTTCTGCATAATTGCCATTGACTTCCATGGGCTAGCTCAACCACTGCTTGGTGAATGTGAAGGTATTAAGGATACCATTCCTCTGGCATCAGAGGCCTGCAGCTGGCTGGCTGATTGCCCCACCTCCAGCACCAGAGAAAGAGCTGGAACTTAGTTAGCTGAGCCTTATAAAAGAGGGCAGCAGGAAATCGAGGCAGGGACTGTAACTCCTTCTAGAAGGCTGAGGGGCCAGGGGCAGCGCTCTCAATAGACTGCTACTGGAGTCACTGCAGAAAGTAATTGCTCCAGAAACCAATGGACAGAACGGGGAGACTGTGTGGAGTCCATTGCTGAGGCTCTGAGGTAAGAGAGAGGAAACTTTGGTTACTGGCGTGAGGGGCAGACTTGGGGATGGGTCTAGCTGGCCTGCATAGACTTCTGAGGGAAGATTCTGCAAGGTTTTGATCTTGTTTGTTAAGAAGGCTTCCATAAAACAAGTAACTGCTGGAAACTGCTTCCTTGGGAGAGCTTGGACAGAATTAACCCAGGGAGGGAGCTGATTCTGGAAGAGTGAGGCCTGGTCTGGTAGAGGAAGGGCACCATACAATGGGCCTTTCACAGGGCAGAAGTCAAATTGGAGAAGGACAAATTGGAGAGAGTCCAGCGGAGGGCAACAAAAATGATTAGGGGGCTGTGGCACATGACTTATGAGGTGAGGCTGAGGGAACTAGGGTAATTTAGTCTACAGAAGAGAAGAGTGAGGGGGGATTTTATAGCAGCCTTCAGTTACTTGAAGGGGGGTTCCAAAGAGGATGGAGCTCAGCTGTTCTCAGTGGTGGCAGATGACAGAACAAGGAGCAATAGTCTCAAGTTGCAGTGGGAGAGGTCTAGGTTAGATATTCGGAAACCCTATTTCACTAGGAGGATGGTGAAGCACTGGAATGGATTACCTAGGGAGGTGGTGGAATCTCCTTCCTTAGAGGTTTTTAAGGCCCAGCTTGCCAAAGCCTTGGCTGGGATGATTTAGTTGGGAATTGGTCCTGCTTTGAGCAGGGGATTGGACTAGATGACCTCCTGAGGTCTCTTCCAACCCTAATATTCTATGATTCTATGATTCTAAGTCACTGGGTGAAATTCTAGGCCCCGTGGTGTGGAGAAGGTCTAACTAAATGATCACAACAGTTCTGTCTGGCCTGACTTCCTATGAAAGTTGAGAACATTCAACAACTTGCAGGACTGGATCCCATTAATTTTCCCATATACAGTAGATGGAACTCCACAGTATATAGATAAATATAGATGGTGCAAACAAGACTGTATGCACTTACAATAAATAAAGGATCAGGCTCAGAAAACACATGGCCAGGTTTTTCAAAGGTATTTAAAGATGCAGCTAGGTGTTTAGCAGGATTTTCAAAAGCACCTTGGTGCCCAATCCCCTAAAATCCCACGAGGCATTTATCTGCATCTCTAGGTAAAAATCTCACCCTCAGTTATGAGTGTTTAAAAGGAAGGAAACTGGTGAGCTTTTAACAGACATATTTACATTACATTTGATTGTGGAGGGATTCAGAGGAAAGTCACAAACAATGTCTTGGAGACACTTTTAAGGGATTTGGGAAGAATACACTTGCTGGAGTACATTAGGCTGAAAGACAGCCAAGCCATCATGGATTCAGGGTGGGGGGGTGCATAGCTAATCTGAAAAGGATTCTTTGAAGAATGCTATAATGACAAATTGGGGAAATTCAGTTGACATAACATAGTTACATTTTCAAAAAGCATATGATAAGTTTTAACACCAAAGCCTCCTGAAAGTAAGTGTGCGTTGCCTCCATGTTTGCAGCTGATACTAGAATTGCAAGTAGCAAATAAAAATGAAAATGCAATCAGACTGTGAAGGATTTGCATCATTAAGAGAATGGTCCAGCAGATGCCAATGCAACTGAGAGTAGACGAATGCAAAGCTATTAGCATGAAAGCAAGTATCATTTGCTTTTGGAGATGGATGCTATGTCATCTGGATATAGTTTAACAGTTCAGTACAGGGTATTCAGATACTGCGGTTGGGTTGGGTTGTTTTGCTAAAGATCCAGATCAGTTAAAGTGATCAATCACATTTGTCATGTCTGCTAACATATGTTGAATTAAATATTATGCTTCAAGGCAATCAACCTGCAGGGGTCAGGAATAGATTTTCCCTTTGTACAGCATATCGTATCTGGCTCACTCTGTTATTTCCATTCCCTTGAGTCATCAGATATTGATCATTATAATGGAGACATTAGACCTGACCTGATGGGTAAAATAGTCTTAAAATGTAGAGAGGTCTGATCTCAGTTCTTATCTTATCTGAGTTACTCTATAATTTTGCATTCCTGACTATGATATGATCTACAGTTGGACTGTCCATTAAAGAGCTCAGAAGCCCAACAAAATATAAAACAACTCATGAAGTCCTGAAACATTTGCCCATGTCTTCACCTACTTCAGTTTATGTATAGAGAGAGGCCTCTCACTATACTTCGCATCATTGAGTGTGAAAAAGGATTTTGACAGGGTGGATCGGCATCTCCCATTTGTGGTCTTAGTTATTTCCCGTAGGGCAAGTCTTTCACCATTCGATTTAATTTTTGTACTGTCCCTCTAAGCCTCTTCTATTCACCTATGCTACAACTAAAGCCTCTTCTGTTCATTTCCTTCTCCCAGTTGAGCTCTTGGCTATACAATATACATAAAATTGTTCTTGGGGATTACAAAGATTGTCATCTCCAGCTATCGTTTTATACAGATGTGCTTTTATGTCAAAGTGTCGATGCTTCGCTCTTGATTTCATGGAGGCTATTGAAGCATATGGATATGCTTCCTATTTCAGATTGAATTTAAATACAGTAAACCAAAAAGATTTGCAGTGGGTTACCTACGTGGATGCTATTTTACACAGGAGTTGCTGCGCTGATGGATTCTAACATGATGTAATATCTCAAGAGCTTTCTTACTTCTAAACCGTGCAGTTTGTTCAAATCCAGCTTCAGCCCTCTCCTAAGCAATGCACAAGTCCTGTCATCCACATGGAACAATCTACCATTCACGCTTTGGAGGAAAAATAATGTTACCAAAATGACAATTCTGTCTAAAATGTGATTTTTTTTAGATATCTGATCCCCTGCCCATTGAGCATAAGCCAGTTGCTGAATCTATGTGCCACTCAAAGTGAAGATGTTTTAATATGTTATGTTTGCTCTCTCAATACAGAGGTTTTCTACCCTCGATATGTAGCTTCACAAGGTGGCTTAATCACCGGAAGGAATAGCTTATTTGCTTGTATTTACCGACTGGAATGTAGGGATGCATTGGAGGGTAGTTAAAGTTATTTTTATTGCATATACTGTATCTGCAAGTGGTTGGCATAGCAGTCATGAGTCCAGGCTTGTTAGGGAAATGCTTTTTCCTATCCAGCATTTGGCAATTTCATTAGAGTTCTCTGGTTAAAACTTTAAAAAAAAATCTGTGTATGAAGGGAGCATTGTGACACACACAATAACTTCTTCTGATCACCTTGATAATGGCTCTGGCAATTTTGCTTTTATCTTATCACGGTGCAAGCCCCTGTGAGATCTCTCCTTGTCTCTTTTCTAGTGCCTTTAAGAACATATAAATTGATATTTAAGATAGCTGATATTTAGGAACATAGGCTTTGCCAGAGCAGAGGTCCATGTAGTTCAGCATGCTGTCAGCAGCAGTGACTAGTACTAGATGAAATTTCAAGAAATCCTGCATCGGTAGTTCTGGAATAGCCTGCACGTACAGAAATCTCCTTGCTGACGCCCATCAGTTAGTCTGGTTTACACATAGTATGAGTGGGTGCTACTCCTGGTAGTAAGTTGTCTTTTTTTGTTTTTCAGGATTGGGTTCTTCGTTTGTAACTTTTGGAATGTGTATATGGGAATGTTGGGAAAGTCACACTCTGTACACAGAAATGCATAATAGCATCAATCTTTTTGATGCAACTTTTGTAGATATTTGCAAAGGATAGTCCTAATCCAGCCACTGACGAGCTCAGTGAGATTTGAAAATTCCTCAGTCAAATCTTCCTGCATTATTTTAACTTCTATAGCTTGTTCTGAGCACTCAGACAGGAATGGCTTCCTGCAATAGTGCTGGGCTGGGTACGGAATGAGCTTTTAACTCAGACACATTTTTAATAAATGTTGAGTTACAGCTAGGATCTTTCACACTCTAATAATATGTATGAATATATTTTACTATATATATACATGCATATTTGATAAATAATAAAATATACACATTGTACTTCAGTGGCTAAATTGTAGAAGGGGTAACAAACCACATTCTATAATTTGCAGATACAACTTTGTGTATGTAACTTTAAGTGCACAGAACTTGGATTTGAAAGCTACACATACCAAAACATAGCATAAGCCAATCTCTAAATGATGGCTAATGATAAAATAGCTGTCTACTGTAGTTTCTTCAACCTTCCACTGATACAGCTGGCACTGGCCACTGTAGGAGATAGATTGCTCGACAAGATGGACCACGGGTTTGATTTGGTATGATATCTATGTTCTGATCTGAAATGGTTATTAAATCAGGCCCTACACAAGTTTGAGTAGGGGCTTTTGAAAATGTATCCTTGAAGTCTATTAGTGAAATCCTTGCCCGACTGGAGTCAATAGCAAAACTCCCTTTGACTTCAGTGATATGCATTCAGTCCCTGAAAATGGATCTCAATTATGTGTGCTCTGGTTGGGCCTTGAAATGGGTGTAAATAATAACCAGTGGAGATGTACATTTAAATGAAGCAGAATAGATTTCGCATAACGTGAAACTTCTGAACATTACTGGGCTTTCATGTCCCTGACACAGCTGAGTTACCGCCTTATTCTGTTTCTTCTGGAACAGATGGTGACATTCCAGTCCCCACAAACACTGAAGGCGTTCAAGAAAATGCAAGGAAAAGAATAAATACTTATTTATACACACAATTCTGTTTTTATATAATGAAAAAAGTTCCTAGTTTGCTTAAATTGTATGAAGGGTCTTTATTGCTTCATGTTTAAAACTGCATATCCCAGCCAGTGTGTGTGTACTTTGAAATTCTTAAGCCGTGCTTTAATGCGTTGCTGCAATCAATTAAATGTAAAATCCTATCCGACTATTACTAAATACACTACATCTTTCTAGAAAACTAACCATGGGTAGATTTTATTTTTCATTTTGTTCTTGACTAATCGGTGCAAACAGCATGCCAGTTCATCGGAGACAGAGCAGCAAGCCAGAGGCCTACACATAATCATTTTTCAGAGGAAGAGAAAGTCAAAAGTAAAGTTGAACTGTAAAGTTGAACTGAGCAAATCTAGCAACCTGGCTACAGATTTGGTATTAACAAACACAGAATTTAATAGTACCAAGGATTTAATTCAAAAAGTATGCTCTGGATGACTAGGGACATAAAACTGAAAGAGAACCCTACACACAATGGAGAAATTGGTGGCATTTCATTTAAATAGAGGGTTTGTTAGACACCCTTGCATTGTATTCAATCACATTCATAGAGTTTAAGACCAGAAGGGACCATTAGATCATCTGGTCTGACCTGTGGTATATCACAGGCCATTAAATTTCACTCAGCTAGCCCTTATATTAAGCCAAATAAATCCACAGGAGATTAAACTGTTATGTGGCACAGGCAGAAAACAGGAGAGACAGAGGCAACATCAAAGCCTAAGGCCTCTGCAATGGCAAACAATTGATTAGCACCCCCATCAGTAAAAAAAATTAGAGCACACACCCCCTGCCGTGCCGGCTCTACCATTTTTGCCGAAGCTCCCACCCGAACTGCCAAAGAAAAAAACAAAAACAAAAAATGCTCCTCCTGCCGCGCACCCCCAAGGATCCACTTTGGAGACCACTGGACTAGAGAATTGATTAGGTGAGAGATGTCCAAATGGTCTGAGCCGGTGATCTGTGCCCCATATGCTGCAGAGGAAGGTGAAAACCCCAGGGACAATTTCTGCTCACTCTGCCTGCAAAAGAAGATAGAATTTGTCCCAATGTTATTTAAATGACATATTCAAAAAATTACCTGAAACCATACACCATAGCTATATGTAGGTAACATAATTATGAAAACCCAGGAAATCCAGCAAAAGACAATATATCCACTTGTTCTAATAATTGACCCTGTATATTTACTCTAATTGTTAGCACAGTTGCCAAAACTCAGTAGAAGTTTATCAGATGTCACAATAACCCCTCATCACAAATGTTGGTGAGCCACGGTACAAAAGGGAGAGAGACTGAATTAGTCCAAACAAAAAAGGCCGCTTGATATGACTCAAGGAGTGTGCTAAGATCATGCTTGTAAACAAGAGAAGTATGGAACCAGAAATCAGTGAACCAAAGTTGGTCTGTCAGAAAAAAGTCCTAGCTGGTGGACAAAATGCGGAGGGGATGGGCCATTCCACCCACCGTTCCCTTTGTGGATCCTTAAAGAAAGCGCAGTCTTCAGCATCATGGCTGCCGCACCACCATGGGAGCCCACACTGTTTTCATCCTGATCTTGAAAGACGTCCTGACCAGACGAGGCCACAGGTAACATCGCCATCTCTACTGGCTCCAGCTGAATCCCAGACACCACCTGGGATGAAACAGGAATGGACTGTAACAGCTCCAGCCCATCTCAGCTAACTTCTCTTTCTCCCCAAAAGGACAGTTCTTACCATCCTAAATACCCCCTAACTGACTGTCAAACAAGAGGGGGTTTCCTTCATAAAAGCTCTTCAGCTACAGGGAAAGGGCACAAGGGATGTTGTTAAAATTAAAGCCTTATTTAATACTTTACATTTCAACTGCTTTTCCTTTTTCTTGTATTTATCTTTAGTAAAAGGGGAAGGATTTTTAATGGTGTGTTTGCCATGGTGCTAAGCAGGCTCAGATCTCTATCAATCAAATCCCGAACCGTGTTTAATGTTGGACAGTGACTGAGGTATGTTAACATCTTTAGCCCATATAGTCCATCTATATTAATACAGTACACCTCACCTGAAACCTATGGCCTTGATCTCGCTATATATGGGCAAACAATAAGATTTTTCTCTCTCTCCCCTTTTGATGCCTATTAACTTGCAACAACAAAAAATCTAACCCTCTGAGTAATGATTTAGAATACTTAAGCCATTCAGGAGCATAGACGTGCTGCAGTCTTCTTGCAATTAGCTAAGCAGGTCTCCCCGAACAAAATATCCCATGTGACCATTATACATTGCTTATGTATGCAGACAATTCTTTGAAATAGGAGTATTTTCAGAGGCCTGTTCTCTACAGTGTAAGCAATTTTCTTACCCAGAAGGGTGCATGGTTCCCACCTGGCTTTGGTGCCAGAATGAAAATTACAGCAGTGTGAATGGAGGTTACTTGTGGCAGTGTACCTGAATAAACCATCTATCCACAGTGATAGTTCCAGAAATGGTGTAATAGTGAATCCTTTCACCACATCCATCGGTGACATGGTTGGTTTATTCTTTATGGTACCAGCTGATTTCACTCCTTCTCTCTTTACCTTTAGGTTTAACTTCTCTTGTGCACTAAGAATCAGGGGCCAGCATAAATCCTTCCACATTGTACATTTATGCTCTCCTTTCATATTCAACTCACACACTGTCCACCATTTCAGTATTCAGTCCTGTAACTCCCACTGTGTCACACTCTGTCTTTCACTTCTCTGCTGTTCCTGTGAGCAGTAGTTGACAACTTGACTATTCAAGCTTTGAATTATGGAGCAGTCGTAAATGCACTAGAAATTGCAGTCTTCTTTGCTGTACAGTGTTTGCTTCCAATAGCTGCAAACCACCTGCTTGGTAACTTTTCCCCCTCTGTTTTTCAAATCCAGAAATCTTTCACAAACATAGTGCCAAAGCATCCAATTTCCACTTACCTGTCTGGTTTAGCTGCCGAATCTCTGTTCTATGGAAAACAGTTGAAGAGGTTGCTATTGTAGAACTTAGAGTCATCTTTTTGTAGCTTCAGATCTTTGATAGCTGTCAGAATGCATTGCTTTCTTGCCTGATCTTTACATGGATCTTCCATCAAATCTTGCCTTCCTCTGCAATTCAGCTGTCCAGATAAGTGAAATTTTCTACTTCTTTCAGTTCTTCTCCTGCAAACATTACTCTGCTGTCTGCCCCTATTTCTCCTACCTTCATCAAGTTTGATTTGGAAGCACATATACACAGCTAATATAAACAAACACAAAAGATGTTATGGGTTCATCTGCCGAGATTTAGGTACCTCTAAGCACAGGCATACCTAGCTACTCACAGTCAGGCTGGGAAATAGGATGTCTGCACCATTACTACCCACCTGGGTACCACTTTTTTATGTATATGTCATTGCTGGATGTGCATCTTCTAGAAGATGGAAATGCTGATTTTCTTGGGCTGTAATGTTGTCCCAGCAGTATCACCTTTCAGGTGCTATGAATAATGTGGTCACTGCAGCAACCTGGTGCGGATGTGACTATTTTCCTTGAGCTTGCATGTAAACAAGGATGGCAGACATTTTAATACTCACACCTCTAACTGAAGCCAATGCATCTGGCTCTATTCTTGTATTCTTGACTTCCCTTGTATTGTAAAAAATCTCTCTCATTCCCATTTATTCAGGGATCTTACTGTCTTACATTTATTTACATTTACTGTTTTACATGTCTCGATATCCAATATGTAAGTACAATATTTATAGTCCAATTATAAAATAATTATATGGCAAAAATCAGAAAGTAACCAATTTTTCAGTAATAGTGTGCTTTGACACTTGTATTTTTATTTCTGATTTTGTAAGCAAGTAGATTTTAAGTGAGGTGAAACTTGGGGGTACACAAGACAAATCAGACTCCTGAAAGGGGTACAGTAGTGTGGAAAGGTTAAGAGTCGCTGCTTTAGATGACTGATTTCAACTCCCATCTCCATATCTGTACATTAATATTAGTGGTTTATTTTAGGAAGGCATTTAGGGTGGAAATTATTATGTGGACTTTTAAAGCTTTGGAAGTTCAAAGATTCCAAATTTTAGCTGTTTATCCAAACCTGTTTGGTCTGTGTTTTGTGTGGCATTTATACTTCTGAACCTGGATGAAACTAGAAGATGAAGAAGTCAATGATTTTTTTCCCTCTAGAAATATCTTCAAACCTCAAAAGTTTCTGGTTTAATTTGTGGTTGAATCTTCAGGGTGATTTTAACGTTCTGTATGATACTAATTTACATTAATGATCTCTTCTGGCCTTAAAAATCTATCAGTCTGTCTAATCTGTTTGTCCATTCTATGGGTGCCCAAATACTATACAAAATATCTTCTGATGACAACAGACACAAGCTGTTCAACACCTTAGCAAAGTCAGTGGAGTTAGAAAACATCAGGTATGCTAGACTCTGTTCAATGATTTGACTGAAGAGTAAAAATCTGCTGTGCATGAGATTTGTGGGGAGGAAGACCAGCCTGTTGTCTTTCACACATTTACAAACAGCTTCAACTGACCATGTTTACTGATTACCGTCCTGGAAGTTCATACCTTGTGTTTCAACTAGTCACATGACTTCCCTTGTATTGAGATGCAAATTATTCTGTGCTTGGACGTTCGCCTTGTCTCCTCCTCCCTCCCCCCGCATCCCACAGATCTGGTGTACTCAAGGTTGTTGCAATTCCATGAATGCCGATTGTGACATTCCATTCCATATTCCTTATGAAAATATGCGCATGATATGAATATGACCTAACTGAGATATACTTCATGCAAGATGGGTCTTGTAAGATATCATTGGAACGATTATAATTTATTAAATGTGATTTTCCAATTTGTACACCTGTATCATTTCTGTATCTGAAGTTAGGATTATTGACTATATATCTGTATTTCAACTATGCTACTTTGGCTAACACTTCAGGTACAACAATGGAAAAGCCAGGCAGGGCGGATGGCCCATCAGCAAGAACAATGGACTGTGAAAAGGCTTGGCCTTCCTGTGGACACTTCATATTGCCACTGACTCATGGATGCTTTGATCCTACAGAGTCAGGTGGTCTTGTCACCTGATACTAAAACATTACCTGGGACTTCTTGTAACTTTCCACTGGAAGGGAAGGGGGGGGTCAGGTTTGGGAAACAAAGGATTCCTGCCGTCTGTAAATCCTATTTAAGGGTGGGGAGGAAGGCAAACGGGGCTCCTCCTCTCCTTGGCTTGTCTGCCCAAGAGAAAGACTGCAAAAGGGAAGTCAAGGGGGAAGTCCAGACTGAGACGGGGCTAGTCTGAAAAGGAAGATAATTGGAACTCTGAACCACAGAAGCTTTGCAAACTGCTTGGGTGAGAAATACTATTTGTAACCAATTTCTTTAGTGAAACTGGCAGGGCCGGCTCTACTGTTTTTGCCGCCCCAAGCAGCGTGCCGAATTGCCACCATGGACAGCAGGGGCATTCCGTGTGCCATTAGGATGGCACACACGTTTCCGCAGCGGCGGCAATTCGGCAAGCCGCCAAATTGCCACCACAGGCAGCTGAACACAGAAGCTGCCGCCGAATTGCTGCCGCCGCGGAAACACGTGTGCCGCCCTAATGGCACACGGACGGCCCCCGCCGTCCGCGGCGGCAATTCGGAGCACTGCTTGGGGCAGCAAAAACACCCGGACTGCCGCTCCTTGCAGATTGCCGCCCCAAGCACCTGCTTGGAATGCTGGTGCCTGGAGCTGGCCCTGGAAACTAGCTTCGTTTACGTGTTTGATTTCATTTTCTTAGTAATTTGTTTTGTTCTGTTTGTTACCCCTTTTACCACTTAAAAATCTGCCTTTTATAGTTAATAAAATTTGTTTTGTTTTTTATCAAACCCAGTTTCTGTCATTTCTAATAGGGGGTGGGGGAGGACGGAGGTAAGAACTGTGCACACCTCTCTCCACACTGAGGGAGGGGGCGAATTTCATTCTATATCTTTGGGTCTGCACTCCAAGGGAGGTGGACATCTAAGTGCTGGGGCAAGTCCCTGAAGCTGAGTCTTCCCAGAGCTGATCTCCAGCTGAGTGTGGCCCTGCCTGTGTGTGTGTTAGAGGAGTTTTTAAGAGCCTGGCTTAGCAAGACAGGTTAAAGGGGGCCCAGGCTGGCAGAACAGGTAGACTCAGTGGTATCTCAGCACATCAGGAAGCTTCCCAAGGGGTCCAACCCGTCACACCGATAAGGCCCTGAAATGTTGTGTCATAATCTCAGTAGCTCAGAGGCACCACTTTGCTAGTTCAGACAGCCAAGGGCTGCCACACTGCCCATTTACCGCAGCTCTTTTCAGACAGACTGCTCTTCTCCATTGGTTCCGCTGCTCCTTCCTTCGCTTGCCTACCCCATCTCCCTGCCATGCCCACTTCCTCTTTCTCATTCCTACTAGGCAGCATGTTTCCTACTCCTCTCCTGATGTCTTGCCCAATTGCAGCTACGATATTCATGCCTGCCATCTAGCTGCTCCTCAGACTCACTTTGGCCAATGGAAGCAGGGCCGGTGCAAGGAAGTTTTGTGCCTTAGGCAAAACTTCCACCTTGCGCCCCCCCCCCCCCCCCTCCGCCTCCCCCCCCCCCCCCCCCCGCCCTGAGGCCCCCCTCCCTGCGGCAGCTCCCCCCCTGGCAGCCGTGTGGCAGCTCCCCACCCCAGCTCACCTCTGCTCCGCCTCCTCCCTGAGCATGCCGCCCCGCTCTAATTCTCCTCCCCTCCCAGGCTTGCGGCACCAAACAGCTGATTAGCGCCACAAGCCTGGAGGCAGGAGCAGCGATGGCACACTCGAGAAGGGGGCGTAGGAACGCTGTAAAAAAAAATGGGGGGCACCGCTTTTTGGCACCCCCAAATCTTGGCGCCCTAGGCAACCGCCTCGTTTGCCTAAATGGTAGCACCGGCCCCGGATGGAACCCTTCCTGTTGCTACTGATTCCATACCCACGAGTCCACCTGGCCCAATGGTGCACCCTAGGCTTGGGGCTCCATGGATTATTATTACCATTAATAATCAAGGTACAACATGCCAATCTCCTTTAAAAAGACAGTTGGGCTGTGCTGAGTTGGCAATGCAATAACCAGAGTGCAAAAGGATATTTAACAAGATTGATCTAACCGAGTATTTATAAAGGTTTATATTATTTAATGGCTTTTGGTTAGTTTACACTACAGCACAAATTATTGTATATGTTCCTAGACCACTTAGAAAGCAGATAAGAAGCATACACAGGAGATAACCTTCGTAAGCTCAAGGCCACTAGACAATAATAGAGCTGTGGCCAGGATTAGCAATGTAATGGGCCAGACACATTCAAATTGTTATATAACTATAGAACAAACTTCTCCAGAGCTACTTCAATCTGCCTTGAAGTTCTGGTTCTAACTTTTCTGAAAAAGCCCTTTTATCTCTGTTCACTTTTGGTATGAAGAATTTTTTTTTTAAGGTTAGTTTTAAAGGTGACCAGAGAAATGTTAAGTAGATCAAACAACATCAAAATTATCTACTGAACACCCCCAAAGAAACCAAGCAAGAGGGTTCTGCTTCGTCCTGCTGCCATTACAGTTAATGGCAAAACCTCCCATTTGACTTCAGAGCAAACTTGAGTTATTTTAACGGAATGAAACTTATTCCACTTTGTCTTCTATTTCAAGTCCTAAAGTTAGATTGTGCTTTCCGAAATTTTAGTCAGCACAAAGAAATAAGTGCTATTTGTTAGCACCTCCATTGGGAATACTTGGTTATAACCACGTCATTTTTATGCATTGTTCTGAAGTACTTTAGGACTGTGCTTGAACTGAAAATAAAGAATGAATTGCTGTGCATTTGGTGCCAGAAAACAGGCATCACGTAGCAAGCTCAACATGGGGCCAGTCCACGCATTGGTGGTAGTAGTAAGTGTTCACAGGATATGCTCCAGGGATAGCGTTATTGGTAGCAATTGCACTAGGGAAGATGGGTGAGGCTGGAGTGGAGAGCAATGAAGATTTGGAGGAGCAAAGAATCTATAACAGGGGTCTGGGAAGTGAGAGAGACAAGGTACATAGTACAGAAAAAATATTTTTGGACAGCAGAAGAGTGAGTGCAGATGACAAAGGACTTGTGGAAACAAAGAGGAATATATATCCTAGATAGAGATAGGCAAAAAAAATGTCACCATTAACGAAACATCGTTTCCATAAATTCTGACCCCGTGTATGTCCTCTGCTAGGAGGGGGGGCCTGAAGGTGTACGTAAGCATGTCTATGGTCCCAATGGATATGGTGGTCTAGGAAGTGGCCAACCCATACATGCAAGGTGTGTGCCTTACCCAGCAGAACTTACAGTGGGGATTCGGGCAGGCAGTGGTAGAAGAACTGACATTTTAGAGGCTGCATAGTGGGGCTATTAAAAAATGGCCATCTGCCTCACTGCAACAAATCAGAGGTTTGCTCTTGGTGAAATTTCACAGCACTCACACAGAAAAGCTGCCTTCCCTAGCAATCATGGCAACATTTTCTTGTGGAATATATTTGCAGATTCTTTGGAAAACATCTTTGCATACAAATATTCACACAGCAAAAGTCGGTCATTTTGAAGAGCTCTAATTTGCTAAATAGAGAGGGGGGGAAGAGGGGAAACTGGAAAGCAGCAGGAAAAAAACTATGGCCTGAAAGGAGAAATGTGTTTTGGAATCAAGCAAACAGAACATGAGATCAATCCTGCAAGAACCATGGAGCACAAAATGTGAATAGCTAAACATGAACCACAAGTATGGCAGTACATCAGCTTTTGAGATGATGAAGCAATGTAATTCCCCCCCCCAAAAAATCCCTGCACAATCGATTGCAATCACAATACTTTCCCACAACAAAACTTTTTTTACTTTCTCCCTTGACACATAATAAAATTCACTTCCCGCTAAAAAAGCCAATTCAGACACTATCCATTTTTGAATGCATATTTACTTTTTAAAATATCTAGACTATCCTGGAATTAATATAGGCATTTTCCTCAGCTGCTTTATTTCTTCTTATTGGCAATCAAAGAGGGTACTGAAGTGTAATAATTTCACACCATTACCTCAGGAAAAAGAGGGAAAACATTACAGGAATTAAGAATGCAGAGCCCAAAAGCTCTAGTCTTTAGGAGCCCCTGTTACATAGCAGGACCCCATTGTGCTAGGCACTGTACATACAATGAACATAAAACTGGAAGGAACCTTGAAAGGTCATTGAGTCCAGCCCCCTGCCTTCACTAGCAGGACTAAGTACTGACTTTGCCCCAGATCCCTAAGTGGCCCTCTCAAGGATTGAACTCACAACACTTGGTTTAAGCAGGCCAATGGTCAAACCACTGAGCTACCCCTCTCCTCTCCCCTCCCCTCCCCTCCCCTCCCCCCCCCATGTTTGTATGTTATAAAGAGGGACTAAGATTAATGTGAAGGAAGAGTAGAAGGCTATTCATTATATTGCCACCATCATGCCTCTAGGCAGCGCAAAGGTTGCTTTAGCTATTCAAGCTGTCTTGCCCAACTGTATGTCACAGAGAGAGAGTGGGCTGGTTTACTGAGGAGAGTGTTAATAAGACCTCCTGGATCTTATGGAGATGATCAATATGACAGCTTCTGTAGTTTGATAAAATGGTCCGGGCTGAATTTAGTTTCAAAGAGCAGACCACACCAATAACAGACTTGGGTAATTTGAAAATCCATTCCTGCAGTACAAGCAGGATCAACAAAGGGTTCTTTGAATTTTCCTAGTCTTTCAAAACCCTGTAGTGTGGGGTTTTCCCCCAGAATTGTTGCAGGGCTTAAAGACCATAAGTTTTGAAAAATCAACACAGACTTCTTCTTTTTTTCCAACAAAAAAGATCACAACAGGTTTATGGGAGGGGGAAAATCAGATAGCACTTCTTGCATGCAAATGATGAAATGTCAGTGGGAAAGAATTCAATATGATGAATGCACTCTGTGGTCTCTGCTATTGAGTGAACCCCTGTGAAGCAGTTTGCCTATCCTAGCCCTATATTTCCAGAGGAAATTGCACAAGCTTTACCATGCAAATTCAAAGCGGCAGCAGAGTGGACACGCAGCGTAATGACGCTGTTGGTTGGCTCATCAGTCAAAGGCAGTAGATGCCATCTTTATTCCAGGATTCAAAAAAGGCAGCCTAAAAAGACAACTCTATTTATTCTGTCCTTGTCTATATTTTTAGGGGAGCAGGGGGCGTATTGACCATATACTGTGTTGATATATTCTGCACTTAACAATATACAAATGAGTGCCCATGTGAATCCATCAATGACTGTCAATAACGCTTCCGCCTAAGATTTAAGTCCCAGTTCAAAATTGTCTCAGATTAACTAATCAGATGAACATTGAATAATAGATACAAATTCTTTCCCATTTTTATAGGCAAATCACCACATTCCCTTTTTGCTGCTTATTTCCTGAAAAGGTAAGATAGGGAGATATGATCATGTAGTCCGTATACAGACAGAATTTTCACATAGATCAATGGACTTTTGCCTGCAAAGGGAATTAAAAGACTTGACCCAAGGCATTGAAGAGTCATTCAGAGAAGCAGTCAGCATGACCAAAGCATCAATATTCTGTCTGAAAACACAGCAAAACACAAACACTGTAGTAAAAACAAATGCTTGGATTTTTGAAACTTCCAAATCTTTTTGTGTGTACGTTTGAAAGCTAGGAAAACTTTTCCACCAATGTACTAGCTCCTAAATTGAGGGAGGGGGGGAATAATGAAAGCCAGTTTCCAATGCTTTCAGGCTATTTCCTATCAAACAATGTGATGAATGTAGCAATATCACTATTAGCTATAGTGCAAAAATATTCTCTGTAGACATGGCAGCATAAAACAAAAATGCTTTTATTACCAGTAGCAATGACGTGACGTGCCTGATGAATGCCACGTTAAGATTCCTTTGGGTCCCACCATCCCTTTGCGCTTATTATCAAGTTACTAATAGATTCTGTAGATTTGACTGGCCATCATTTAGGAGTGTCATTTACTCTAATATGACAGAAAAGTAAAATATTCTTAAACGTTCCATTTTTCTCTTTTCCCTGACTGAGTGAGTAATGACTAAGAATAGTATCTTTTATTTATGTTGTCTAGGTGATGAAATGCCCATTGCAGAATGATGAATTTCAAGTAAAGATGTTTTCATTTAACACAGATGGGGAAAAAAAAACAAAAAAAACAAAACATGAACTTTTACTTCTTAAAAAGAAGAGGAAGGAAAATATTTGGATGTTCACATTTCTTGTGTTATAACCCGGCCTATTTCTCTTCATAGGTTTTTCTTTCTTGATGTATAACTTGGCACCCCCCATCCATGTCCTCTGATCTCCAAGAAACCTCTCAGACTTTCCAGGAAGTGGCAATTTCATCTGGGTTTATTTATGCTCCCATCACCAACACCAATACAGTTTCATGGCATAAAGTATTTACAGTGTGTCTTGCCCTTTAGCAATTTCCCACATGGCCAGGGAAAAACAGCCATTTCCCCAAGATCTCAGTACATTATAGAACCAACTACCACAGATCCACCCACTCAGTCCCTTCCTGTGTCTTCTTTCATACCCATCGGCTGATAGCTAATTGGTTCATCTGCTTTCCCAGATTGATCAGCTAATTAGCTACATATCCCCAGTCAGCCATTCTCCAAGGGAATGGACTGGTGTCTAACTGATCAAAGTGCTGGTTTGCCTGTTCACTCCCAGCACTCTGGCACAGTGAGCAATAATGACAATTAGATCAGAAAGGTTATGGGCTAAGTTATTATTTTTGTTTGTGTTATGATAGTGCCTAGAGTGCCCAACTGAGATCCGCACCCCATTGTGCTAGGGGCTGTACAAACACAGTCAGACAGTCACTGTACTGAAGAGCTTAAAATCTAAGTAAACAAGGCAAAGGATGGGAGGGCAAACAAAGGCACAGAGAGGAAGTGTCTTGTTCAGCAGATCAATGGCAGAGCTAGGAACAGATTGTGTTAACCCTGTGGCTTGAAGCCCTAGAGAGTAGGGAGCTCAGTACTGACTCCTGTTGATGAAAAGAGAGAAGAGCAATCCAAAACTGCCTAAGGGCTCCAGGTGGACAGGGGCTCCATGGGGAGGGGGCGGAGTTCTCTGCTGGCATCCCTTGGGGAGCAAGGGATATGACTGGATGAGCCATGCCTCATTTGCATGTCATTTATGTGGCAGTTTGGGGCATTTTGGTTAAACGACAGTTAAGTTTTGAGTTTGGGGGCAACAAAATGCTGTTTACCCTGTTGGGAAATGAGAGGGCAAGAGATCTACACTGAATGGGTCTGAGGTGAGGGGTCTCCATGTCCGAGACCACAATCAGGTGCAGCTGGATAAGTGATCCTGGGCACAGCTACTGGGATGTGACAGGCTTGGTTCCTACTTTCTGGTGGGAATGCCTCTCTGGTGATGAGGACTCTGTTAAGCATTCTGAATGCTATTGAAGTCTCAGAAAACTCAGTACAGAGGCATCTTCAGCACAGTAGATTGTTCTGAGACAGCAAATGGAGCAGAGTTGAGATCTGAGCAGAGGTGGCTTCAAGGGAGTGGATGGAGCTGAAGCAGATGATGGTAATTTAGGTGGCTGGGGCTGAATCAGTTGATGGCAGCAACTTACTGCAGGAACTCTGGTGTGGACCTCCTGCCTCTGCATTCAAAGCTGATATCACTTGAGATGGGTCTGGTAGTAGAGCCTCCAGATCAGCACAGGCAGCTCTGACCTGCCAGAATTCTTGGACTTCTCTGACCCAGGACAACAAATTGTGAGTGGGGGAGATGGGGAAGAGGGGAAGGGACTAGAATGCTATAGCCCCTCCCAACTGCAAGAGAAGATCTGAAGTTGGGGCTATTGTTAAGATAGTTGGGATATTGCTTGCTGGCTTTCCTCCCAGTAAAGTTCTCTTTGTTTTAACCCCTGGACTCAGTGCTTGCAGGTGGGGATGTATTGCCCATCAAGGGTGCCCAGGGTGATATAAATAGTTTCACAGGTTTCTGAGTGGAGGCTCAAACTGGTGTTTAAGTTTTCAGAAGGAACCCCTAGAACAGTGTTTCTCAATGACCAGTCCATGGACTGGCACCAGTCCCCAAGATCTCCCTGACACAATTTAGGAAGGCAGCAAACTGGTCCCTGGGATCAAAAAGGTTGAGAAATACTGCCCTAGAAAACTGAACCTGGTCCTTTTTCGTGACAATGACACTGGGAAGAAGGGTTACAATTATACCTAGATGGTAGACTAATACTTAGATTGTAAACTCTTTGGGGCAGTGGCCGTCTTTGTGTTCATTGTTTGTACAGTGCCTAGCACAATGGGGTCCTGCTATGTAACAGGGGCTCCTAAAGACTAGAGGTTTTGGGCTCATTGTAACTCAAGGTAACTAATAGGATTGCAAATGCTGATCTAGATACTCCACAAATGTTTCTTCCTCACCATGGTTTAGAGTGACCAGATAGCAAGTGTGAAAAATCGGGATGGGGGGAGGGAATAGGTGCCTATATAAGAAAAAGCCCCCAAAATTGGGACTGTCCCTACAAAATCGGGACATCTGGTCACCTTAACATGGTTCATCTTAGGCTCATCCTCAAACAATGGGGGCTACTGGGGCCTGAACTCTTTCCAAATCTAGCCGTATATTTAAAATAAGTTACAGAGGAAACTGCTAAATAAAAGATCCATACATTAATCTTTGCTTTCAAGGGACTGGATCCTGCAGGTTCATTTACCTGCAAAACACTCCAGTTGGGCCCAATCTTGCTTTCTTTACTCCTGTAAAACCACCGTTGAAGTTAAGAGTCAGATTCTGTCACCCTTACCCATGTTGCCTTGTATCCCTAATGTGCTAAGGTTACTTATGGAGTAAAGGTACTATGCAACATAAAGGTGGCAGAATCTGGCTCTATGTTGCCAATGCAGGGATAGACACATTCTTGTTAATCCTACTCTCATACTGGTTTGAGTAATTCCAACGACTTCAGTGAAGTTGCTCCTGATTTGCACTAAAGTGTCAGCAAAATCACCCCACTGACTTCAGAATGCCCCGATAGTCCAATCTGTTAGCTCTCCAGTTCTGCACATGGGGAAAAATTCACCCCTGTTCGGAGAGCCAGCACAAGGCCTTACTCAGTAAGATAGGGCTTAAATGAGTCTAATGTGTGCAAAGATCTTGAGCTGGACCTCTGTACTGTGGCAGTTTTCACCCCAGAAAGCACTTTGCGGAATCAGGATTTGGGACTTGGTGGTGTGATGGCTGCCATCTTAGCTCACGCAACAGGGATTGAAACCAGGGTTGTCCAGAGACAAAAGCATGAGTTGCTACCTCTTGAGCTAAAAGGTCAAACTTGTGTAGCCTCCGTGGACTGGCACAGAGAGAAACCTGTAACATCCAGCAGTGGATTCTAGTGGCACATTCAGCTTTCAAGTCCATCAGTGGCAGGAATACCAGACAAACCACAACATGCATCCTTTTAGCAAGAAGCAGGTGGAGAGAAGAAAATGAACTATGTGATCATTTAGACGGAATATGAAGCTCCTACTCCACAGCAAAGATCTGCTCTGACTGTATTGCAAACTATGTAGTGTAAACTCTACAAAATAAACATACCCAGCTATTTTTCTGCTTTCCAACTACAGTGCTAGAAATGGATGATAATGTTCTACAAATGTAGGAAAACAGCATATGTCAATCCAGCATTTCTTTTGAACTGTTCTATTTCTGGTTGCTGGTTTGTTCAGTTATCATTACCACACCTGACTCACGCTTGACACATCTTATCTGCGGGGAGGGAATGGCGGATGTGGTGTTGTTTTAACGCTAAAATCAACAGTTAAACAATTGTAAAGCTGTGACACATACAGATGAAAGTCGGGAAATTAAATAGTAGGCCTGATGTTCCATCCATAACCCAAAATGGCAGCAAGGAAGGATGCCTCCAGTAAAAAAGATACCTAACCGTATGGGAAATTTAAAAACTGGCATAGGGCTAAATGTATCTGACAGTGGCAGCTTTGTGTCTAATATGGTTGCACAGCCATGCAAATGGCTGCATACGTTACCTGTTGCAATGATGCCACATACATCTCTGTTTGTGCCAAATAAGGTATCACCAAGTATTATTATCTTACAATGACCCTAACTGTGCTAGGGACCTCCCAGGGCAAATTGCACGTAGTTCCTGCCTGGAAGAGCTTGTGAACTAATTTCACATATAACTTAAAAAAGGAGCAACAAATTAGTGGGGTAATGATGGGTACGGACAGAGGTGTCATGAATGCAATAACGTGGTTCTTCAGCAAAGTCACGTGTTGCTGAACCTTTCTGTTGCTGACCCTTGGTGTCCAAAATGTGATCTATAATGAACGTTAAGTCAAGAAATAAAAATATCTGGATTAACTAACTTTTTGCAATGGGCTTACGGTGGGGTCTGAATGAAAGGATGGTAGCAGCTTGGAATCAGTTCAGCAGGAGCATTCTGTGTGTAAGGTGGGCGTGGAAACAGTTGTGGGAGGGGGGAGATGCACAGGGCATTGGGGCTAGCGATGCTGATGCGCTGGAGTGAATGGTGGGATGACGTGACAAAGGACTAGGTCAGGTAAGTAGTTGGAAGCCGTGTTGTGTAGGGCTTTGGAGGCGAGGACAGAAGCTTGGACTTGGTGATGCAGAGCAGAGGGAGCCCATGGAGAGATACAGCAAGGGTCACCAAAAGGGTGGGCTGACCTGGTCTGGCTGACAGACAAAAAGATGAAGAGCTGTTGGGTTTGTACAGACTGGAGTGGGTGGAAAGGAGGGAGCTGCAGTAATAAAGACAGAAGATAGTCAAGACCCAGACACAAGCATTTGTGAAAAGTTCAGCTGGTAGAAATGTTCTGGAGGGAAAAGTGGCAGGAATATGGAATCAGCCTGCATGCAAGGGGCAGAGAAGAGGGTAGAGCTGAACATGACCACTCCCACCCCTATGTACTAAGTGGGATTGACTGTGCCCAGAGGGACAAAGAATGTGGGAACTGGAGACAGTTTGGAAGAAAAAACAAGGAGTGCACATTTAGCCATGTGAAGCCTGAGTTGTTTATATGACCCATCCAATGACAGAGAAATGGGCTGAGTAGAGATCTGCTTGGACCTAATTTTACAGCCCAACCTGAACCCAGCTACACCCGCAGTCCAGCTGAGTCCGAGAGTGTCAAGTGGCTTTCAGGCCTCACCTGAACCTGACACATTCCCCCACCCAGCCCCTGAACCTGTGTTAGGGCTGCCACCTCCGCCACTGTCTTCTCCTTGGGGCTCAGCTTGGTGGAGGCTTCCTGCTTCACAGGCCATGTGCCCATGACCTGTTTCCTGCCTTTGGTGCTGCATGCCCCACTACTGCCATCCGCCTTCACCTCGCCGTGCTGTGGAGTGACTCGTTGGCACATTCACTCTGCAGTGCACACAGCGCAGCGAGGTAACAGGGGCCAGTAAGGGCAGGAGGAGGAGATCGACTCCATGGGCAGGAGGAGGGGATCAGAGACCACCTGACCCAAGCTTGAGAGGGACGGATTGTTTTCAGACTCAACCGACCTGAACCCAATACTTGTAGTTGGGTTCCATCAGGCTTGGGTTGCAGGGCTCTAGGGCTGAGAGAGAGGTCGGCACTGGAAATGAAGGTTTGTGATTCATCAGCATGGAGATGGTAGCGGAAGCCATGTGAGCTGACAAGATCTGAGCTGCAGGCATAGAAATGATAACCCCTCCCAGCAACAAGTGGAATATTAAAGGTCCAAGACTCTAAAGCCCCATTTCAGCAAAGCACTTAGGTCTTCTCTTATTCAAGAGAGCACTTAAGCATGTGCATACATCCGATGTTTTCAGTGGGACTTGCCTAAGTACTTTGCTGAATCAGGGCCTAAAGAAGCAGGAGAAATGCAAGGAGATTTTAAATATGGCTCTGATAGACACCAGATGCACGAAGAAATTGAAAACAAAAACATTTCAAGGACATCACAGAAGCTTTTGTGAGCCATGCATTAGAAACAATTTGTAAGATTCTTTATTTTGGTTATAACTCCAAATTTGTTTTAAACCGTTCAGACATAGTTACTAATAAATGATCATTGAAAACGCCAACAGAAGGTCACTTCATCACCAATCTCATTTTGTATTGCAGTATCCGAATTTCCTTGCATCCGTCTGAGTCTCTCTGCCTCAGGCACCCTTCTCCCTCCTTGCGCAGGTGAAGTTACTAGGTGGATATACTTCTCAATGCGTTTTCAAATTATCTTCTAAATCAAAACTGGGTTTTGTCAGACAACATGCAATAGTAAATAAACCATGTGACTGAGTTTTAAATACAGCATATAAAAGATAGAGTAGAAAAGTTCCCTGAATATAGGCAGGAATATAAGACAAGAATTTTGAAAAAGAAAACGAACATTAATTAGCAGTTATAAAATGGATTTAAATTCAAATTACCCTGAAAAGATGAAAATTTTAGAAACAGGGATATTAAAATGTTCATTTGAAATTATGATTTTTTACCTGAAGAACAAATTGTCTTAAAGGCTCCATTTTATATTTTCACTTTATGGACTATTTTGCATTATATTTTAATTAAAGTTATAATTACAGAACTAAATATAATTAGCTTCTGTCTTCAAAAGAAATTGGAAGTGAACTTACTTTATTAAATTTTCAATTTGTTTCCTACAGTGTTACATAGTTTATTCTAATTAATTAAAGGAGATCTCATACATATTTTATCAACATAGGAATCTGATTAACAGCTGAAGGATTTTTTTAATTCTCAATTTTTTCCTCTTCTAACACGTTCCCTTTTCCTCAGCTTTCATCTGCACTTTAATGCCTTCAATGACAATGTAAATAAGGCAACACTGCCCTGGCTCACTTCTCTCACACAGATAAACATGGCACTGGAATAGTTACTGGCTGTGGGAAGCCATTTTTTCCTTCTCGGTGGGAATGTCTATTATTAAAGGGATCCCTTGTCTAACGCAGACCAAGGAAGTGACAGTCATTGCTGGTATGATTTATGACTTCCAAATTAAATAGCTCTCTATAGAATTTTTTTCTGTTTTAAGTGTGTGTGTGTGTGTATTCCTCAACGCACATTTATAACCAGTGGAGGCCCCAGTTCAGCAAAGCACTTTAGCATATTCTTATTTTTAAGTGCTTAACTTTGCCTTAGCTTCAGTGGGATATAAACACATGTTGCTGAATGAGGGTCATATGGCTTAACCATGGAACCTTTATCTAGTCCAGGGGTCGGCAATGTTCGGCACGCGGCTCGCCAGGGTAAGCACCCTGGCGGGCCGGACCAGTTTTATTTACCTGCTGATGCGGCAGGTTCGGCCGATCGCAACCCCCACTGGCCACGGTTCACCGTCCCGGGCCAATGGGGGTGACGGGAAGCGGCGCAGGCGAGCGATGTGCTGGCCGTGACTTCTCGCCACCCCCATTGGCCCGGGATGGCGAACAGCAGCCAGTGGGGGCCGCGATCGGCTGAACCTGCCGCGTCAGCAGGTAAATAAAACTGGCCCGGCCTGTAGTAAGTGAAGGCAATGTAGTAAGTAAAGGCCTAATGAAGGCCCAGTATGAGGCCTGAACCAAACTAAAGTAATGGTCAAGGCTTTGCTAGCATAGAAAGCAAAGTTAAGCTGTGAGCAAAAGGCAGGCCCTGCTCACAGAAGTTGGCAAGGAAAGGGCTGATGTTGCAGAAATACATATTCATTTAGCATAGTTACAATATAAACATGGTATCAAGACATACCATACCGGAACATTCCACAGATAACAGGGAACAGACCGACCCATCCCAATGACAGGGGCAAAAGGGTGAAATGATGGATAGAGTTGTTTTGATCGAACCAACAGGTACAAGGTGCGAGGCGGCACCTTACTGCATAGAGGGGTTGTACCTTACTGCGTAGAGGGGTTGTACCTTGCTACGTAGAGGGGTTGCACCTCAATACGTCAAGAGTGATGTGTAACTTGTTTGTACCTGTGTATAAGAATGTGTCCCTGGGGTGGTGTCTTTGTCCGGCTGAGGGGGCAGTGGAAAGTCCCGCCACTGAGCTGAGTCCATTGCCGAGCGGCACTTTCTAGCAGTATGCCCGGTAGACTAAGTAATCTACGGGGAACTGAAATTGTGTCAGGGTCTCAATAAACCTGGCCGAGGGGCCTTTGTATCTTAGTAGACTCTGTGGTTATTGGGGGTTCTCGTCGGGTCTGCTGTGTCAGCTATCTGCGCAGAGCTGGGGCAGCACAAAGAGGGAACACACGCACGCAGCCGAGTAATATCAACAGGAGAAAGCAGAAGCACCACACCGGTAGCCTCTCACAACACGGCCCACCAGGGTGCTTACCCTGGCGAGCCGCGTGCCGAACGTTGCCGACCCCTGATCTAGTCAAAATTCCTAGTGAAGTCGGTGGGACTTCTGACTGAGTAGGACTTGCAAGACTAAGCCCTTTAAATGTCTTTGTTTATATTGTTGCTGCATATGTCATTAAATACTTGGCTAAATATTCAGTGCACTGAAGATTTGCACCTTCCTTGGCTGCTAGTTGCTTATAGGGAAGTTTAAGGTGTCATTTTTGATGTAGAAAGGCCTAAACAGTTTGGGTCCTTGGCGGGCATCTCTTTTCCCATATCCTTCTCCAGCAGCTGTGATCATTTGATGTGGCTGAGCTCCTTGGCCCCTGGCTCAAACAAGAGGGGGCTTTTAGGGGGCAGGTTCTGCTCATTCTGGCACTAATTCCCTCCATTGGACCAACACAGCCCACATCTGAGGGCCTCCAAATTTGCTCTGTTTTTCCAGGGTTTTCCAGGATTCTTGGAGGGGAAGGTGGGATGGACTGAAAGGGGAGAGGGTTTTAGATTAGTGGGTTGAGAAGGCCTTTCATTATGTATGTAGGTATTTGTATTACACTAGCATCTAGAGGCTCCAGCTGAGATTTGGGGCCCATTGTGCTAGGTGCTGTACAGACACATAATGAGAGACACAGCCCTGCCCCAAAGAGCTTACAGACAAAATAAATAGGACATACAAAAAGCGAGAGGGGGAAACAGAGAGGTAAGTGACTTGCCCAGGTTCTCCAGCAGAGCCAAGGATACATCTCATGGGGGATACCCCATGTCTCCTGGGTCCCAGTCCAGTGACCTGTCCACTAAACCACTCATTTATGGTCACTTGGAGCTATATCTGAGGAGCAGTGGCTTGGTACATCTGTCAATATGGATAATTGACTATTACACTGATGATATCACACTTAGAAAAAAAGTGTTGGTGTAACTATTTTTTGCTTTCAGGTCATAAAGAGGTAACCACCATGACAGTATATCAGATATATTCACTGTCTGTCCCTGGTTTGCATGGGCGTGGGTTGGTGTTACAGAGGGGAATACACTATATTTTCTTAGTTTGAATATCATATTCAAGATTAATTCAATTAACCATTAATTTAATAATACATCAGACCAAAGAAAAGTTTCAGCCTTTAGCAAAGCCAGCTGTTTCAAGGGTGCATGATAAATTAAAGAAATATGAAATCTGCATCACATTTTATCTATTGATTTGGCACAGAGATGGGGACCAGCTAGGCTCCCATTTAAGTCAATAGCTAAACACCCGTTGACTTCAGGATTGGGCCGAGCACCTTGTTAAAATTTAAAACCAGATTATGTTCTTAGGGGCTTGCATATCTGGAGAGTTCATGCACGACAAGCCAGGCTGTGAATTTTACTGTGCTCTAGACCAGTGGTTCCCAAACTTGTTCCGCCGCTTGTGCAGGGAAAGCCCCTGGTGGGCTGGGCCGGTTTGTTTACCTGCCGCGTCTGCAGGTTCGGCCAATCGCGGCTCCCAGTGGCTGCGGTTTGCTGCTGCAGGCCAATGGGAGCTGTGGGAAGCGGCACGGGCCGAGAGATGTACTGCCCGCCGCTTCCAGCAGCTCCCATTGGCCTGGAGCAGCAAATCGCGGCCACTGGGAGCCACAATCGGCCGAACCTGCAGACGCGGCAGGTAAACAAACCGGCCCAGCCCACCAGGGGCTTTCCCTGCACAAGTGGCAGAACAAGTTTGGGAACCACTGGTCTAGACTGCCACATACTAAGAGGCCATGAGGACCTACTGCTGTTCATGAAACGGTCCATAGTGCACTTTGATCTGCTGCTGTTCATGAAATGGATGTATGTCAAAGCACACTATGGAAATGGAAATGCGTGGCAGCAATGTCCCCATGGCACACTAAAGCGCTGTAGACTCTCACCCCAGCTTGTCACACAGCGTGTGTCTCCATGTCGAAATGCCCTTAAATGTATACTTGCAGGTCCCACTGAAGTCAGCTGGAATTGCATGCACTTCATCAAAGAAAGAATTTGCCTCTAATTGGTTTTTCTTATTCAGACACCTTTCTTGCTGTTTGTTTTTCAATCTGGGACAAATTTTGAAACTAGAAAAACAAATAAATTCTGTTTCCGTTCTGTACGTGGTACAAGAACATGGGGCAGTCAAGGGGCCTAATCATGCACCGACTAACACTCGTGTTTCACTTTTCTCATTTGAGTAGTCCTATTGACATTGAATATGCAAGATCGGGCCTCCTTGCTTGGATGACTTCATAATATTACTGCATGGTTGACATTTAATTTTGCTTTTGAAAGTCTGATATTTCCCCTTCATCACTAATGTTAAAACCCAATGAGCTAAATTCAGCCCTGCTATCTTGCAGGAACAGGCTAATGTAGCTGCGTTTGCTTACATCAGAGCTGGATTGGGCCTGGGGATTGTTTTATGTTTGTCTTGCAGTATGAAGCAACTCCAAACTAGCTTTATGATGGGTAGGTCTTCTCAGCCGTGATGCCGAGCTGTCCTCTCTTAATTTACTTTACTCATCTGAAATCAAATAGTCTGTTACTTGTACAATTGCAAAGACAATAATAATGGCAAATACAATTTTTATGCGGACAAGGTCCCCACTTCTCAGTTCCTAATTTTCTGGGAAAGATAAAAAGGGTAGAAAACTTGTACTGCTGTTAAAATGACAAGATTATGGATATTTTCTAAAATTATTATGAGAGGTCCTAGATTCACATGTAACATTTAAGGCAGAGCCTAAATTCTTTAGGCATTGCATTATTTATACTGAATGCAGTATTTTTTCTGCACATTTATTTACAATTATTCAGCTTTTTAGCTCTGAATTTTCCATTTCTTCTTTCACTTTTGTGTATGGGGGGCTGACCCCTTCCTTCTGATCCCATCATCCCAAACAGTCCGCTATTACCCATTTATTCGTTGAAATGCAGCCCTCTATTTCCCTCACTCAACTTTCTTGAGACTTCCTTCTCTCGGTACTAGTGGTCAAATATTGTTCTGTAACCCATTGGGAGGACAGGAAGGACTCTTTCTTTGACACCACCTCACTGATGCCATGTGGATTGACAAGCAAACTCTTACCTCCTTCAGCCCTAAAGAATTGGGATCTTGCAACCTAGTAAATCTATCTTGAAATAGATAAAATTCCATATCTGCCTTGCTTCAGTTTGTTTTCATATCTACAATCCTGTCTTTTACCTTGATAACACCAGACACATTTCTTGTCACCAGCTTCTTTACTGCTTGCTGCAGCTTTTCTCTTGGCATTTCACACTTGCATTCTTTCCATATTCTTGACATAAGGGATGGTTTAAATGACTTGCATGTGCATACCCAAGAGAAGGGACAATATGTGATAATGTTGAGGGGAGAGGACGGTTCTATTAAGGTTGCATTGACATGAGTTTCAGAGATAGGGACCTAAATCAGAACAGCAGCCCTCAATGCCCATATACTCCAGGGAAGTTTGGATCTGAATTTAGATCCAAATTTTCTTTATAAAATAACAAGACGCAACTCTCTGAACACACAAGACTTGAACTCAAAACTTCTGGTTTCCAAGCCCTCACTTCTTTGATTCACCAGTGTATTACTGGAATATGTCAGGGATCGGGTCCCCAACGTGCCAAACACATACAAAGCTCTCTTTGTGGCTGGTTCCCTTCTCAGTGAGGCTGGGATGATCTTTATTACACATACATGGCAGAGTGACACATAGATTCATAGATTCATAGATTCTAGGACTGGAAGGGACCTCGAGAGGTCATCGAGTCCAGTCCCCAGGCGGCATGGCAGGACCAAATACTGTCTAGACCATCCCTGATAGACATTTATCTAACCTACTCTTAAATATCTCCAGAGATGGAGATTCCACAACCTCCCTAGGCAATTTATTCCAGTGTTTAACCACCCTGACAGTTAGGAACTTTTTCCTAATGTCCAACCTAGACCTCCCTTGAGCTCTGCAAACCTTCCAAGCAACATGGACCAAGGGAAGGAACAAACTGCACACGCAGAAGAAGCTGAATGAGGCCACTGACAATTCTACATCCTAAAAGGATGTTATACGATGAATGACTCCTGTCATGTATCTCTATATTCATCTGTCCAGAAGAGTTTTATCACTAATCTTCTTTCCTAGCAGCAAAATTCTTGAAGATATAAATATTGGCGAGGTTGTGCCAAGCAAGAGCATTCAGATAGCCAAGAGACCAACTGCAAAGGGATTTTAAGGAAGATGTAATAAAACTGAGTATGAATTATCTCAGACTGTCACCGTGTCCGCTAGGGTGACTAGTTTTTTTGATGTTAGAACTTAGATCAATATCCATTTTTATTGTAGCTGTGACAAAACCACTAGGTGGATTATGTGGCTTTCATGTGACATATGTGCTATGGCACCCAGACCAGCAGGTAGCACTAGACTTGAGTTTCGCTCTCTTTAGTTTGACAGGCGTTGGCATTTGTGAAACATGAAAAGGGGAGTTTATGCGATGGCAGCTGATGGGTGAGTACCCCACCCCACTGACCCACACTGTCATTACGGGAAGTGATAGAGAAACCTCCTTTGGAGCTGAAAACACAAAAGATCTTTAATTTCCAGCAGTATTTTCTGTTTCATGATTCCCCACTACCTTGTGGGCTCCAGCAATGTAAATGGGCCCTAAAGGCAGCCAACCTGCCCACCTTTATCATACAGGCTTCCCCAGGTGCAGTATCCGGGATAGGACTTGTGTTGGCAGAAGGCCCAGCCGGCGCCCCACTGCACTCCAGCTGTTCTCATCTGATGCCAATGGCAGCTGGCTGTTTCATTAGCAGTGAACAAAACTGAATGCAGGCTAAGTGGAACAAGTGGACCTTTTATAAACCCTGTGGATGGCTCTGTCTATGAGGCGAGTTGTTCCAGCTTAATTCTCTACTGGCGTCCCATCAATAACAGTCCCTCCACAGAACATGGGCCCTCTGACTCCAGTTCCACTGACCAAGACACATGGAGCCGCGGCAGCTACGCTTAAGTAAAAAGCAGCCTCTTGGCTGCTGTAACTTACATCAGGGAACAGGCCCCTGGCCGGGATGAGCATACAGGGAGGTGAGAGGTGGTTTAAAACACCCACCATCATTCTTGCCCTGGACCGGAATGGTGGCCTGGCCTCCACTTCCTAGGTGAAGGGTGGGGCTTGGTGAGGATGGTGCTGGGACATCAGGACACACAAGTGAAAAGGGAGCTGATGATGGGTAATGCTGCTTCTGAAGAGCTGGCCTGAGACTGGCAAGGGAAGAGCCTTCCAGTGAGCAGGACCACTGCCAAAAACTGGCTTCCTGGATGGTGGCAGCACCTTGCCCTCCTGACCTTCTTTCTCTCAGCAGTGGCAGACTGGTCTTCCACCTGCTTCTCTCCTACCCCCTCGCAGTGGGCTAAAGGATTATGCTATTGCCTCTGAGGAAAGAAATGGGCTCTTTGTAGTAGTCCTAGCCCAGTCAGGAGTCAACCATTCCCTGGCTCTGTATGGCTTTTCATCGGGCCACTTAGCCTGTGTATAGCCATCCTGCCTGGCTCTACCTCAGAGTTATTCTAATGTCCAGTGAGTTCAGGCAGGCCCTGGCACTCTAGGTCTTTACCCACTATGCTGTCTCCTGAGGACAGGCTGCTGAGTAGAGGGGCATTTCACATACTGCAGTCAGTATCTCCACTTAGCACTTGGGACACCCCCTGCCAGCTTTCTACCCAAACACATCTCTGCTGACTCTATCCCAGATGTCAGAGCATCACTGACTTATACACACCTTCCCCCCCGCCCCAGCCACTGCCTTCAATCCCCGAGGCTCAATTCCACTCACCCCTGAAACACCCCCGGGCTTCAGTGGGCTTTTGTGCTTGTAACTGAGGTTAGAACTTGGTTCATTGACTTCCCCTTGTCACGCCATCTCTACAGTTCCCTCCCGGGGTAGGATTACAGAAACACTATGGTGTGAGCCTTCTGTTTGCTTGTCCTTTGTAAAGGGAATCAGTTTGTCCGTTTCAGATAGAGCCTTTGTTTTAGCGACACCTGATGGATGACAGGGTTTCTTTTTAACCAGTTGATATAATAGGATAATAGCGTAGGTGGAATGATGGAAAATGTGAAAGTTTGGTGTGGTTTTTTAGCAGCACTGCTGGATGCTAAGAGTTTGATGAGCAGCTTGTAAATCTACCAGGGTCCAGGTAAGCACTGAGGAACCATGGCAAAAGGTAGTAAACGGGGATGGTAGTATGGCACTGGACTGGGACTTGGAAGACCTGGATTCTATTACTAGCTCTGTCATTGAACTTTCTCCTGTGTGGCCTTGGGACAGCTACTTGCCCTCCCACCATTTGTGTGTCTTGTCTATTTAGACTATAAACTCTTCAGGGGAGGGACCATCTCTGACCTATGTCTACACTTACGGCAGTGTGTAGAGCACAGGAAGCAGGGGAAAGCTCCGTAAAGGGGACACTACACCACTAAAAATAGCAGTGTAGATGTGGCTACTTGGCTACTACATCTACTTGGGTGTGTAGAAAGCCATGGGAGGTATGTGGCCTATGTTCAGGTGTGTAGGGCACTCTACTCAGCTAAGCAGTGCCTCACTGTCTACGCTATTTATACCCATGCTAGCCAGTCATGCAGCATCTGTACTTACATGCCACTGTCAGTGTAGATGTACCTTGTGCAGCGCCTAGCTCAACAGGGCCCTGATCCTGGTTTGAGGGGTCAGGAAAGAGGCTATTATCATACAAAATTATTTTCACAGTTTCCCTCTTAATGTTTAGCCATCTGGGGTTGACCTCGCCTCGTTTCCCTCACACTCAAAACTAAAGTGCCTAGGCTCAAGTGTTTTTACCTCAGGATTGCTCAAGTGTGTTAGTCACTCTGAAGTAAAAAACACACCTCTAATAGCAGTGAAGACAAGGCCTAAAAGAGAGTTCTAGATGCTTCCAGGTGATAAGAACACTCTGCTGCCTCCTGACCCATTTGTCCCCAGGCATCTTGCCACCCACCATTACAGAGCAGTTACTAGCTTGGGTTGGGAGCTACTGCACTAAGGCAGCCATTCCTGTGAAGAGGTTGGCTTGACTGAGAGCTGGCATCCATGCTGGAAGTAGGGATGCTGGGGGTGCTGCCATACCCCCTGGCTTGAAGTGTTTTCCACAATATACAGGGTTTACAATTTGGTTCAAAAGCTCTTGACACCTGCACCATAAAAATTGTTCCATGCAGCCATGGCTTTCTAGAGCTTGGCTTACTACTGATATAGTATTGGGGATCAGGCCCCTAAAGTCATGAGATCCATTAATAAGTGAAGTGTGCAAATTCTGAGTGAATCAGATTCTTTTTTGTTTCCACTCAATCCCTGTATCTGTGGCTGTAGACAGAAGCTCATCACATGGAATTTTAACAATGGCTTTCCTAAAAATCCAGTGCCCTTTTGCATGGTTATCATCACATTTAATTTATGACCTTACATACAATGAGTTAGTTAAGCAGGATTTTCTAGTCTCTGTTAGTTCAATACATACTCCTATTTTGTCTCTCAGTAAAGCTTCTGTAACCCTTCACCTATTTTTGCTCATTTAGCACAATTAGAATTCAACGCGAGTTAGATAAATCAAGACATTACAATAAAACCATGTCTTGCTGTAACTTTTAAGCTGTCACAGAGGCCCGAATTCCTTCCAAAATTCTTTCCTATGTGCCAATTAAGTATAAGATATTTAGGGCTTATTTTCAGCCATTAAATACTGTAGTTCAAAAGTGCATTAAGCAAATAAGAAATGTGCAGTGCTTCCTACCATCACTCAAAGGAAGTTAAAACAAACAAACAAACCCTGTGATGTTATTTTTAGTGGGGAGAAAAGCAGACGATTGTGGATAATTGAAATCAAGATCCTCTGTAGATTTTTTTTATTAGCACTAGCATTCTCTTGTGCATGTCAAAATATTACCAAGTGAAACTTGAATCCTTCACTCATTTCCAGAACCTAGAGGCAGTTGACGTTATAACTGTGCTTCCAAAGGGCTGAATGTTGCCCTCTGAGATGCAGGTGCGCCTCCAGCTGACTTGCTCACAGTCACGTTGCGGATAAGAGGGATACTCTTCCTCTGCCAAAGTACAGCCCTTTACAAACAAAAAAGTATGGCCAGATTCTGCCCTTGGAACATATTGAAGTCAGTGTGAGTATCGACAAGCAGAATTTGGCCCTTAGTAGTTACAAGTTTAATATATATTAATATTATTATATATATTTTCATAGCATGTAGAGGCCTCAGCTAAGATGGGGATAACACTGTGCTAGGCTCTGTACGCACATACACAGTAAGACACCCCCTACCCTAATGAGCTTACAGTCAAATTAGACAAGACAGACAAAAGGTAGAAGAAATGGAATTTCCATTTTACAGATGGGAAGCTGACCGATTTAAGTGACTTGGACAATGTCACAAAAAGTCTGTGGCAGAGCTGACTCCTAAACAGGTACCTTAGCTATAAGAATGTGCAACTTCTCTAAGGTAATATGTTATAGGGACATAGAACTTCCCCCCAGAGTTTCTGCTGTTAGCTCCCTCCGCCAAGGAGTTTGTGGGATCCCACAAGCATAAACCTGGGGCTGAATGGGAAGGCACCTTATAGAATCAAGGGTTGTATAAACACCTAATAGCATTTTCTCTTCCTCGCAGTCATTTAATAGCCTAATTGCTGACAAATGCAACTATTTATCCTGGCAGCTACTTTATTGCTTGGTACGGCCCTCCCTTCACTGCTCACAGATGTTGAATTGCTCAAACACCATTTGCTACTCTAACAGATGACATAAATAATGTTTTAATACATTTTTAAAAAGACGGATACGTAAAGAGTTGAAGAAAAATGCCTAGCGTGTCTAGATCCAGCCTGTGTTTCTACCTGGTTTATACCACAGCTCAATGCACGAACACTAGACCTCCCAACAGGTGATCGTGTGAGATAGAAAGAAATAGAGCAGTATATCACCAGGGACTAGTAAATCAGCTTGTGTTCTGCATGTCTATAAATGAACGTGACTCCCATTGTGATTAGTTACGTGACTTGGAGAGGAGAACAGATCTCAGTCAGGTTGATCCATTGGGAAAATTCTCAGTGGTCAATAGCTCTTAAAGTCAGAGCCATATGGCGTGCAGCTTAGCCTATAGGAAAAGAACAGACATGTTTGCTTCTTCGTTAGCTTTCAAATGTAGGTATCAGTGATAAACTCTCCTTCCAGTCATGCCCTCCTGCTCCTGCAAGGAACTCCTGGGGCTGTTCATAACTGCCACCCCGTCAGCACTGTGGTACAGTAGCTCTCCCCTCTGCCCCCATTGGTGCGGTATAAGGCTCAGGTTTCAGGCCGAGGTTGACAGGAGAGGCTGCTCTCCCCAGCGCACTCTGCCCAAGAGGTGATGGATCCAGGGACAGAAACCCACCCCTGAGTTAGCACTGCTACCTGGTCTCCTGTCAGCCCAGGAGGCTTTGCAGAGGCCCAAGGTGACTGGCCAATGGCAGCATGGCTCTTGCCAGGGAAGTGGACCAGAAAAGCAGCAAGAGGGGTCAAACTTGTATGAGTTGCGGGTTATTTTTCCAAGGGATCTCGGCAGCTGTGGGTCTCGGAGGCCACAATCCGTGTTACACAGTCCTGGAAGCTGTGCCTTCCAACAAGGGACGATTTACCAGAAACCCTGTGCCATTCCTTTCAGCTTGTTCTCAACCCTCCCTTAGTTTTTCTGTGAGAAAGCGTGGTTTGCTTCACAGCCTTTTACCTGGGTTAAGCACCAGACTTTACAATCAACCTACATCTTCCTGCTCATCTTTATAGTGGCAAAAGCTAAAGGCAAAACCACGCATGTACTCCCACCCACTCCGCAGAGCAGGGGCGGGCAAACTTTTTGGCTGAAGGGCCGCATCAGGTTTCGTAAATTGTATGGAGGGCCGGTTAGGGGAGGGGGTCGTGGCCCGGCCCCCGCCTCCTATCTGTCCCCCCCCCGCCTCCAGGACTCCTGCCCCATCCAACCCCACCTGTTCCCTGACGGCCCCCCCAGGACCCCTGCCCCATCCAACCACCCCTTCTTCCTGTCCCCAGAACCCCTGCCCCTGACTGCCCCCTGCTACGCCATCCAACCCCCCCCTTCCTGACTGCCCCCCAGGACCCCTGCCCCCATTCAACCCCCTGTTTCTCCCCCGACCCCATCCACACCCCCACCCCCTGACCACCACCCCAAACTCTCCTGCTCTCTATCCACTTCCCCCCTGCTCCCTGCCCCCTTACCGCACTGCCTGGAGCACCGGTGGCTGGTGGCGCTACAGCTGTGCCGCCCGGCTGGAGCCGGGCCACGCTGCTGCCACCGCGCAGCACAGAGACTGGGTTAAGCCGGGCTCTGCAGCTGCGCTGCCCCAGGAACTCACAGCCCCGCACCCAGAGCATTGCGCCGGTGGCGGAGCGAGCGAGCTGAGGCTGTGGGGGAGGGGAGACAGCAAGGGAGGGGTCGGGGGCAACCTTCCGGGCCAGGAGCTCGGAGGCCTGGCAGGACAGTCCCATGGGCCATGCTGCTGCACCACTCTCCCCACAGTTCGCAGGGCAGGCCTTGCGTCAGCTAGCATGTGTTAGAGCAGCCCCCAGGCAGCTCTAACCTATGCTTGGGAACCTGATGGCCTGCCCTCCTCCTACTCCCATGCTGTGCCCTTTGGAAGCTGAGCACAGCAGAGATTCAGGCCCAAACTCTCTAAGCTGGAGAAACAGAAGGATAAATCCAATCAGAGGACTGAGGAGGTGGGAGAGAAAGTGCGGACAGTAGAGAAACGCATGGCAGAGCTCTCTGCATCCGAACAGTGCATACTCACAGCATTATCCAAATATTAATAGTGGCCGCAAAACACTTGGAGGAGCAGATCATGCTGAAAAGTACCCTATGTACATATTCTCGATCAGCCATGTAGCTGTCAGTTACTCCTCCCATGCCAGTACAGCCCTCCATCTCTGAGAGGAATCACACTGGTGTGATGATAATCACCTGAATATCTACTGAGGTTTGGAAAGCATGCTAGGTGGAGCAGTTGTTCTACAGTCCCTAACCACTTCACAGCGACAGAAGCCCCTCAAAGACCTGCCAGCAGGCAGCCTCTGGGGAAAGGGGAAGTGTTTTATTATTCCCTTCCTTCTGTGATGCACGACACAAAGTGTGGTGTCCCTAGTATTTTGCTGGCATTAACAGTTGTCCATGTAAATATAGGAAGAACATAAATGTAGATGCTATTTTTGAGAATTTGACCCTTACTATGTGCTGCTTTGGGCTCCTTTAACTGGTCTGTGATGATAAAGTGAGCTACATAGAGTCTAGCTGGCTTCTGCATTTAAGCACCTGTATGCCTACGGTTGGGTGCTACCAAAATCCACAACCCAGTTCATTCACATGACCTGACTCCGCAATTTGGACTAGAGGGGTGTCAACTGCAGCATGCACGGGAGTACTGCGCTGTAACTGACCTGTGTAGACCCTGCAAATATGAACTTTAAGGTACCTGGTTTGCAAAGAAAGTTACATGAATGTGAACTATGTGCCTTTTCATTCGCACTTTCAATGTCTACACAGGGCACTGCACTTTATACTCCGGTAGTGCAAACTGCAGGGCTGGGTAGACAAGCCCACAGCGTGTAGAGTGAGTACTGTGGTGTTACCCCCAGAAAGAGGAAGAGGAGCATGCAGTTGCCTAACCAGGCACTTGGAAACATGTGACTAATGGGTCTTTGATGTAGCATCTCTACCTACAACCTATTATAATAATTGTGTTGCCATACAGCAAAGATTAGGGCCCCCTTGCACTTGGTACCATACCAACATGCAGTGAGAGACAGTCCCTGCCCCAAAGAACTTTCAACCAAAGCAGATGAGACAGACAAAGGATGAGAGAAGGACATTGCTGTTATCTCCCTTATAGAGATAGAGAACTGGAACAGAGATTAAGTGACTTGCCAAAGGTCACATGGGGATTGTGTGCCAGAGGTGGGAACTAAATGCAAGTCTCCTGAATCTCAGCCCAGCATCTCAGTCCTCAGACCATCCTTCTTCTCCAGTTCTGATTTCTGAACCTTAACGTGGTTAGCTACATACAGACCACACAATAGAATACAAGAAAAAAAGTGTTCTATAGACAAAGATCGGAAACTTCTGGATGGTCTTTTGTTGTTTATATTTCTTTTTTTACGTATATTTATAACTGTGCCCATATGTATTTCATCATGTGAGTACTGTATGCTGATTGCCTATCTTATCCAAAGAGAATGCAATATTGCAGACAACTTTTCCACTTTAAAAGTATTCTGCTTTCATGAATCATGGTTATCATTTTGAAACTACTTATTGTGCTAACGATATTTTTTTCCAAGAGACTGTTTAATTAAGTGATTTGGAATGTAAGGACAATCTAAGGGTATAAATACCATGTGAGCCATAAGATAGAAAATCCACAAGAACATATGAAAGAGAACAATATTTTTAAAATAAATACATAAAATATAAAAGATTCAGATTAAATTCTCATGACTGTAGGGCTTTTGCTTGCCATTCACAATGGAATTCACTTCCATATGACATCAGAAATGCAGATGCAGTGAATTCATTTAAGACAAAATTGAAATCTTATCTTTTTATACTGGCTTTTCCAGCTTTAAATGCAGCTGTTTTAAAGCTCCTGGATATTATTTTGTGAAAAGCCAGTTGAGGTCCTTTATATAAGCAGCATTCTGTACATTTAGTTTGTATTGTATTTAGTTCACATGCTTTGTAAAATACAAAGGAAAATAGCCAAAAGACGACAAACAGTAGATAATGGAAAAGGCAAAGAAGTAATTTGCTAATGCAAAATGGTAAACACAAGGAATCCTCTAAATCATGTTCTTTAATATTAGGGAATTTTTAGTGTATTCATGAATATGCCATCTGGACTGGGATATTTAATGCATTCTAATTCTTTTGCTATCAAACTTTTAGAAGTGTCTTTCCCCCGCCCCTCCCCTCTTTAATCTTGCAATAATTGAGCCTGAGAAGGGTGCTAGACTGGCAGGCCTGGAGACCTGAGCCCTCTCATTGGCTACAAAATGGGCTGCACTGCAAGCTTCTCCATGCTATTGGAGCCTCTCTTGAAGTAAGGTGTTAACATAGGCGCTGACTTCATAGTTGCGCCGGGGCTGGAGCAGCCACTGGGAAAAAATGGTAGGTTCTGAGCACCCACCAGCAGCCCCCCAGCAGCTCCTCCCTCCCCCCCAGTGCCGCCCACCTGTCAGCGGGCCCCACCGATAAGCACCTCCCCCTCCCTCCCTGTTTCATGGGGTGAAGGAGGCTCTGCGGGGGATGGGGGAGGAGCAAGGGTGCGGTGCACTTAAGGGAGGGGTGGAGTGGAGCGGGGGTGGAAAGAGGTGGGGTGGGGGCTTGGGGGAAGGGGTGGAGTGGGGGTGGGGCCTGGGGCAGAGCCAGGGATCGAGCACCCTCCGGGACATTGGAAAGTCCGCACCTGTGCATGTTAATCATTTCCATTCACTCCTTATCTCTGCTGAGACTGCCAACCAATTAGCAGCTGTGATAGTGATGAGGGTTTCCTGTAGTATGGATATTTGTTCCCTAGGAACTGGACGGAGATCACACACTCAATTCAGACAGACCATTAACAGGATGGGAATAACTTTCAGTCTTGACAAATCTGGGCTGATTTCACAGGAGCAACCTTCTGGTGCAGAGCTCTGTAACTCGTTACTAACACCCTGAGCCATGAAGTTGCCCCCTGTAATTTTTAAGATGTTCCTTAGACATTTTTACTTTCTTGACTGGTTATTCATGTGTGCACACATAGTGCTGTCCTAATTGTTAAGGGCATTTCTTTAATATTTAGATTGCACGCGCACATGTCCATGAACATGCCTATTTTGCAAGAGCCTGGTTGTGGATGGTGCTAAAGAATGAAGCCCTCTGTCCTTAACTTGATTTGCAGGTTAAAGTATTTTAGGTAATTTGAGAGGATCCTCTTAAATAATGTTGACAGGTTTCAGAGTGGTAGCCGTGCTAGTCTGTATCAGCAAAAACAACGAGGCGTCCTTGTGGCACCTTAGAGACTAACAAATGTATTTGGGCATGTCATAACTATAAAGGGAAGGGTAATAGCCCTCCTGTGTACCATAAATATAATCTCTCCTGGACAGAGACACCAAAATCCTTTTACCTGTAAAGGGTTAAGAAGCTCAGGTAACCTGGCTGACACCTGACCCAAAGGACCAATAAGGGGACAAGATACTTTCAAATCTTGGGGGGGGAAGGCTTTTGTTTGTGCTCTTTGTTTTTGGTGGTTGTTCGCTCTTGGGACTGAGAGGGACCAGACATCAATCCATGCTCTCCAAATCTTTCTGAACAAGTCTCTCATATTTCAAACTTGTAAGTAAACAGCCAGGCAAGGCGTGTTAGTTTTATCTTTGTTTTCTCAACTTGTAAATGTACCTTTTACTAGTGTGTTTACCTCTGTTAGCTGTAACTTTGAACCTAAGGCTAGAGAGGGTTCCTCTGGGCTCTTTAAGTTTGATTACCCTGTAAAGTTATTTTCCATCCTGATTTTACAGAGATGATTTTTACCTTTTTCTTTAATTAAAAGCCTTCTTTTTAAGAACCTGATTGATTTTTCCTTGTTTTTAGATCCAAGAGGGTTGGATTTTGAGCCACCAAGTGTTGGTGGGAGAAAGGAGGGGGGATGGTTAATTTCTCCTTGTTTTAAGATCCAAGGGGTTTGGATCTGTATTCACCAGGGAATTGGCTACCCAGGGAAGGGAATTAGCACATTGGGAGTGGTGGCAGCAGACCAGATCTAAGCTGGTAGTTAAGCTTAGAAGTTTTCATGCAGGCCCCCACATCTATACCCTAAAGTTCACAGTGGGGAAGGAACCTTGACAGGGCATAAGCTTTCGTGGGCTAAAACCCACTTCATCAGATGCATGGAGTGGAACATACAGTAGGGAGGTATAAATACACAGCATATGAAAAGATGGGAGTTGCGTTACCAAGTGGGTGATCAGTGCAAACGAGCCAATTCAATGAAGGTGGAAGTGGCTATTCTCAACAGTTGACAAGAAGGGATGGAAATCATGTTAATAATGTTGATGCTGTAGTTCATGCCAAAGGCTTGTATGTTTCCATTATCACCTTTATAAACACCTTGAGACACTCGGAAGCGAGGGCAGTGTTTGGCAAGATACAGACACACTACAGGTAAGCAGAGAAAAGTTAAGTACAATTCCTGCTAGCTGAGCTAGGGAAAGTTTGCTCTTTGGTACACCCTGTAGAGTTGCTGCTGCTGCCTGAAGTCTATAAAGTCTCTTGCTGTTGGCTCTAGCATCATGGACAGTGGCACTGTAGAGCAAACCCAGACAGTGAGCTCAGCCTCCAGCTGTAACTTCACTAGCTGGCTGCGCTTGCTAGAAGTGAGTGGCTGGCAAACAGAGAGGTTACACCCATACCCCGATGTGTAACAGAAAGGTGATCTTGGTGTCTGTCCACATCCGTTCTGTAGTGGATCTATAGTTTGGTTCGTCGTCAGGTGAACACTACAGATGATCCAATCCCAACCCCAAACCTATCTTTTCCAGCTGTTTTAGTGATAGGACTGGTCGAAAAGCAGTTTTGACAGAAACTTTTTGATGGAAAATTGGGTTTTGACAAACCAACATTTTTCACAAGTGTCTGCTTTCCAGGGGAAATTTTATTTTACTAAAATATTTCAGCCGAAACCCAGAAGATTGCAGCTGAAAATGGGAGGTGTAGTGCTTCATAGGAGCTATATTTTGGTCTCCATTCTCCTCTAGGGGCTAGGATCCCCACCTGAACTACATCTCCCACAGTGCCCCAGGGCAAAGGACTTCAGGTTGCATAGCTTTCCCTCGCGGAAAAGGGAGATGTAGACCAGCTAGGGATCCTACCCCAGAGTAAAGAATGGGGATATGAGGTGCAAAATACATCTCCCATTTTCATTCAAAATCCTCTAGTCTAGAGTTTTTGCCAAAATCTCAAAGTTGCCTGTGGGAAAACGTCATTGAAAACAAAAGTGCTTTTTCTGTGTTCATTGAAAATTTCTGCAGGAAATTTTTTTTTGGACCAGCTTTATTACGTCTTGTACAGTTTGATTTTAAGTACCTGTACATCCATTGAGTATGGGGATTCTTGCCCATGTTTGATTGGGATTCTGCATTCACACATACAATCAGCTAGCTCTTGTCACTCGCGCAGAGTGTGTAGAATGGCATTGTGCCCTCTCAGACTAGTTGCAAGTCATTCAAAGACTGGTAAGAAGTAATAGTGACTTTTGATATGTTTCCTACATTATACTGTAAGTGCTGTCTCTTTTGCAGGAAGCATTTCTCTGCCAGCACAGACACGCGGGAAGAGTCCATTATGTCTTATAGGTGATCCCATTTAATACTCACAGAATAAGCCACAAAAGGCTGTTCTGGGGCAGTGGTTGATAAGAAGTTAACTCAGTTCTTTGGTACTTCAGATGGTAGACAAGCTAGGTTTGTTGCTGGGAGGACATGGACAAGTCCATGAAGAGTTTGAATTTAGAGACCTACAGACTGAAAATTACTGTTAGCACAATAATAATCAGAGGGGTAAATTATTTGCTACAGTAAATCAGCTTCACTCCAGTTACTTCAACTGAGCTCTGCCAATTTACACACGCAGAGAATCTGGCTCATAATTTACGCATTAAAAAATCTCTGAAAATTTGCAAAAGGAAATGGATACAACAATTCAGGATAGAAAATTGTCAAAGGCCCAGACAGTACCAAAAAAGCAATAGCACTCAATTAAAAACAATTCGTAAAGCTCATTTCTACCAGGCATATGAAAGAAGAGCAAAGCATGAAGAACAGAAAAAACAGGAGAGATGGATACAGAAAGAAGAGAGAGATGGCATAGTAACATGAATTAAAATATTCTGTTGATTAACATCAGACAACTGTATCCCTGTTTCAGAGTAGCAGCCGTGTTAGTCTGTATCCGCAAAAAGAAGAACAGGAGTACTTGTGGCACCTTAGAGACTAACAACTGTATCCCTGTATAGTTCTTCTGCAGCTTGCAGTTCATCCATCTTTGGAAAAAAGCTGTTTCAGGTGTCCATATAGCATCAGGTGGTACATCGGTACAGATGCTAAGTTGTTGGACAGGGAGTCTTGAGACCTGAATTCGATTCTAGACTATAATGCTCCCTTGCTATGTGACTTCAGGCAGGTCACTTCACCCGTCTGTCTCAGTTTCCTCAGTAAAACAAGGATAATGACTGTAGCCTTCCTTTGTAATGTGCCTTGATGTATGGAGAAAAAACATCACATCAGAGCTATGTACAAGGTGGTGATATGGCCCATTCTATTCTGCTGGATTTGAGTCGGGCTTCCTTTTTGTGTATGTAATGTTAATCTTTACTAGATGCCCCTTTGATAGTTCTTGCAATTTACACACATAGGCATAAACTTTTGCAAGTCCCTTTAAGATCATCTGGTGCAGCAGCGTTTTCAGTCACTCTGTGCGAACCCTTCCTCACATCTGCTATAGCAGGAAGACCTGATCCTGAAAACACTTATTACCCAGGAGTAAGTGCTTACAGGCCTGATCCTGTGGCTGGTTGGTGAGAGTCATTGGTGTGGACCACTTTCGGTATGCTTTCTTGGGGGGGCCACACTTGACATTTTGATCTGTCATAGAAAAAGGATTCCTAACATAGGCCAAAAGGCAGTGCTGCGGAACTGCATTTGGTTCCTGAGGCATATTTAGGATTTATAGAAATCCACAAGGGCTAAAGAACAGTCCATTTTTGGAACAATGTATTTCTGAGAAATTAAATAAAGCCAGATGAACACCTTGTCTGTTTCCTAGAGTCTAACTGAACTCCTGCATTTGCATACATCTGAATCAAAATGAAACCATTGGCACAGTCCAGCCTAGACCCCCTTCTGTTACAAAGAGACATAATAACTGTTTTCAGTACATCCTTGTCACTTTGTTCTTTCACTACATGCATTACATTTTCCATCAAGCCCTTTTTGCATAAAGTGGCTGTTTCATAAAGTAGTGTGTCACGCCAGTTTTGTTCTGCTGTTTTTTCTTGATTGACCTTTGCTTGGTTGTTCTGTCTAATCCCCTTGCCATTCAGGTCTATTACTTACACTAGTCCCGAGCTATTCTTACGGTGGGCAATGATTTCCAGGAAGTGCAAAAATAGTACTAGAAGGAGTCATTGCACACAGCAAATATCATGATGGACGGACAGCACTAAAATCTTGTAGGCAACTGCCTGCATATTTCAACACAAGTGCATTGCTTCAGTTTTTAGGGCGGAATCCTCAGCGGGTGTAGATCAACATAGCTCCACTGACGTCAATGGATCTAGTCCCTGGTTTGATTCTGCCACTCCCAGACCCGTTGAGCAGTACTTTTTTGTGCAATAAGCATATTGATTTCAATGGGACTACACATGTGTTGAGGTAATATTCATCATGAGGAAAGAGATCAGACTCTGGCCCTTAGGAAGTAGATGTCTGGATTTAAAAATCACAGCCCCAGTGATAAACTGTTATTTAATATGGGTAACTGGAATCTTGATTATTCTAAATCATGACCATCCCAATTTAAAGATGTCATTTATTATTAGATTCACAGATGTTAAGACCAGGAGGAGCCGTAAGAACATTTAGTCTGATTTCCTGTATAACACAGGACAGAACATTTCATCCTGTAGGAAGCCCAGTAACTTGTATCATTATTATTCTTCATTAAATGTTAAAACACTATGATTTAAGCCCCAGTAGAAACTTCCATAAGTTGTGCATTGTTTAGATATAAAAACAATACAAAGGGGTATAAAAAATGTAAATTAAATCACTGGTGAGGCTCAGAAAAGCAAAATGAGGATTCTTAGTCTTTGATCTTCCTCGCTGTGTATTATTAGGTTTCTGTACTGACAGTGAAGATGTTCATTTCAAGGCACCAAAATGTCTGAACTATTTAGGAATTGTCCCTTGCAATCAATTCTTGGTTTTGTCTCCTACATCTTTATGGGCATTATTTCTTTCAAATCAATTCAGTTTTTAAACTAATTGTTTAAAAGCCATGACTTCATTTCCAAGTTCAAGGAATATCTGTAATACCCTGAATTTAAAAAAAAAATCTTAATGTAGTGTACACAACTTACTCAGAAGTATTTCCAATAGTAAAAGAATTTCCAAAAGCAAATCTTTTGTTTGCACATTCATAATAGCATTGTAAAAGCTGAAGGGTCTCTGGTAGAAAAACTTACTGTATCCACTTTAACAAGAGAATCAGATATCATTTATAATTCATGTTAGTATATTGAAGTTTTCCACTGCCATCCAAGAAAGATGGTTTCAAAGCTACTGACTGCAATAATCCAATTTTCTCTGTAGTGACTTCTATATATCTCCTATGGATTTTACTCAGGAGATCATTTCCATACTGAGATCCTGAATTATACACTGTGATGTTTTCAAAAACCATCAGTTTCTGTTTAGATACATCGATGTACATCAGTTTATACTCACTGTTGTTCCACAAATGTGGGAGGGCTTTAAAAAGGTTCACCGGGGGATGGTGACCTAAGATCAGAGATAAGTGGGGAAGTGGGATACTGGGAGGAAACACAAGGAGGAAGGTGCAACAGGGGAAGCCTCCTGATTCATACTGAGAAAGTAGGGCAATCGGCTAGTTATCTTAGGTGCCTGTACACAAACACAAGAAGCCTGGGAAACAAGCAGGGATAACTGGAAGTCCTGGCACAGTCAAGGAACTATGATGTGATTGGAATAACATAACTTGGTGGGGTAACTCACATGACTGGAGCACTGTCATGGGTGGGTATAAACTGTTCAGGAAGGAAAGGCGGGGGAGAAAAGGTGGAGGAGTTGCACTGTAAGTAAGAGAACAGTATGACTGCTCAGAGCTCCAGTATGAAACTGGAGAAAAGCCTGTTGAGAGTCTTTGGGTTAAGTTTAGAGTCAAGAGCAAAAGGATGGTGTTGTGGTGGGCGTCTGCTATAGACCACGAGACCAGGAGGATGAGGTAGACGAGGCTTTCTTCAGACAATTATAGAGAAGTTTCCAGATCACAGGCCCTGGTTCTCATGGGGGACTTCACTCATCCTGACATCTGCTGGGAGAGCAATACAGCAGTGCACAGACAATCCAGGAAGTTTCTGGAGAGTGTTGGGGACAGTTTCCTGGTGCAAGTGCTGGAGGAACCAACTAGGGGCTATTCTCCTCTTGACCTGCTGCTCACAAACAGGGAAGAATTGGTAGGGGAAGTAGGAGTGGATGGCAATCTGGACAGCAGTGACCATGAGATGGTTGAGTTCAGGATCCTGACAAAAGGAAGAAAGAAGAGCAGCAGAATACGGACCCTGGACTTCAGAAAAGCAGACTCTGATTCCCTCAGGGAACTGATGAGCAGGACCCCCTGCGAGGCTAATAGGAGAGGGAAAGAAGTCCAGGAAAGCTGGCTGTGTTTTAAAGAAGCCTTATTAAAGGCACAGGAACAAACTATCCTGATATGCAGAAAGAACAGCAAATATGGCAGGTGACCAGCATGGCTTAATGGAGAAATCTTCAGTGAGCTTAAACACAAAAAGGAAGCTTACAAGCAAAAAGGAAACTTGGACAGATGATTAGGGAGGTGTATAAAACTATTGCTCGAGCATGCCAGGGTGTAATCAGGAAGGCCAAAGCACAATCGGAGTTGCAGCTAGCAAGGGATGTGAAGGGTAACAAGAAAGGTTTCTGTAGGTATGTTAGCAACAACAAGGTCAGGGAAAGTGTTTGACCCTTACTGAATGGGGGAGGCAACCTACTGACAGATGATGTGGAAAAAGCTGAAGTACTCTATATTTTTTTGCCTCGGTCTTCACAGACAAGGTCAGCTCTGACTGCTGCACTGGGCAGCACAATATGGGGAGGAGGAGAGCAGCCCTCAGGGGTGAAAGAACAGGTTAAGGACTATTTAGAAAAGCTGGACATGCACAAGTCCATGGGTCCAGACCTAATGCAGCCAAGGGTGCTGAGGGAGGTGGCCAATGTGATTGCAGAGCTATTGGTCATTATCTTTATAATAGGTATATCTCAATTTATTATTATCTCATAGATCTAGAAGGGACCCTGAAAGGTCATCAAGTCCAGCCCCCTGCCTTCACTAGCAGGACCAAGTACTGATTTTGCCTCAGATCCCTAAGTGGCCCCCTCAAGGATTGAACTCATAACCCTGGGTTTAAGCAGGCTAATGCTCAAACCACTGAGCTATCCCTCCCCCAGCAATCAAAAAACTCATGGTGATTGGGGTAGGTCCGGGACAATTGGAAAAAGGCAAAGATAGTGTCCATCTTTTAAAAAGGGAAGAAGGGAACTACAGACCGGTCAGCCTCACCTCAGTCCCTGGATAAATCATGGAGCAGGTCCTCAAGGAATCCATTTTGAAGCACTTGGAGGAGAGTAAGGTGATCAGGAACAGTCAACATGGATTCACCAAGGGCAAGTCATGCCTGACCAACCTGATTGCCTTCTATGATGAGATAACTGACTCTGTGGATATGGGGAAAGCAATGGACATGATATATCTTGACTTTAGCAAAGCTTTTGATATGGTCTCCAACAGTATTCTTGTCAGCAAGTTTAAAAAGTATGAATGGGACTATAAGGTGGATAGAAAGCTGGCCAGATCGTCGGGCTCAACGGGTAGTGATCAACAGCAGTCAGTATCAAGCGGAGTGCCCGAGGGGTCAGTCCTGGGGCCAGTTTTGTTCAACATCTTCATTAATGATCTGGATGATGGGATGGACTGCACCCTCAGCAAGTTTGTGGATGACGCTAAGCTGGGAGGAGTGAGGTAGATATGCTGGAGGGTAGGGAGAGGGTCCAGAGTGACCTAGACAAATTGGAGGATTGGGCCAAAAGAAATCTGATGAGGTTCAACAAGGACAAGTGCAGAGTTCTGCACTTAGGACGGAAGAATCCCATGCACTGCCACAGAGGGGGTGGCCAGTATTCAGACTGCAGCTTACTCTTGAGGTGAGGGGCTAGTCCACTGAAGTCCATGGGTGGACTAGAGACAGCCAGTTCCCCCAGAAGGGGGGAGAAAGTGAAGTGGGGCACAGCCGGAGGGCCGTGCCCAGAAGAGGACACTACAGTCCAGGGAGCAACATGAATCTTATGGTAGAGCAAAAGTGATGGTGGTGAGACACCACTAGAGGAAGGCGCACCGGCAATCAAGAGCTAATTCCCAGCATGACCAGCGGGAGGTGCCATGGTGGTGAGACCCATCCTGTTACAATGCTGTTGTACAATTAAAAGGCTTTGTTTTGCATTTGATTACTTTACAAAAGGGTTTATTTACGATCGAGGATCAGTGGTTATTTGTTTTGGATGATTATTAAACTAAACAGGAGCAAAGTATGCATTATTACCTGAGAATAATCAATGCAGAAACACTAGCATTTGGAACTCAGGGAGGTGACATTAATGTTCAACATCTTGAAAATAGCAGCCTATCAAATTATTGATGCAAAGCATTTGATGACTGTTTTTAAGGGGCAGGGACAGCGGCTGTCTAGACGTGATCAGATATCGAAGTGTATAAGTTTTGCAATCTGATCATTTTGTTTCCCCTTTGCCAAGGTAAAGAGGCGCCTATCAGTACCTGACAGTACTGCAGACCCAATGCTTATAACAACAATAAGAATAGACCTCTCTGTAGTACTATCAGCCTCTGAATAACTTTGTCAGGGGAACTCTGTTGTAGCTTGTTTATTTGGTGTTTTTCCTGGAGGAGAATGTCTATACATTTCATGACCCTTTGTTACAACTCACATTAGGTAGGGATCCCAAATTGATCTTAAGCCACAATGGTGAGACTCAGTGGCAACATCTGTAGAAGCTGAATTGGAATATATTCCTGGCCTGACATGATGTCATTCTCTGATTTATCATTATGGACAAGATCAGAGTTAACTATTTCTGTTCATCATAAAAGGATATTTTCTCTTAGCGTCTCATCTGGTCTAAGCTTTGATAAATGATTTCAAATAGGAAAACTATTCCTCTGAAATATGCTGACAATATTTTTAGATATTATTGCTTATTTTTAGAATGGTAATTCCCCCGATATGTCAATTTCTCTTTCTTTCTAAACTAAGTAGTCCTTTGCTGTCTGTTTTAACCAAAAGAAAATGGGTCATCCTTTCATGAGAAACTTCAAGGTCAAACAAAAGGCAAGATCAGATGAAAAGTACATTCTAGTAAACATTTTGAGTAGGACCTCTGACCCGGACTTTTCTTTGTAGCCAGGTTGCATAAATAGATCCTGGTAAAGTATATGTAAGAGCAGTATTCCCAGCTCAGTATTAGGGTTTGATTTGATTTAGACTATGATGCTGATGTCATTCAGGTGAATACCTATGAGAAAGATAGGATAAGATAGCTACTTAAAGGGAGATTAAGTGATTTGATGTGGAACCTCACTACTATAGTTTAAAGAACTGGGAGAAATAAAAGTGGGATTTCCAAAACTGAACCTGTTTTTAAAAAATAAAAATAAATAAATTAATGAAGATATCCTATTTCCTAGAACTGGAAGGGACCTTGAAGGTCATCGAGTCCGGCCCCCGCCTTCACTAGCAGGAAGTACTGGTTTTGCCCCAGATCCCTAAGTAGTCTCCTCAAGGATTGAACTCCCAACTCTAGGTTTAGCAGGCCAATGCTCAAACCACTGAGCTATCCCTCCCCACAGAAACATATTCTTTCTGTAAACATATTTTATGTCATCACCATAGGGACTCCGAGTGCCCCTCAAAATATAGGACACTGCCATTTATCGGAAATTCCCATTGTCAGAAAACCCTCGTTATCCGAATGTACAGCATCCCCCCATAAAGTCCTGTGTTCATTTTATCACCTGCTAATAACTTCTCAATTAGCATCAATCAATAAAAAGCTGTTGAGTAGTGCTAACAAGTGCTAAAATGCTAATTGAGAAGTTATTAGTGAGATTAACATAGGGCTACGTGGGGGACATATTGGATTTGGATAACTAGGATTTCTATATCAGTGTAACTGCAGCTCCAAATAGCACTTCCGTTTATCTGAACGTCCAGTGATCCAAAAATTAGCATGTCCCGCAGGCCATTTGGATGTGATCACATTACTTGATGCTGCAATAAAGTGTTTCTGCCTTCAGGTCACAACTGTGGGGTCAGGGCACAAAGCTGTTGTTTCATATCAGGAGACGAATACTAGTGAGCAGATTTTTCAAAAGCACAAAGGGCAGTTAGGCATCCAGCTCCCATTGAAAAGTCAATAGGAGTTAGACTTCAACTTCCCCTTGGAGCCTATGGAAATCTTCCCCCTTGGTGAATAATTTTTCACCTTGGATGAATAATCCAAGGATAATTCAATACAAGTTACCATTCTGAGTTTAATGTTTTCTTCATTTACCTGTTATCAGGGTGCCCATAGCCAGGTAATCACTAGCCACCCAACAGAGTGGCAGTGACCAAAAAATACTGCTCCTGAAAGTTGTTTGGTGGCCCCTGTGAAGGGAGTTCAGGGGCTCAGACTAGCTCCTAGAGGACATGTTTTCATATCACCAAAGCCACCACCTAGAGCTGGTCAAACATTTTCCATCGAAACTATTTTTCAGTGGAAAATTGGGTTTTCAACTAAAGTTTTTGTGTGTGTGTGTGTGTGTGACAATTGTTTGGTTTTCCCAGAAGTTTTAAACTTTTCAACTAAATAAACATCCCCAAAAGCTTTCAGTTTTCCTCTGAAAACCAAAATATTTCACCTGAAATATTTTCTTGAAAAATCAAACATTTTAATTAGGAAATTGCATTTCCCATGATGCACCATAGTCATGTGACTCCCATGATGCACCACAAGAGGGGAGCTCCCGTGGTGTGTCGTGGGAGATGTAGTCCAGTCATGAAGTCATAGAGCATGGAGCATCAGCCATCCAAAATACCCACCTCGCATTGGGGCAGCTTTTTTTATAACTGAAGTTTTCTGTTTTCAGATTAAAGGGTTTTTTTTGTTTGCAGACAAATTTGCTTTCAATTTTTGCTCAAAGTCAGAATTTTCAGTGGAAAATGTCTGTTTTTTTCCATTTTCACTGAAATAGTCCATGGAAAACACCCCATTTTCTACCACCATCACACTTGCCACTAATTTAACACCTTTGTTAACTGTTGAAACTCTAAGATAATGTCCCAACGCACTTCCCTCCTGGAACTTGGCTTTACTGATTCCTTAAAAGGACTTATGCAACACCAACAGTGTGCCAGATGCTTCGCATAATATACAAAGATAATGTCCCTGCCCGGAAACGCTTACAAACTTACTATGCTGGATGAAAATCAGTATGGGATACAATAATAAGATGGCTGAGCTGTGATATTGTGCATTAGTCACATTACTTCTGTTTTGCATATTTTGTTAACACTCCCTTAAAGGAGAAGATATTAAAAGAAGCAAGTTTTAAGGAGGGACTTGATGGAGAGGGTGGAGGAGATGTAGATGCAGATGGAGTCAGGGAGGAGATTGCAGGCATGTTATTATTAATATTTGTATTGTAATAGCACCAACTGAGATCAGGGCCCCATTGTGCTAGGCACTGCAGAAACCCAGTAAGACAGGGTCTCTGCTCCAAAGAGCTTACAATCTAAATAGATAAAGTATTACTACCCCCATTTTACAGCTGGGGAATTGAGGCACAGAAAAACTAAATGACTTTCCTCAAGCCTGTGACAGACCAGGAAATTAAACCCAGTTATTCCAAAGCCTGGTCTACACCTACAACTTAGGTTGACCTTGCTACATCGCTCAGGGCTATGAAAAATTTTGCTCCTCATGCAATTTAGTTAAGTTGACCTAGCCACCACCCTAGACACAGCTGGGTTGATGGCAAAATTCTTCTCTTGACCTACCTACTGCCTCTTGGAGAGTTGGATTAAATACATTGATGGAAAACCCCCTTCCGTTGATTGTAGGAAGCATCTGCACCACAGCTGCAGTGCTGTAGTTGTGCTGCTGTAGTGTAAGCAAGTCCTAGTCCAGTGCTTTAACCACAAGACCATCCTCCTCCTTGTACGAAGGTCTGCATGGAGAGACCAGAATGAGATAAACCTGCAAAGGGAGCAATTAGCTATACAGCTTAGGCAGCAAAAAAGGCTGTGAATTGACATCTTATTGAGAGTCTCAGCATGGAGGCCAAGGAGCTAACGGACCATAGGGACTTTACCCCTAGAGGTGGTTCTTTCAGATCAGGATTGAAACATATTGCCAGGTTAGCTGTGGGAGGAAGTTGCATAGCCATTGTCCACTCTGTTCTCATGTTATGGGTAAACAGAGGACTTGCATCTCCATGGCTGTCCTTCAGTTAGGGCCAGATGTAAAAAGGTATTTAAGAGCCTACAGATCCAGATAAGCACCTAGTGGGTCTTTCAAAGGTGCTTAAGCAGATCATGCACCTAAGTGATGAGTGTTGGGCCCCTAACCTGTTTAGGTGCTTTGTAACTCTCACTGAGTGCCTATCTGCATATTTAGGCTCCTAACTATCATTGTATCTAGTAGAGTATAATCTAGTTTAACTGGTCTTTAGCCGTTTGGTTAGTCAAAGGTCTTTAGCCAAAGGTCAGACATGACAGCTGATATAAGTGCACATCATCCATTGCTCGCTCTCTTATCCAAATCTCCCATGTTGCTAAATGCTTCAGATATGTCCTAACTTCCTGAGATAAGTAGCATTGTTCTATATTATGAATAATGACAGATAAAGCAGCCATGTATAACATTACAAAGCTGCCCACCGCATCCATCTCCAGAATTGGGTGAACTTTTGCTGATGTCAGTAGAACCACTTAATGGAATAAGAGCCTTTTTTTCCATCCAGGTCTCTATCTATTACCTCTTTTAGCGGAGAAAAATGCATCTCTAACATCAGATGAAAGGTTTTGTGATACAAAGGTTACAAGACAGAGATAAATGAGTCGTAATTTAAAAAGTTAGTTAATAGTATTGCACGCAATTGACCAAATCACCAGGCGCTAGTGAGTGGGGCACATGATACTGTATGAAATTACACCCGCTGCTCAGGGGCACCTATGCTTGAGTCATTCTGACAACATTTACAACATTCTAATTGAACTGCCTGGACATAGGGGAATTGCTTCTTGCTGAAGGAAAATAGCTAGCAGAATTACAAAAATGGCATATCAGAAAAATGCATTGTACTTTCTAGCTTTTGAAATGTCATACTCCTGGACACCAATTTATCTGACTTACATTACAATGCTACAAATAGCCAGCAAGTGTTACGGGGTCGTTTTTCACAATAAAAATACTTTCCTAACTGCTATTTTAGTTCAGTAATGATTGTATAGCTCTATTTATTATGCATTTGTGTTTTTTCCCTAAGTAATATCTTGCCTTTGGCAATGTACTGCAGCAGAGGAATGTGTGTGATATTAATCAGGGTGGACCACTTGGCTTCACTCTAAGAACATAATTTGACTTCAGAAAGAGAAAAAGAAAAAAGCTCAGAAGAAATCCATAAAGCAAATTAAGAAATCTTTCAGTCCTTTTTCTAATTTGATATTTTCACTCCTTGCTGCTGTTTTCAGTGTAATGGCCATTATGATGACAGTGAAAAAAATGGCATTGATTGCAGAGTACAAGGAAAGTCTATATTAAAGGTCAATAAGGAAAAGTGGTTGCGTCTTTCTGCTGGAGTTCTAATTCACCCTCTTGAGGCCACTTCTTATAAGACATTTCCATTGTTTTCTGTTGCACTCAGTGGCACACCTGGGGCTGCCCATTTTTGAACAGCTCACATAAAAACATAGGGCATCCAGCTTCTAAACTCTGTTCTGCACCTGTGACTGACATGTTATAAAACACCAGCTAAGCACCAGGCAAGGAAGTCCCAATCCTCGGAGTCAGTGCTTTCCCCCTTCCTTTGGTTGTCCCAACAGTCAATTGTTCGTACTGATCTAAACATCATGCCCCTAGACAGGTTGTTGGCAGTGGGGATTGAAAACTGAGACCTCTAAATCTGAATGCAAATCCTCTGCTGCTTAAGATAAGAGAGCCAACTCTGTTAGTCACAGCTGCAGTAGGCTCATCAACCTCTATCTGTGGGCCAGCCACCACTAGAGGGGGACAAAGCACCCCACTGAGTGGGTGTGGGTTACAGTGAGCATAAACAACCACTGCGTATATTACTGTGGTAGCAGGCACTGTGATAGTGAGCTAAATCTTATTAAGATGCACACCTGTAAAAGACAGAATGCTGTTGCCGAAGTCCATTTCCCCATGAGTCTGCCTTGAGTCAGTGGGATATTATTAATAACAGTGTGTTTTATAGCACTTTGCAAACCTTAACTAATTAGTCCTCACAAAAGAACTTCCTCCTTATGCTCACCTTACGAACAGGCAAGCTGCAGCTTTGAAAGTTAAGGGCTTGATATGTAATGGGATCTCATAAGAATGGCCATACTGGGTCAGACCATCCAGCCCAGTATCCTGTCTTCTGCCAGTGACCAATGGCAGGTTCTTCAGAGAGAATGAACAGAACAGGTAATCATCAAGGGATCCATCCCGTCACCCATTCCCAGCATCTAGCAAATAGAGGATATGGACACTTCAGAGCATGGTTTTGCATCCCTACCCATCCTGGCTAATAGTCACTGATAGACCTATCCTTCATGAATTTATCTAGTTCTTTTTTGAACCCTGTTATAGTCTTGGCCTTCACAACATCCTCCGGCAAATAGTTCTACAGGTTGACTCAACCTCAACCAAATCTCTGTTGTTGTATAGGTGTGCGTGCCTGCTGGGTACTTTTCCAGCACTAACACCTGTGCGTGCAGTTGATAGAGTCTAAAACTTAAGCAGACAGGTGGTAGATTTCCATGTACAAATGGACTGAGTGTGAAAGTTACCATTACTTACACAAGCTGCACAAGTGTGCATGGAGGTGTGTGTGTGTGTGTGTGTGTGTGTGTGTGTGTGTGCAATGGCCCTGCTCCTGAGGAACAAAAGCATGAACTGAACCACAGTCACTTTCAATTAACAAATATCTGACCCTTCAAAATTAGTAGGGATAACTTCTCGGCTTGGGGCTGCACAAGGAGTCAGATCTTACTGCAGTCTGAAAAAAGAGTGGGCCAGGTTGGCTTGATATGGGATTAGTCCTGGGCTATGGTACCTCTTATTTCTAGGATAATAGCTCATGTTCCAATAAAGCCGGTCGCTGCTGAGAATTGCTACCAACTGCAGGCAGTTTGGCTTCTGCAGATTTGGTTAGGGTGCTCAGCTCAATTCCCACTGGGCAGGAAAAAAGCCCACAGGTGATACTAATGGACTAGTCTGTCTCAGGAAACAGGGGAAGGAATGAATGAGCTTGGGGGATGACCTAACCTCTCACCTGCAGAGCTCACCCCTCCAGATCAGAGTTGAGGCACATTGGCAGGGCAGTACAGGGAAGTTTGCACTGCTTCCCATGCTGTGGGTGAACAAGCTGACTTGAGCATGCAGGGATATTAAGCCACCACCTTTCCATAGCACTGATTGAAATCAAGGAGGCTTGATGTATTGGGGACTGGGCCGTTAGGGACTGAGCTTCTGTAATGTTCTGGGGGTTCAACCTAGACCAGTAAAGGGTTGTGTCACCACCTGCCCTGTAACCCGATACCGCTGTGACACACAGCCCTGACCCCAACAGCCAGAAGATGGAGCATGCAGGTCCCACTCTGCCCATGTTACAATCTGCTGGACTTCCCAGAACTGTGAGTGACCCCTCTCAGCAAGTGAGAGTTTTGCCACTGCTAAGCAATGTGACAACTCCCTAATACACCAGCTCCTCTGCCCTGCCAGCAAACTCTTCAGCACTCTGCCAATCCAAACCTTGCCTAGCAGGGAAGAAACAGTGGACCTCAACTCCCGAATGCCACAGAAGAGTCCCCCTGCAGTGTCCAGCCCTCTCACTGAAAACTCACAGAAGTAAAGTTGGTTGCTCCTTTAATGAGACAATACACTGCAACTCGTTAATTTAACTGGGGTGTGACAAACACTCTGATTTCAATCACAGCACTGAACTGGTTTATAGTAAAAGTAAGGACCAGTTTATTTAACAAAAGGACTGTAGCAGGTTTCACTCAGAAGCTAACAGACCTCATGGGCAGCCCATGGCTCAACAATCTCCCCACCCCAAAGACCTAGGAGGGGTTTGCCTGACAGTCCGTAGGCCTAGCGATCAAACAGCAGTCCATCATTCCCCAGATGACTGGGGAAGGGAAGTAGGGGACCCAGGGCCTCCCCGCCCCATCTCCACCACGTCCCAGCCCAGGCGTCCAAGGGAGAAAGGCGTGGAGTCACCTCTTCCTGGCACACCTGAACAACCATCCCTGGGCCACTTCCTACCTCCCCGCTCTGTCTTTGGCTTGGGGCATGGTCCTAACCCCTGCAGCAGGGAGTTCCCAATCAGTCCCAGCAGCTCAGCTTGTCAAATATGTAATTCCCCAGCTCTCCTCCCAAATGTTCAGTTAACTTCCTTCATCAGTGAGTGGGGAAGGGGAAAGATGGGGTCTTGCTTACCCACAGTCCAGACCTCCATTAGATCATTCTGTCCCCAGATGTGCAAACTGGCTTCCTTTTTTCAGGCTCTCCTTCACTCTCCCCCCAGCTGACTGTCAGAGTCCCCCTTTAAGAAAATCCTCCATTTGGCTCATACTCCACAGCTGCGGGGGGGCCAGGGTCTCTTGGCCCATTGCTGCTCCTTCACTCCTTTAGTTTCTATGTGGAGTTTGAAACTCTATCACAAGGACAGAGGACTAAGTGATACCCAGTATAAGGAATAAAGATAGAAATGGTTACAAACAAAAGTAAAAAAAATGCTTCCAAGACTAACACGTCACTTCGGCACGTTACAATTTTTGCCTCAGCAGGTTTCTCACCTATAGCCAGTTCCCAGAGACTTCAACCACCTGGGATAAAGGATCCAACATTCTGTGATTTCAACAGCTCTGGGCCCCATCCCCCAAGTGACGGATACCTCAACTCTCTTTTTTGCCCCCTCTTATATCATCCTAATGTTCAGTGTGTCTGTTCCAAGAGGTCTTCCCTTCCTCTGGGTCTCCCAGCCCCCTGGTGATTCATATGTAAATGGGGCTTCCATTGATGTGATTCCACACTGCTGAATTCACCTTGGAGACTGGTAGGTAACTGCCTTCCCACCTGTCTGGGAAAATCTCTGTTTGGTCACAGCCTTTAAAGCATAGTATCAGTGAGTGTCCATAATTCCTCATACACTGTTAATACATTTCACAATTATATTAGTCACCAGTGTGTCACAGGCTTTCATAAAAGACCTTACTCAAAACACTTTTATACTACAGTAGTAGTGTGTACAATCAGTTGACTCAATTGCTTATCATTTCAGATTCAGACCCCCTGTCTTTATAGCCCAGTAAACAAGACTGTGTTCTTTGAAAAGTAAATCCAGCCCCAGCTTCTTTCTCCTGCTAGGGGGTAAATGACATGCCGTCTTCCCTCAGTTCAATCTCTGCTTCAACCGGCAGGAAGGCTCTTCGTTGTCTTTGTCTTTGGTCACACCTTGCCTAATTTACAGTGGAGACACATTCAGGCAGGTGGCACTGCTTGCTAAATACACTTCAAGAACACAATTCTAGCACATATTTCTAGCTTTATACACACCCCACACAAGAACATTAAGTTCAGCGAGTTGCCAGTTTTCCAGTGATATATTACACGCCACCTCTTGCTTATATATCATGACAACAGCATGTGAGGTGTAGCGATGAGGTCAGGCCTGACAAGAAGCTGTCTCAGCTTCCCAGGCAGATTCCAAGGCCAGACAGGACCACTGCGGTCATTTAGTCTGACCTCCTGCAGAACCCGGGCCAGAGATTTAAAAATTGTCAGGGATGGAGAGTCCACCCAGACAGGGCAGAGTGCTGTGAAGCTCTTGTTATGCACAGCCAGATGGAACAAGATCATAATAAAGCAGAGCTCTTGCAAACACTGAGGGATAACTAAACACCACAGGACTGAGCATGGTCTAGGGCACTACTCAACATGCATAAGGATGCTAGAATCTGGTCCTAAATTTGGTGACCGTGTTTTCCTTATTTTAGTTTTCCCTCAGGAAGGTAGGTGATAGTGTCACATCAGCTAATCTCCAGAAGCAGCAGTGGAGAATCTGTATGGATTCACCAACAAAAGTTCATTTTCCTTCATAAGAAATTATTTCAATACCAGAACTAGCTCTTATCTAGGAAAAGAGACATCAAGAATCCATCTCAGGGTTCACCACTTTGGACCTAATCCAAAGCTCATTAAAGTCAATGGAAACTCTCCCATTTTGCAAAAAGAACAGGAGTACTTGTGGCACCTTAGAGACTAACAAATTTATTTGAGCATAAGTTTTCATGGGCTACAGCCCACTTCTTCGGATGCATAGACTGGAACATACAGCAAGATGATATTTATACATACAGAGATCATGAAAAGGTGGAAGTAGCCATACCAACTGTAAGAGGCCAATCAATTGAGATGAGCTATTATCAGCAGGAGAAAAAAAAACTTTTGAAGTGATAATCGAGATGATCCATAGAAGGTGTGACGATACTTAACATGGGGAAATATATTCAATTAGTGTAATGACTAGTAGTAGGTCCTAATCGCATCAGCCACGCCATCAGGGGCTCGTTCACCTGCACATCAACCAATGTGATATATGCCATCCTGTGCCAGCAATGCCCTGTCCATGTACATTGGCCAAACCGGACAGTCTCTACGCAAAAGAATAAATGGACACAAATCTGACGTCAGGAATCATAACATTCAAAAACCAGTAGGAGAGCACTTCAACCTCTCTAACCACTCAGTGACAGACTTGAAGGTGGCAGTTTTGCAACAAAAATACTTCAAAAACAGACTCCAAAGAGAGACTGCTGAACTTGAATTAATATGCAAATTAGTTACAATTAACTTAGGTTTGAACAGAGACTGGGAATGGTTGGGTCATTACACTAATTGAATCTATTTCGCCATGTGCCACAAGTACTCCTGTTCTTTTTGCGGATACAGACTAACACGGCTGCTACTCTGAAATCTCCCATTTTGGTGATTATGATGGGAGTTTAGCAAAAATCCCAGCCATATCCCTATAGAGTTTCTTGTTCTCAACCTTATCCAAGTTGGAAATTGGTGCCTGGGTGCTCTAGAATGCCTGGGAAGCCTTGGAGCTGTTATCTTCTCAACAATGGGTCAAAGTGCAGATCAGCAAAGCATTTGCTAAAATGGACTGAAATTCACCTTTGCCCTCACCCAGTCTTGCTGCTTCTCTCTGTAAGGCTGGTTTCCCTGTGCCATGTTAGAGCAGCCCAGGGCCTGATCAAACTTATGCCAGCACCAAAATGCAGCAAGGGACTGGGCTGGTGGAAGAGAACCCCAGCCATCCACTCTTCTTCCTGCTATACCCGCAGCAGGGAAGGCAAGACTACAAGATCTATGCCATGGATGCATCCACTCATTGGGCTGATTCTCCCCAATCCAGCTATCCTGGTTTTAGGGCCAGTTTATATCTGTGTGTGGATTGATGTGTTGATGCCACAGCACCTCCTCTGGCCAGGCAGAGCATGGCAGGGCAGTCAGTCCCTCTTGCCTGAGTCCCACCGGGTGCAGGGTTATTTTTTCTTATTCCTGGCAGGGTCAGCTGGTCCCGGTGCCCAAGGGGTCTGAAAACCCCTCAGTTCTTAAGTCTCTCAGAGGGTTGGTTGGAGAACCCAGGCCCACCCACTCCACTGGGCTTTAGCTCAGGGCCCTTAAGTCAGACAGGCAGAATCCGGACTCAAGGACTCTGGCTGTGCCCTGAGCCCCTTCCTACTTTCCCTGGTTTCTGTAGGCTTTTCAGCCTGTTGGTCTGGTCATCCCTTCTCAGTGTGCTGTCTCTGAGCAGCTTGCTAGCAGGTGTTCCCTTCTCCAGCCTACTTGCTCCTCTGGCTGCCACACTACCCTGCTGGTTCCCAGCTCTTTTCTTCTCCCAGCTGCTGTGAGGCTGCCAATCAGCACTGGCTGGCAGTATTTGCATTAACCCATCGGTTGCCAGGCCCACCTGGGGTATATACACCGCATGACATGGTGGTGTGGAGCTCAGGGAGTGCATTGCATTAGAGGATCTAGCACATTGTATTTGAAATGTATGTTCAGATTGGTATTCATCCTACATCTCTATGTATAGATCTCTCTCTGTGTGTGTGTGTGTGTGTGTATGTGTGTGTGTGTGTATTTGAATTTATTCAGCTACGTGATTCATGAACAGCTTGAAAAAGTTCAATAAGTGGTTCCTGAATCACTCTCAAGCTGGTTGATTAAATATTAAGGAGTCTGTTGACTCATTATCTTGCATTTTCCAACGGCAGCTTGCCCTGCTCACCTGTAGGGTTACTTTAGAAGTGTTATTGTATTAAAATGTTTCAACATAAAAATGCTATTTATTTTGATTTACTCAACATGTGTTCTCTCTCTGTCAGGAAAATATTCCCTATCAGGCATGCTGGAGAGGAAAATTCAGTGCATAAATTGGATAGCGTAAGATAGGTGGTACTACATTAAAATTCTGGAGTGGAAAATCTGTCAATGCTTGGAACTGGAACTTCTAATGTATCGTTTATAAGATATACAAACATACTGAATGCAGGTGGAATCATATGTGCTATACATAATTATTTTCACTACTGGTTAGTCCTTAAGTATATTAGTTATGTTCACACATCTAACAGTGAAAAATATGGGGTTAAAGAGTTGTGATGATTTGGGGAATCTGTACATTTTACAAATTTGATATGTATCAGTGTCAGACTGTAGACTCCATTGTGGAAGGAGGGGTTCTTTACTTTCTCTGTTGCCTCTTTTCAGTCCTGCATAGTTGTAAATCCAACAGGGTAGTTGTACACGGCTAACTAAAAACTAGAGGGTCGTTAAATTTGGATGGTCCTCCATTGAAATGTAGTTGCTCCAGAGGAGTCCACGCTGGTTCCAGGGGCTTGGCAGCTGAAGAGAGGGTCTACACCCCTAGAGTGTGCCTTGGGATCCCAAGCTGGGACAGTACAAGGGCTCTGTTCAGATCTCAGAGGCTTAAAATACTGAGGACCCAGAGGCTGCATTCCCCTCACAGCTGTCTGGTAGGCCAGCAGCAAAGGGAGCCCAGCCAGATCAGTGATTAGAACCTAGGTGTTCAGTGAAACGACACCAATAGGCCAAATTCATCCCTGGTTTAACTCTGCTGACATCAACAGGTAGGGTAACTTTGGTCTAATATGTGTATTGTGACTAGTTCATTGCCAGGATTCCAGCACAAAACCCTCCGTCTTCAGTTTTTTAGACACATGATATTGTATCCTGGAGAAAACCACATGCCTATATTCTAGACCTATGCCTTTCCACACACGTCACTCTGCTGTGCATGTGTCTACAAAATGGGCTGTTTAAAATAAACTCTAGGAAGCTCCCACAGATGAATTAGCAAATACAAAACTACTTTTTATGAGTTTTATGTGAATAACACCCTTATTGTGGTGTTGTGTTGCATGTGCTCTTAAAAAAACAATTTAGGGATAACCAGAGGACTCAGCTGTTAGGTGGTAGCCACAAGGAAGCAGTAGGTTAAAGAGGAGTCTTGGGATCTCTGTTCCAATAGAGGCTGGAAGCAGCAGAGGAGAGATGCTGGCTACTTCTGAGAGAGGTGCGCATATGGGTCATAGCATAAAAAGAGCTCCTAGCAGCAGCACTCAGGCTGACATCTAATGCATTCTCCATCTGGGGTTATTCATCCTGCACTTGCAGAGGCAGGGACTGAATGATCCAAGACGCCTTTTTCCAGCTCCTGTGGCTTTATGAATTGGGATATACTGCTACAGATTAGGGACCAAATGGCTAGGTAGCAGTTCTGCAGAAAAGGACCTGGGGGTTATAGTGGATGAGAAGCTGGATATGAGTCGACAGTGTGCCCTTGTTGCCAAGAAGGCTAACGGCATTTTGGGCTGTATAAGTAGGAGCATTGTCAGCAGATCGAGGGATGCGATCATTCCCCTCTATTGGACATGGGTGAGGCCTCATCTGGAATACTGTGTCCAGTTTTGGGCCCCACACTACAAGAAGGATGTGGAAAAATTGGAAAGAGTCCAGCGGAGGGCAACAAAAATGATTAGGGGGCTGGAGCACATGACGTATGAGGAGAGGCTGAGGGAACTGGGATTGTTTAGTCTGCAGAAGAGAAGAATGAGGGGGGATTTGATAGCTGCTTTCAACTACCTGAAAGGGGGTTCCAAAGAGGATGGATCTAGACTATTCTCAGTGGTACCAGATGACTGAACAAGGATTAATGCTCTCAAGTTGCAGTGGGGGAAGTTTAGGTTGGATATTAGGAAAAACTTTTTCACTAGGAGGGTGGTGAAGCACTGGAATGGGTTACCTAGGGACGTGGTGGAATCTCCTTCCTTATGCTGGGTAAGGAGAGGCTGTGCAACGCAGAGTGAGGACCTCGAGAGAAGCAGTACCAAGTTGCACCAATACATCAGGAGTCTCAGGTGATATTGTACCTTGGAGAGGATGGTGCAGGTTGTTCAGAGGGGGTATTGTGCCTGATATATAGGTGCTGACTATACTTAGGATGGTGAAACATGTTCCATTCTCTGTGCCTACCCATCTCTGTTGGCAAGTGTCAGGGTTGGGGGCTAAATATGCTCCCACTTGCTCTTGGGATGCTCTGTGCCCCCATGAGTGCTAGGAGACAGAACTCCCGGCACTACTGAAATTGGGTCTGCCTTTATGCTGGGGACTGGATGTGGGGTGGAGGTTGCTAGCTCCCACTCTCCACACATCTCATGCAAAGGCCAATAACAATCTCACTCAAAAGGTGGTAGCTGAGGCACGAACATAGCCATACGACAATAGAGAGACAAGGTGGATGAGGTAATATCCTTTATTGGACCGGCTTCTGTTGGGGAGAGACAAGTTTTCCAGCTACACAGAGCTTTTCTTCAGGACTGGGAAAGGTACTTTAAATACAAGATCAAACAGATAGTTTAGCATAGGTAGTTAGCACATATTCCAAGGGACCATTCAAGGTGAATGGTCTAACTACTTATGCCCAACTATCTGTTCGATCTGGTATTTAGCGTTGGCACTATTGGTACTTTTCCCAGCAAAAATTGTTCATCTATTATGGGTTGGTCTTTATCTAGATTGAATGAAAGTGTACTGGAAAGCTAAGGGAAACCTTCAAAGGATTGCTTAGCTCCTCCAGTCCTGATAGCAATTGGAGGTTTCATGTATGTCTACAGTTTGCAGAAACTTAGGGTATGTCTTCACTACCTGCCGGATAGGCGGGCAGCGATCGATCCAGTGGGGATTGATGTATCGCTTCTAGTCTTGATGCGATAAATCAACCCCCGAGCGCTCTCCCACAGACTCCTGTACTCCAGCGCCGCGAGAGTCGACGGGGGAGCGGCAGCAGGCAACTCACCGCGGTGAAGACACCACGGTAAGTCGATCTAAGTACGTCGACTTCAGCTAAGTTATTCACGTAGCTGAAGTTGCATAACTTAGATTGATTCCCCGCCTCCCCGCCCCCAGTGTAGACCAGGGCTTAATCACATGAGCGGGGTATTCAAAGGGACCTAGTTCCCATTGAATTTCACCCCTTTGTCGTCTCAATGGAAATAAAAGGTGAGCAAGAGCCTTTAACATCACTACTACAAAAACAGAACCTAAGCACCGTGGCTCAGATCCTCAGCATAGGTCTATTGAGTTAAATGGTGCTACGCCAGTTTATACAGGTCCAGGATCTGACCCATTTTATTTTGGGGCCAAAAAGCATTTCTAACCAATCATCTGGAGTCTATAAAGGTTCTTTTCAGAATAAACATCATAGCCTGTGTAGCACTAAATTCTTTTCAATGCAAACTGCAACTTTTGCATTTTTAGGCAACTCACCAAGTTATTAAAGAGGATGATCTAATAAAGTAAGTCACAACAGAGACTGTTTGCTTTAACTATCACTTGATGGGAAAGACATCCCTATTTGTTTTGTTAAACAGTACATAATTAAAAGTCAATATGCAAGATCATAATAAAATCTGTATAAGTAGTCAAACTCTGTCTGAATGCAGGGCGGGAAATCCATTAAAACACAGCTACGTGTAAATTACAAGAAATTGGTAATAAAATGTTTGCTTTCAACATTATCTGCAAAATGATTTGTATGTTACCAAAATAAATCCATATTACTTTGTGGCTGTACACAAGCATCCATAGGCAAAGTTCACAGGGAGGTTATCTGGCTTACGCACTGACCTGAGGAGTGCTATTCAGAGGAGATAAATTGTAGTTTGCTTCTTCAGGTCTCTAGTACATTGTGCAGAAATGAGTTTAGTTCCTTTGAGAATATCTGTCATACCCAAACAGGAAAGAATACCTTAATAGGTTGTGCCCATTTCATAATGAATCCAGGCTAGATATCTCCCAGGGGGAGAGAGGAGGACGCTTGAAGTTAAAAATTCTGAGCATAGGATTTGTTGGGAAAGTAGGCACTCAATTTTAAAAGCTAATTTGTTAGATGAATTACTGTTGTTTGTTAGCAAGCACCCACTGTGTAAAATAATTTCATTAGCTAGAAAGCAGTATAAATGCCACAGAATACCCTGTTCTTTTTCACAGTCTCTAGTGATAATTACATCTAAAGTTTGAGAGCCTGACGTCTGTCACTGGGTAGCAACAGCACCAGTTCAAAGCTAAGTAAGACAAAACCCCCATTGTTAAGATTGCACTTCAAAGTTTTGCATTCAACTGCTTTGGGCCATTCATTGTATTATGTTACACAAACACATAGAGGGATAAAAAGGAAGCTGTAGATTACAAAGTGATGTTTCAGTGTTTCAGAAAGGTCTTGTCTATACTAGGAAAACTGCAACATCTTTTACAACACTGGAACAGCTGCTCGGAGTGCTAGCAATGGTGACACCTCAAGTGTAGTGAGGGAACTGGTATTTTACTACCAGGCCAATCTAACCCAGGTTCCACTGATGCACAAAAACGTCCACAGAATGTCCTACTGATGGGCCTGCAAGGTAGCATTTGAATTGGAAACTGGATCTGAATGTCCCTGTGTTTCAGTGAGTTTGGATCCAGATTTCCACAACTTTCATATTTCTTGCTTGCATTACACTATTTTACTCTGACTTCTGAGCAGGAATGAAGTATGGATGCATGTCACGTTCTGGGGTGCAATCCAGACTGGCGAAGAGTTTTACTGTGTAACCCTGAGTGCCTCTCAATGCCTTGCTACTGTAGCTCTCTGCCTGGGACGCCCACAGTCAGCAACAAGCATGATCTCTAAGCCTATGTATTGGGCAGCCCTGGTCCAAGGCCTTCGATCCTGGATCCTGCTCACAATCACATGGTCCCCATGACTCTGGTGAGCAACTGGTAAGGTGAGGCCACACTCTTCCCAGCCCCAACTTGCCCCCCACAATGCGTGTTCTGAACTGTCCAGCCCTGTCTTGGAACAATCAGAGGAATGGTAAGGATTGTTGCTCCTTTAAAGAGTCAGTATCCAACAGTTTGTTACTTTAACTGGAGTTACTGGACAGGTCAGTTCAACCACAGCACTGGATTGGTTTAGATTAAAAATAAACCAAGTGTAGTTCATTCCAAAGAAAGATTTTAAGTGAGTGCAAGTATATGGATTAAAGTCAGAAATGGTTACAAGAGAAAGAAAGATAAAACACTTTCTAGTAACTAAAACTAAACATGCTAGACTTCATTCAAGATCAAGTCCTCAACATGTTTCGTCAGCCATCTTAATAGAAACTCCTGGGTCAGAATCTATTCACCAACGTCAAAGGCCTGGTACCTTTGTCTTCTTAAGTGAAAGATAACGTGGGGTTTCTTGGCCACATTCGTTTGTAGACCAATGAATCTTTGAAATGGATTCTTCTGGAGGACACCTCCAGACAAAAGTTTATTTCCAGCTGTGAGGAAGGCAACATGGAGTCTGTCTTGAAGGAAGTTTCCTGCTGCTGCTTCCCCTGCTGGAATTGTGTCCGCTAAAATGCAAATTATTTTAGTTCCTGTTCCCTTCAGTGCAACCGAATGAACATTAGACATGTGATAGTCAATCTCCTCCCCCACCACGATAGTGTGAGGTTTGCCTCCATCCCTTGTTAGCTGGATGGGTCTCTTCATGTGATATGCAAATACATTTTCATTGTCTTTCAAAGTACTTTGGAAGTAACTCCCAGGTGGGGAGACTACATTCAAGGGCAATTGGTCTTGAACATATGTTAGTGACATCCTAAAAGGGGAATTCATAACTTTACATATAATGCTACACACATTTTATCATGAAGTTCTTGGCCAGCAAGATATTAGTTTTCAAATGATACCACTCATGAAGTTCTTGGCCAGCAAGATATTAGTTTTCAAATGATACCACTCAAGGCATACTTTGTACAAAGATTATTACGACAGAGTGCAGCATGTGAATACAGGGATGCTTAGGGTCACAATGTGAGACACAGAACGCACAGCTGTGCAGCAGAAAGCATGTGTCAGGTAAAAGGCATGCTCTTATAAGGCAGGGGCCATAATTTATCTACATTTGGGGCTATTGTAACAGTGCTGTACTAATAACCATGTATAGTGAAACTTAGTACCTGGAGCACTTTCCACCTCTATCTGATTTACAAACTGCGTTCCGGATTCACTCCCACTGGCTCAGAGGGATACCAGTTGCACTCTTGTGCACCAATGGATTCAAGACAGGCAGTTTTTGCATCACCAGCCTGCCTGACTTGCATTACACACCCTAGTTCCACCAGGGGTCATATTCATACCATACGTCATCAGATTTCACCCAGAGACCCTCTCCTAAATTAAGCCCAATGACTTTAGTTGGACTAAAGTCCGCAGGAGACTAAACTGTTGTGAGAGAACAGGAGGGACTGAGGTGCCACTAACACCTGAACCCTCTGCAATGACAGGAAATTGAATGAGAGACGCCAGTTGATCTGAGGAGGCGATTCACACCCCATGCTGTAGAGGAAGGCAGTCCCTTGGCTTTAGATCCTTCTGACTATATTGTTCACTCTCAGTACTTCTTTCAATAGCTCAGTAAAGTTTGTATCTCAATAAAGTTTGCAGCCCCTTTGGCTAACTGTTTACAATTCCATGTGTTTCTGTGGCACCCCATAGATTTTAAAACATAGGGAATGTAGTAAATTTTTATGGAATCATCTTATCTTTGAGCATTAAACTATTTAAAAGGAAAATATAGTTTTGAGTGTGAACAGCAATTATTTGGCATCTTATTGTAAAATGAACTAAGTTTATGGTGCTACCTTCTGGCTGCTGTTTATGACAATTTAGAGTCGGCAGTTATAGTATGTCACTAAAGGAAAAGGGCTGTGTTAACAGCCTACGTAGGATATAAAGCACCATACTGTACACAGATTTAAATTCAGGTGCAGTATAAGGTCAGCCTTGAATTGTAGGTATAATATGTTTGTCAGGCACCCCATGTGTAAAACTGACAGTTCTAACCCAATTGCCACAGGCTGTTTTATACAGTTGGGAATGTTATGTCTTTTTGACTTGGGTGATGTACACATGAAAAGAAAATGGTTTTATAATGGAGACAACTAGGGAAGGCAGAACCTAGACAGTGATGGTTGACAATACAAACTTTCTGGCTGAAAGGATTGCTGGAATTAATTAATATGGCCCTGATTATGAAAACACCCTGCATGCCACAGTCACATGCAGCACATATGGCTGATAATCATAAGGCTCACAGCTCATGCTCCTCTTTTGACATAAGTGTGTTCTGTATAGACACCAGCTCCATGTTACATACATTTTAAATGAGAGCAGGGTGACCAGACAGTAAATGTGAAAAACCAGGACAGGGGGTGGGGGATAATAGGAGCCTATATAAGACAAAGACCCCAAAATCGAGACGGTCCCTGTAAAATCGGGACATCTGGTCATCCTAAATGTGAGCTGAATTCTTTGAACACTTAGGAGTTGCCTACACTGCATCCTCTTTCTAACACGAACTAGGTACCTTTCAATTTGTGCCAATGGTGTCCACATGTGGCAGTTAAACCGCATCACTTCAGTGCGCTCTGCAATTCGCACCCCTATCGTCCGCACGGCAGCACAGCGTAGGCCCAGCCTCGGGGTTTGTCTACATGGGAAGTTAGTGTGTGGCAAGCTAGGGTATGAATCGACAGCATACTAGCTTGCTGTGCACTAAATGGCCACGCAGTCCCTACTACGGCACACAAAGTTCCAGTGTGCACTTTGCCGTACCTCAAAACACGCGATGCAACTTTTCATGCGCTGTAGCAGGGCCCAGGTGGCCAGTTAGCCCACAGCAGGCTAGTGCGCTATAGAATCACACCCTGGCTTGCCATACAGTGACTCAGCATAAAGGGATAGATTGGACATTTCATGCACGGCAGCAAGTAACCACTCGAGGTGGCACAATGTCTCCTGGAGCATTCGGTTGCACTAAAGTTGGGGATAATTTGCTATTGCCAGTTTTAAGGTGCAGTCTCCCACTCTCACCTACAACCATCCAGAACTATTGTCCAGTGCACTGAGGGTGCAGCCATGGCTCTGCCCATTTTTCACCCACTAGTGTGCAGCCCCTCTACTCCCCCTGGCATCCAGAGCTAAGATCTGGCTATAAGGACATCTTACTCCTCGGGGTACAGCATCAGAGCTAGTCACGGCCTAGCCCACAAGAATGAATAATGCAATCTAAAGATCTAAAAGCACTGATTTATGAATATTAATTAATTAAGCTGCCCAAGGTTCATCTCCAGTTCAGATAGCAATCTGAGGCATGGATGAACGGAGCAAGTCGTTCAGTGACACAAGGATGTCTGGAGCAGAACCAGGAATATGACCCAGATCACCGGCATTGAACTACCCTTTTTCTCACAACACTCCTGCCTTTGATACTTTACAGACCAAGGGTGGATGAAAGGAAGGGTTAGTAGGACTTACAAATGGATGATGGATGGTTGTGTGTTTAAGGTCCCGGACTCAGGTCTGGGTTTAATTGGATAAGTCACTGCAGCTCTCTGTGCCTAGATCAGTGGTTCTCAAACTAGGGCCGCTGCTTGTTCAGGGAAAGCCCCTGGCGGGCCGGGCCAGTTTGTTTACCTGCCATGTCCACAGGTTCGGCTGATCGCGGCTCCCACTGGCCGCGGTTTGCCGCTCCAGGCCAATGGGGGCTGCAGGAAGGGTGGCCAATATGTTCCTTGGCCCGCGCCGCTTCCTGCAGTCCCCATTGGCCTGGAGCAGCGAACCGCGGCCAGTGGGAGCCGCAATCGGCCGAACCTGCGGATGCGGCAGGTAAACAAACCGGCCCAGCCTGCCAGGGGCTTTCCCTGCCCAAGCGGCGGAACAAGTTTGAGAACCACTGATCTAGGCACAGAGAGCTGCAGTGACTTGCCCAATTAAACCCAGACCTGAGTCCGGGACCTTATACACACAACCATCCTTCCCTAATTGTATTGTAAATGCACTAGACCAAATGGAAGAGGGAATATTGTACACTCACTTCAGCAATGGCAAAGTTGGGTACTGACCAATGGAAACAGCAATACAGTATTATGGCCCTGTCCTCCCTCTGTGCCCTAAGGCTTTCTTCCAGAGGACAAAGCTGTCAATGAACTTTCCAATCACTTCCTCAAAGAAACTGACTAAAGGTTTATCAGTCAACTCTACATAGATAGAAACAGTCCAGCTCTTTGAAATATCAAGTTCTTTGTAAGTGCTGTTGGTGCAAACCAGTGTACCTCCTATTAAGCCATAGAGCTTTGCCAGTTTATACCAGCTGAGGAGCTGGTGGGATGTATCCTTATTTCTGTTAAAAGCATTCTCTGTATCTTCCATTCACCGCCTTAAAAAAGCAGAATCTGTTCAGACTGAATACGTATCACCCTGTGTATTCCTTAACTTCACTTTAAATGGAATAGAAAATATCAAGCTGCCTTTAGAGTAATCAACTTGTACAGTAAACGTTACTTCAGCATACAGCGCAGCACTTATCTCGGGTCTCTTTAATTAAATCCATGGTATGCTTTGCCATTCATCTATGCAGAATTAATATTCCCCTCACCAACAAGAACGTTAACTACATTGATCCTTAACACACTGATTTTAGTAACAATTTTTTTTTAAAGTAAAGTAGCCTGATTTCCTGCAGGCGATCTTCTTGTTCACTAGATTACTGCAGAATATTCATCGTTATTCAACAGTAGCTCTGTGTATAGTCTGCTTCCTTGCGCCAAACCAGCAAACTTCAGCACTCATTGGTAATGATGGAGGAAATATTAATAATATGTAAGGAAGCCATCCTTATATGCCCTATTTCTCTTCTAATGGTGATAAATGCTGCAAACCTGATGTTTAACTGAATTTATGAATGTGTAAGTTTGCTGGGTACTTGAAATGTTTTAGCGAGCATTGCGGTGCAAGAAAATTTGTACCAGTGGAAAGGGTACAGCTGTGAACATGATGCTTGCAAAGACACAACTGAGAACAATACATTGCAAACGTTGACTTGAATGCATATATAGATGTGAATTATATTGGCAATATAGGTTTAGAAATTATGGGTCAGATCCTCCACTGGTATAAATCAGAGCAGCTCTTTTGATTTCACTGGAGCTATGCCAATTTCCACAGCAGCGGATCTTGTCCTATTGTCTGAAGAACGAGAAGGTCTGTGGCTTTTTGGGACAGCACTCTCAAAAACAAGTTATTAAGCAGCAGCATTTCAGCCCTGCTAACAGGGAGTTGTCTTTTCCTTCAGAATAAACACTATTCAAACTCTGGGATGCTCAGAAGACAGACATTTAGGGAAGGAGTGCTTAATGACCTCCTTTGCCTGAAATTCCTCTGCGTTAGTCCAGTAAAGTATTAGAAGTAATGTAATACCATGATTAGTATGGAGGCCAAATCCTGCTCCCGCTGGAACCAAAGGGAAAAATCTCTGTTTCAAAAGGAGTGCCGCTGGGCAGGTGACAGATGTTTAAACAATTCATTTTTCATGTTGATATTTTTAACAGTGTAAATTGAGATATACACTACTCTTTAATTAGTATGACGATAGGAGAACATTCTGCTGCCTTCAGATATTGGGCATGTATCAGCTGCGTTAGTCCCTTAGGCACAATCCCTTTCTGAGCTCTCCTGGACCCCTTGGCTCCATAATGCCCCCCAACACAAGGCTAGGTCTTAAATAATGTAGCCCTTTAATATCAAGGACGTAACAGCACACCAGTGATGGCAAATATTGCAGATTCTTCTTTGTGCATACTGCAGACATGGGGTTTTGGGCTCATGTAACATTTACAATGCCACAGTCATTCATTCAGCAAAGTTAATGTATATTCTTGATACAAAGAAATGGCAAACCTATTCCTGTTGTCTGAAAGTTCTGCACCGAGTATCTAGGCACTGGTTTCATTTCACTGCATCACAACAACACATCTGAACTAATGTAGCACAACATTCAACTGACATGAACTTAACAACCGCGCTACCAATACAACCTTGCCAGTTCAATTTTTCTCACATTTTTGCCAGCACAGTCTCATCACCATGGCCCATTAGCATCAGCTCATAGCCAGGAACAACAGGCTCAATAATATTCCATATAATGAAAATGAGAGGGGAAGAATCAGAATAATCACCCTTGGAAGTTCTCTAGGGTCTTCTAATTTCTTATTCAGAAGTGAGTAAGAAAGATATATTGTGTACCCATCACGGTGAGGTCATTTAAGAACAACATCAAAAGGAGACAAATTTTAGGGTAGTGAAGGAACAATCCCCCCTACTCCATGCATGGGAATAGAGAGCCAAATTCCCTGCTGGTGTAAAAGGGCAGAGGTTCACTGGCAAGACTCTTGGCAATGAAGTTTTGGGTCTTCAATTTTTCATTTTTGACAAAACCTGAAATTTTCCATGGAAAGCAGATGCCTGTGATAAACTTAGTTTAGTTGAAAGACCATTTTTCCATTGAAATACAGTTTTGATAAGAAACTTTAAATCAGCTCTAATATAAAGGGGCCTTAGATTAAATGAGAATTAGACCCAATGCGTTCAATGGGATGCTATATGTTTAAAGTTGGCAAAGTCACATCCTATGTTGAGAGTTTCTGTGTCTAAGCTTCCCGTTAACAGGTTCCATTGTACTCTTATTAGCATCAAGCTATCAAATGTCACTGAGATAGTGTCCATGAAAAAAATGGGTGATGGATCAGCACAAGGGGCAATACAGTGGAACCTGCTTTTACGGCATCCAGCACTAGCAAAACTCTTTTTATTGAACATCTCTCTGGCCCATCTTCTCTTTGCTCTTCCTCTACTAACTGGAGATTGAAGAAACACGAACAAGGTCAAAAGCTGTTGAGAGCCAACCAGAAATAAAGAACCTGCAGTAAGTAGTGCCACCTGTGCACATCTAATTGCAGCTCCAAACAATCTGTTGCCCAATAATGGAATACTGTGGGGAATAATAATGCTCTGGCACCTGTTTTTCAAGGATCTCAAAGTAGTCTAGTAGCATAAATAATTAAGCCTCACAGCACCTATAGGAAGCAGGTAAAGACTATGGGACTTCTTTACCTGTCTTTCAACAGCAGCGACCTCGGTTTTCCAGAGCCCAACAATGTTACATAGCTGCATCGGAAATAAAGTGGAGAAGAAAACATATGCAGAGAGAGGGAAGCTGCACTTCATCGCCTGAGTGAGAACATGACCAGCATGTCAGGTTTTCCCCCTTATTCTTACAAAAAGTGTCTCAAGATACCTATTGCACACATACTCAGGGTCTACAAAAACAAGGAGCCTGGTGGCACCTTAAAGACTAACAGATTTATTTGGGCATAAGCTTTCGTGGGTAAAAACCTCACTTCTTTAGATGCATAGAGTGAAAGTTACAGATGCAGGCATTATATACTGACACATGGAGAGCAGGGAGTTACTTCGCAAGTGGAGAACCAGTGTTGACAGGGCCAATTCAATCAGGGTGGATGTAGTCCACTCCCAATAATAGATGAGAGTATCAGAGGGGTAGCCGTGTTAGTCTGAATCTGTAAAAAGCAACAGAGGGTCCTGTGGCACCTTTAAGACGAACAGAAGTATTGGGAGCATAAGCTTTCGTGGGTAAGAACTTCTTGCATCTGAAGAAGAAAGGTTCTTACCCACAAAAGCTTATGCTCCCAATACTTCTGTTCGTCTTAAAGGTGCCACAGGATCCTCTGTTGCTTATTCCAGGAGAGGAAAAGCTGCTTCTGTAATGAGCCAGCCACTCCCAGTCCCTATTCAAGCCCAGATTAATGGTGTTGAATTTGCAAATGAATTTTAGTTCTGCTGTTTCTCTTTGAAGTCTGTTTCTGAAGTTTTTTTCTTCAATGATAGTGACTTTTAAATCTGTAAACCAGGGAGATTGAAGTGTTCACTTACTGGCTTATGTATGTTACCATTCCTGATGTCTGATTTGTGTCCATTTATTCTTTTGCGGAGGGACTGTCCGGTTTGGCCAATGTACATGGCAGAGGGGCATTGCTGGCACATGATGGCATATATAACATTAGTGGATGTGCAGGTGAATGAGCCCTTGATGGTGTGGCTGATGTGGTTGGGTCCTCTGATGGTGTCGCCAGAGTAGATATGGGGACAGAGTAGGCAACGAGGTTTGCTACAGGGATTGGTTCCTGGGTTGGTGTTTCTGTGGTGTGGTGTGTAGTTGTTGGTGAGTATTTGCTTCAGGTTGGGGGGTTGTCTGTAAGCGAGGACTGGCCTGCCTCCCAAGGTCTGTGAGAGTGAGGGATCATTTTCCAGGATAGGTCTCAGTTTTACATCCAATCTGAAAGGCAGCACCTCCAGCAGCACAGTACCATCCCCCACCCTACTGGGGCATTGTTTCAGCAATGATTCAGTGGGGAGGGGGCCATTTGCTGGAACTCCAGCTGCTTCCTGCAGAAATTCATTGTTCTTTCAAATTTTTCCCCTCCATTTCTGAAGGTGGAGGGAGCTTGTTCCATCAGATCACAGCTGCTGAGGTTGTGATCCCATGCAGCAACCATCCCAATCCTTTGCAGACTCAGTGGTAGCTCTTCCATGGGGATGCCTTTGGGTTTCACTCCGTGGAGTGGGAAAAGGTTGGGTAGGGAAGGCCAAGCTCTGGAAGATTGTTCCTGATCCTATTGCTTTTACATGGAACAATGCCTTACTCCATCTGCAATCCCATCAGTTTTAATGGGATAGACTCATGGAGTAAGGTGCTACTCAGCATAAGAGTGGCAGACTTGGAGCTTACATTGCAGCATAAGAGAGATTTAAGGGAAGCTGGTGGCCAAGGAATCCCTAGAGGAGAATCAGACCCAGGGAGCAAGGGGTAGGCAGCAGTGCAGAAGCCTCCTTGAAATCCTTAATTTTTTAGTAGGACTCATCCAAACTTTCATCAGAAGGACACAGCAAACCCACCAATAGAAACATTCCTATGTAGAAGAGAAAGGGGTCCCAAAGGGTTGGCTAGGAGTGGCACAGCTTAGCTGGTCATGCTGCAAGGTTAGCATGGCCACAGGGAGCCCAAAGAGGCAGAAATCAGGCGAGTAGTGGCTCGGGAGGCACTGGCACTAGAGTACTTAGACTCTTTAGGAAGGATTATCATTACTAATTAAGGTAATTACTAACACAAAGCCAGTGAGTGCTCTCCATCTCACCTTCTCCTTTAAAACACCATGTGCGAACCCCTAAATACTAAATTGCCATGTGACTAGCTAGCAAATACCAGCTGAAACATACACATAGGTCAGCTTTGACAGTGTTCAGCAACCACAACTGGAGCCGTTTTCCAAAAGGGTTCATCTCCCATTAAGGCACTGAAAACAAAGGCCAGCGCTCTTCTATTGGCACCCAGTGTAAGGATAAAAACATTCTCCAAAACAGAACTCTTGGAAAGAATGCATTGTGTGTGTGCGATGCATGTGTATCACTCGATGACTGCCTGTTCTGTTCATTCCCTCTGAAGCACCTGGCATTGGCCACTGTCAGAAGACAGGATGGACCATTGGTCTGACCCAGTATGGCTGTTCTTATGTTCTTATGACTCAGTCCCTGGCCTGTTATCAAACCCTACATTTCCCCTGATTTTAACTGAATGATCTACATATACTTTTTGAAAATTGGCAAGCAGCTGGCCGCTCAGGGTATGTAGGATTTTTTTTCCATGGCATCTTTGTAGGTGAAGGGAAAGCCCTCACTTGATCTCCTGATCAAAACACCGGGAGTCCAGACTGCTGCATCAAGTACTCTTGGGACAGCCTTGTTATCAGAGAACTTTGTTATTCAGTCTGAAACTCCACATGAAACAGCATCACATCATGTACAGAAGAGGCAAATAGCTTTCTCACTTCCTTATTGCTGGAAAAACAGTTAGCTGCAGTTGTTAGCAAGATCATAGTAGAAGAAGGTTTCTGAAAAATAGATTGAAAGGGATAAAAAAGAAACCTGTGGCCATTTTGTGGGCGGGGCGGAGGACTATTTTAATTTTCAAATAAAAATCTCAGATGAGCATGAAAAAATATGCAGGGAAAGTGAAACAACCTTCTTCATTGATAATCTCATTTGAATTTAGCCGGTCTTTCAGCTTCCCTGACTGTATTTACTTGGAGTCGCCTTAGCTTAAACAGAAAATCTGTTTAAGAGTAAACTGGAAATAATTCTCTTTGCTACCACAAGGTGTGTGAGGAAGGAGCAGTGGCCTTTAACGGAGCTTTAGCATCGCATCACTGGAAATGCTGCTATATCGTCAGATTTGGAGCTCATTGTATGTGCCACTCCCTGCAAGTCATTGTACACCTTGGCATATGCCATCTTTGTAAACTCTTAGGGAGCAGACACCCACCTCCACCGCACCCCTAACACAGCAAGGCAGTGAGGCCCAGAGACATTCTGATCCTTCCCCCTGGAAGTTCCATGCCTGCTCCATGCTCCTGCTGGCCATGCCTGGCTGTGCCCTCCAAACTGCCTCCACACCCCCCAACAGCCATCCCAGCATGTGGCTAGAAATGAGAAAATGCCTCTCAGCAAGGTTACCACCTTCTAATAGCCTAGGGCCTCACCTGAAAGGCACTCAAAGCTCCCAGTCCTTCTCCCCCCGGCACATCCATACAATCAATACACGCACAAGCCACACTCGCTCAAGCAGTGTGCCCCGACACACTGATTATTCCAACATGTTTTTACATCAGCTTCACCCTGCAAGCTCCCTAGACGAAAGGATGGCACTTCTCTGTGGCCAAAAAAACTCCATAAAAAAATTGCCTTCTTTCACCTTCTGCATGGTCCCATTGAAAGTCAGCAGGACTTAGGCTCCTAAATCACTTAGGTGCCTTTGAAATGTTTATCCTAAGGGTCAGATACTGCACATGCAACCTTAACTTGGGCATTTCCTCCCTGTTGAGTGTTTAGCTAATGTTTCTTTGCATTAGGGTTATTTTTAATGGAATACCGATAAATGATTTAAGCTTTGTCCCTTTCTCCTGGTGCTGGGTGAGTGTCTATCTTTGGTGAGCCATGTGTTCAAATCACTGTTTCCACACTGGTTCATTGCATCTGGGGCAGAAGGTGGAAGCAATATGGTGACCTCAGGGCCGGTGCAACCCATTAGGCGACCTAGGTGGTCGCCTAGGGCACTACAATTTGGGGGGCAGCGACCACGGCCGTATTTCGGTGGCGGGACCTTCCGGTGCCTCTGTGGGGGGCAGCATTTCAGGGCGGGACCTTCCGCTGCCTAGGGTGGCAGAAAAGCTGGTGGCGCTCCTGCGTGACCTCAGTTTGCAGTCACCCAACTCCTTGTTGCATGAGATGATCACTCTGCCCCTTGTTCTGCTTCTGCTGCCAGATCAAGGCCTTGGTCTGATTGCCAAAGCCATCAGCAAGTCAGGACACAACCACATAGTCACCTTTGACCTGCCATAATGCAGCTTTCCAAGGCCAGGATGGTGTGAGGGACAGCCAGAGGTAAAGCATTCTTGGTGGAGGGAATTCAGTGGTAGAAGCTTCCAGATGAAATTAGGTTAATCTAGGGTCTGGTCCCCTTCAAGACCATCCACTTTGATAAAGCTTTCTCTAATAACAGGAATGACAAAGGGAGAGGAATAAAACTGTACTTGGCAGAGTCTCCTATTAGCACAGAAAGGAGAAAACTCCATGACGTCTACTGGAGTCCTCACTAGGCAGATCTAATTGACCTGGAAGTGCTTAGCTACAAAAACAGTGGGTGCTATACAACACTCTTAAACAAGTAGACTGCCCTAGGGATTGTGAAACATTTTAGAGGGAGTGTGAAGGGGCTGAACAGCAACACAAGTCTTTAGGAGGCCTTGGCTCACATACTATACTTCTTGTATATAAATGACTAACGTGGACACTGTCTGGCATACACAAATTAGTATATGGTCATAGATGTTGTTATACAGGGGCATCTAAAGTTATGGAACGCAAACTGCATGATACTACAGTATATTGTATTATGTGATGAACAGTTTGTGGTTATCACTGTTTATAGACTAGTGGTAACATTTTTCAAAAGCACCTAAATGATATAGGAGTCCAAGTCCCATTGAAACTCAGTTGGAAACCCTAATGTTTCCTTCCCATAGAGTTATTTTTAATGGAATATAGTTAAGCGGTTCTCTTATGTAGTTTGTGTCTTTTACACTGAGTTGTTGATTGCTTTTTGTGCGAATGGAGGCCTGATTCTATTTATTCTCCGTGTGTTTAAGCCTACAGGCTCAGCGAGTTCCTGCTCAGCTAAAAGAACTTGTACCACTGCTGGAATCTAATGTAAAGGATTCTGTGCAGGCTCATTATAAATTATTCTGTGAAGGCTAGAGGTTGTGAAACTGACTAAATCAGCAAAGCTGGCCTCGGATTCCTTTCTATCTTCCGTCAGCACCCATCACCGAATGCCCAATCCATACGTTTTCGGTCCCCTTTGGCTACAGAAGCAAAGAGGAGCTGGGGTCCTCAGTCTCTACCATTCACAAGCAGAAGAATGCCATATACTGGCTTCTACACTTCCTTCGATATATGACATGTGTTTGCCTTGAGAATGAAGACACTATCCACAAAGACACTATCCACAATGTGAAGCTTCAGACAAACTGGATACCATCAGATTAGGCCTGAATAAAGACTGGGAGTAGTTGGTCATTATAAAATCTAAACCTAATTTCCCCAATACTAATTTCTCCCTACTGTTACTTACACCTTCTTGTCAACTGTCTGTAATGGGCCACTTTCTTGCCACTTCAATAGTTATTTTTCCTCCCTTGGTATCCTGCTGTTAATTGATTTATCTCGTTAGACTGACCTCACACTTGGTAAAACACCCCCGGCCTTTCATGAATTTATACCTGCTCCTGTATTTTTCACTCCATGTATCTGATGAAGTGGGTTCTAGCCCACGAAAACTTATGCCTAAATAAATTTGTTAGTCTCTAAGGTGCCACAAGGACTTCTCGTTGTTTTTATCCACAAAGATTGTGATTTATTACCAACAGTGGCAATGTATCATTAATGAAATGGAAACTGTCACACAACCACAACATCTAGAGCTATAGCAGAGGCAGCAACAAGGAGGCCATGGTGTTGTGGCTTTTCCCTGCAGGAATTATGCCTTTTCATCCACCCTCCTCTCTCACTGAAGATGGGGGAATCAGAATTCACATAGACTTCAGCTGGAAGGCCATATTCTTGTATCAGTTTCTCATCACTGCTCTTTGTAGCTTGGTGCAGTGTATTATTTGCAACAGTCGTTTCCTGGGAATGGATACAAAGCATGCCCAGACTTAACTGTACTTAGTAGTTTTATTTGTCTATGCAGAACTATGTTCTGTAAATGTATCTCTGTGTATTCCTAAGCCTCGAATAACTCTTGAAAACTAGTGTGCCATACTCTCCCACCGTCTCTTGAAGATGGACAGCAGACTTGCTTTCTCCTCCTGGATCTTCAGAAAATATCTAGTTTGGCCTCTCATGGCTTTAAGAGGCAACCCAGTAGACCCGGTCCTACTAAACTGCACTAAAGCATCTCCTGGGGGCAGGAGACCAAATGAATCTCCCTGGTCTTCAGCATTGGGCCCGGAAATGTTTTGCATGATCTCACTGCAGCTATTTCTCCTGTCCTTTTAATTTTAGAATGCTCCAGTCCACCAGCAGCCCAGCATGTTTTAAAGGGACAGACACTGTAGGATCTGGCAGAATGTTTTGCAGTTCCAATGTTAGGTTAGGTGGTGGTACCCTAAGAAAATTCTTTGATAGGTATTTGTGAGGGGAATAGACCTTCTGATCTCTCAGTAAGTCTGACTTGGCTCCCAGTCCTCTGCTCTGACCACTAGACAACAGTGGCACACGTAAGTTCAGACCCATTGCAGGGACATCAACAAGCTTTCTCCAAGGCTCCTGCAGCATGAATAAGACTGGGGAAAAGAGTATGATTTGTATAACTCTCTCCACAAACAAACTAAACTTTCTGCAGCCTTTATTGCTACAAGACTACTTCTTTTTAATCTTCACTTTTAAAAATATACTTTGCAAGGTGGGTTGGCTTTTTGTTTTTGTTTTAATTTTTTTTTTGTGTGTGTCAAATGCAGGGTCCTGGCAATCTGACAATCCTACCCCTGATCCTACAGCATGAATTAACTGAGGAAACTATGAGGGATTTCTTTCAATTTATTTCATTCTTATTATTAAATGTAGCCTGTCCCCATAAACTGCTCAGAACTAAAACTGTTGTGTTTGGACGGCAAGATGGGAAAGCACAGCGAACAGCCTCAGTCCCATTCCTGTGTCTAAGTATGCAATCCACATGTTCATCATCTGACACGGTCATTGTCTCTCTAAGACAACTTATTTTCTTCTGTCACTTCCTTTTTTGTCTCATCTTCATTTTGGGCACAAGATAGAATTGTGGTACAAAGTAAATGGTGTCCGTTTACCTGGATTGCTAAGTATGTGTATACCGTTTTCTTGGTAAAGTTCACCAAAACAGTCCGCTCAAAATAGCATTTACATTAAAAAAAATTAGTATTTGTGATTTATATTACAGAATCAACCAGAGGCACCAGTTAGCATTGAGGCCTCATTGTGCTGGGTGCTGGGTTCTGGACAAAAGCATGAAGAGACAAATCCTTCCCTGGATGCTTTGCTTTACTGCCATTTTCACCTGAGATAATTTGTCACCAGTATTTGAATGCGTAAGAATTATTTTAGGCGAACCAAGCAAAATTCAGTGGTTTCAGTAAAAAAGAAATGGAAATGTTTAAAGTAGAACTATAGAACAATATGTCTTTAACTGACTAGATTGTTGCACAACAAAATATGCCTATTGTGTATTATTTAAAATAAGGTTGAATGGCTGAAACATTGTAATAGTCCTACTCCTGGAACAGAAATATATTTTTGCTATTGCTCCAATTATAGGAGTAGAAGACTTACTAATCATGTAGCATTCTTGATAAGCATTATCTAGGTTACATTATGCTTGATGCTATCATTGGTGGAATATTATTTTGATTTCTACAAGGTTTCCAGCTTTGCTTTTGTAATGCTCTAGAAAGCTATCTTATGATAGCAAATTCTTCTGTAACTCATGGTATAATTAAGTTGATCATACTGTCATGATTTCCCATAGAAGCATATTCAAACTGGATTTAAATTGAAAGATCTTGAGAAAGAATGTGAAATTACATGCGGAATGCAATATCGCCAATGAAAATTGAATCCCCCAGGCATTCAACCATGAAATCCCAGATGTGGGAGTAAAGATGAAGTGAGTAAAATCAAGATCAAGCTCAACAGCAAAACACAAGCATATCTGTACAGATGGGACCGTTATTGCAAAAGTGACAGAGTAGATGTGCTCAGGTCAGATGGAAACCAGATGAAAATAAATCAAGAGATGAAGTAGAATAGGCTGGTGCACATTTGGGAAGAGCAATCACTCTTCTCAGTCAGAACAGAAGGTTTACAACCAGTGCATCTTTATGACAATGAGCTATGACTCCAACACATGGTCGGTCCCTCACAAAGAAAATGGATCAAAAATGTGTCCCACTCACTGAGTGAAATAGGGAGTGAGAAATGATGCTGAGCTATCTATTAAACAGTCCTGGGATGGTGCTGTAAGTCACATCGTAAGTAGACAGGAAATGGAACCATGGGCTGTGACAGACTAAAGTAACTGACAATATTTGTTAGATAAATAGATGCAGGTGACAATGGGCAACAAAACAGCCTGTCTAGGCAAAGACCTTGTATTTCTGAGACTAAAGGTGGGGAAATAAATGCTATTATTATTATTTTCTTCCAGAACCACCCACAATACACTAAGTACAGTAATAACACAGAAGGTACAGTCCCTGCTCCAAAGAGCTTACATTCTAAAAAATATAAATAATGTGAACAGATATTTCCATGAATATTAATTCATATTTTTAAATACAGTGTTTCTGACAAGTTTGCCCCTTTCTCAATTTCCACTAGCATTTGGGGAATCCAGTTTTCTGGCACAAATTCACAGGAAGCAGATTTTACAGAGAATGTCAGTATTAGTGCCAGAAGTACTGTAAATCTGGGGCTGGAAACAGTGCCATAGGACCTATCTGACCAGTGACAACTGGGCTACACTTCTCAAATGCAGAATATTCCTGAAGAATTCATAGAATTAAAAAAAAAAGTTGAAAAGTGATTCTTTGAATAACAAATACATTGAAGGAAATCATGTCTGCTTACAGATATTCCATGAGCAGAAAAATAAAACCCTCCATTCATCAAATATATTGTTCGGTGCAAATTATTTGTTCAATTCTTGTTGAAACATATACATTCTCCGCAGTTTCTCTCTACATTTAAAACACAAATGAATCTGAATAAATGTAAGGATTCAGATTGATTCTAGTGTAGTGGAATGTCCGAGTGCTTTTGAATACAACATCCTGAATGGAGCTGGGAGGCTTCTGGGTCTATTGGTCTGCTTGCAGTTTGGTTATTCAATTGGAAATTCGATAGGCATGTGCTTCCTCTAGCAGAAGACTTTGTGTGCATAGGGTTGCCAGGGCTTTTTTGATAAAACAAACTAAAGAAATCCTAGCAAAGGGGTAGAAGAACCGCCACAGAAGCAGACGAGATGGACCAAGAAAGCCTCAAGATAGTTTCCATAGACTGGAAACTGACAGGGGAAAAGAGGCAAACATTCATGTAGAATAGTTGCTGTTTTGTGAGGTCAGCACACTGTGCAGCCTCAGGCATACTGTGATGTGCCCCTCTGCCCCCAATAACTCTGCTTCTCCCATGATGTGGTGGTGGTAAGGGGGGCTCCCTTGGCCTCCTGGAGAGGGTCTTACCAACTCTAGAAGCAGAGTCTCGTTCCACTTGGGAGGAGCAGGGGAATTCCCCCCAGCATACGGGGCGAGAGAGGGGTCTGTCACTGAGCTCATGTCTCCAAGCTTTTCTTTGCAACCACAAGGGCTAGAGAACTTCAGAGTCTGATGAAGTCACATGACTCCAGGAAATTAGATTGTAGGTTCAGGCCTATAGTGCCTATGTCTTAATCCAGCCCAGTCTAGATCAGCTTGGCTACAAATGGCCTGAAAATAGATAACTCTCTCGGCAGCTCTCTGACAGCTTTTGAGAGTGCTTTAAAATATATATATTCTATAGGATGCTGAAAGCAATACTGTGTGACATATGTATAAGTTAGTCCAAGAATGGGGTTGGGGGGAGGCCCAGAAGCATGAACTGTTTTGAAAAACAGTAAGCTAGAGACTTCGCAGGGGTAACTCTACAGACCTCAATGGTGCTATGCTGATTTACCACAGTGATGGATCTGGCCCATTGCTTTTAAGAGGAAATTCCACTCTTCATCCTTCCTTCCAAAACAGAAAAGTCTCTGCAGGATCATGATTCCATTTTATGACCCCAGGTCATGATCCCAATGTGGGACTTTAGCCTATAAGGTATTGCTGATGCTGAAGTCAAGGTCCACAACTGGAAAGTCAATGGGAGTACAGAGTAAGGACTGCACACGTGGGTCCAGAATTAGTCATTTCTGTTCAGCAATGCATGATGGAAGTAATATCAACTATGCTAAAAACAGGATCTTGCAGTATATTGATCTCAAGCTTTAGAAAGCACTCTTAAGACAGTCAGCGATCTGAACACCAAACAGTAGTAAACTGCAATATATGTTCATTGGTTCCTACTGTACACTGCTATTGAATTTTCTCCATCATAGGCAATTTTTTACTGAATTTATGTCGTTTATTGAAGGAGTAATATAACCAGTGAATAAAATAAAAGTATTCTCTCCAACATGTCACCCCAATGGAATCAGATTTAGTCAAAGAAAAAATATAGCTCCAATCCTCGCTCACAGTGTTAACATTCAGGCCTTTCTCCTAGGATTGCTTATCTGATAAAGAGCCTCTCCATCTGGTGCCTAATATTAACACATAAATCCTGAAGAGGTATCTAAAAAAGTTCATACTATTCAGTTGAAAAAAAAATGAAATAGAAAACAAAGGTAGAATAAAATCCTTTCAGGATAAAATGTGAGTTCTATGCTTCATTTGGAAGAAGTGACAACAGATATTTTCAAAGGGCAATTGTCAACTCTCAAAGAAACAACAAAGCTGGAAACTTTAGATTTAAATGAGTTTGTTGAAATATATTGATTGAAAACAAGTTACTCAACATATATTAGCCTATAAAATAGTTGCAACTAATTGTTTTCACTTATTTACTTATCCAATATTTACTCAATACTGGAATTTATTTATTTAGGCCCCAATCCTGTACATGTTTTAGATATGCAAGGAATGAACTGGGGACCTCCAGACCCAAAAAGCATTAGCTTCTTTAGCTTAACCTAAAGTGCCAGCCCTGGAGCTAAAAGCTGTAAAGGGATATTGTTACCTTTTTGACTTGAACAGTTAGTCATACTCCTAGATGGTAAATTTTGGCTAAGAGGTAGGAGTCAGGTATTTCTTTGATGCAATCCTGTTTATTTTCAAAAAATGTACTAAGTCCTGTTTCCCTGAATACAGCAGGAATCAAACAACAGGAGATGGGTTATTTGCTCACTGTTCGAAGCCTCTTTCAGCCAACACTTAGCCCCAAAAGTGCTCTCTCTGGCTTGTCTTAGGGCCATGTTCCCTGCGCTTGTTCTGGCGGTGTTCTTGGATTTCTGCCGCTTTTCTCAGGTTCGCTGTTGTCTCTTCTGCTTCTCTCACTGACAGACACACATCCCTCCACAACAATACCCAGTGAAACCCCTTCACCCACACGCGCCTTGATTTAGGGGGGGGGGACACACGCCTGGGTTTTGGGTGGAGGCTGTTATTATTTCAGTTGTCTGGTTCCATAAAGGAGCTTAATTGTTTCTTACGTTTCTCAGTAATGAAGGGTAATTGTTACACACACAAGTTTCAATTAGATTTAACCCAACCAATAACAATATCAACTGTGGATTGGGTACAGAGGGAATATCGAAAGGCTCTAACTAGTAGGTAACAGAAACTATCTATTTTAGGGGTTTACACAGCCATCCGTCACCGTAGTATCTGAGTGGCTTCCATGTAATCAATAGCAAAGTCCCTAGCACACTTCATGGAGACTTCTGGCACTTCTCTCTTTTAGGGTCAAAACTTTGCATGTGTTTAACTTACAGTGCAAAAGTCACATGCTTGACTTTATGCTCATGAATAGTTCCATTGATTTTTTTTTAAAAGGGGCAACTCGTGTGTGTAAAGTTATGGGGGGCTTTCTACACTACTTTTATCCTGGAAGCTAGACGTTGTGATTATAAATGTATTACAGTTCCTACTTGTATATTAGTTGAATATTCTTTCCGTTATTTGGATAATTGAGAGCTGACCTATTGTCTTCAAGAGTTGGGTTCAAAAGAGTGATCACATTAAACCTTTTGTTAAGTTTTGTATATCTCCTATGTATAATACATTTGAACCTATGCACTAATGGGCTGAAGTCCCATCCCAGCGAAATCAATGTTAAAGCTCCTACTGACTTCAGAGGCAGGTGGCAGAAGGGGAGGATATTACCTGGTATGCATAACCCATATATATATATATATATATGGACTCCCACATGTTATGGATCCAAACTTGCTGTTCATCCAAAGCGCCCCATAAAATAATTTCACCAGAGAGCAACATTAATGACCAAGTCTTAATTGTGTGGTCTCATCAGTAGTTTATATGTTATCCTTTAAATCTCAGCTTCAATGCCATTCTAGTCCTCATGGATCAGAATAATAAAGAAGGAAACATTGAAATATAGCAATAAAATTTTTAACAACAACAAAAAGTTTGAGCCAGGAAATAGGGTAAACATTAGGGGATACTTGCCTTTTTAGAGGTAGTAGTAAAATTTTAAGGAGACGGGATGAACAGTGACTAGCTGGATGCTGGATATTTTCACTAACACTAGACCAATTGTTAAAAAGAGTATAAAATTTCAGTGGATAGTCAATGAATGCCAACATTTCTTCGGTGCACATTTTCAATTGATGGTTGAGCTGATTTTCTGTTCTGTAATGTTAGTGTGCAACATTATGGCCCTTTTGTTGACCTTATTCAATGTGTTTGTAGTGACATAGCTCCAAAAACCTTCATCTTCACAACTGGGGAAATTCTATTAAGAGCAACGAAACTGCAATGTTCCCTAATTTAAAAACAAATGTGCAAAAATATAATTTACAACTTGTGGCTCTGAGGCTCTGATGACTTCATAATCCTCAGCGCACATGGATTTAATTGTGCTAGATCACTGATGTTAGTTTGCTTCAAATGGTCTGCACTACTTAGGTTTAATTGTTCTTATTTCCCTTACATTCTTTTCTAGCCCTTTTCTGTTCTTCCCCGGGCCCTTGCAAAGGTATCTGTCAGAACATAAATTCCTTGCTAAGTTCCCGCTGTAAATCCAGATATTTCATCAAAGTCTCTGTCCGGGTCTCTGACTTAGCTCTCCATATACTTAACTCTATGTGTGTGTGTGTGTGTCTGTGTCTCAATTTCTGCCACCCACCTTCAACATACACAACCAGCCCTATTTGAGTCTAGCCAATTTTCATTTTTCCCAATTTCATCTAAATCTCTGCAAATAAAGTCTAAAATTAAGTTTACAGACAGTGAATTAAGAGCAGAATATTCACCAGTGAGACGCGGATAGATTTCAATTATAGATAGGTTGAAGAGATGTTGTTTGGATCTGAATCTAGATTAGGTTTGGACTAGGATTTGGGGACTCAGTTTGAGAGTAAGATTCTGAAAAGAGGCTATGAATATTGAAAATGAAGGAGAAAGAAGCTTCACATGCCTACATTTTCTCATAACAGCCTTTTATGAATAATATTTGCTGTTGTGTTATAGCTGGGTTGGTCCCAGTATATTAGAGAGACAAGGTGGGTGAGGTAATGTCTTTTATTGGACCAACTTCAGTTGGAGAAAGAGACACGCTTTTGAGCTACACAGAGCTGTTCTAAGAAGGCCTTTCTCAGTTTCCATTCTAAGAGCTCTGTGTAGCTTGAAAGCTTGTCTCTTTCTCCAACTGAAGTTAGTACAATAAAAGATACATACCTCGTCCACCCATCTTTTATGAATAATGTGTTTTTCAAACATCCAGTTGCTTCATTTTAAATATTGTTAAATACCATGAGCCTGACTGTGATCTCACAGTGATGTAAATCAGGGATAACTCCACTGAAGTCAATGGAATAACACAGGAGTAAAAGTGGTATAAACAAGATCAGAATCAGGCCCAGTGGCCACAGATATTATGCAGTCAATCTTTCATTGGCATCCTATCTTTACATGATTATACATGGGAGAATTAAACGTTTGAAATAGGAAATTTGTCTGCATAATGGTTGCAGATTGGTCTCTCTATTTGCAAAGATGACCAAATTCTTATCTCAATTATGCCATTCGGGATATATATATATATATAATTATATATAATTCGGGATTTGAACAATAGTTGTCTGATCTGTAAAGCATGTATTCCTTTATATGGCTTTCTTTTTACAAAAAAATATCTTGAATAGGTTGTTTTTTCCTGCAATGAAATACCCAATATAAAAATAAACTAGACACCATTTCCAAGTAGTCCATGAAAGGAATACAGTATCTTGATGAAAGCATATTGCCATGAATCTTAGATTTTCATTAACCATCAAGTTAAATTGTAATGTGTTCCTGACCACTGGTGTGGAAAGTTAACATTTGGAAGAGTTCAAGCTGGAGTGTGTACTGGGTGTAGCTAAGATGTAGTAATAGCTACAATCATACACATTATCTCAAAAGCAATCCAAGAAAGCCTAAGAGCATGCACAAACTGTTCACAAATAGACATGGGCTGAAGAGTCAGTGTTCAGAACTGGATCCGGATTACTTTAGGATTTAGGTTCAAGAATAAGCTACGTGATCTTGGGAAACGCACTTAAATGCTCTGTACTGCAGTTTTCTTAGCTGTAAAATGGAAATGGTGATGGTGATACAGTACCCACCTTTGTAAAGTGCTTTGAACTCTACGAATGACAAGTGCTATTTATATGTAAACTCCAGAGACAAAGGCTTAGAGGGATAGAATTCTGTGTTTCCCCCACAGGAGAAAGCTAGCTCTGGAAGGCTTAATTTACATATGATGATTTCACTCCAGTGCATTTCTTCCCAGTGTTTTATGTTGTGTTGTTTGGAATTTGGTTCTGTTCTGCTTTTGGAAATTATATTAAATGGTGCATGTAAGTGTGTCATGTAAGGGGGAAAAGAAATTATGAGATAATTTAGATAAAGTGGATCACCCTGCGCTAAAGGTAATGAACTTTTGGTACAGAGCTCAAAATTTAAGGTGGGAAGGAGAGCTGAAGGACTGGTGAAAGACTAGGGATTCTGTTCAGGTGTCTTGCAGTGCTCTAGGTTTTACCATCTAGGGTTTTAGTCCCTGTTCAAAATAGACTGTAGCACTTGACCAGCAGTAGTAGAACAGATTCTGTAGCAGTGGCCCAGACTTAATCATCAATAAGGTGAACTTGACTCTGTGGGTCCAGACTAGTAGCAGTAGAGCACACTTGACTCTATAGGACAGACCCCTGATAGTAAAGAGGGGACCAGAGTGGCGGTGGTGAAGCAGAGGGAGGGGAGAGCCTCCTCCTAGCAACTACTTGGCCACCACTGGATCCAATGGGGTTCCTGAGTGACGTTTAGGTGAGTGGAGGCTGGCCCTTAACCAGTGGGGAAATTAACTAAGAGTGTAGGGTTGGCCATACTCCATGTAAACTATTTGGGTTTTGCCAATTTAATTTTTTATAAATATATGGAGGTACTGTTTTTCCAAATAACCTATTTTATAATTTCATATTAAAATGACCCCGGTGGTCTTGAGAGTGGGGAAAAAAGCACCAGGAAAGGTGACCAGGGAGGTTAAATTTTAATTTCTCAGAGTCAGACATGGGAGTGAGGATCTAGGTGGGGGTTTGAGAGGTATGTGTTGTTTATTTTAGAAAGGGTTCACTAAACTTTTTGAATTTAAACCTAGCTGCTGACACTGACACATGGCAGAAAGGTAACATACGTGCGATTATTTCCCCTCCCTACAAGTCAGCAAGAATCTTCTTCCCAGAGAAATGGTGGTGAATTTTTGTTTACAATATCTGAAGTAGAAGGTAGGGTTAGAAAATAGTAACTATAACTACAAAAGAATGGAATTAATTTTTTTCTCAAACTTTCCAGAATAATTTACCTTTAATAGTAATTTGTATGCTTGGAAACTTTCAGCTGAAACACTGAAATAAAAATGTTCTACTGAAAGTTAAATTGCACCCTTAACAATAGCATTTGCTACCATGAAGGTTATAGTTAAAATGTCTGCCTGTTTATACTGCACCATCTGCTTGGCTTGCTTACACTCACTTTATTTTTTATTGCGTGCTCTCGTTAATGAGACTTTATATGTTATTATTTTAGTGGCTGATTTTTCACTTTATAAATGGAAGAAACTGCTTCCAGGCGAAAATTTCATTTTATTTTAACAAATGAGTGAAACCTCCTCAAGACAGGTCCTCTTTATCTGGCTATCACCCTGATATCTGAGTACATGAGTTAGGAGACTTTGTGATTCAGCAGATTCATAGATTAGTCTTTCATTTTCAGAGACCTGAGACAGCAATTAGATTAGGTTAGGATGGCAACCTCACTAGACAAGGTTTTGTCCATATTATGCAACCATTGTATAGTTTAGCATATAATGGCAAGAACCAGTTAAAATAGGTTGTTACCTGACCTCACTGCCAGCTCTTATCGATTCCTACTGCTGGTACCAGAGCCTTTGCAGCACAGCTCATGGGAAATGGCTCCTTTGCTACGATGCTACAGCAGCAGTGCCATCGCTGTGTCGCCGTGGATACTGTAGTATCAACATGACCTCGGGAGCAAAGTGGCCTTAGTTCACTATAATTTAAGGATGACTAGGTTATAGTGAAATAAGGCCATTTTATTTCTGAATGAGCGCATCCACAGGATGTGTTTGTTTAGCTGAAGCCTAATGCCTTGTCTACATTAGAAAGGGTTTGCATGTGTAGATATACCAGCAAACCCTCCTAGTGGAGACACAGCTTACAGTGTCAAGAGAGTGCTTTTACTTCTACAGCTTATACCAGATGCCAGAATAACATAAGCTACAACAGCAAAAGGACTTTTTAGCAGGTATAACTGGAGTTTTTCCCAGAATTGTTATGTTGGTTAGGGGGTGTGTGATTTTTTTTTTCACATTCCTAACCTGGACAGCTATGCCATCAAACTTTTAAGTATAGACTAGGTCTAAGAGGTGGTCAGTTGAGGATACAATGACCTTGGATAGCTGCCTTTCAAATCTTAACAACTCATCTTATAAACTGTATTTCAGTGTCTACCCAGGAACCTATCCTTGTAACAAAGCCCGATGTCAACTCTGTCCACATATCTATTCAAGTGACATCATCATAGGGCCTAATCACATCAGCCATACCATCAGGGGCTCGTTCACCTGCACATCTACCATGTGATATATGCCATCATGTGCCAGCAATGCCCTTCTGCCATGTACATTGGCCAAACCGGACAGTCTCTACGCAAAAGAATTAATGGACACAAATCTGACATCAGGAATCATAATACTCAAAAACCAGTGGGAGAACACTTTAACCTGTCTGGTCATTCTATGACAGATCTGCGGGTGGCTATCTTAAAACAGAAAAACTTCAAAAACAGACTCCAACTAGAGACTGCTGAGCTGGAATTGATATGCAAACTAGACACAATCAACTCAGGATTAAATAAGGACTGGGAATGGCTGAGCCATTACAAACATTGAATCTATCTCCCCTTGTAAGTATTCTCACACTTGCTTCTTATCAAACTGTCTGTACTGAGCTACCTTGATTATCACTTCAAAAGTTTTTTCTCTTACTTAATTGGCCTCTCAGAGTTGGTAAGACAACTCCCACCTGTTCATGCTCTCTGTATGTGTGTATATATTTCTCCTCAATATATGTTTCACTCTATATGCATCCGAAGAAGTGGGTTGTAGCCCACGAAAGCTTATGCTCTAATAAATTTGTTAGTCTCTAAGGTGCCACAAGTACTCCTGTTCTTTATTTATTCAGTCGATCACATTGGTACAGCACTGACATTACAGGTCAGGAATGGGGTACACTGGTGGATCTGTTCAATCTACATAATATTATCTGCAAGTAATCTCGACATTTGCTGCTAATCTAAATCATATTATGTGAACTAAAATTTATTCACAATCTTGGAGGAATAGGAGGAAGAAATGGGAGAATTGAAGAAGGAAAAGATTACAGATATCCTAATGTCACAGAAGTCAGTACAACAAAGATCTTCCTTATCCCATATTTAATATAAATCTTGATATAAACCTAAGGCCTCCCTCTTCTGTCAATAAATATCTGTGTGTGTGTATGTTGTGTGTATGTATATATAATATATAGTGTACATACATACACACTAGTTTTATACTGTGTTAAAAAGATCCTTGACATGTCACTTTAATTGGGCTGAAAAAGAATGAAAGACTTTTGTAGGATATCCTGCTGAAAGGAGTGGTTATAAGGAGCTAGTCCAGCTGCATAGTTGTTTTTGATGTAAGGCAGCTTGCACCTAACCACTTCCTAAATCCAGAGGGGGATATTAAAGGAAGAACTCCTTGCTAGTCTCAAGTCACCTCTATAGCTGTTCCTACTGTTCAGTCACTAGGTTTACCAGTTGTAGCTCCTATGTATCTGCTGTATTTGTAGATGATACTCGGCACTAGAGCTGAGTGAATAATACACAATGAATAATGTATTCAACAAAGTTAGCATCTTTTTTTGCTTGCAGAATGTCTATGCATAGATTGTAGATTCCGCTAAGCTATTTGTTTATCCCAAAATATTAGACTAATTGTACACATTTTTAACAATAGGGTGATTATGAATGGTTCTCTATTTGCTATTTGAAATGTGATAGTTGTGATTGGTCAAATAATCATATGGTTTTGCTGCTGTTCTATGATGGATAAGCATGCATGTGATTTTGAAATTCACTTTTTATGAACGTTTGTGTTAGTAAAAGTCAACTACACAGAAGTAAATTCTAAACCAAATTCACTTAAAAATTAAGACAGTATTTTTCTTATCACGTACTGCCATAATACCTATCATATCTGAGTACTCCACATTCATCTCTATAAGGCACTACACTAGTAAGTTTTATGTTTTGTTTGTAATCACCACCATGGACCGCAGTTATCCTAGCAAAGTCATTCATGTTAAGTACAGTAGTAGTGAAAAGTAAGGTTTCTTCAGCATTCATCCCTTCAAACTTTGTCACTTGTTGGGAAACCTACTCTGAATTCCATCATAGAAACCACATGAGTAATAAATTGATTCATTTCAGACTGTAGCTCAAAGCTCAATAAAAATAAAGAGAAAGTCTACAAGAAAGAACATTTAAAATAAGCAAATAAAAGTGGATAATTTCCTTGACTTTCTGTACTTTAGATGCACTTTCTCTTAATTTATATATACAATCACAGCCTCTTCAATGACTATTGTTCTCCCTGAATTTTTAGTACAATATGCATTTTGAGTCACACACAAACAATTCGCAAAACAAATCACATACCTCCCATGGCAGCTAGTTGCTTTTAATGAATTGGACTTCACTGGTTTCCCACTGCTGAAAACGAAAATCAGCCTTTCCTCAAGCACAGACTGATAATATAAAAATACACTGGGGAGGATTCTGAGCATAGACTTCCCTTTATACATTAAAAAATTACAGACTTTCCTAGGGAAACAGAACAAATACATAAAAACTCGCTTTATAAAGGAAAAACAATTGGTCTGGCACAGACTACCACGGATAGAATGAAGATGACTTTTTAACAAGTTAAACTCTCAAAAGGTTTGAACCTTTACTAAATCAGGCAGCTAGCAGAACCATTAAATGCTTGGAGAAATTTTAACTCAAATTTGCTATTTCATGCGGAATGCCAGAATGGAATTTTCAGCGCTTGCTGCAGTCGGACTAATGGCATGAGCAGTCCCATTTTAATTTGTTTAATAACTGCACAGTGACTTAAAACTTGTTACTTCCTACCTGATTTCATATATTTAACACATTAAAAATGTAGGCCATATGAAAGTTATTACTGTTCTTTCCTAGATCTAAGTTTTAAAAGTAGGAAATAACCCTTCCATTGCTATTTCTTGGCAGAAATGTATAACTGTATGTATGCACATATGCATCACTAAGCATCTGTATATGTATGTGTGTAGATTATGTGCATGTATGAATTGTGTGTGTAGATGTATGTGAATGCATTGGAGAGGGAAGTATAACTAGATTATCAGTAGTGGGCCTGTCTTGTACTCTAATAATTGTACTACTGAAAACATTAATTTCTCCCTACACAGTGAGCATCTAGTTATTTCCAATGTTTTGAAACACTCTAAAAGTGTGATCCCGCAGACTTTACTCAGGCAAATCTCTCACTAATGTCAATGAGAATTTTGCCTAAGTAAGGATAGTGAAACTGGGCCTACGATGTGCAAGGACTGTGCAACTCACAGCATGGTTGAATTGTGAGGTTACATTTCTTCCCAAGGAAATTTCCCTTATAGGAGGTTAGTGCTTGCTCAGGGCCAGGCTGATGGTCTACTGATGGCTTTAAATGCTACTACTTAGGGGAATGACGTTCAAATTAAACACAGTCCCTCACTCCTTGACTGGCAGGAATAAAAAGCACTGTAGAGGAAGCCAAATTGATAATCCTCTCTCTGACACCAGAACAAATCAACTCCACTGAAGCTAGTAGAGTTACACAGAACACATAAAACCTGTGAGCAGAAATCCAAATCCAGGGAACTCAGACCAAGGGCAGTGAGGAACAACTCTTTATGCTTTTTACACTTTGGCTTTGTGTACGCTAGCTTTTTTGCAAGAGTTTCCCACTTTTGCTTACATTGGTGCAGCTCCCATAGTGGTTCCTTCAGGTGCTTGCATTTTTAACCTCATACTGTCTTACTGTGCTTAAAGCATATTGAAACAATGTGGTAATGAATATCCTGGTAGCAGCAGAAGCCTCGACTACACTAGCACTCCCAACATGGCTACCATTGGGGAATCAGAGGCAATAATAAAAAAAGTATGAGATTTTTTGCAACCCCCTAGAGTGGACAAGCCCTTGGGGCAGATCCATTGTGTGTACCTCTGCATGAACCACTATTCATAAAAGGTTCTGAGATGGTCATTAGGCTTTGCCCAGCTACTGCCTCTTAACTTGGACACACGTGCTCCCTGCCCAGCATCTCAGACCTCTCCTCATCCAAAATTGTTTTTCAGTGTTGGATCGTTAGATATTAAAATACAACATACATGACCATATCATGTATTGTCCTATCCATCACGCGGCATATCTGACAAATTACTATGTCCCTTTATACAATGTTTGGCCAAATACTAAACTGAGACTCAGTAGATATACTACAGAAACTGCCTCTTCATGCAGCACTATTTGCTGCTATTCTAATCTCCGTGTGCTTTCCCAAAGTAACTGTCTACCTTAGTTTTTCTTTATCCCATTACATATTTCTTTCCTGAATTTAGATTGTCTATACTCTTGTAATGGCTTCTTGCAAGTCTTTGAGGGGGGAAGATAGTCACATCTTATCAAAGAGCTCCAGCATCTGAGAAGTCATTTTCCTCCACCAGATCCCACAACTCAGATCTTAACACCTTTTCTGTTGTCAGAGTCCTCTATTGTCTCTGACAGAAGTTCAATAAAATTGTCTCTCTACCCACAATGTTGAGAGTGCTCAACATTGTTGGAACAGAGTGTTTTACACCTACAGCTTATCTCGACTGAAAATCCTGAACTCTCCTTCCTGCCTTATTATATGCTAGACCCTTTGCAAAAGAGAATAGTAAATTTTTTGTAAATTGATGGACCTCTTCCACTCTTTTCAGCCAATTAATTTCTTTGATAATTACTGTACATTTCCTCTTTATATAAATGTATACAGTCGGACACCAAAAGGCTGAGGAACTATTACTACTCCCTCTGGTATATCCACTTTTGCTGTAAATCTAAAAAAAAGATTGGTTCCTTTCAATCCTTTTTCTCCTTCTTAGCCAAGTATTTTCTTACTGAAAAAGGCTTCTCATGTTGTTAAACACCTCATCACATCTCTGTTCATAATTACCAAAATCAAAGCTATTATGCAGCCTAACAATGTAAACTTCTCTGTAGCCCCAATGTGGCAAACTGGATGATGATGGCAAGGGGAACAAAGATTGTTGTTGCACTCTTCCTTTGTTGAATTGCTCCATTTCATACAGTTCTTTCAACAAATACAGGGGAAGCGGGTGAAATCGGAAAGAGGGAAAGCAAAAAAGGGATCTAAATGCATGCTGGTGATCTATCTGCAGCAGGAAGTAAAAATTATTCTGTAATTGACTCAAGACAGTGCAGGCAAGACTCTTACCTACCCAAGGCATCCTGCAGTAAAAGAACATTTCTTTCCAAGTACCACTTCTCTATTAAATCCAGGTCCTTCTTTCTTCCTCCACCTTCAGCTTGCACGCTCCTTTTCCTTTCCAAAATGTTATGTCCTTACTTTAGTACTGTTTAAGCTAATATTTCCCTTCATCCACTCAGTCACCACCTGACCATATACCATACTCTTTCTTATTTAGGGCCAGCTTGTGCTTAGACTCGTGCAGGAATGCTAGGGAAGGAGGGGTGAGAGAGAGAGAATGCAGGAACCAGCCACAACTCAAATCTTGAGCTACTAGCACACTAGGACCCAGGTACTCTAGTGACAATGGTACTATAAACCATTAGGACTATGGCCTTGTTCTCCTGCCCGTCTGCACCAGACACCCAAGCTGGGCCAAAGTGAAGGGAAGTACATGTTGCATCTTGCTGCTACTGTATATTCTCCCTGAAACAGTGCCAGCTTCTGATACAAACTGTTTTCTACCTTCATCCTCTTCAACTGCCCTTATTTACCAGCTGTTTCTTACTTATGTTAAAGATGTTCTCTGTTCATTTTGTCATTCTGGCTTTGATGCTATGTGCCATTAACGCTCTGTTCTTGCCTCCCCTTTTGCGTTGATATAGTGAGTAGTTTGACAGGACTTACTATAAAGTCCTACCAGAACATGGCTTATTATCTCCTTTTCATATATACCTACAATGACTCTTCAGGAAATATTATGGAAATAAATTGCTTTCAATGTTTTGCTGTGGACACAGATATAATCACAGGGTAATGGGTATGCAGAAATATTTTTGCATGCTATTATCTAAAATACCTTGAAGAACGGGTTAAAATTAGTCATAGGCGACAGCCGTCATATTATCAGTGATCAAAATGAAAGCATCTGGGTCATATCCTGCTCATTTTACTCACAACAGTAGTCCCACTGAAGCCAATGGGACTAATAACGTGAATAAGGAAAGCAGAATTTGGCTTAAATATGCTTCGTTACAAAATAAAAAACGATGTTATCCATAAAAATATAAATGCTTTGTGCTTCATTGCGGTAATACTGATTTTATTCCTGACATGTATCACCATGAGCTCAGATACGTTATTTAGGAAAACATTTTTTTTTAACAAATTGCCATTCAGCTTTGCTGGCTACAATGAGTTTATATTTGTCAAATGGTTTTATGCTTAAATGAAAAATTCATGATAAACAACCTTTCTGAACTGCAGGATACACCATCCATGGGCTGGCATGACATTCATCTTTAGCAAATAGTTTGGGAGGTAATCTATGTGGATATGAAAATGAGTACATTATTTCACTATTAACAAGTACTGCCAAGTTGAAGAAGAGGAAATCTGAGAACACCCAAGACTGTGTTTTTCCTAACTAGTTATGATTCAAGGAAACTTTAAAAAAAATGTTTTAGCATTAAAACTGTCCACCATTTGGACTGAATGATGATTTGTGCAGTGATGCCTTGCAGCATGTTTCTTTAGACCTTGTTTAATTGCAAAAACATTTATTGATTGTTCCATACTAAAGAAAATCCAAGCGCAAAAGCTTTGGACTAAAGTCTGGCTTTTGTTGTTTTGTTTTTGTCTGGTGGAGATACAAGAAGCCAAGAACAGTTTCCCTAAATACTGTGTACATTGGACTGTGTGACAAGGTGGGTGAGGTAATATCTTTTATTGGACTAACTTCTGTAGGTGAAAGAGACAAAGCTTTTGAGCTTAGACAGAGCTCATCTTCAGGTCTTCTTCTGTGTAAGCTCAAAAGCTTGTCTCTTTCACCTACAGAAGTTAGTCCAATAAAAGTTATTATTATGACACTCTACCTCAGAATAACACCCTGGAACCTCCATATTCAATGCTATCATATAATTATATGTTTTGTACGAAGTATGCCTTGTGAGGTATCATTAGAAAAGTCTTGATCTTTTGAACATTAATATCTTGTTGGATTGTATGTGCTCTCATTATATGTGAGGCTATGAAGTATTGCTGTCTATGTTACCGAAATATGTTGTGAGAACACACACAACCAGCCTTTCAGTTACAACAGTGGAGTGGCCAGACATCAGTTAACCGCTCATCAATACCCATCAAAGAAAGAATTCATAATCCCACAGACTATGCAATGGGGACTTTTCAAAGAGAGCACGTATGCAATGGAGACTGCTTGACCAATGGGTACCAACTGACTCCCAAGTCACAGCATAGATATTTCCAGCAAGCTGGAAAAGGGGAAATGACATCAATCGGCCTCTCTCCCTCCCCTCAACACCTGGAGGAATATCTGGAGGACAAAGACTTTGAATGGGGAGGGTGGTCCCAGGGTAGAAAAGTCTCACACTGTGTATTGAGGATCTGTAACTTGCTTGTACCATCTATCAGGGTGAGACACTGCTTGATTCAAATCCTGTTTAATTTGTAGAACTTAGACTGCAAATTTATTTTTATTTCTTAAGTAACCAACTTTGAGCTCTACACTTGCTCCTTATAATCGCCTAAAAATCTATCGCTGTGTAGTTAATAAATCTGTTTTATATTTTAGCTAAAAGTGTGTTTTGGTTGAATGGCTTAGGGATCTCAGCTAAGTTTACAAGGCTACTGTGTGTCCACTCCATACTGAGGGAGTGGCAAACTCGATAACGAACTAACACTGGCCAGGCTTCTGATCAGAGCAAGACAGTACAGTTCTGAGGTGCAAGGACAGGGAGCTGGGGGGAATTGGCTGGAGTCTCTTTATTGATGGTTCATGAATAGCTGGGAGAGCATTCATGTAACTCAGTTGGGTTTGTCCCTGCCTGACATCAGCATCACAGTGAGAGGCAACCCAGGCTGGTGGGTTTGGGAGGGCTCAGCAGTACCCCAGCCCAGGTTGCACCCTGGGGACCCTGTCACAATTATCTCACCCACCTTGTCTCTCTAATATCCTGGAACCAACATGGCTACAACAACACTGCAAACTACATAAGACAGATGCAGACAGAGCCTTAGATGCATTGCAGATAAGTTTGTACACAAACCTACAACTCTAACTCACATGAGTAATTCCACTGACTACTCACCGGAGTAAAGACTACAGGATCTCACTGTTTGAAAGCTGCAGCATGTGCTCCCCAGAGCAAATATGAGGCAACTGGGAGTGTAGGAGCCCAGACATGGCCCCAACCTGTGACTGTGCTCTGTTGGCACCAAGCAGGACTTCTGGGTGCATTACACGGATGTAAAGCCTACTGCTTTGGAGAGAGTTAGGCCTAATCTTGCCTGGCTTTTGTATAGGTGCATGGGGTTAAGCGTGAAAAATGAAGATCTCTACATCTTCTCCTCCTTCCTTATATCCTGCACAGGGGCATCTAGAAATCAGCCCTTTGAACGAGACAGGATTTTTCCACTCCCTTTTTTGGTTTGGTAAATCTAAGCAATTTAAAATGTGCAATGCAGACACTTCTTAACTATTTATATTACTGTGTGAAAGTGTTCTTCAGACTATCAAATGTTATTGGTATATGCAACCCACACACATTGTCTGAAAGTTTATATATCTGCTATATATACACATAATGCAGAGAGCCATAATAATTTGGGCGGCTCGATAATGGTGTGTTTACTGATTCATACTCAAGAAACTAAAAATTAAATTATATTTTTTCTGTCAGAGTACTGAATACTATACACAATACTCTGCAAGAACAGGCACGTGCTAGTTTCTATGTTAATTCTAAGGACTGCACATTATAATACAGTCAAAAGCAGCATCTTCAGAAGCTTTATTTAAGTATATTACAGTATTTCACTTAAATATGGGTAGTAGCTGTTGAATTCCAGACTTGCCAGCAGTTGGGTTATTATGCAATTGTAGAATTTTTGTAAAGGAAGTGCAATGTTGTTGGTGTTAATAAGAATCCACTGATACACACTTTCAACCCTAACTCTTTCTTAAAGTTTTTGTTGAAGAATATGCCTTTTTTGTCAATAAGCCTTAGGCATTCACAGCAGGGTTCTCCTTTGGCTCTCATCACATCCTAGTCTTGAGAAAAAGGGATTTCAAGTCGTTTCTTCATCCCACAATTTACAAAGATTGTAACATAAAACGGGGATAATAATATTTACTTACCTACCTCTCAGGGTAACTAATGTTTATATATCATTTTGAAATCCTCAGAAGGAAGAATCAGTTTAAGTGACATGCATCATAAAATATTAAATTGTTATGAAAGGAGCTACTGAGATCACAAATGTGTTTTTTGCTATACACAGTAAGGGCTCTAGGCCCAACACATTTCTGTATACGGCACATTCCTGTCACATGTGCAGTGAAAAGATTTGCAACTTTCAACTGTTTCCCCAACTGGGGAAAATTATTCTTAGATAAAGATGGTGGATCTGACTCTTAGCTCTGATAGTCTTCCTCTCCCTGAAGTCTAGGGGCCAAGATTTTCAGAAGTGACTAGTGCTTCCAAGTATATAAATTTTTAGGTACCCATCTGAGACACTTTAAAGGGGCCTGATTTTCAGAACTCAGGTGCTCAGGACTTGCAGACAATCGAGTTTGGGTCTCAGCAATGGAGGTACCCCAAATCAGTAGTCACTTTTGAAATTTTAGCCCCCAGTTTTTACTTTGTAACAAGTATAAGGTGGGGGCTAGGCTGCACTTTGTCCTTAATGGATGATCTCTCATGCAGCAGCAGAGCACATCATGAATTCTTTCTGTAAAGCCAGAGACTGCAGGGTTAGGGTGAGAAGAGCGGATTCTGACTGGGACCCCCAAACACATTGTCCTCCGCCCCACCTAGGGTGACCAGAGAGCAAGTGTGAAAAATTGGGACAGGGGGTGGAGGGTAATAGGAGCCTATATAAGAAAAAAAAAAACAAAAATCGGGACTGTCCCTAATAAAAATTGGGACATCTGGTCACCCTAGTCTCACCCCAAAACACACGCCCCTTCCTTGCACATGATACCCCTAAACATCCCCCTCCCCACCCAGAGTGACATCTCCAACCCCCCACCTATACTAACTCCAAACACTCTCCCCTTGCTCACCCACAAACAACCCTCTCCCACGCACAGACATCTACCCTGTAGTGACACCCCCAAGACCCTTCCCCCCACAGTGACACCCCAATACACAACCCCTCCCAGGACACCCCAAAACCCATACAACCCCTCCCCCACAGACACCCCAAAGACCTCTCCCTGTACACAACCCCACCCCCACAGACACCCCAAATCCCCTCCCCCACAGACACCCCAAAGCCCCCTCCTTCTACACAACCCCTCCCCCCAGACACCCCAATACACAACCCCTCCCATAACACCCCAAAACCCCACACAGCCCCTCCCCGCACAGATACCCCCAAACCCCTCCCCCACAGACACCCCAAATCCCCCTCCCGCTACACAACCCCTCCCCCACAGACACCCCAATACACAACCCCTCCCATAACACCCCAAAACCCCGCACAACCCCTCCCCCCCGATACCCCAAAACCCCTCCCTCACAGACACCCCAAACCCCCTCCCACTACACAACCCCTCCCCCACTGACACCCCCAAACCCCCTCCCGCTACACAACCCCTCCCCCACAGACACCCCCAAATCCCCCTCCCACTACACAACCCCTCCCCCACTGACACCCCCAAACCCCCTCCCGCTACACAACCCCTCCCCCACAGACACCCCCAAGCCCTACTTCCCTCCACACACCCGCCCGCGGGCGGCGGCGGCGTTGGCTCCTCCCCCGGCTCGGGGCAGCCCACGTGGCCCGGCTAAGATGGCGTCTCCCTTGGCAGCTCAGGCTGGGACCGCGCTGCGGGGGCTGGCCCGCCGCTCCGCCCTGCTGAGGGGCCGTTTCCCGGTGAGTGCGCCTGGCTCCCTCCGCCCGCCCCGGGCTGCTCGGGGGGGAGCCCTTCCTCCCGGGCGTGGCAGGTCCCTGGGGGACCCCCGCCCCCTCTCCTGGGGGGGGGCTGATCAACGAATGCCCCCCCCCCATGTCTCCCTCTCTCTGGGGGGGTCGGTCAGTGGGGGTCCCCACACTGCCCCTACTGCCCCCACTCCTGGCCCCTTGCCATGGTGGGTGTTTAACGCGTGCCCATCAGAACACCCTACCTGGGCAAGGCTACAAAGTGCTGCCTATTTATACCTGCATCCGATGAAGTGGGTTTTAGCCCACGAAAGCTTATGCCCAAATAAACGTGTTAGTCTCTAAGGTGCCACAAGGACGCCGCCTTGTTTTTGCTGATTCAGACTAGAGGCTGCCCCTCTGAAATCTGCAAAGTTCACAACCCTCCTGTTTCAGGCCGCGCTCCTGAAGTTTTCTTCTTTTTCCACTCTCCCCTGCTGTGCTGTGGGAGGCAGCCCTTGTCCTAAAGTCGAGGACAGCCTCCTGCAGATGTGCTAGTAACTAGAGGGAGGTTATCTGATGTTTAGGGTTACGCCCCTACAGCTTTAGAGCAAATGAGGTATGTGCAGGATTTGTCAAAAATATGCAAAAACCGGGCACCTCCAGTGAGCACGGACGTGTCTTCCTGTTTAGTTTATGGAACTTGGCTTTCTTCTGACTTCAAGAGTGTCATTTATTTGGGAGTGTATTGAAATCTTTACTTAGGTGGTATTATATTTGCAGAAGGAAAACAACAAGAGGATTCTGATCCTGCATCCTTTTGCCCATGTAAACCCTTATGCTCGTGGGTAACAAGTTGCAGGATCGCATCCTAAGGCATAATCTACACTTAAAAGTTAGGTCCGAAGTAAGAACTGTGCTCGGGGTGGGAAAATTCCCACTCCTGAGTGCTGTAGTTAAGCTGACCACACACCCCCGGCTAGTTTAGTGAAATAATTCTTTTGTCGACCTAGCTACTGCCTCTCATGGCACGTTTCAGGAAGGAGGATTACGTTAATGGAAAAATCCCTTTGGTCGCTGTAGGAAGTGTCCACACTATCGCAGTAAAGCAGCATAACCATACTGTTGACATGGCCAAAATCAGCAAATGGAAAATGGTCTGCCTAGTTTTATTGTGTTTGACAGCTACTAAGTTTCACGTCTGCTCTATGTGCAAGGCTTATATGACCTTTTTCAAAATGTGAACCTACTGCTTGTTCGGATTTCCCATTTGGGCTAATTTATGTAGAAATCTGGTAAACTGAGGAGAGTTCCTTTTTTTGGGAGCCTGTTTAATTACAAAAGGCCATCTGAGCAATGTTGTTATCCGTTTTCTTGGTGTTGCTTAATGAGACCAAAATTAACATTTGTGTAATTTTAACCAGGATGTGAATATTATGGTTTAAATCAAATTAAAAACTACCTTCTGATAACTATTTCCAGATGGTTTCTAGAGTAGCCTTTTAGATTTGGTTAATTATTTCATCTGCAAGTCTTCCCTCCTAGGCGCCCACTCCTAGTTTTCTTAATGCAAATGTAAAGTGTATCATGGCTGCTTATTATTATCTTGTTAATAGCTATTTGACAGTGGTGCAGAATGCAAAGAAATAATATTTTAATTAAATCTATTGTTAATTGTTTTTAACTGTGGAAAAACTCAGCATAATACATTATTTAAACAATGCAGTAGGAAAGACACTATATTTCTAGTAATGTTATCATGCCTGGGATGGTGGAATAAAAATAAAATGGGAAGACTACCAGATTTGCCCTTGGTGCTCTTTGTTCTAGGAGTACAAATCCTGTAGGCTTCTGTGGGAATTGCACTTGTATAACTAAGGGAACAGCTGGGTCTGTGATGTCCAGGGCACACTAGTTTACCCAAGAAGGTCAATAATTGATCTACATGCCATAGTTTTGTGATCTTAGTGGCATTATGAAACATTTAATGACCCACTTCCTATAGTCTTTAAATTAGGCAAAACTTCCCTGTAAGTTAATGGGAGTTTGGTGTTCACCAGGACTGCAGGCTCAGGGTGTACAGTAATAATCATAGGGATAAAATTAGACATGCATTGTAGACACGGTATTGTTGGCAGCCAACCGCTTTATTTTTCCTTTTTTATCAGGTCAGTAGCTGCACAGCTATTTGCTTTGGTCCATGCTTCAGAGTATAAGTATTTTCCCAGCAGCAATGCCCTCTAGAGCTAACGGAGCCTGTTTCCAGTCCTGTTCTGCTCTGCAGGTGTCATTCCCGGTAGTACAGTATTCCATGAGTTTTATTTCAGATAAAGTACGTTGTTGATCCTGAATGTCACTTAGTGGAAAACAAATAGTACTTCTATGTCTGCCTGGACCATCTGTAACCAGAGGCAGATTAAATAATTGTTCACTCCTAGTTCAGTTTTAAATCTAGAACTACCTGTACCAACTATATCCACCTTCCTTTTACATAAAGTAGTTAAATGGTAAATGATCATGGGTGTAGTATTTGACAGTTAGATTGAACTGATATCCAAGGACACACTTTCGTCCAAATGTAAGTACTATCAGTCTTATATGTTAGCTCCAAGAGCATGTTGGTGCTAAAGATGTGATCCTGGCTGGCACAAGATGCTTACAATGTATAATCCTGATTCTGCAATACAAATTGCACAGGCAGATGCCTGCACCTGTCTGAAGCTGTATTGACTTCAGTAGGGCTTAGTGGTGGGTGCAGAGATCTGTCCATGTGGATCGGTTTGAACAATAAGACCCAGATCCATAAACGTATTTGAACTCCTAACTTCCGTTAATTTCAGTGGAAGTTGGAAGCCTAAGTATCTTCTGAGGATTTGGGCCTTTATGAAGATCTGGGCCTTGTAAACACTTACCAAAGGTGATAGGCTCAGTTCCGTGAATAGTCCCACAGAAGTTGTTAGAATTATTTACAGTAGTAAGCACTAGGTCCAATAATGTTGGCAAGAATGGGCCAAAATGGGGTACAATGCCTTCAGATGTGTATGTTTGGTGTCTTGCACAATATTGATCAGGGCCTCTGCGTATTATTGTAATAGAAATAAAGAACAGTGATTATAAAGGTTTTTATTGCATTTCTTCCATGATTCCCCCCCCATTTAGCTTCTAATTCATTAAAAAATGTCTGTGGGCCCCAGTCCTTCAACCAATGTGTGTAACCTTTAACTACTGTGAGTAATTTCACTGATTTTGATGACACTATACAGGTATTAAAGTTAAATGTGTGCTAAAGTGTTTGCTGGATTGGGGCCTTAATTTGGACACTTTGTATATAGAAGCAAGGACTGCGTAGGCCCTTCTTGCTGTCTGAGGTAGAGCTCTTTATTGTCATAGTATCTTTTTGTGAGTATATTTGTGCTGGAATTTTGCCCACTACCCTGTAATCTTGGTGATTTATTTGCAGGAATGATTTTTGTCTAGAATGCGTGTTGTGCACTATACAAAAATCATGAATCTTTTTCTTGTTGCCAAAACTGACTGCGCTGGTCATTACTGTATTGAAACAGAGAAGTCATTTGAATGAATGTGGGTGGTACTGCCTTTGAAATCTTCAGGAACAAACACATTCCTCTATAAAACTTAATTTTAAAGGAGCAGTATATAGTACTTAGCCTTGTCTTTTGTCATAGTTCCTGGTTTCAGAAATGATACATTTCTTATACTTTAACTTTCTGTTGGTTGTTACATTTTTACAATTGCTAGAGTAAATTTCATAGCCTGATTCCTAACTTCCTTTCTCTTATATTTTTAATAAATTATGCAATGGTTCCTGCTTACAGAGATTATATTTTATCAAGTCCTTCAGGAAAAATAAGACATGGATCTCAGTTGTCCACAGTGTCCCTGTACAAGAGAATGCAGGCCCACTCTTCTTGGAGCAATATTTATAAAGAGCTCTGAAAAACACTCTAGAGACCATTCTATGACAGAATTCAATGGAACCCACTGCACTGCCAGCCTACAAGATTGAAGTCTCCTCTTTTCTTGAGTGGGAGTTGGGTCCTATGGGAGTATAGAGTGTTTTCAAAATAGTCTCAGAAACAGTAAACTAAATATCAGCAATGAATATAAACAAGGGTAATTGAGACTGGATTATTATTTAGTGACAGGAGTCCCCTGTAAAAACTTGCCAGTTGCCTTAGCAAAATTAGCAAGTTTTTAAGGGTAACCACTGAAAATCCATAAAAAGTCTTCCATTGTTTCTGCAAATGGAGAAAACTTTCCAACCAGCATAGTAGTATCTGAAGAAAGTAGTGATCCAAATAAAATTCATACTCTGTCATACCACAAATGGATATATTGAAAATAAATTATAGTCCAAAACCAGAATTCTCACACTTTTCCTCTTGGGTCTTTAGCTTCATGTAAATAATTTAAACCTTTCTTGGAGATTCAGACTATACTTCAGTTTGATTCTTTGTGGATGACAGATTTGCCCTTGAGCTCTAGTTGTATTATGTCCAGAGGGCCTTGAACCCTGCAGGCATGCAGTGCATGAAAAGCTTGCAGATTTTCATGGATTTCCTTGCAAAAAACCAAAATGTGGAGCAAACCTTTGGCCCGTTCCTCCTGTGCTAATTTACAGAGCCATGACAGTTCCATTGGACATTATGATATATCTGTTATGGTATGGGGAAGCAGTGGTTATTACTGCAAACATAATATTTTTGCCCTGGTCAGATAATGTACGTTGGAAAATCTAACCTTAGGTAGACCCTGATCTTGCAAGTAATTCCATGCAGATAGACCCTTGTGCCTTTAAGACAGTGAGACTCTGTGCTGGTGACCACAGCTTTATATAAAGGCAAAAAAACTTTGCCATGCATCTACTTTCTATTCTGCTTCTATTGAGCACTTTTCAGACTGACTTTTAGGTATCTAGTGGAGCATGTGTGAGTGAGAGACAAAGCCAGGTGGACAGAGCACTGCAGTGGGAGCTGAGAGGGACTTTTTGGGTACTCATTCTGATTGTGACACTCTGAGGATAAGGACACTCATCCTCCCTGCCTTAATTTCCACCCAGTTCACCTAAACAAATGGCACCTCACATGGGTATAGTTTGGATTAATTAGCAGTTTGTAAAACCTAGTATAAGAATAACTAGTGGTACGGAATGTACTTTCTAATGCACTATTTATAGCTGTGGGTAGACACTGTCTCTGGAGAATCAGTATTCATTTGTAAGAACAACTTGGTGTTCTTTGAAAGAGTTCTTGTATTGTATAGGTATCAAAGTCACTTTCCTCCTATCACCTTGTTTTTTCCCCTTCCTCTGGCACGGTAACATGTTTGGTAATATTATGCCATATCCTTGCAAAACATTGGGTCAACAGAAAATTTTGTTTAACCTCTATTTGATTCTGTTGTCTACCAAATGACCTGCAGAACAGATGTCATGAAGAATGCTTAGGAGTTTGAGCTTGGGTCTTTAATAACCACAGTTTCCTTATATAATTATTGCTCTCCCACCCTGTGTCAGGCTGGGGTAACTATTCCCTGTATATTTTCTTTATACCCTTCTCCTTTCCTTTTTTTTTTTTTTTTAAGGGGTTGACTGTCATTGTGAACTGTAAATTCCTTTGCTTTTTAGGGATGTCATTTTGTTAAATCCAGCTCATTGTTTAGTACAGTTTTGTGGTTACTTAACCAAACTCTTGCCAAGTGTCTGATCATGCCTTCAGTTGAGTATCTGAGTGTATTGTTCCCTCAGGCAGCCCAATCTCTTTTTTTTTTTGTAGCTTCAAGCATATACTTCGCAGCTTTGAGCATATACCCCAAGGAACTACTCCAGCAAATCCACTTCTTTAACATGCTCTGCTGAAGAAGCAAGCTTCTAGCCATCTGCTGAGCCAGTGTATCTGTACTGTCATCTTTTTTACACGAAATTCTTTAATAAAATGTGGGGCTTCATGATATAAGCATGAATGGTTATGACAGTAACTTAGAAACTGGTAATTATGCACTGATCCATAATTAATATTTATTCAATTACAAATCAGATCAATAGTTTAGAGACTTGGAGTTCTGGGATGAAATTAAGTAGAGGAAAACTTTAGACTGAATATTGAAGTATTTTCTAACAGTGGAGTTTGCTGGACTGTTTCTCGGGAAGGGTTGGTACTCCAATTGCTTGTGCCATTTAAAAAAAGAGATTGGACAAAGCACTGAACATATACTGTAGGCAGAAATCCTTCCTTGGTGTGACAATGTACATGATGACCTGAAGCCTTCTCTATCTATTTTCTGATTTATCCTGCTGCTGCTGACATAGTCTCACATAGCAGCCAAATATTGTTGGTTGTCTGAAGGGAGAATTCAGAAAAGTTACAGATGGTAACGATAACATCTTTATACACGCAAACATTTATTTGTAAGGACAGATTTATTTTACATTGTTAATCCCATTGTATGCTGATTCAGAGAACAAAAGATATTCAGTAAATATAGGCTTATGAATATCACCTTTATCCACAGGGGAATTACCAGCTTTCTATTTGGTTGATTTTTCTCTCTCTCTCTCTCTGCTTGCCCATAGACTTCTCAAACAGCAACAGTGCTCCATCTTCCAACATATTGAATTAGCTTTTGTTTCTTTTTGTCTGTCTTTTGGTGACCTGACAACATATAAGTCACTATCTGCAGAAATCATAATATTGTAGTTAGACACGTCCTCAGTGTTGGGTGGATGCATAGCAGACTTTGTCTTAAAACAACTCTTTTAATTTATTTAAATTTCCCTTTTTAATATCTTGGGGTCCATAGATCATATGGTGTATTTAATGATTTTGTGACAAATTCTTACAGAAATATAAAGTCCCTGATAGTAAGTCAGCATTCAAAATTAGGCCTGTTCTGTGAATATGAAGTGTTAAATTGTTGCTCTGAAAGTCATAGATTCATTTGTGTATATTGCATGAAACACTCTCTCTTTAGGTTTTACTTAATTCGAGTAGTACTGATTATTGATTGGCACTGGAAAACACAGTAATTTAAACATTCACTTCTACCCTCTCTATCCTGTATAATTAATGGTTCAGGTTTAGTTTTCTTCTTTTCATAATTTAAAGGTATGGATTCTTGCTGTCTACCAATGAAGGACCAAAGGTTATATACAAGTTCTTATCAGTTAAATGAGGTTGTACAAGCTGCATTGTAAATGTTGCAACTTTCCTGTGTGCTTTTTTGCTCTGCAGAATGAATGTGACTTTTTATGTAGTGCCCATGCAATTTAAGTTAATAAAGCTGAGATTCATCTTAAAGATGGTGTAGTAGATGGAATGCTGACCTGCAGGATTCAGTGGACCTTAATTTATGTCCTTGTCCCAAACTGAATTAGGTTTTTAAGATTAAACTGTACATGGAAGAGTTGCATTTGTCTGAAAATGAATAAATACTTTGAGGTCTCAGTAACATCAATTTTAAAAACACCCAGTCATATGTGGTGTATTCAGAATACTTTAGGAACATAAGGAAGCTCTTAGGAATAAAAACTGGCCAAGATGAAAAATGGGAAGGTATTACAAGAACAGGTAAACTAGAGCATAGATAATGAGCAATAGTCTCAATTTGTGTTGCCGAAAAAAGAGAAATGTTCTTACTGTTGTTTACTTTAGCTATGGTACCTAACTCTTGTCCACTTAAATACTCTGAGATGTCAGAGACTTAGATGAATTCTGGCAGGGAAGTAGGGGTGAGGGAGATTTTTGAGCATATTTGTTAGCTCTCCCTGATTGTCAAAGATTTTTGGCTAAAAAATGAAGCAGGACACTAAACACTGGGCACAAATTACCAAAGGAACACTTCATTATTCTTTTAGATCTTCCTCTAAGGAGTCCATAGACTAAAGAACAATTAAATGGCAGCCAGGAACGCAGTTACTGCTTAACAAAAAAAATAATAAAAAAGCTCCTGATACACAATATTGGCATGAAAGAGTCTGGTAAAGGAAAAATGTACACGTGCAAGGCAGAGGTAAAAGTACCGTGAGAGTGACTTTGGAATTCACATTAACAATCACTTGCTATAATTTTTAGATACCTGTAATAGCTGTAAGCAGAGCTATATATAAAAGCCATTTGCAGTGCACAACAATAAATTGTATTGGTCTCACAAAACCCAGGAACTGTGATTTATGTTCTTGAGTGCCATCTAAGTGTGGGGACCCTGTTTAATCATTTACATATATATGTAGACATTGCTTTTATAGACCACTCCTATAACAATAAGCAAACTAAGACAGAGGTTAAGTGACTTGCTTGGTGCCACAGATGTAGTTGGGGCCAGAGCCGGGTTGAGTGGTGAGGAGTTCCTGATTCCCACTTCAGTCCTCAAATACAGAACATGAGCTGCTTCCCCTCTCCTCTCTTACTCCCATTTTTCAAATGTCCAATATGAAACTGGTTTGAAGACGATTGGCCGGTTACTGATTGGCTCATCTCCCAACAGCTGAGTGTTCTCGCTCCTCTATTCATTCTGTACTGTCTCTTATGTGAAGTTGGTGTGGGTTGGCATTGGGCTTGCAGGTGACCTGTCACTTAGTGCCTCATTAATGTTGTCAGCTGACAGGTAGGTAGTGTTTTTAGCTACTGGAAGAACACACTTCTGATGAAGGACTGCTCTCTCTTACTCCCTCAGCTCACTGATTAGCTTTTATTGTACAATGAACTTCCCTAGGTCTAAGTGTCTGTCATTTCAAATGGCTGAGCATATGCAGTGAATGTACCTGCATTTCCAGGAAGCAAGACTGCTTTGTTTTAAAGATGACTTAAAAATAGACTTTTATTTTTCTGAGGTGTTTGATCAGTGATGTTGGAAATGTAGAAATCCACTTTAAGGTCAAAGTCTCTGATGATGAAGAGATAACACTGTTTGCCAGAAGCTGGAAATGAGCGATAGGGGATGGATCACTTGATGCTTACCTGTTCTGTTCATTCCCTCTGGGGCACCTGGCATTGGCCACTGTCGGAAGACAGGATACTACTGGGCTAGATGGACCTTTGATTTGACCAGTATGGCCGTTCTTATGTTCTTAACACTGCTTATAGTGTTCCAGACCCTTGCTTTGGGATTTGATGATGACAGCAGTGTACATTTCCATCATGTGGTTTTCCAATACCCAACATGACTAATGGAGAAATACTGGTTAAAAAGTGATAGGTGGAAAATGCTTGTAACATTTGGTCCCCTATTCCAGCCACACCAGCATCTGTGTGGCACTTATTTAGGGGCTTGCCTCAATTGAATATTTTTTTACTTTTCAGTTTCACTCCAACTGAATAACCCAGGAAATCAGAAGGTTGTATTCCTTCATGGATGTACCATGGTGACTTGAGCTCATTTCAGTCTAGTCTGTGGAAACAATCTAGTCTGATACTTCACAAAAGGGAGCTATGTAAACCCACCTGGATTTAGTAAACTGACTTGCACGTCAAGGTACACTTTGGACAGTTCTGTTTATGTATTATATTTTCCTCTATTTCTCCTATTCCCTTTCTATTACAATGGATATTTGCATCTTTATTGTTTAAAAATATTGTGCTGCTAGCTGCTCAAAATCATAGTCTGCTGTGGTGATGTGATTAGATACCATAAAGATTATTATAGTATGTGACTTCAAGTAATACAGAACAGGAGCAGAAAATTTCTTAAAACAGTGATCCCATTTTATGCTTGATTCCGTAGTAAACACAAGAGAATACAGGAAAATATTGGCCAGACTGTTTCTAAATTGAGTGTTTATCTAAGTTTTCCATAAAGTGTGAATGACTCCTGTCACCATGTCTTTGTGGGTCACAACTGAGAATATCAAATTCAGGACAAACTGTTGAGAAATAGGGAAGACATACCCCCAAAGTGGTGGTTATTCTCCTTTTAAGATATACCAAACCAGCAACAAAAGTAAACTTCTGTTTGACCACACTGGCTAACAAGAAGTCAGAAAAGGAGTTTCCGTAGGCAATCCAGTTCTGGATTCAATACCCAGGCACTAGACTTAAAGATGAGTGGTTATTAAAACCAGTTTCATCAAATCAAAAGATGGTTCTGCTCCTAAAGGACCAGCCACACACCCAGGTCAATATACAACTCAGATCTTACCCAATAATCATGCTGTTGCCAATCCTTTAGGATCTAAAATCTAAAGGTTTATTTATAGAAAGAAAGATGAGAGTTAAAATTGGTTAACAGAATCAAATATATACAATAAATGCAAAGTTCTTGGTTCAGGCTTGCAGCAGTGATGGAATAAACTGCTGGCTTAAGTCAAGTCTCTAGTTGCTTCCAAATAATTGGAAGATCCTCAGTCCCTTGGTTAGAATGCTCCCATTAGTATAAGTTCATAGTCCAGAGACTTGAGCAGGAAAGAGGCAAAATGGAGATGTTTCCAAGGCCTTTTATAGCTTCTGCCATGTGGAGGGAAGTCCATTGTTTCAAACAAAGCCCTCAGCACAGCTAGTGGAAAATTATAGGTAGCAAGATGGTGTTTGGAGTCACACGGTCAAGTCACATGTTCATGCATGATTGCACTAACAGCAGAGGGCTTTACCGATACTCTAGTTGTTCACATGAAAGTCCATCAGGCATGGATGGGTGTCTTCCATGGTCCATTGTGGGTTAAGCCACTTCATTTGAATAGTCCCTTTAAGATGTGCAGGCTAAATACCTGTGGGTGTTACCCCAGGAGCAAACATATTTGAAATACAGGTATAGAGCCAATGCTCATAACTTCAAATACAAAAATGCTACATGCATACAAATAGCATAATCATATTCAGCAAATCATAACCTTTCCATAGACACCTTACTTGACAACCTTTGTACAAGATTTGTTGCAATTATATAACCTCATATTTTAATCAGATAACGTCACAACTCCTTAACAGACTTCTTAAAAAAATATATTCTCTAATGTACAGCAGTATTGAAACGCTTTGTTGATAAAATGATTACTTGAGTTAGGAATTCAGAAGCACTTGTGACCAACTCATTGGTCGTGGCTTGGGTTTCTTAAGAATTCAGAAAGTTTAAATTAGGTTGAAGTAAGTATACTGAAAATTCATAGGAAAGCATAGTCTGAACATCATAAATGTTTTATCTTTTTGTAGGTGGTAAAACAGCCTTAGATTTTCTTTTTCTGCTGGCTGTATTAAATATGCAACGCATTTCTTCAATGTTATATTTTGCATAAAAGTGTAATTTTTACCTTGTAGAAAAATTATGAAGTTAAACATTTTATAAGATGAGAGCAAAAATATTAAATTTCCCCTTAAGATATTTAAAATAAAAGGAACATTTCTAATTTATGTGGAGAAGATATTTCATTTCACTCTTTCAGTTAGTAATGCATATCACCAACAATCATTTTTTTGTAAAGGCAGGAAACGTATTACAGTATTTTCTGCAACTGATTACACAGTTGTATATTGCAGTCTATTTTCAATAGATACTTCAAAGCCCTTATTTTTAGGTCCAGGAAAGCTGCCTTTCCTAAAGCTTTGAAGTTGAAATAAGCAAAATGGCCATAATTTGACTAAAAATAATTACTAATGGAAAACAGTGCTATTGATAGCTAGTCCATTGACAAAATAGAATTGAATCTGTGAATTTTTATTACGCTTACATTTTATCCAAAAAATAGGTTTATTTAAAAGCAATGAAAATTGAGTCCAGAAATGTGAAGGTGCTCCGAGCGCCTTTGAGTTATAAGCATGTGGATGCTCAATAAACATCCCAAGTACTGATTTATAATGTTGAAGTTTTGTAAATCCTGAAGTTTGTTTAAAAACTGTCATAAATATTTATTTTGCAAATGTTTTCTGATTTAATCTGGTTGTGTGACATTAAGCAACCCATTAAGGTGGGTGTGGTAATATCTTTTACTGGACCAACTTCTGTTGGAGAGAGAGACAGGCTTACATAGAGCACTTCTTCAGGTTTGGGAAACTTGCCCAGGCTTGGTCTACACTAGGAACTTATGTTGGTGTAACTATGTTGCTCAGGAGTGTGGAAAATCCATCCCCCCGAGCAACATAGTTATGCCGACCTAACTCCCGGTGTAGACAGTGCTGTGTTGAAGGGAGGGCTTCTCTCATTGACTTAGGTACCATCTCTCTGGGAGGTGGAGTATGGGAGAAGTTTTCCTGTCAGGTAGCATCTTCATTAAGTGCTATAGCAGGACAAGTGCACCACTGTAAGTGTAGACAAGCCCTCAGAGCTAAATACAAGATAAATAAACAGATGGTTTAGCAAAAGTAGTTAACACACATTTCAAGGGACCATTCAAGGTGAAGTGGCCTGTTAACACCCCTCCAGTCATAGGGAGGAAAGGAAGGGGTCGGAGAGGCAGCTGGCTGAGGGGGGGTTATTAGATTGTTGCAATAAGCCATAATTCCAGTGTCTCTATTCAGTCCATTGTTTTTAGTGGCTAACAAAGTTATGTTTTTAAGCTCCCAGACTCATCTTTTGAAAGTATTGTGTAGGTTTCCTTTGAGAATGAGGACTCATAGGTAGGGTGACCATATTTCCCAAAGTGAAAATGGGACGCCGTGCGAGGCTGGCCTGAACCACTTGGTGTCACCACTGGCCTGAGGTGCGCCCTTCCCCCCCCGTGCAGGGCTGGCATTGCTGCTGGTTCCCCTCCCCCCTGAATTTTCCTCTGCACCCAACTTTTTTGTCCAGACTCGCCATTTGTCCCGTTTTGCTCTTGCCATCTGATCATACAAACTTACATTGGTATAACTACATTGCTCAGTGGTGTGAAGAATCCACACCCTTGAGCGACATGGTTATTCTGACCGAACCCCTGGTGTAGACGGTACTATGTTGATGGGAGGGCTTCTCCTGTCAATAAAGCTACTGCCTGTCGCCGAGGTGGATTAACTATGCTGATGGGAGAAGCTCTCCTGTCAGCATAGTTGCGTCTTCACTGAAGCACTGCAGGTTTTTTATTCCTGGAAGAATTCTGCGCCACTGCGCACACGCAAAATTTGTATCCGGCACAGAATTTTTTTCTGCAGAAAAGACATTATGCCTGAGAAGTGCTGCAGTTCTGCCTTTTATCCACCGAAGGCCACTGTGGTGACAGAACAGCCAGCTGTGTTCATCACCGCACCCTGCCCCCGGATCCAGGTTAGGACAGATAGAGTGGGGAACACAGGGCTGCTGGGGGTGGGGAGATGTCACAGAAGGTTCAGAAGGGCTAGTGGGGGAACAGACTGAGATGCGGGCTCAGGAGCTAGTGAGTGACAGCATTGAGCCAGGGCCTGAATGGGATGGGGGCTGCAGGCCCCAGGGGGATGGGAGAGGGGGGCTGCATAGCCACATGGGGGCAGGGGCGGATATGCCTGATTGAATGGGAGAGGCTTGGGGTCAGCCAGGGTCGACTTCCCAACTCCCTAACAATCCCTCCCTCCCCTCCCCCCAAAAAACCTATTTCATACTTCTCCCACCTTCACCTGTCAACCCTCCAGGTCCACTCCCAGGCTCCTTCTCTCTCCCTCAGCTCATCTATTACCCCTGACTCCCCCAAACCTTTGCACTACTTCTGAGGGATGCGGGAAGTACATTTCTGTATTGTAGTTTAAATGAATTACCCAACGTTCTCTATTAACTTGCATGGTAAGGAATCTATTTGTCAAAAAAAAAAAAAAAAATTACCTGGATCTTTTTTTTTTGGGGGGTCTGTATTGTTACAGTCATACATGCTGACAGGTTTTTTGAAATAAATTACCAAAATAATTGAAACTGGCGTGATTAAATTGTTATTTTGACAGATAAAATATGCAGAATTTTAAAATATTGTGCACAGAGTTTTTATTTTTTTGGTGCAGAATTTTTAGGTTTTTGGCACAGAATTCCCCCAGGAGTAGTTTTTAAGTGTAGCCTTACTCAGGGCAGGTCTGTGCCTACACAAGCACTTTTGTTGGTAAAACTTTTGTTGGTGTGAAAAAAAAACATCCCTCTAATGGACATTTTTTGTTTCAATAACAAAAGCGCTGGTATGAACAGTGCTATGTCAGTGGGAGACGCGCTCCTGATGACATAGCTGCTGCTGTTGCTTGTTGGGGTGGTTTAAATATGCTGATGGGCGAGCTCTCTCTCATCAGCATAGAGCGGCTACAGGGAGACCTTACAGCGGTGCAGCTGCAGCGGTACACCTGTGCTGCGGTAACATCTGTAGAGTAGACATAGCCTAAGTTTCCTAGGTCTGAAGAACAGCTCTGTGTAAGATAGAAATCTTGTCTCTCTCACCAAGAGAAGTTGGTCCAATAAAAATATCTTACCTCACCCACCTCTTCTCTCTAATGTTCTGGGACTGACGTGGCTACAACAATACTGCATATGACACTCAGCAAGTCAGAGGGGTAGCCGTGTTAGTCTGCATCTGTAAAAAGCAACAGAGAGTCCTGTGGCACCTTTAAGACTAACAGATGTATTGGAGCATAAGCTTTCGTGGGTGAATACGTGCGTCTGACGAAGTGGGCATTCACTCACGAAAGCTTATGCTCCAAAACATCTGTTAGGTGCCACAGGACTCTCTGTTGCTTTTTAGTTTTGTTGACATCCTCATTGCAGTAAAGGAGATTTGCTTACTATGTGAAAAGCACTATATGAGAGCTCAGTAGTGGTGGTAGTATATTTTATTTATTTATTTATAATGTGGTTTTAGGCAAGTCATTTAGGCCAAAATATTTCAAACAGGAGTGCATAAGATAAGGTGAGCACATTTCTATTTAGGTTAGCTTTTCAGAGTTGCTAAGTACCCACAAATTCCAATGAATTCATTGGGCATTGTGGGTGCTCATTTCTTCTCAGAATTATACTTTAAATGCTAGGTATTATTAGTGTTTCGTATGACTTGCCAGCCTTTACAGTGTGCCATCCTGAGGGATTTTTTTGCAGTTTTTCTGTTAACGTGTTAATAGAGAGTTTGATGCTCTCCTGCATCCAAAAATCTATTTGGTATGGAAGCGGGGGAGCTGTGGAGGATCCAGCTATGGCTCCTTGAGTCTGTGGGCTGATATGCACGGCCAAGCCCCAGCAGCTGTTCAGATTTATGCTAGTTGAGTATTGGCAGCGTGGAGCCTGCCTCTCGTTACCCACGACAGGTCCCCTCTACCAGCGTGGGAGTGGGCAGATAATGCAGGAACTGGTTCTGCCAACTTTATTTCAGCTGAAAGCTCACCCCCACTCCAATGGAGGAATTGTCAACCAGCTAGTAACAAACTGGATCAGAAATGGGAACCTGACAAGGTTTCTCTCAAGGCGTAGCTCAAGCCTGAGCCTATGAAATACCATTGGGTAGTTTTATTATTGACTGTAATGGAAGACTGAGTTCTAGGGGAATAATCATAAAATACCTCTGTATACACATGGGTGTGTGTGGACTTACAGTATGAGTATTCCATGAAATTTGAAGTAGTGAAGGATTTAACAACATGCATTATAGACTCATAGACTTTAAGGTCAGAAGGGACCATTACGATCATCTAGTCTGACCTCCTGCACAACACAGGCCACAGAATCTCACCCACGCACTCCTGTAACAAACCCCTAATCTATGCCTGAGTTATTGAAGGCCTCTAATCGTGGTTTAAAGACCTCAAGGTGCAGAGAATCCTCCAGCAAGTGACCCATGCCCCACACTGCAGAGGAAGGCGAAAAACCTCCAGGGCCTCTACCAATCTGCCCTGGAGGAAAATTCCTTCCCGACCCCAAATATGGGGATCAGCTAAATCCTGAGCATGTGGGCAAGACTCACCAGCCAGCACCCAGGAAAGAATTCTCTGTAGTAACTCAGATCCCACCCCATTTAACATCCAATCACAAACCATTGGGCATACAGGCGAGTCTCATCTTACGCGGGTTAACGTGTAAAGCGAAAACTCTATACTCAATGTATAGTCAAAATTACATTGAGTACTTTCTTACCTCACCTTCCTGACCATGTTGGGTAAATCCAATGGCTGTTTTAAAATGTTATTTGAAGGCATCACTAGAAAAGAACAGCATGTTTTTCTTGAGGTGTAACCCAAATGATTTCTGTAATCTAGGGACATAACACCAAACTACATTATTGCCAAGAGTGAAAAGGTCAGACTAGGGAACAATCAATTTGCAATCAGACTGTTTATTAAAGACCAAGGAGCACAAGGCAAAATCAGTTCTGGGGCATATAGCAAGACAGAAAGACAATGAAAAATAGTCCTGAAACCTTGAAGTTAAAATATTTCTTGTAGTAGGTAACTGTCAAAGGTCAGCTAAAAGTGGTAAGTGTGGTGTTTACATTTTTGTATAAGTAAGGATTGTCAGTCCTCCCCTTGCTGGCACAAGCTTAATTTCCTTTAGATATTTGCAAAGTTTAAATAATTTTCCTGCATTTCTAATGGCAGCAGCTTGGAATATTCAAGTTATAAAGGGTATTAATGTTTCTGAAACATTTTGGATAACTGGAGAGTTGCACTATGTGTGATGCTATGGCTTAGGATTTGAGAAATGCTCTCTCTAGTGGCTAATAGGAAGTTTTCCTGGGCAAGAACTGGCCCCTTCTGAAAATCCTAAATTTCCTTTATCTTTGCAACCATAAAGGATTTTTAAAAATCTTCAAAGTGTGAACAGAACACAAACCAATTCAGTGCTGTCTTCCAGACCCTCCTCTGCTGCCCTGGTTGCCTCTACTTATGCCAAGATGCAGCGTGGCTCTGCTGTTTCAAATCCAGTATTACTCTGCTGCTGCTGCTTGGGAAAGCTTTGAAAAATGTTAAAAGGTGGACTTCAGGGAACAAGAGAGAAAAACCCACAGAAGTCTCTACTAGTCCCCAGTGTCTCCCATCCCCTAGGAAGTAAGAGGCTCTGGGGTAGGGGGAGGGAACAGAGAGAATGCTGCTGCTTTTTCCCCTCAGCCCTAGGGGGGCATGGGCATGTGTATATGAGGCCTATTCATAGAAGGCGTAGCCCTCCAGAGTAGGAATTCTAGTACCTCGCTTATTTCAGTAGGAGATGTAGGCATGCCTTCCCACCTGGGCAGATGGGATGCTTAACTTTCATATCAGTCTTTGGCTAGTAGGTTAGTGCTCTGTCTACCAGTTGTCTAGTATGTCCTGTATTTGAGAGGATGGATTATGGGACTTGTGTAAATGGGTAGAAGGCGTGCAAGCAGACACTCGGATATGTATGTTGGAGAGCGACTGGGATACATTTTTAAAAAGCATAGGTGGGGAGGAGAAATTATTGGGGAGACGGAAGAGTGGAAAATAGTGGAATGGTAGAGAACACAATAAAGGAAGACACATCTAGTAGAGGGAGGCAAACAAGAACCAGCGGCTGAAATCTGAAGCCAGACAAATTCAAGTGAGAAATAAGGCACAGATTTTTAAGAGGATTAACAACAGAAACAGAGTAGCAAGGGAAGTGGTGGATTCTCTGTTTCTTGATGTCTTCAGATCAAGAATGAATGCCTTGCAGGAAGTTATGCTGTGGTCAAACACAAGTTATGGGGCTCAATTCAGTGGTACCTGGGTGAAATTTAATGGCCTGCAACATACAGAAGGTCAGACTAGATGATCTAATGGTTCCTTTAGGCCTTTATTTCTGTGAATCTATAAGAAGTAAAGGAATAGAGGGAAAGAGGAACAGACTGAAAACAATGCAAGAAAAAAATACACCATGTTCCACTGTAAGGAAGATGAAAGGGGGTGGGGAGGGGGACCATGGAGTGAAGCCAGGAGGGCAAAGAAGCAATCACAAAAACGAGAGAGAGATGTAGTAATTTCCATCATTACATGTTTGTAATTAGCATATTGATCAGCATCTGACAATTAACTACTAGTCTTAACTGTTTTATTTCTTTAAAGTGCACGGAACGTGGCCTGTGGTGAGAGGAGGTATGAGGTCACAGGCGTTTAACACACTGGGAAATAGGCTTAGTCCTTTGGCTAGCAGGTGTTTGGATAAAAATGGGTCTTTAGGTGTGTTTTGGGGGGAAAAAAGTTTATACGGCAAAAACCTTATAGTGATCACAAAATTGGCATAATTAAATAGTTTTTGCCGTGCTAGTATAAGTATGGAACACTTTAGCAGCTAGGTGTTTCACAGAATCATAGGACTGGAAGGGACCTCGAGAGGTCATCTAATACAGTTCCCTGCACTCATGGCAGGACTAAGTATTATCTAGACCATCCCCGACAGGTGTTTGTCTAACCTGCTCTTAAAAATATCCAATGATGGAGATTCCAGAACCTCCCTAACCAATTTATTCTAGTGCTTAACCACCCCGGCAGTTAAGAAGTTTTTCCTAATGTCCAACCTACACCTCCCTTGCAATGGGCTAAATTGCAGCTTCTTTGTCCTATCCTCAGAGGTTAAGAAGAACAATTTTTCTCCCTCCTCCTCGTAACAACCTTTTATGTACTTGAAAACACTTATCATGTCACCTCTGTCTTCTCTTTTCCAGAGTAAACAAACCCAATTTTTTCAATCTGCCTTCAAAGGTCATGTTTTCTAGACCTTTAATCATTGTTTATGTATAGATAGATATAAAATGTAGTAACTCTTTTTTAAAATGGAAATCACCACATGATCCAGTCCAATCATTTTTTTTGTTGGGGGGAGAGGAGGGATACAATGGAAAGGAAGTAACAAGATTTGGTCAGGGAAATAACAAGTGCACTTATGGGGAAGAAGGAACGATAGGAGGAGGACTGGGGAGAAGTATGTCAACAGAATGCATATAATGTGATGCAGAATGACTTTAAGGTTTCGTAACTCTTACTAAGCTTAATTTGTGTTTAAATTCTGTGTATGCTAATGGGAGGATAGATATCTTAAGTCAAAATGTTTTGGTGACCTAATACTGAAGACCTAACAAATGAAGATAGATTAAGGGCTTGTGTACCTTACGAAGTTAAATCAACATAAGGCAGCTTATGTTGACCTGACTATGGAGGTGTACATACTACAATGCTCCTCCTGCCGGTTTAATTATTCCGCTACCCTGACATCATAAAACCACCTCGACGAGCGGTGTAGAGCTTAGGGTGTGTAGTTAGAGCGACTCAGCGTCCGTATGGACACTGCATTGCTTAGGTCACCCTAAGTGGCCTCCGGGGGTATCCCACAATGCCCACTGTGACCATTCTGGTCACCGTTTTTGAACTCTGCTCTCCTGCAGCCAGATACACACCCATGGGCCCCTCCTCTTTTAAGACCCCAAGAAGTTTTGAAATTGCTCTTCCTGTTTGCTTGGCATGGACAGCTCACATTGTATCTTCCCAGCTGAGTATGCCGCTCCACGCAGCAAACGCACTTCTGTGGGGGGTGAGGAGGCTGTGGGTCTGTGGCTGGATCTGTGGGGAGAAATCACTGTAGGGACGCCGGGGGAGAGAATCACAAGGACCTCGCTACATTCCCTCCCCCCATTCCATGCATCTTCCAAGGTTGCCACAGTACCTGAGGCACTCCACCCCACAGGAGATTAAACACGACAGCTGCACAGACACACAACTGTGAGAGCCTTGTTGGTGTATGTGTTTGTGAATTCCCTGTTCCATTCCCTTTAAAAATACTTTCCCCTGCATGTCTGAAGTTTACCTCAGCATTAGATAGGTACGTTTGCATGGGTGTGGAATAAAAATCTACTTATGGAAACGGATTTTATCTCTCTCATTCTCCAGGCTGCTGCTAACATTCAAGACAATAGCAATAGGTGCACGTGTATTTTTGGTGTCGGGCCCTCACAGCAGCAGTACAAGGTTCATAGCACACTGCAAACAATGCCAGGCTCAGCACACTACAGCAACACACATTACTGTGGCTCAGTGTTAAAATGCTCCTTCAAGGCCTCCCTCAGCTGAACGGTGCCCCCTCCCGTTGAGTTCCTCTTACAGTCTTATGTTCATAACGTACTGCACAGTACTGAAGAGCAGTGCAGGGATCCATGCTTTCTGACAGAGATGGCTGGCTCGTAGGTTATCAGGGCAGTTGAAAAGCATCTAGAAACCTAGAAAACTACTCTGTTCCTGTCACTGTTTCTCTTCCCCTCCTCCTCTCCACCCCCTACTCTTTACCATTGGTAGACAGCCAGCTCAGGGGACTATTATGTTGGACTTTGCTAAAGTGATTCATTGTTTGCCTTTCTACCAAGCTGGCTTATTTTTTTCCTAATCACTTGTCTGTGAACAGCAAAGATTTCAAGTGTTGTTGCTGGTTCTTTATTTCTCTTTACTTGAACTTCTGGTTCATGAAGATGTACAGTATTGTTCTTTTACTCTACACAGTGTATTCAGCTTTATCTTTTAGAGTCTCTTCTGTTTTTTGGTGCCTTTATTATTATTATTATTATTATTATTATTATTTTATTATTTTAAACTGTCAGCCATAGGCTTTGTGAAGGTCATATGTCACATGAACTTGAAATACTGGATGTTCTCCTGCATAACTCTTGCTTCCACTAACAAGGAGGCTTTGAGTCAAAGTCACCCATCTCCATCATGGATCCAACTTGAGTCGTGTTTTTGTTTTGGTATCCACACCTGACTCCTCATATTTATTTATTTATGTCACTTTTCTAGCTTCATTCTGTCCATTCAGATGAGCAGTAACTGCTGTTGCCATCGTTGCTGTCCTGGTGCACCATTTTATTTTCTCTCTGCTGAATCTTACCTCTCTGCCCCTTCTTTTCTTGTTACTAGCAGAGTGCAAATGTTCAGGTTTGATGCCGTGAATGCAAATGTAGCCTTGTTGCTGTTTGTGGGATGCTAGTTTTTTTGTCTTTTGGAAGAGAAGTAGTCAGCATGGCTAATCTGGCCATATTTTTGTCCACAGTATTAATATAGATATTTATTGGGTATTAGTTTAAATACTTGTTGGTTTTATAATATTACAGAAGTCAAAACCAGTATTTGCTTTTCTAGTATGCTGAAATTAGAAGGAAAGAATAATGTTATTTCCCACTTTAAGTGCCTGTGAATACGTGATAAAAATTTAATTGAGAGAATAATGCAGATATTGCTTCTAGTCATTTTCCCCCCACATATGAAAAACCAGTTACCTCATCCTTCTGACCTTAGGAGCTGTTTAAGTCAGTCAGATTCTGAAGAGATTAATACAGAGAAACCACACTCACAATCCAAGAGGAATTGTGAGTTGAAAGTTTAATACCTGCTTTTGTTTTTAGGGCCATGTAACACTGCAGTACATTTATAGGTTGCCTGTTTATTACACTTTTTTTAAATTTTTTAATTAACATTCCTCAAGGGAGGTTAGAATTTAATAGTAGCATGCACCAAAACTGAAAATATTCAGACACAATAGATGGTTGAGTGGGAAACAAGTTGGTCATATTCTTTAGTGTGTAACTGCAACTCTTTTAGGACCAATTCCCATTGACTTCAGTGGCGCAGGTCAGGTCGGTGGGTCTTGATTTTCAGAATCTAGCCTCCAGCTGTGGATATAAATACTTGTGGGCACTAAGATTTGATGCATTCTAACACCTGTGTTCACAGGTAATAGAATGTTCACACTCACACACCATCCTATGTGTGCGCCCAGGTGTTCTTCTCTTTTGGCTTCATGTGCAGGTTTTCATGCTGATGTATGCATGTGCAAAACCGAGCATGCACAATTGGAGACTGGGTGGCGGTTCCACTGGATATGCTTTAATATCATTGAAAAAAATAACTGGTCATATTTTAACTTTATTTGTGTAACTGAACTGTTTAAAATCAGTATAGTAATATTTTATAACCTTTATGATCAACACAGCTGCCTTTCCATTGTTCATATGTAGGAGGTGATGAATTAGTGATGCAGGAACCTTGCTATAATAATCCTCTAAAAGTGTGGTTCTGTTGATAATGTGTGGCTGCCTACTTCTCATGAGGCTGCTAAAGTCAACTGGCAACAAATTAGCTATTTAAACTTTTTGAATGTAATGATGACTTGGGGTTTTCAGTCCTTGGCTTATGTCCTTGCTTTCTTAGATTGTGCTGGAATGATCATTTCTCCCATTGTCCCTTTTTAAAGCAGACTGGGAAAAAGAGCAGCTTCTTTTAACTAATGGGGAAAATGGAAAAGAGTACAAAATGTCTTTCCTTTTCTCACTCTTTTCAGCTAAAATAATTTCACTTTGTGGAACTGAAATATCACTATTTCAGGTAAGCACTTCCCTTGATTTCTGTTAGATTGTCACTTTCTTGATGTTTCATACTGGAATGTGCTATGTTTCTTGACTTTCTATCTGTAGTCTGCTGAGGCTTCTGTTAAATTACTTCAAAACAGCTTGCTTTGTAATGACAAGAGGAAATTGGCTTTCCACTGAGTCTCAAAGTCTGTGAAAGACTTTAGGGCAAGATCTGATAGAGTCCGATAGAAGACTAAGCTCTAGTTTGAGTGCTTGAAATAATACTAAATTAGTGACATAAGCCACCATTGATGTATGTGAAAATCTCTTTGAATTATATTAAATGTAGCCCTTCTGAAGTCTTGCTGCTCCAAAGGATGAACTCCCCAGTGAGTTTGGGTGATTGTTCCAGAGAGGAAGGACTGTTGTCCATTAATTAGGACACTAGACAGACTTGGGTTCAAGTCTCTTCTCCCCTACATACTTTTGTGTCTTGAGGCATGTCCCTTAGCCTCTCTGTGTCTTAGTTCCCCATATGTAAAATGGGGATGTTAATACTTCCCTACCTCATAGAAGTGTTATGAAGGTAAATATATTAATGAATGTGAAGAGCTCACACACTGAAATAATGGGGGCCATATAACTACATCTCTACCCCGATATAACGTGACCTGGTATAACACGAATTCGGATATAATGCGGTAAAGCAGCGCTCTGGGGGGGTGGGGCTGCGCACTCTGGCGGATCAAAGCAAGTTTGATATAACACGATTTCACTTATAACGTGGTAAGATTCTTTGGCTCTCGAGGACAGCGTTATATTGGGGTAGAGGTGTACCTAAGATACATAGATCATTAAGGTCCGCCAGTTCCTCACAAGAAAGTTTCAAGACTGCAAATATGGGCAGCTATATCCAGTGTGTACTTGATATAAATCTGGGGTAAAGCCACATTTAAACACACAAATGGAGATTTTCAGCAGCCCTGAGTGCACAGCAGATCCCACTGAGGTTAGCGGGCATTTGCAAGCACTCGGTACTTGTGAAAATCCAGCCACTTGTTTAGGTGCTTAAGTCTTGGCGTCTAGCTTTGAAAATCTTGGTTCTGCTCTCAAATGTTTGGTTGAGTATAATTTTTTTAAACCAGTTTTTAGCTATTTAAAATTGGAAACATTCATTAAAACGTAGCTACAAACCGAACCCTCAGTTTTTCTGCTTTTTCTGTGTGGTGAGATTAACTTAGTTATTTGACTTTAACATCTTGTTTCTAGAAGGTACATATCTATTAGGAATGCTAATAATTATCCAAATGAATAGGCTGTCTAGCTTTCAGAATGCAGTCTGTTTAGGGGGCATATTTCACAATCTTATTACTTGTGTAATTTGAAGTTGAGATGGTTACATAAACCTTAACAATTGTAGTGACAGGTCTCACTCATTCCGAAGAGTGAGTATATGGTTCAGCAGTATAAAACAGTAAATTGTCCTTGCAGTTTATTGATCAAAATGTTCTAGCCCTTGAAGAACTTGCAAGTGTGACTTTTTTTTTTCCGTTTATGAGGCAGACTATATTTACTGTGCAACAATGTTCATGGTGTACTTTAAAGGGAAAGTGGAACCAAAAGGCTTATAATTATTAATTGGAGTCTGCTGTCTGTATCTGTCATCTTCAGTTCATTTCAAAATAAGTCCTATTCAAAAGTCCTTTTAAAAAATGTCACAACATCGGGACTTTAATATGAAAAGTTTCCCCTGCTGAACCTATAGGAGACTGAATGAAAAGATGACTTCATGTAAAATAGGATTGTTCACAAAGTAATGGATTTTTTTAAGTTAACCATAACTCTTGTCATATTTTCATACTATTTGAGATCAGAGGAGGGCAACCTCCATTTCCACCAGGAGGAGATTTAGGTGTGTTTTTTACAGACTGTGCCCTCTTTCTTCTCTGTGCAGTAGTACAGGGCTGTGTCTTGGTCAAGGCCATACTAATGAAGGCAGTATGGTTTAAACTGGTAATTCCAAATGCAGTTGTTTAACATTGTTTTACCTCTGGGAGGGGTAAGAAGTCTCATCAATGTGGTGCACATGGTGTACCCATGTTACGTTTTGAAATATGGAGATTTATTAGCTTTGCTGCAGAATCATCCTAGTTAGTTCTCCTACGAAAGAGGCAATGCAGGCCAGAATTTCATCCAGTGATTTCTGCATCAAGCCAAATAATTTGGGGCTAAACTGAAGGACATCTTTCAGAAAGACATCCCATGTTGATTTAAAGATTTCAAATGAGTGGTGCCCTGCAATATTCCTTGGTTCCATTGGTAGTTACCCTTACTGTTAAAAATTTGCAACTTATTTCTAGTTTGAAATGTTTGCGTGTTGGCTACTACCATACCAGGAAGCAAACAAGAAAGTACATTTAACTAAAAAATATATGTATACATAAACACACATTTATTTAATTAAATGTCTGATAGCTTAACTACTCTAGATAAACTTTTTTCTTAAATGAACATTGTCGGATACAAACATCTTTTGTTTATTTTCAAAGTTTTCATTCGGTATCAATCCAGCTCTTGTTAGTTTTCTGACAGCAGAGCGTAAGTGTCAAAAAATCAATCAGAGAGTTTTTTAAATGGATTCTTCGGCCACACATTTGTATAAGTATACAAAATAAAGCCTCCATATTTTAACACTGGTTCATTTGAAAGCTTCCCCAGTTATCTTTCCTGCTGTTCCTTTTGATATGAACTTCTACTACAATATTGTAATTACATGTATTGAACAGCTCACAGTGTAATAGAAATCTTTTCTTCTATTATTGATGACTTTTTCATTATCCTCTTTGTATGTTTGTTTCCTTCCACATACACTTGGAACTGTAAAGATTTCTTTGTATTACCCATCATAGCACATAAACTAGTGAAATAAGTTGTGAAACAGTAGAGAATCTGATGGATAAGCACCTACGTTTTTGGTTAGATACTTTTGCTTTAGATAACATATACTAAAGGTAGATGCTGTTGTCTATTAAGACACATTTCCTAAGGATTTTTCCCCTCATATTTTTCTTCCCAGATGACTTGTATCCAATATAACCCATTACAAGATGTTCCATATTTATAAACCTGGACACTATAAATATATGGCAGATGATTTGCATTGGGAGAGCTGCTTCACACAGAATCTATGAGCACAGGTTATAGCTATATTTGGTTCAGGGAAGCAGAATTGCACGGGTAGGTGTTAGATATTAGTCTGTATTTCATTTGACCAGCCTTAAAATCAAATCTTTCTAACATGGCCATCTTCACTTCATGATATGAATACTGGTTTTCTATCTTGAATAAAGAAGGGATACTGCAAGTCATGAAATTGAGTGTTGTTTTTCCTTTTACATTTGTCCAAATAAAGTGGCACAAACAAGCTTTGTTTACTATAACTCATAAAATAATCCCCATAAATGCATTTTCTTCTTTTACTGATTGTGAAAGTACAGACTATGGAGTACAGACTATGGATTTGCCCTGAAAAACTCTTGCTAGGGGAAAATAAGTCCTTCAAGTTACCTTACTTTTCTGGTGGAGCTATCAAAAATCTCATCACTAACCCAGGCAAGGCAAAATCCTGCATAATATTTATATTTAAATATCATTTTGTCTTACAAGAACTGTACAAACATTAATTGAGTAGTCAGTTAAACTTGTCTAATGTAATTCTTAACTGGGACAAATACTGTTTTTGTCTTATGTTGTTTGTACGTATGAATTCTGTTTGGGTATTTTATATAGTTGAAAAGCAGCGTGGAAGCGTATTTATTCATTGTCCATTACTACTTAGACTCAGGCTTGGGACACTGGCTGTCCAACATTCTGATTGACCTTTCTGATGGCTTCAGAGTCCCAGCAAAGCATGGTTGAGATATCCTATTTGAAATCATCAAAAAATATCTTGTGCATCTGCTAAGTTAAATGGGGAGAGGGGAGTTAGTTTGTGGGGAGTGAATAGGTTGAACAGGCACCTGGAATGGGAGAAGGTGGGTGTGAATTGCTAAAGATGACTATTTTAAATTGTTCCTTCCCCTCAAAGCTTCCTTTTCATTAGCAGATTGTGGCCCTCCAGTCACTTTCAAGCCACTTTGTAGCGTAAAGCTGAATTGGAAACTCTTCAGTCTCCTGAAACTGGCAGACTAATGGCAGAGTAAGCTACCGCAGTAAGAGAATTTTGAAAGCTTTAAAATGGACAATTTGGGATTTTGGAGAACTATGAAATTTCATTTTCCCTTCCTGTCTTCCCAGTGTTAGCTATGTGTAGGGCCCTACCAAATTCATGGCCGTGAAAAACGAGTCACGGACTGTGAAATCTGGTCTCCCCCTGGGAAATCTGGTCTTTTGTGTATTTTTACCCTATACCATACAGATTTCACAAGGGAGACCAGCGTTTCTCAAACTGGGGCAACCCTCAAGAGGATTGTGGGGGGAGTTGCAAGGTTACTGTAGGGGGGTTGCGGTATTGCCACCCTTACTTCGGCCACTCACCTCTGAAGGCAGCGCAGGAGAGGGGTCAGGTGCCCAGCTCTGAAGGCAGCGCTCCACCAGCAGCAGCGCAGAAGTAAGGATTGCAGTACCCTACCATGCCACCCTTACTTCTGCGCTGCTGCCTTCAGAGTTGGGTCAGGACCCCTACAGTTACACCACCGTGAAATTTCAGATTTAAGTATCTGAAATCATGAAATTTATGATTTTTAAAAATCCTACAACTGTGAAATTTACCAATATGGACCGTTAATTTGGTAGGGCCCTAGCTATGTAGAAGCATGAACAACCAGAATAGACTGGTTTGGCAGTCTTTTGTTGAATCTTTATTTTGAAATGCCTGTTGATTGTCAGTAAAATACTCTGAAAGTGAGGAAATGCATGTCGTGAAAGAGCTTAAAATAAATCTCTTTTCATTAAGAATTCCATGTTGTAAGCCAATGGATCTCAAACTTTTTTACTGATGACCCCTTTCACATATCAAACCTCTGAGTGTGACCCCTCTTTATAAATTAAAAACATTTTAAAATATATTTAACACCGTTATAAATGCTGGAGGCAAAGCGGGGTTTGGGATGGAGGTTGACAGCTCGCAGCCCCCCATGTAATAACCTCATGACCCCTCAGGGGTCCCAACCCCCAGTTTGAGAACCCCTTTTGTAAGCGGTCATTATTTGAAATTAGTAATATTAATGGATGCATTTTTTTAATTACTTCTACATCACCTCTTGGCGAATGCAGTTTTATTGATGGATTCCTTTTGTCTGTCTGTGTATGCATTACTCCAAAAAAAAAAATTGTCTGTTAATCTGGTTACATGCCATTTGTAAGATTTGAACATTTATGGATGCCATAGAACTTGATGTATCTTCCTTAATTTGTGTTTGTTCTCAAACTTCACATTATTATTATTATTTATTACACAGATGAAACAATTATTTTAACCCCATTTGGCTCTATGCTGTAGGAAGTACATAGTAAGAGACAGTCCTTGCCTTAAAGAGTTTGATTATTTTATAAAATTATGTTTTAGTAACCTTGTACACGTAGATTAACCATTCGTATTTTGGTAAGTGCACTTTGTTTTAAACCGAACACTAGTAAATTGCAGATTGAAGTTAAGAAGCAGAGCCTCTTTAATAGATTATCCAAAAAAGTGCCTGATTTCCAGAAGTGCTTATGCAAACTGGCAATTTATGCATGCAAATTGATACTGGGATGTATAACTTGCCATTTATATCCACCAGTATTCAGTGTGTATGCTCAGTTGATGTAACTGTATGTTCAGTTACGCAGGAAATGACACAATAATTTTTGAAATTCTTATTCTTAAACAAAATTCCAAAGTAGAGTTGAAAATCTGAATCTTTGAATGTTTATCTGAATTCATCCTATTAAGATTTCCCCGTCACTATTTATACAATGCTTTAATATTCAAGAAAAAACACACCAGCCCATTAATATTTAGAGAAAATATGTGGTGTTTAAAGATTACAGATCTATGGCATTTAAAGCAGGATGGTAACTGGCTGAAAGTCTTACGTGATCCTCTCCAGTTCTTGCTACGATTTTCACAAACGATGACACTTTTCAGCAAGATATCGCCTGCCAGCAGCTGATTGAGCTAAAGGCTATACAGTTACGTATTTGGCTGATGTTTATCTGTCATGGACAGGCAGGGATCTGGAAACTGGTTTATCAGCCCAGGACAATCAATTGCTTTACCAATCCAAAACTTGTTCAACATTTGCGGGTCGAAAGCTGCCATTTCTGAACATCAAAGCACATTGAATAGGTTGTATGAAGTCAGCTTTTAGTTTCACACAAAAACATTTATTCTTTGGGGTAAGATAAGGCCATGTAGAAATTAACCTACTGAAAGTAAGTGAAAAACAATGCAAAGTGACTGGCACAATGGATTGGATAATGAATTACATACCCTCTTTTCTAAGTCAGAAGTTCAGATCCTATCCAGGTTACTGCTAGCTGGATATCTAATAGTTGTGTCTCTACGGTATGTGAGATGAATTGGGGTACTCTTTAGTCTGTTTCATGGTGAGTTAGCATCTGAAATTTGAGCATGTTGTGCCAGCATACTTGGAGTCATTGCTAGTAGTTTCAGCAGAGAGGCCAAAGATTGAATGAACATGAAACTGAACTAGCTTCTCAGGGATAGTGGTGGGGCAGCGTGGTGGAGCTTGCACTACCCGTGTATCCGTTTTGTGGCTAAATGGAAGATTTCATTCTGTGGAGAACTAAGGTAGTATCTTTTCCCAAGCAGCCAATTACCCTACAATTTGAAAACTTTTTTTTTGTTTTGACTATATTAAGGCAGTTTTTCCTGTTCAAATGCACAAAAAATAAGGGGTTTTATTTTTTGGTTTGCTTTTTTAAGCAGACACTTGGAAGAAACCTTGTGGGTCAGACGAAAGATCCTGAGAGTCTGACGGTAATTAATGCTGCATACATATAAGAACTAAAATATCTTCGTTAACTGCAATTTCCAAATGTCTTTTTATATATGAAAACTGTTTCCTTCTGTAAGATATGCTGTTTGTTACACTCCTGTTTAATTATTGTGGTGTTCTTATTCATTTTCTAATGGTCTTTTAATTTTTATCACCTTGTGACATCTCAAGCAACAGGAAACTGGGTAGGGAACGAACTTAATTTGACATCCCTGAGATAACATGCTACTATTACAGAGAGATGAGGGAGCAACCTTTAGCCCTGAGCATTTTATACAAACAAAACAGCAGGAAATAGAGATGATTGTGGCAGTGTAAAGAGTCGAATTTACTCTCTAGAAATAGCCAATAAATGTCTGGTATATTTAGGTTTTGTGGGGGGGGGGTCAAGAAAAGATACCTGACTTTTCCTTTTATTGTACCTTTGTAACTCATCTGAATGACAAACGTGGGTGAGGTAATAATATCTTTTATTGGACCAACTTCTGTTGGTGAGACAAGCTTTCAGACGAAGAGCTTTGTGTAGCTCGAAAGTTTCTCTTTCACTAACAGAAGTTGGTCCAATAAAAGATATTACCTCACTCGCCTTGTGTCTCTAATATCTTGGGACCAACACAGCTATTACCACCTGCAAACAACAATGGAAGATCTCTCATTTGAATGGTAGTTTTTGTACAGTGTACATGCCCACAAGCAAAATATACAGAACTTGTATATGTATAGGCATAACTCACAGCAGGTTTGTTAAGAAGGGGAAATTCAGTTACCTCTAATAGTGTTTCTTGAAAACCTGGCTTGGCCCCATAATTTAAAAAAAAATCTCTGAACTCTTTGAGTACCTGTGGATTAACACTAAGGAATACTAACCCAAGAGTGAGAATCGTGAGTTTATGGTGCCTTTAGAGGAAGTGTTTCCTCTTTATCTCTATTTTTTCCTTACTTTTGCGGGTGCATATCAGTCTGAATCTTTGATTCTATTTGTTTAATTTTTCTCTTTTTATATTAGCTTCTAAGACCAGGGAAAGAAAAGAGAGGCAGGAAATCACCCTGGAACACTTTTTACAGTGGAGATACATTAAGTTTTCAACCACAACTTTCAAATGTGTCACAAACTGAGTATACTATTGCTCGTAGTGGTTACCTATGACACTTTGACCAACCCCTTTTAAAAAATCCTGTTTACGCAGTTTGATTTAAATGACCCCCTGCCTTGTCCTAAAAAACACTGCTCTACTTTTAACAGTATCTGGGTTCTAAATAATGGCTCTTGTAAAAATTTGTTAGTAGTAACATTGATTCCATTAGAAGCCTGCAGTAAAGATGTGAATGACAGTTATCTTACATGCTAGTAAAAATGTCCTTTGCTGGGATTAATTCTTGTAGCTTGAGTTTCATTTTATCCAACTGTCTGGGTTTTTAGTTTCTGTGGGTTAGAAACACAGATAAGTCCCAGAACAAATTGCCTAGGGAGGTTGTAGAATCTCCATCATTGTAGGTTTTTAAGAACAGGTTAGACAAACACCTGTCAGGAATGATCAAGTTATTGCATAGTCCTGCCTTGAGTAAGGGGTTCTGGACTAGATGACCTACACTTCTATGATTCTGTAAAGGGAGACTTGTACTTTTTTTTCCCCTTGGATAAATGAACTTGAATTTAAATATACAAAAAAGGGGTTGGGTGCAGAAAAAGGAAAGAAAATTAGAAATAATTCTTTGTTTTCTTTAACCAGGAAGCCTTCTTTGGACTGTTGGGAAAACAGAAAAAGTGAAGTTTTAAGATTAAAATACTTTTACAGTGATGAGGATTTTGAATTTGAGGGTTTAAAAAAAAAAAGAAAAAGTGTGCTTTAAGAAATTGCCATTTTCCAAAAGAAAACAATCTTCTGAAGCAATATCAGCCAGCAGAAAATGTTTCACACCAACAGATACTGAGGCTCAAGTTCTCCCAGTTCTTGACTGTCAGACTACAAATGCAAAATTCAAGATGTCACACACAATCTCAGGGGCTTTTACAGCAAGGTCCACTTATTGACTTTTTCCAGTGCTTCCTTGATAGGTTGGAGTGACAGAAATACCTATGAAACGGATTACACTTCTCATGTTGCGATACAACCCTGCAGTGAAGAAATAGATTGCTAAGAAGTAAATGGCATAAAACCCAAATCTATCTTCAGCTATTAAAATGTGTTGCTTTCCACCCAAATGCAGCCCTGTGTGAAAGAGTGTGAAATATATATGGCATACTCCCAGGGATTTTCCTTTGATTTTTTTCTGACAGAAATGTGTGGGGGGGGGGGGGGGGGGGGAAAGAGAGGAAGGGCTATGGGGGAAAGGGGAGTTAAGAGGGAGAACAGAAATAAGAAAATAGTCCGTGCTTTTCCTTGTTTTACTCTTCCCCTTTTCAGCCTTTTAGAGTTTCTTTAAAGAGACTTTCAAATGACTTCCCCTGATCCTTGCTCACAGCCTGGTTCCTCTATGGTTTGTTTTTTATGGATGGACAAGTGTGCATTGGTGCCTCTGGGAGTGCAACTTAATACTGCTGTGGGCAACTAGATTGTCCACAGCAGTAGAGCTGTGGCATAAAGGGGAGCGGGAGAATAAATAATAGAACTGGCAGGTTGGAGATGCTAGTCGCATTCCATGCCACATTAAAACATCCTGCTAATAAGTCTCAAGGGGAAGAATCGGCCTGGAAAATGTAAGGTTTCTTTAAAAACCTGTTACCATAAAGCCCTTTGTGGTGTTTGTCTTAAGGCTGTACAGTTGTGCAATAGCACTGGTAACGTCAGTCAGTGCTGTATCTTATTTTTACCTATAAGATGCATCATGGTATGGAGTGTATGATCCCTGGGATGTTTTTCCTGTCTACAATATGTTGATGAGGTTTTGAGAATACTTGGAGTAAGTGCAAGTGAGGGGACTTGTATCCTAGTGTCTTCTGAGCCCTGGGTAAAAGTGAGGAGTAAAGACTTGGAGGCTTTCATTCATTCTATTCACCGTAGTCCCACCTATCCAAAGGTCTTTGTTTCCATTCTGATTAAGATGATTTTTTCTGTTTTATCTTCAAGCATGTATTTAGTATAACTGAGAACTACTTAGAGCTGGGTGTTAATTCTAAGATTAGTGTCTTTTCTGCTGTTGGTTCATTAGTGTTTTTTTCTTTAGCCTATAATCCATCACAAATGATTCCAAGTCATCACTTTTAAGATGTTCTTGAAAGAGAAAAGATCTTTTAGAGAGGGGCATGTCTTTTTCCTTCACTCAATCTCTTGTAATTACTGTCTTTTACCTGCCCTTATCAAGGCAAAAGATCTGTTTTTCAAGAGCTTTAATGTAACTTTTTCATGTCCCTTTGCTCTGCAGAGCTTTTAATATGGAGTCAATTTCCACTGATTTCTAAAGTGTATAGATAAGCAACAAATGTATATAATAGTAGGCTGTTTTCATTCATCATCTTCACTAGTTCATTCATCACATGGAGTTTGTTGTGAAAAATCCTGACTGAAAGCCCATCTTGGTTGAAATTCAGGGTTAAAGTAAGATGGTTGCGCAGTACTTTATGGTTTGCAAACGAAGGTGTGTCTCTTCTATAGAAGCATAGTCTTCCATTATTTCTTCGGGGATTTGTTCTGGTGCTGTGCTGTCCATTTTGCCAGTTCTTCTGATTCTGAACCACGCTCTTCTTGCTGTCTCCGTCTGCATACCTCAGCTCTGACTTCATACTATTGGCATGGATCATTCTTCTCTTTTTTTCATTTTATTTTTTGATGGTAGTACAAAAACAAATCTCACTGTGTACCATGCGCAACACCTTTTTTTATCTGATGCTCTCCAAAGGTCTTATCAAACATTAATTACGCTTCACAACACTCATGTGAGGCAGTACGATTTTTTTTAATATCCATTTTGCAACTTAAAAACTCTGGAGGCAGGGGTACAAGGAGGTATGGAACTTGCCCAGGTTGTTCAACATGCTAGTAGTGCGTTTGGGAATAGAATTGACTCCCAGCCTCTTGCTTTAACCACTAACCTCACTTTGCTTTTTGTTTGTGAACGTGCGATATTTCAGGAAGATCATTTTTCATACCTACTGTTGCTTCATACTTAAGTAATTTAAAGCCTTCCTGATGACACCTATTTTGAAAGTACATGCTTGCTGCATCCAACCAGAGAGCGCTAATTGAACAGCTGTAGTGATTAATACATTTAATTTACTAATTGTAATAAATGTAAGGATTTTCTTTTTTCTGCGGCGATTGTAATTGCTATCAAATTCTGAAAAACTCCTGGAGCATTAATATTTTCTTTTGGTTTGCCTAAAAACTTCCCTCTGTCAGTGACATAGAAAGCTATCATTTTAGTATTGAGAGTAAATTCAAACATAATCTTCTGTTATGGCAGTGGATATTAAGGAGTATACCATAGAAAACAAGAATTTCTTTGAGATACACCTCTACCTCGAGATAACGCTGTCCTCGGGAGCCAAAAAATCTTACCGCGTTATAGGTGAAACTGCGTTATATTGAACTTGCTTTGATCCACCGGAGTGCGCAGCCCCGCCCCCCCCGGAGCACTGCTTTACCGCGTTATATCCGAATTCGTGTTATATTGGGTCACGTTATATCGAGGTAGCGGTGTAGTTTTGCTCACAACGATTATCTGTGCACTAGTTTGAAATTTTAAAATGTTTTGTCAGAGTGGGCTGCTAACTTATCTGTTTTTTTTTTTTTTTTTTTTTAAATATGAAACGGCAACAACTTTTCCTTGGAAACATTTTTGTTTGGGAAAACAAAAAAACAAACAGTGATAAAGCACTACTGAAATATGAAAACTGTAACTTGTTCTGTTCATTAGTAATTATAGCATATTTTAGGAGAGAAATTTTTAAAGCCTAGTTTGAGAATAGAATTGTTACCTTGAATAATATCTGGAAAACCTTTCAAGAAGGTTAAGGTAAAAATTTTGTTCTTTTTACGTGAATGATATTTGCAAGGCATGATAAATGAATTAACTAAAAGACATGAGCTTATTTTTTTTGTACCCTGAAAGTCAGACTTGTAAATTCCCTATTGAGCAAGAGAGAGAGAGAGAGCATGAGGAATGCCTTCACAGATGTAGCCAGGCCTTGACAAAGAGATGTACTTCTCAAATGCAACTAGTAGCCACAGCAGAATGTCTCAAAGCCAGCTGGTATGATCAAGCTTTTTCTTCCAAGATAGTTGTCTTCTAACCTGAACAGTTTGTGTTGTTATTTTCTACCTTCTCTTACAGCTGAAATAATGTTTAGCATTTATATAATGTTATGCCCATTGAAGACTTGTAAAAAAAAAAAAAAAAAAAAAAAACTTATTCTTTTGGGGCTCATCAGATAACACAATGGCCAGAATTTTCAATACATGAGATGCACCTGAACAGGCAGGCAGGAGCTTAATCAAGCATGTGAGGAATTTTAAGAAGAGTGACTTAAAAGCATATAAAACCTACTGTATTCACCGGAGTTATGGGTATGAGCTTCCGGCCCCTTGCCCAACAGGGATTTTTTAAACTAGATATTAACTTCCCCAATACTCAATTCCACAGGGAACTGGGATTGCTCTTCTGTTGGATGAGGGCGTAAGTAGTGCATCTGGATTCGCCTTTGCCTCACACACAGTAGGGCTCAGTCACTTGCTGTTGGAGGTCCTGGCTGATGCTGCATCCTGGTTGCAAAGCCTCTTCTAGTCTCTTCCCCCTCCCCACCCCCAAAAATCTATCTCAAACTGCATCTGGCAAGGCAGAGGATCAGTAGCTAAATGCTGCAAGGTCACCTCTAATGGGTCTAATCATCTCTGAGACTCCATTTTCATTGCAGTTGTTTTGGCTTCTGCTCTAGTAGGGTATGTGAGGGGATGCCTGGCAGCCGACAGTGCAAATGAGAGCTCATGAGTTAAGTACCTTAGGCCTGGTCTACACTGGGGGGGGGAGGGATCGATCTAAGATATGCAATTTCAGCTACGAGAATAGCGTAGCTGAAGTCCATGTACCTTAGATCGACTTAGAATCACTTACTTTGCGTCCTCGTGGTGCGGGATCGACGGCCGCCGCTCCCCCGTCGACTTCGCTTTCGCTGTGGTGGAGTTCCGGAGTCGACGACAGAGCGATCGGGGATTGATTTATCCACATCTACACTAGACGCGATAAATCGATCCCCGATAGATCGATCACTACCCGTAGACGTACCCTTAGTTGGAAGCAGAAATCAAGTAATGTTTGGGAAGGTTTACACTGATGTTGGGATCAGGAGTGAAAACAAGGGGAAGAAATTACACAATTCATATTTGGTCCTCAGTGTAAATATACAGTAAGGCACCAACCATTCCCAAGCACTCCTCTGATGATGATTGGCCTCTACAATACTGAGCTACGATACTTTTGTGTCTATATTTGCCAACTTTTAGATCAGCCACCTTTTTTTAGTCTTATAAGTAGCTGTTTCTCCTTAAATTGGAAAGCTGACATCTAGTGGACAGTAGTTCCCGCAACTTGTGACGTATAGTACTGTAGACCCCTGTTTCATCGCTTTTAAATTCCTGGGGATATACATTTCACTCTGTAATCCTTCACTCCAATCTGCATGTGTGTATGTATGTATCTGATATGTATATTTACCCATCATAAAAAATTGAGCTGTATACTGGTGGCAATTCATTTGTAGAAGATTGCATTAACGTTTTGTTGAATGAATTCAGCATAGGAATATTTTGAAGACCAAAGAATCCAAATGAAGAGTGTAAAATTAAGCTCCCAGGATTTTAATGTTATAACTGTGCTTGAACACACACACAGAGGAAAAGAGGCGGGGCGGCTTTTTAATGTCCTGGATATATCTGAGGGTATGTCTATACTACCCACCAGATTGGCAGGCAGCAATCAATCCAGCAGGGGTCGATTTATCGTGTCTAGTCTAAACGTGATAAATTGACCCCCGGAGCGCTCTCTCATTGACTCCAGTACTCCACGAGGACGAGAAGTGCAGGCGGAGTCGACGGGAGAGCGTCAGCAGTCGACTCACTGCAGTGAAGACACCGCGGTGCGTAGATCTAAGTACGTCGATTTCAGCTATGTTATTCAAGTAGCTGAAGTTGCGTAACTTAGATTGATCCTCCCCCCAGTGTAGACCTGGCCTAAGAAACCTTCTCCACTCTTGCTAAAATATATGCTATAATTCAAATAGAAATTAGGGGCTTGATGCAGGAATTATTGGGTATGGTGTATAAATCAAAAAGTAAATGTATTGACTCTGAAGATCATAGAGAAATAGAAAACAAGTTGAGACACTTGCATGGTGGAATTATTACCTAAAACCAGTATCAGAGGGGTAGCCGTGTTAGTCTGAATCTGTAAAAAGCAACAGAGGGTCCTGTGGCACCTTTAAGACTAACAGAAGTATTGGAGCATAAGCTTTCGTGGGTGAATGCCCACTTCATCAGATGCAAGACTGATGCGTCTGATGAAGTGGGCATTCACCCACAAAAGCTTATGCTCCAATACTTCTGTTAGTCTTAAAGGTGCCACAGGACCCTCTGTTGCTTTTTACCTAAAACCAGGTTATTGTAGGTATTCACTATAAGCATTTTATTCTTCTAAAATACTTCTCACATTATTTAAAATGTGAGTTCTGAGCCATTTGTAATTATTTATGTTCTGCAGGAATCACTTTGTAATATACAAAACCTCACATTTCCTGTATAAAAGTACATGGCTTTTACGTGTCTTTAATCAGTCTTTTGTGTCCTGTGTTCAAACAGATGGATGTTTCTGTTTGATTTAATGTAATATCTAAAACTCCAGTATTGCATAAAAGCCATATATTGTTGAAAGGTGGACATATTAACATTTTTTGTTATTAGTATAAAACTATATAAGGATAATCAATGTTTTATGTCCTGATTTTAGAGATCCAAATATTAATATAATAAATAATCCTTTCTGTTATGTCCAGCTGGGAGGTGCCAGCATGCCTTCAGTGCTTTTTATTTTGTCAGCAGCTGAGAAATTATGGTGGTTTATCTGCCACCAGGGCAGCAGTTCATCTCTCCATAAGGACACAGATTGTAATTAAACCACTTCCAGGTAGCACTGCTGTCATTCAGGCTGATGTCCCTTTTCAGTTAACTCTTCCCGTTTTCTATTTGACCATTTTAATATGGATCCCAAGAAGAAATGTTAGCCAGCCTGCAGATATTTCTAAAAATATGGCAGTGCTTGGTTAAATGTGTGAGAGGGGAGCATGAGTTGGTTTGTCATGGAACATGTAAAATCTCCCCCCCCCCCACCCCATCTTCCCCTTGTAAATGTTAACTAAAGTTAATTTTTTAAAGAAATTGTGTTGACAATGAAGGTTCTTCCATATTCACTGTAAATTGTAACACTCTGATCTGGGAACATATAAAACCTCAATTCTGTAAAGATTTACCCATATGTTTAATATCAGTGGGATTACTGATGTGTTTGAAGTTGAACATGTACAAATGTTTTGCAGAATCAGGGCCTAAATGACATTACATTTATTTTTTACTTTAGATCATGGAATATATAAAGAAAAAAATATAGTAATAATGGAAGTGTAACATGTACAAAAGCAAGGAAATTTGGATCTAGAGTAACTTATCCAGATAAGTGGTATGGCTTATGGGATAGAGGAAAAATGTCCAGAGGGTTGCACAGCTTTGATGGCAAAGCTATCTGGTCATGTGGTTTTCCCGAAGCAGGTTTTATTACTAAATTGTTGTAATTATTTGTTTCTTCTACAACCCAATGGGTGCTAGGTGCTTTCAGACACTAAATGGCTGATATTGTTAGCAGTGGACATGGAGACTTTATTCTCTCCTGGTAGTGGTGCCTCTAAGGGCTTGTCTATGCTACCTGCCGTATCGGCAGGCAGCGATCGATCCAGTGGGGGTCGATTTATCGTGTCTAGTCTAGGCACGATAAATGGACTGCCGAGTGCTCTCCTGTCGACTCCAGTACTCCACCGGAGCTAGAGGCGCAGGCGGAGTCGAGGGGAGAGCGTCAGCAGTCGACTCACCGCAGTGAAGACACCGCAGTGAGTAGATCGAAGTACGTTGACTTCAACTGCGTTATTCACATACCTGAAGTTGCGTAACTTAGATTGATTTCCCCCCACCCCCCAGTGTAGGCCAGGCCTAAGTCAGTGTTGAGGCTCCTTAGGGGGGAGGGGTGTGGGGGGGGAGGGGATGGTGCATGCTTACATTTTGTCTGTGCAGTATCCGTTATGTGGATAAATAGGACTTCAGTCTCCAGGGGGCTGTCACTCTGGCACCTTTCACCACCACTAAATTCACTTAGCCTAAAAACAAAATCCAATTATATTTGGAGAGTGTAAAGTGGAGCCAGGCCGGCAGCCACCTGATGTGACTGATATAAGAATACTTCACCACGTTTCTAACTTTGTTCATCAAAGCTGTTCATGTTGGACGAGGAAGCTAGAGAAGACTGTTCACAATGTTCAGCAATAGTCCGGCAAGGTCTTTAATAGTATTTGAAGCTTTAAAGAAAGAGCTGAGGCATCCCAGCTAAAAAGTGTGAAGCTGGAACAGCTGACCATGTAATAGTATAGAAAGGAGTAGACTTCAGGCCCGCTCCTTTGAGCTCACAACTCTGAAATGCCCTTTTCTGCACTTTTCAGTGGTGCACCTGTGGCACTTGCTTGTGATCTTTTGTTTTGTTGGCCTTTGGTTTTATGTGCATAAGTCTCTATCTCTCTCCCAGCCCCCCTGCCCACCGATGGTGTATATATAATGCATACACATCTGTATAATTTGTAAACCTTGTATGGTGAGGTTGGGAAGTTGTTTCTTCTGCTGCTGCTCCTGGACTCATATGGCCACACTGGTCATTTGCTAGTTCCTTTAACAAAAGGTCACTAAACCAGAGCCAATCGGGAATAGATACCAAACCTTTTAAAATGTGTTGGGATTTATTATTACTTTGAAAATTTAACCCTTAATTAAAATAATTTTTTTCCCTACTCAGATATAGTGTGTGTATATAATGTCTGAGAAACTTATTGTATGTAAGACAACTATTTAATATTTAGTATGGTGTGGAATTTAAAATAAAGCAAAGAATATTTTTATTAATGTAACAATTTTATAATAGTATTTTTAGGTAGCACAGAAATGCATAAAACCATAAATATACTGTAGAAATCAAACCCAGTAAATTTGCAAACCTGTGTTGATTTAAATAAGACATACACATCAAGCCAAGATCACCCTGTGAGCCTTGTGCAGCATTTTAGTATCTTTGATAGGTTTCAGAATGTTTTAGCCACACATTTGAAATGGCATTTCCCTAAAATGATGCCTAAATAATTTCCATTTCTCCTAAATAATTTTGTTTATTGTTAGTTTGAGGTGACCATGAGGCTTAATAGTGCAGTTGACTGTTGCATGAACTGTTCATAATGAGCATTTTGTTATTTCTCTTTATTTCTGTAGGCTGTTCAGTTAACCTCGAGACGATGGCTGAACCTGCAGGAATACCAGAGTAAAAAACTGATGGCAGACCATGGGGTTACAGTTCAGAGATTCTTCGTGGCTGACTCTGCGAATGATGCCCTGGCGGCTGCTAAGAGACTAAGTAAGTTGACTAGTAATGGGTGATATCTCCTTTGCTAGATACCACCCTGGAAAATAAATTGCTTTGTAATAAGTTATATTAGTTGCACACAATCTTAAATTTGATGTTTATTGTAGAAGTTTGAAATATCATCCAGTCAATAAGTGCTTATTTCATTGCACATGTGAAGCAAGCTTTATAACAGCAATATTTTTCAGAGCGTGGTTTTATTTCCACCATAATGTTATTTTGTAAACAGCATATAACATGGAGTCTTTAACATTGCTTATGTCAGTTTTAATACATTCAGAATCAAGACTGCAACATTATGAGGGTCTGCTATAGAAATCATTGTGATGTCATGAGCAGGGTCATGACTTCGGGAGCAAGGGACAGAAACAGATGAACGTCTTTTAAAAAACAACAACTTTGTTTTCAAACAAAACTCTGTTCTAACAAAGGAAGAAAACAAGTATAAATAAAATTACTTTTAAACAGATTTATATTTGTGTATAGTGGGTTTGTTCATATGCAGAATTTGAGCCACATAAAGGTGAGTGACAAAAGTTGTGTGACAAAAGCCAGGAAAGGAACCCAGATGTGCTAAATCCAAATTCTATGCTTTGTTCATGTTCCGTATCAACATTGTGGCGTACCTGCAGGAAGAATTTGGCACAGAGTATTGAAATACACAGTGTTCCTGTGTCACAGGGACTTCGGCTCAAACATGACAGAGTAGCTGTGCTATTCAAAGAGAATGTGGTTTGGTAAATCACCTTACTTTTAAGCATTTTAAAAAAAATCTGATTAGTAGATATTTCTATTCGATAGCAGCTTGCCCTTTTTTCCCCACTCACCGTTCTTAATCAGAACAGGTTGGCACTACAGCCATCATATTACTCGTGGATAGTCTCTCTTCCAGCAATTGTCTGTTTAACAATAAAAAAGCTGTTTTTTGTCTGATGTTTCTTATCTTTATAAGCTATTTAAATATACCGTTTAGTTAAATATTCTCAAATCTTGCACACAAGAAAGTAAATTAACATGGTTATATCAGAGACCTGAACTGACCTCCAGGAACTAAAGGGTATTAATATAATGGTGTGGTGAATCACTTAACATCATTAGAATTGTGGACTTTTCAGTAATTGAAACTAATTTAAACCTTTTGATGTTGACAGAAGTATTAAACCCTATTTTTAAAAATCATTTCAAACGAACATTAAATGTTTCCATTTTGGTCATTATGTAACTTAAAATGACAATGATGTGACCTATTAGGTGTCTGATATATATATGATTTGTAAAAAATTGTCTGCATAAGAAGCCCTTTTGTAATACTCGTATATATTTGTTGTTGAAACCAGTTTAAAACATGGCTTGTCTCAAAGTGCAGATATTATCGTGATTTGTTGTGCAGTATTTTAGCTTGCTGATTATGTGCTTGAGATTCTTACTGTCAGCAATCTCTGTACAAAAAGTGCACCTTAATATTAGAAAAGCATGGAACATGACAATGCAAATGTTAAGGCAGAATACTTCTGTATGCATTCATTTTAAGAATTTTTCAGTGTATTTCAATACAGTAGTCTCATATTAACATGTTAGGGAAAGAAATGCCAGTGGGAAGTATCTAAAATATTAATCTGCCCAGTCAAATACTGGAATAATCAAAATAACTTTTTTCAAGATTTGTTCATTGAAATGACCATGCATCCTTTTAGTTTGAATGGACCTCTGGATAGTAAAAATAACTATGTATATTAAAAGAAAAACTTAAATTATCGTGAGACCAGATTCTGCCTTGAGTTATTTGTATACAGCTTCACTGGTGCATTGGAATTGGGTCTCAAGTTTGTAATCCAAGTCAATGTCAGTAAATGTGAAGTTTACCTTCCTTGAATTTGTGGAATTCTGATCATAGATTCTTCTCTGGAGTCTCTTACTATTGACTCTTCTGAGTCAGAATTAGACTGACCGCAGTGGAGTGAGAAGTATTCCTTTTTGGACACTTTCTCAGATCATTGTCTCCATGACATATGGGAATGAGGATATGGAGGTAGCTATTACCACGTCCGAGGTAGAAGCCAAACTCGAACAGCTTAATGGGACTAAATCGGGGGGCCTAGATAATCTTCATCCAAGAATATTAAAGGAACTGGCACATGAAATTGCAAGCCCATTAGCAAGAATTTTTAATGAATCTGTAAACTCGGGTTGTACCTTATGACTGGAGAATTGCTAACATAGTTCCTATTTTTAAGAAAGGAAAAAAAGGTGATCCGGGTAACTACAGGCTTGTTAGTTTGACATCTGTAGTATGCAAGGTCTTGGGAAAATTTTTGAAGGAGAAAGTAGTTATTACCATTGACCTCAATGTCCTTTGGGGGTACATCTATACCCAGCCGCTAGTTCGGCGGCTGGCAATCGAACTTCTGGGTTCGACTTATTGCGTCTTGTCTGGACGGCCGCGGCCCTGCTCTCCCCGGGTGAGCGCCGCCCCCCTCCAGGAGCCGCCCCAAGCACATGCTTGGAGGGCTGGTGCCTGGAGCCGGCCCTGGGAACAGCCTTCCTGAGTGTCTGGCTGGTGAGTCTTCCCACATGCTCAGGATTTAGCTGATCCCCATATTTGGGGTCGGGAAGGAATTTTCCTCCAGGGCAGATTGGCAGAGGCCCTGGAGGTTTTTCGCCTTCCTCTGCAGTGTGGGGCACGGGTCACTTGCTGGAGGATTCTCTGCACCTTGAGGTCTTTAAACCACGATTTGAGGACTTCAATAGCTCAGACATAGGTTAGGGGTTTGTTATAGGAGTGGGTGGGTAAGATTCTGTGGCCTGCGTTGTGCAGGAGGTCAGACTAGACGATCATAATGGTTCCTTCCGACCTTAAAGTCTATGATTCTATGATTTCCCCAATTAATCCTTCTGAAGGCTGCTTTATATTTCATGCTTATTTTGAAAAACACGACTGAAGCTTTATAAATGGATAGTCAAGGCCAGTAAGTTGTTTGGTATCCTAATCACAGTCATTTTCATAGAGATTACCCATACTCCTTTTGTTTAATAAGGTAGCAGTGCAAATGCATACAAACATTCTATTCCATACTGCTTCTGCCCTTCTTGTTCTAGGCAGCTGGATAGAGATATTTAACCCCCAATGGAAATTTGAAATTTTTTTTGCTCTGGAGTTCTAGGGATTTTTGTTCTAAATGCAAATCTAGGATACTGTTTTGTAATCCCAAATCCATCCATCCTTTTTACCTCTCCTCAACTAACAGTCATGATAGTGACAGTTTCCCCAGGTAACACAGGCAAAAATCTGTGCTGTGGTAGTTTTATCAGATAAGACACAAATTCAGCATCCCTGAGACACTCTGTCTGCTATTTCTTAAACTCTTTCTCTCTCACAAGTTCACTTTCTATAGTATTGGTTCCAGTGGAGCTATTGTAATATAGCTACCTTCCTGCATTTAACTTGAGAAGAGGTGCTATGTGGGTGAAAATCAGGAAAGAGAAAATGGAGGAAAAGAAAAGGATTTATAATAGAGACAAAAATAAAAGCTTGTCTAAGCTTACTTGCTTATAAAAATAGATAGGAGTTCATTTGAATAACAGTCTTGTTTTTTGGCATATTCACAATATATTAATGATGTCATTGATGGTGGCATGTAAATCACAGGAATATTGATCTAGGGAGAAAACTGTATTGAAAATATTTTTTATCATGGAAAGAAAAATAAAATATAAAAGCAGAAACTAATTCTCTGCCACCTGCAGAATGTGAACTGTATACAGTGCTTTTACTGAACTTGGCTAGCTTGTCAACACTTTCAGCTACCTAAATGTTTCCATCAGTCAGTGATAATTTACTCTTTTGTCATTTTGCATCAGAAGAATAGACAGTTACTGTGCAGTAAGGGAATTGTGCTTTATAATATGAAGAACAGTTGCATGTTGAAATGATTGACATACTCATCGATCCATTAAGTAACTAACAATATCCTCCTCATCATTCTGCATGTTGTACTATCATTTTGTCATAAGGTGTGGTCTGAAAATCCAGCAGCAAGAACATAAGTTCTGATGATGGTATATTGATCATTACATTACAGTTGCAGATCAGTGTCACATTTATCTGTTTTATGTTTAGTCACTTCACTAGCATCACTTGGGGTCATTCCACAAAGGGCACAATAAAAAAGATTTACCTAACTGAAAAAGAATGGGCCAAATGGTCCACCAAAAACTGCCTGCAAATCAAAAAGGAAGAACCTACAAGAGACACCAAAAAGTTCAAAAATGAAGTGACCTGATTAGAAAGCTATCACATGAAAGCTTGGATGCAGCTTTGGAAGGTCTTTGATAGAGATATACAGGGAGGTATTCCATAGATGGAATTTCTGAACTGAGTAGCTCCTAACCCCAAACCTGGTCCTTGTTCAGACTTCTGGCTAGAGAACAAAAGCATTGTACTCTGATAAGCAACTTTTTATGATTACTACACAGGTATATGAAGAGTAATGATAAGTATTATATCATAATGTGACATATGGTAACTACCCTCAACTTAATGTGCTGGGTCTTTTATCAAAAATTGGATTATTTTCAGTTTTTCAAACAAAATACACAGTCAACACTTACTCACACATTTCCAGGTGAAAAATAAAAGCTAATTGCCATAGCATTCATATTGACTTCCAAGGGAGTTTTGCATGGTAAGAAACACAGAACTGGGCTCAAAAGATTTCGTTGCTTTTTCATACTAAACAATTCTCAGGTGTAGCTGTTGTAGAGGCACTATTTGCAGAATGCCAGAAAGTTCAGCATTATGTAATTTTATGTTTCAAGTCAAGATTTCTAAGTTTCCAAAAGAAACAGATTGTAGTATTTTCACACATACCACAGTCTTGCTTGGTCTGCCTTGTAAAGAAACTCAATGGATAAACAAACTACCTCAATTAAGCACCTCTCTTCAACACAGAACAAGCTGAGGGATTTGAGAGTCTGTTGTTTGTCTGAAATACTATATATGATCCAAATATTAAATACAGACTTTTGTGTTTTCATGCTTTTCTATATATTGGGGACAAGTCTCTGCTTCTGAAAAGGAAGGAGGAGATGGATGAGCTGTGGATGATAAGCTAAAAATAGCATTATTAAAAATATTTGATATGTAAAAATCAAACCGTTTCCAAGGATCTTCAGGAATTAGATGCTGCAGTCATAATAAGAAACTTGTAAGAAACATAATAAGATCCATTGTAAGAAACTTTACTTAATGGTAGATTCTGCATTTGATTTTACTGGGTGTAAGCTGTCATTGCTTCATGAACACCAACTTGCCACTTGCAGAACAAGATAAGTCCTCTGTACTGGTTCAGCATGCTCAATCTAAGTGTCCCAGGAGTGGACTGTCTTTATTATTCCTTTGAGCGATAGTAACGTATTGATGTCATGTAATGCTTGCTGACCAATCGTATTCAATACTGCAAATTCAGAATTGTGCACCATCTATGCTATGTATGGATTAGAGCAGTGATACTCAGACTTCAGTGGTTCAGGAGCCAAATTAGCTATCAACAGTACCCTAAAGAGCCACGCTACTGAGAATTCATTGTTTCATTTATTCTCTTTATATATACACACAGTATAATATATAATATATAAAATATATAATATTATTCTCACAGCAAAATGACTGATCAAGTATTATTTTCTCAACTACAGTTGGTTAATAGCATGGTAAAAGCATCCTTACTGGTGGTTAATTAAATCACAGTATTTTGAAATCATGTGCAGCAAAGAGCCGCAGGAGACGGATTAAAAGAGCCAATTCCGGCTTATGAGTCTGAGCATTACTGGATTAGACTATCTAAAATATAAATATATAGAAGCATCATTTTAAATCACTAAAAATCTTTTGTGCCATGTGTTAGGTGGAGTGTATGTCTGAGATGTTTGTGCAGAAGATATGTTATAGGGTACAGGAGGAAATTTCACAGGAGTTGTGCCACCCAGTATTTGTAGTGCATATAGAGTGAAAAACATAGGTAATACTTATCAGAGAAAATGCTGTGCTGAAGTGATTCTGAATACCACATGATAACTGGCTGATCTGAAGGTGTCACATTCTTAGTATTAAAAGGATGGAGTTGTTGTTAAGGCACAAGATTGTGAAGCTTGGAAACTGGATTCTGTTCTGTACTGAACTAGACTTTCCTCTGACGATGATGACAATATTAAGTTGTCCTAAGGCATAAAATTCATCTTTGTGCAAAAGGCATCACTTAAATCCTTCAAACGGGGCTCAAGGCTGTATGTGGTGCGTAGGCCAGCGTGGATTTGATTTAAATCATCACTGATTTTAATCATGGTTTAAATCAGTGAGCAGGGAAACTTTGTTTTGCATATGTATTTTTTAGCTATATTCCTGTAGAAAGGTTGATTCTCCTTAGTTGGTAAACATTAAAAAGATTGATTTGCAACTAAATGCAGTCTTTATACTAGACTAAATTTGGGTTTTCGATTTTGCTAATCAGAAGGCTATACTATATTTCTACGTATTTTAAGTTATTACATAAATTACTATACATTTATTCAGATTCTTAATTTTTATATTTTTTGATGTTGGAAAATGGTGAAAAAGGCATTTCTTCTTTACTTATGATTTGTGTCAAACAGCATTTGGATGGAGATTCGACTTCTGTTAAAAATGCACAAAATATTTTATTAGTTAAATAATATCAAACAGTAGGTGGATAAATAAGGGCGGGGGGAGTAAGTTAATCAAAATGTGTTTTGCATTTAAACCTTTCTGATTTATTAAATAAAGGAAGTACCTGTAGTTAGTGAATTGACCTGATTGCTTCTGTTATCATGTCCTTCAAGATTTTAAAACTAGTAGATCTCATCCTTTCACATCTCATTTTTGTTTATATATTGGGAGACAGAAACAAGCTTTCCTGCTTTTTCAACTCCCAGTCATTGTCTTAGCTATTGAACTAAGCTAGTTGAGGAAACTGAAATGAAGAAAATATTCTCTCTGCATCTACTGCTGTCAGAAGCTGCTTTAGCATTTCAGAGAAGTGAATTTTGCCCATCGTGAGCTATTCCTACATTCTCTCAAGTCTTTTTGTCTGGATCTCAGTTTGGTATAACAATACTTCTGGTACTTCTATACCTAGAGAAGATATTCTTTATCTCCATTTCATTATACATGTTCTTCCATGTATTTATGATTCAAGATAACAAAAAAAAAAAAAAAAAAACCAAAAACAAACAAACCCCCTCTCTGTTTATATAACACTCTCTCTCTCACATGCATATATGCACACATGTTCTTTGTAGCTTCTGTAGGCCAACCATATCGCAGGCACCAGAGGCTCCTTACATTCCTCCATTGCGGCCTTCCCCCCAGCTCCCCGTAGTATGCTACCATCTCATCCCATTTTATTTCAGGGATGCCTGCAATCCTCCGCATCCTTCCTCATACTAGGGTTATGTTCTATGCCCCCATTTTGTCCTTTCCGCCATGCCCGAGTCTCTTTGTGCCCCCTTATTCACACCTTCAGTATATGCCAGGGATTCTGTGCGACCTTCATATCCTGTTCCCTCTGCATTCTAGGATCCCCAATTTTCCCCCCTCTCCCCCCCACAACCACCACCACCAGGAGTTCTGTGTGCTCTTCATTCTCCCCTTTCCCTCATCCCTCCTTCTGCACCATGGCAGGGTCTTTGTGGCCCCCCTTCCCCCCCACACACTTTCCCTCTCTGCTATATGACAGGGTCTGAGAGTCCCTGCATCTGAAGATTTATCCTCTTGGAGACCAAGGAACCACTAGCCAATATCTTAAACAAAATTTCTCTCTTCAAGGAGTGTTTCAGAAATCCATATTTTAGGTCAAATATTGAGAGGAACTCTATGAAAGATTGTTTTCCCCTCAACTGGGATTGGTCCTTTTCTGATAGGGCCATATAAAATTATTTTAAGTATTTATTATCTGTATTTCCTGACACCTCCAGAGCAACGCAACCGTGAAACCCCAGCGGCTTTTACTATATATAAATAATAGTAATTTTTACTGTAGAGTACATAACTTACTTTTCTTTGGGGACTGTTCACTATACAAGGCAAGAAGAAAGTTCTGTTTAAAGTCTATTGAATCATGAAGGAAGTGGAAGGTAATTTCTATCAAGAAGCAGAGGGGGGGAAGGGGAAGCACAGTCTCCTGCCATATTTTAATTCTTCTCCGACACTTCCTTTACTTCTTTAGCATGATATTGGCAGACCTGACACAGTAGTTCAGGTTAAAAAGAGAAAAGAAAAAGGAATGAAGTTGTACAGGGAAGGCAGACTACAACATGTAAAACAGATCAAACTGTACAGCCAGCTGAGTAGATGACAGAACAGTGGAAGAGAACAAGCTGTTTAAAGAGAACTTTAATGACATATGGATAGTCTCTATTGTAGGATACTCACAAAGGAGCTCTTCATAATATAACACAGCTTTCACCTGAAATTAATCTGAAACCAAATGATCACATTCTTTCAGATAGCTGAATAGAAACAACACTCTTGATTGCCTCAGAAATTTCAGATTACATTATCTGTTTCCTTTGCACTAATAGATTAGAAGAAATGTTTGGAGTAAATGCAGATACTTTATTTACCATATTTCTTCAGAAGCCACCCAAGATGACACATGACCAAACTGAAGGCCAACTTTTGACTTCATATGCACACACAGCACCCACTGACTTCAAATGGATTTGCCCACTTGTATCAGAGAGATGCATTTTGTCTTTAGGGCATTAGGGATCTAAAAGATCATTTAAAGAATTTTCAGCCCTCTAGCTGAATTTTTGTAACCCCAAATTCAGATATTAAAGAAAACAGTGCAGGATCATTATGAGATTAGTCATCTGATACTAGACTAACTTTAAATATTGTTTCACATAGAATGTGGTTCAAACATCATCTTCAAAAATGTGGACTGAATACTCTTGTGGAAAAAAAAAGTTATACTAAGAGCCTCTGTTCTGTTCTTTGAGAGGTATACCCTTTTATCTTGACATGAGTACAGAAAGCATGCCTTGGGTCTACAGCTGAAAGAATTGCTGAGTTCTAACTCATGCAAAAGCTTCAGAGATGGAATACAGCGGAGACTGTATTTTCCAATAGATTTGTGGCCAAACAAAATGAGGCTTTAAGCTCAACTCAATGGCATTTCTTAGTCTGTCTGTCTAATGCAATTACCCAAGGTGGATAAAAATTGATGATTATTAAAAAAATTGTTTTTTATTTAAATCGGTTGTTTTGATTTTAATCAGATTTTTATTTGAATTAGTTTAAAAAAAACAAACATTAGTACTTATTTGCTGCCACCTTTAAAAAAGTCAGACCACTAAACTGCTGGAAGTCACTGGCTAAGGACCGGGAATGAGGGTGTGTGGAAGTGCTAAATCATTTTCTGACAGCAAAAGCCTCTTCTGCAGGTGCAGAGAGAATATTTTCTTCATTTCCGTTTATTCAAGTAATTCATTTTAATGACCAGTTCATTCAAAGTTAAGAAACCAGTTGGAAGCTGAAAACGTAGGAAAACTTATTTTCCTTTTAAAAAGCAACAAAAAGTCCTGTGGCACCTTATAGACTAACAGACGTATTGGACCATAAGCTTTCGTGGGTGACTATCCATTTCCCACAGAGGCATGCGTCTGACGTATTCACCCACGAAAGCTTATGCTCCAATATGTCTGTTAGTCTATAAGGTGCCACAGGACTCTTAGTCTGGATCTGTAAAAAGCAACAAACACGGCTACCCCTCTGATACTTATTTTCCTTTTGTAATCTATGAATGAAAACTAGATCATGAGAGGATGAGATCTACTAATTCTAACATCTTGAAGGGCATGGTATAACCAGAAACAATCAGTTCCATTTGCTAGCAGAGAATACTTCCTTTGTTTAATAAATCAGTTTTAAATGCAAAACATGTTTAGATACATTTATAAAAAGTTTATCAAGCACATTTAAGGTAGTTTTATTTATTAAAAAATTAAAATGCTATTTTTGCGTATTTTAATTGAATTCAAATGTCAGCCAAACAGAGTTTGACATAAATTACTCCTGAGGGAATTCTGCACAAAAAAAAATTAAAATTATGTGCACAATATTTTAAAATTCTGCAAATTTTGTCAAATAAATGTGGCTCCAGTATGGCACACTCTCCTGGCTGCATTGAGGTGGGAGATCACCCCGAAGCTTTCCCCCCCAGCCCCCAGTACAGGGACTCAGCAGTGAGACTGCACCTGGCTGTGACACAGTGCAAGGGGTTGGGCCTGCCCCAGAAACACCCCAGGGCCCTGCCCCCCTGTGCCAGACCCTCAAGGTGTGGGTGGGCAAGCTCAGCCCAGCAGGGTCCAAGTGTGGAGGGGCTTAGTGTGTGGGGGATCCCAAGTGTGGGGTGAGAGGTTTCTGTGTGGAGCAGTCTGGGCTGCAGGTGGCTCAGTGGGAGATCTGGATGCACAAGGGCTCATTGGGGGGTTCCGGGTGCAGGGACAATGGGACTCTGCAGGGGGTGCAGGTGATTGGCGTTCGTCACAGTGAGGGGATGCTGCATGCTGGGCTCCCGCTTCTCCCCACGATTCCCCTATCCCCTTTTCTTCCCCCATCTCATTCCCCTCCCCCCACCTTAAAAACATGGAAATCAGAAATGAAAGGGGAAGTCTTCAATATTCATTGCTATTTTCACATTGCCATTAATGCAGTTGGGTAACACTCGATAAAGCATTCATTTTAATTTCCAACGAATACTGAAAAGCAATACACCCTTCAGTTTCAAATACAAAAGAATCAGATTATATATAAAAAAAAAATTGCAGTACATTTTAATGTACACAGGCCTTCCAATCTGGGTTTTTACTTCCATGGGCCAAATTGGGGGGGGAGGAGGGAGGAGTTGTACTCTTTCAAACATGATCCACTAATTGTATCAAAATGAGATGCTACTCTTTTTAAATACATCCCTTGATATTCGTGGATTAGTTAAATGTTGAAAATTAACTTATTGCCATTGGACATCTGAGTTGTCTACCATCAGGCATTGATAGGAGTGGGTCATTTTTAACCTCTCAGATCTGTTGTTTCAGGCTCACTACATACTGAGACAGAAATTACTGCATTGATTTTGTTTCATGGTTGCATGGTTTTCTTCCAAACTAGTGTTTGAGGCGTGGGCTACACTTAAAACTTAGATCAACATAGCTAGTGTGCTCAGGGGTGTGAAAAATCCACACACCTGAGTGCCATAGCTATGTTGATCTAACTCCTGGAGTAGACTCAGCTAGGGCGATGGAAGAATGCTTCTATCATCGACCTAGTCTAGGTCCACACTACCCGCCTGATTTGGCGGGTAGAGATCGATCTCCTGGGATCAATTTATCCCAGATAAATCGATCCCAGAAGCGCTCCCCGATCGACTGCGGAACTCCTGCTCACCAAGGGGAGCTTGCCTGCGCCGCGTGGACCCGCAGTAAGTAAACTTAATTCGATCTAGGAAACGTCAACTTCAGCTATGCTATTCTCGTAGCTGAAGTTGCATTTCTAGATCGATCCCCCACCCCAGTGTGGACCAAGCCCTAGTTACCAACACTTGGGGCAGTGGAGTATCAGAAACCCTTTCTGTCATTGTAGTCTGCGTCTACGCATAATGGGGTCACAAGTGTGGCTACAGTGCCGTAGCTATGCTGCTGTAGCACCTATAGTGTAGATATGACCTTTTTTCTTCAAATGAAAGATGAGTTTCTGTAGAAAAAGATGGGACCCTGGAAAAAAGAAGTGCTGGGTCATTGACCTTCTGTGGTCTAGTCCATTTTGAGCCCTGTATCTAATCCTTCCATTACCGTGCTGCTTTGCCATTTAATTTAAACATGGATGAAAGCAGCTTTCAGAAGCTTCATTGAACGATTGAGTGATTTAATTAAGAGAAAGTAGGTAGCTGAAGAGTTCAAAGCAGGTAAGTCCAATACTAATTCAAAGCATGTCTGCTCAGTCAGTGGTCATCTTATCCCTAATAGAATACACTATTCTGACCAATCTTGAATATTGTTGAATTAGTTTTGTTTGGAAAAGACACTGGTATGTGTGTAGATATTCCTAATGCTTTGAATTCTCATTAACCTTTTGGTTAACAATATTGATAATATCCAATAGCTACACTTCGTACAAGAAGAGAAGCGTTTCCACAAATGTGGGGCCTACTTCTCAATAAAGAACATTGCTGTTATGATTCATTGCTTCTTAACTGCAGTCTTTAATATAAGATCCCTTTTAAACTCAAAATACTGTGAAGTTCCCAAAGAATCTGGATAGCTAGAATTGTACGCATGGCTGAGAACATCTCCCTGTAGCGAATTATATAGAATGATTGCTCCACTGTTGCTATTTAACCCGTGTAACAAACTGCATACAACTCACATAAGGTTGGACAATTCTTGTTTGATTCAATGTTCAAATTCTTGCAGTTTGGTGTGAAACAGGCATGAAATAACCTGGGACTGTTCTTCCTGTGAAATGTGATCAATTTTGATAATATTGAGGGTATTGCTGGAGCATCTGGTTTTCCAGTTAAAATATTCACCACCACACATTTAGCAGGTATTTTGGGCATTTCTGTGTAGTAACCTTTTTCATGGGCAAAACTTTTTGAATAAATAGTTTATTTGGCAAAAATGAAGTTTTGGCCAACCTAAAACTCTTCCCGAATTTGACATGAGAAATTTCAGCCATTCACAAAACAGCCAGATGCCCAGAAGGGGATGGTGGTGCTGTTGCTGCTCCATTATAACCTTTAGCCATTCATCTGGGATGTGAGAGATCCAGATTCAAATCCCTACGCAGGAACAATGGACTTTCCAGTTCATGAAGAATTCCAAAAGTGTTTTAGATTTGGTTTGATCTGAACCAATTTTTTTGCTGATTCTTCCCCCATGCCCTCCAGAACTGCCACTGAACTGGAAAAATCGGCTATTTTCCCCAGCTATTATTCCATTAAATAAAAAAATAAAATATTAAATATATGGAGATATACCTATGTCATAGAACTGGAAAGGAACCTGAAAGGTCATTGAGTTCAGTCCCCTGCCTTCACTAGCAGGACCAAATACTGATTTTTGCCCCAGATCCCTAAGTGGCCCTCTCAAGGATTGAACTCACAACCCTGGGTTTAGTAGGCCAATGCTCAAACCACTGAGCTATCCTCCCCCCCCAATTTATTTTATAATTCATTTTTAAAACCAAGTATTTGTTTTCCCCACAACTCTGGATTTCATATTCTGTGGGTGGTGAAACCAGGGAGCAACTCAAGTGGTTCTGTAGTTCTCCTGCCCCTCCTCAGTAATCTAATCCTCTTCCTTTGCAGTCACTCTGTTACCTCAACTCTTCCTTTGAATACTAGCTCTCCCTGCATCTTGTTCAGGTGATTCATCCTCTGTTTCTGGGCTCCACAGTTTGCCTCTGCCTGTATCTCTGTTCTCATTTCCTCTTGCTCCCTTCCGCGTTCCCTTTGCTTGGTCCAAGCCCGCTCCGTTACACCCCTTTTGTAGTCTTCTCTCCTCTGGTGTTTGTTGCTTTCTTCATCACTCCTATACTTGGGAAAGTCTCGTCCCTTTTTAGTGCTAAACGACTTACCCCTGCCCCTTCACATCCTTCTTCCTACTGATCCTGCAATAATTCTACACCATCTCCAGATCATGCTGCCACCAAACAGTCTGTCTGTCTGACTGAGCTGCTTCCTACACGTTTGAGCTACACTACACGTTGCTCGAGGCAGAGGTGTAAAGTTTCATGCCCGCTGCTGGCACTTGATTACCAGTAGTTGTTATTACTAAGGAAAATAGTCTTCTCTTTACATGTTCTCCTTACAATAGCTTGCTGTTGGGCAGCTTTTCCAGAATAAGAAAGTGTTTTGCTACCCGTGATACATGGAGCAGAAAAAGGATTAACATCTCCCCTGTCTCCCTACTACTTTCATCATTTAGTGCCACTTTTAAACTGGAATAAGAGTAATGAAAGTAACAACCTGCATGATACTGTTATTTACTCTAATGTAATTTTTCGAGGGCGGCTGAGTAATCAATATGTCTGTGATCCAATTTATTTACCCCATCTACTGGGAAAACCTCAATCATGGAGATTCAAAGGAATTACGAAAGGTGTTTAAAGGTTGTTTTTACTGAAGTCTGCTTTACTGAAATGTTGCCACTCCCCCCTTCCCTTTTACAGACTGTGACGGGGTTTTCTGTGTTGGTGCGCTTCTGTCAACTTTTTGGAATGTTGCGTTTCTGCTGCCCCTATTTTCCCCCTTTTTTCCTCCACGTCCTCCTTTTGCCTCCTTCAGCTGACCATTTTATGCTGTTGGGCATTGTTTCACAGAGGTAGAGCTGATTAATACGGGACATTGGCCACGAGCGAATTAAGGCATTGTGGTGTCCTTGGCGCATGCTGCACAGAGCCTCCCTTTGCTTTTCCTTATGCAGTGGCTCCACTCCTGCTGCTGCTTGAGGTGGCTAGATAGATCTTCGGATATCTGAGCATGAAAAAATGCTTGTACGTGTGTGTGCAAAATTTCTGTGGGCTCGGGCCGTTGCTCTAACTGCACATGAAAATGACCAATTGAAAGTTGAAATGGCCACTTCTGAGCACAAAAGTGGATGCATTTGCACAGCTAAATTCTGAAAATCTGCCCCTGAACTTTGTTACTTAATTGCAATGTGTTTATTTTAAAAGGAGTACAAAAAAACCCACAAGTGTTGAGAAGGATTCAGTCTACACTTTGTTGCCAGGCTTTACATCTGTCTTTCTTTCAACTTTAAAGTTAAATATTTTTGCATTTAATATTTTAAATATAAGATTCTTCAAAGGCTGATAGAAATGGAGTTAATTTTTAAATGCTTGATTAAAAGTAAAACAGAACAACCATTTGTACTTTTTGTTAGAAAATGACATGCGAGGCAACAGTAAGCAAAGTTCAAGTATGCTTTTTGTGTTTGGTGTTTTATAACTATTTTTAGTCATCAAATGTCTTCATATTCAATAGATTTATAGTAATATGAGTTATAGGTAGGGGGCTAACAAATCAAAATCTCATTTCAGATGTTTGACACTAATGTTGTGCTGACTTATTGTTTTCTGTGTTGGATTTCTGATCAAATTATCAAAACTGCTTGGAAGTAACAAAACAAAGAAAAAAAATCAGTTAGAAATGGGATACTCAATTTCATATTTTATGTGTCATCGAAAGGATTCTTAGCTGTTAAACACAACCCCTTTAAATATATTTATTAAAAAAAACAAAAAACAAAGTTACCAAAAGCATAGTTCTCAACATAAAAGTTTAAAAAGGCATGTAAGAAATGCAACATGTTACTAAAAGAAGTCAGGTACAAAATGATTTTATTCCTAACTTGTCCTGCCATATTTTACTGTTCAGGATAGTCCTGCAGCTGCAACAATAACCAGATGCAGAATTGAGAAGCAGCTGCATGAAATTTTCATTTTGTAATGCATAAAATTAGAAGCATTAAACAAGCTTTATGTATAATATGGAAAACTAAAACCATTGTTTTCTGTGCACTCTTAGCAGCTGTTTAGGAGAGAGAAATTGCACCTTCTACATTTCTCAGTAGCCATCTGTTTTAAATTGATTTGGGGGCTGATTATTTTTAAAGTAAGAAAATGCCTATTTTTGGCAGGGAGGGGTTTTATTTTGGCTTAATTTGGAAAATGTACAGCTATTAGTTTTGTTTTCTTTGTAGTTTGTAAAGCCTTATTGTAATACCTGTTTGTCACGTTGGGAAAAATTTCTGAACCCTCTCCCAGCTTCCCACCCACCCAGACTCATAGGGTACGTCTATACTTACCCGCTAGTTCGGTGGCAAGCAATCGATCTTCTGGGATCGATTTATCACGTCTTGTCTAGACGCGATAAATCGATCCCGGAAGTGCTCGCCGTCGACGCCAGTAATCCTGCTCCGTGAGAGGAGTAGGCGGAGTCAATGGGGGAGCCTGCCTGCCGCATGTGGACCCGCGGTAAGTACCTTTAAGTTCGAACTAAGATACTTTGACTTCAGCTACGTTATTCTCGTAGCTGAAGTTGCGTATCTTAGTTCGAACTGGGGGCTTAGTGTGGACCAGCCCATAGTGACCACATTTTAGCAGTGTACTTTAAGCAGAGTACTCTCTCTCAAGCGGTGTGGTTCCTCAGAGTTGTGACATAAATGAGTCTTGGTCTGTTTTTTTAAAACTCGGTGTTCTTTATCTCCTAGCTGTCTGTGTACATTCCCAGGTGTACGTGGATAAGAAGTTTCCTAATGGCATGAACTACAACAGTACTGAAAGAGATGTCAGATTGTTTTGACATTCATTTCATTGTCACTTTTATTTTACTGAATGATATAGACAAGATGTAAAGTAACGGTTATTGTCCAGAAGCCAGCCTTTAACTTTTGAGTGCTTTCTCCTTTAAGACAGCTCTATTTATTTCATGTTAAGCCTGATCTTTGTATTTGTACCTTTTTTCCCCCAAATAAAAATATTTTTGGCAGCATGCCTGTTTTTTTAAAGCAGTTCACTACTGAACAGTGTCAGAAAAATGCATCTCCAACCCCCAATCACATCAGTCAAATGGTAAAGGTTAGATCCGTCAAAACGTTACTTCCGTGCTTCGTGTGAGATCACTACCTCCTCGTCACCCACACTGTAAAGTAATCTTAACTGGTATTTTACAAANGAGATCACTACCTCCTCGTCACCCACACTGTAAAGTAATCTTAACTGGTATTTTACAAAGGTTGGTATGACTTAGGAAGGCTGCTTTAGCTCTAAAGATAGGAGCAATTTGAGTTGATATTCTGAAAACATCAGCAGTTGAGAAATGTGATCAGCCATAAGAAGCTGTGATTTTATTTTATTTATTTTTTTAGCTAAACTCTACCTAAAATGCTAAAGCAGTTTTTAAAGTTAAGGATGTTCTGACGTTTCCTTAATCTGCTGCTTCATATTTGAGAAGGCGCTGTGAATTTAAAATGTTTATCTATATTACTTCAAATATTTACAGTTGAAAAAAAGTAAAACATTTCAACACTTTGAATATAAAATGTCTCTTCATAACCCCGGTGGATTCAATTGGGAGGTTCTTGGCTCTCTGTGAGCTGAGGGGTGAAAACATTATCTAACTGCCTCCATTACAGTGTATTTTAAATGAGACTATAACCCTCAAGAATATCTTCATGCAATGTCCAGCAAAATATTTTGTGAAAAATATATCCAGAATAGTTTACAAAATTTGATTTTTTTTTAAATAAATGTAAATAGATTTTGTATTGTTACAACAAATATGGTGGTGAAAATGTTACATAGCTTTGTTCTGTATCCTGTACATTCTGCTACAGCTTACGTCAACCATTGTTTCTGGTGTCATTGTTAAGGGGTGAAAACTTTTTCATAATTTCTGAACGTAGTCAGAATTTTTTTTCCTTGTGGAAAATTTTGATTCTTTTTGCCAAAAATTCAAAATCTCACAAAAAAAAGTGATGCGGAAATGCTGTGCTTCATGGGAGTTGTACTTTGGGTCCCTCGTGCCCTATTCTCCTCTATAGGTAAGCCTCCCTGGTTGGACTACATATCCCACCATGGTCTCCCCTCATGGCAGTGCACCATGGGAGATTGTGGGTGTGGTGCATCATGGAGGATGTAATATGGTCGGGGAGTCTGACCCATAAAGAGGAATGGGGACATGAGAAGACTGAACTACTGCTTCCCTGAGGCACTGTAGCATAATCCAAATAAAAATATTATGGTTTTAGGAGTTTTGGATTTTCAATTAAAAATTCAGACTTTCTATGGAAAGCGGACACATTTTGAGAAAAACTTCGTTAAATTGAAAACCCAACCGAAATTTTTTGATAAGCCTTAATGGTTACTCATAATAGGCATGTGCACTTCATGGTGGGACCTTTAAAGTTTTAGACATATGTTTATAAAATGAGGGGAAGAGTGAGTGATTTGATTCATTTAGAGCAGGGGTTCTCACGACAAATGTTTTGGTGGCCTCAAAGTGCAGCCAGTACCTCTTGCTCATGGTCGCTCTGACAATTTTTTCTAAAATACTTAATTATTAACGTTAGGAAAAACAAACAAATATGCACATACACATGTCCAAGACGTAATTTATTTATATAGGTGTTTGGTTTTTTTGCTGACTCAGTAATAAAAATAACGTACAATTGTCTTTATTCTTTACTGGACCTAAACAGAATAGAAACACACATAACGTGCTTTGCCCATTATAGTTTTTGTTTCTTTTGCTTTTTTTTTTTTTGGTTGCTTTTTTTTTTTAAAGGACTTGCTAGCTGGTAAGTCTGCTGCTATGAAAAGTGATACTTGTATGTTAATATCACTTTTCACAGCCATCCAGCTAGCTACTAAGTCTGCTGTGAAAAGTGATATTAACAAACATACAACTATCACTTTTCACAGCAAGACCAGGGACAAATTAAGCCCTGAACGGGGAGATGGGTAGGAAGGCCAGAGGTGATGGAGGGGATGAGCCCCAGGGCTGGAGCCTGAAGCCCTGTGTCTGGGGGCGGGAGCTTGCCACCGTGCATCTGGAGCCCAAAGCCCCGCGGCCTGAGCCTGATGCCCGCCACCCCAGGGTTGAAGTTTGACCCCACCGTCTCTGGGAACTCTGCCTGCTCCTCCAGTGTTTGTGTCTCGAGAAGGTGCTGATGGCCACAGGGCTAGAGGCCACTGGTTTGCCCTCCCCCAATCACCGCCCAGGAGGCTATGGCTGCAAGAAAAGCCTCTGGCGGCTGCATGAGAAACGCTGATTTTGAGAGCTTAACTCTTATCCGTTGAAGTCACTGGAAAGATTCCCATTGACTTTAATGGGCTTTGGGTCAGACCCATAGTGACCATTTTCCCCCTCCACCCCTCTTTATCTACTTTATTTTCCTAGTAATTGTTTTCCTACATTTCATGTGTATTAGGTTTGTGTGATATGCTACACTAGAGATTAATGGACAGACAAGCAGAAATATCATCTAAATTAGGATTGTTGTGACAACATCCAGCATCTTGTTACCATAGATAAAGATTTTGCAAAGGCTTTTATTTTGGGTCACTTTAAGATGAAATACAGTCAGTTTTCTTTTGATTGGTTGCATTTCCACTATTTGTCTCTAGTACATTGTTGCATTTGTTTTGTATTTGTTGGAGTAAAATAGCCAGAGGAATATGAGATTGACTAGTACAAATGTAACTGTCTTAGAAAATGTTATTCCTCCTTGTCAAATTCTGTTTGTTTTTTCTTCTATGCTGTCAGGTTCATCACTGCTTCCAGTTTCATTTGTCTTTCTTTCAAAGTATCACATGGTTTCAATATTTATAAATATGTAAAAAAAATCTGATTTTTGTCTTTTTTTTTCTGATGACTTTTCCCATTTGAGGCCCAAGTTCTGGTAGTTAGGTACGTATCTAACTTTAAGCATATAAATAGTCCCATTGCCAGCAAAGGGACTACTCATGTACTTAGACATGCTTAAGTTACTTGCTGAGTTGTAGCCTAACTCTATATATACCATAGTACTTTTCAGTATGTTTCCTTGTGTCTGTCTCTAATGTGAATTTTTTGAACATCTTAGAGAGGAAATAAAGTTTAACTTACACTTACTGTATGTCTCTCACTCCTGTATCCTTCCAGTTTTAGTTTTGTGCAGCTTTTTCATCTGGTTGGAAGTTTTAGACACTTCCAGAAAGATATGAATAAAGATTTATCACTAGCCTATCTCTTTTCAGTCTGTGTTCTTGCAGTTTACTATCCAGCATATAATCTTAAGTACATAGCATCATACAGAACTTTAAATGGTCCTTTAAAATACCATAGTTGAATGAAAAAAGAAAAGCTAAAATCAGCAACATTGAATATAAAGGTAGAAACTTTAAGGACTAAGTTCTTAGATAATGTGTAAGCAGGGAGTGAGTGCTGCACTTTAGAAGTACATCTCTACCTCGATATAATGCTGTCCTCGGGAGCCAAAAAATCTTACCGCGTTATAGGTGAAACCGCATTATATCGAACTTGCTTTGATCCGCCGGAGTGTGCAGCCCCGCCTCCCCGGAGAGCTGCTTTACCATGTTATATCCAAATTTGTGTTATATCGGGTCGCGTTATATCAGGGTAGAGGTATCCTGTAAGATGCCATTCCGGCTCCCCCAAAAAAGTTCTGGCAGGATTTGAGCACTGTGTGTAAGGTGCAGTATGTTATGTATCATTGTAAATTGCTGTGACACACGAGTTAATGGTCTAGAAAAGGATTTAATCAGATGTAGGTTAAAGAATGTATGGTGCAGTGTTAATTTACATGATTTGTCTTCCTGTGAGTTGTTTTACTTATAATCGTCTCTTGGGACATCTCATTAGCTAGATACCACCACCACTTTAATTCCTTTACGGTCACTTGCAGCCATTTACCAAGAAGTAATGAATTCCACCTCTCACACAACTTTTGAACTTGACCTCAAAAATGGGAACGTTAGAGTGGAAGAGAAGGCAGCAAAATGAACAAAACATCGTGCAAAAATGTTGCCTGTTAGAGAAAAATGGGCCTATGCTATACCTGACACTTCAACAAAATCTGAAACTGTTTCTTGCTCAAGAGAAAAGTAATAATAAACTAACTGTAGCATTCTTTTCAGCAGTTACCCCTTCCAATTTATAAACCCCAGGCAGACACAGTTAAACGACTCAGCACAGGACTTGAGAAGTGGTTGTTTTTTTTTCTCCCTAGTGTGCTAAAATAACTTGCTGACCTATAGCTAATAAAATATTAACTACTTTTGTAATTTTTGTTGGAATGTCAGGGAGGGCATAAGCTTTTGAGGATTAATAACAGCTGACTTTAGGGTTACATTCAGTTCACATGTCACTTAAGCAGCAGCATATCTGAACCTAGAAATGTGTTACTGGACCACAGTCATAAAACTGGTGTATAGCTCTCTGCTGCTGACAAATGTAACATCCATTTGATTGGGTCTTGCTTTCTTTCAGCTGATTGGTATTCTAACCACTCTACGCATAATAAAAATGGACATTTGGGACATAACAGATGGGTGAATGCAAGACCTGTAATGTGCCTAAGCACCCTTCCACTTTACTGATCCAGAAACATCTGAATTGACTCTCTGCTCTTTCTGTATCCACAGTTGTTGTTTATTCCCTGTTTTCAAATTCCTCTTGAGCAAGGAAGTGAAATTTCCTTCACATATCGTCCCTTGCAGAAAGCTGGAAGTTCTATGCTTACATTGTGGATGGATGGTCAGTAAATGACTCTCTATCTCTGCAGTTTGGAGTGGGTATTTTAAAAACCCTCAGGGATATTGATTCCCAGTGTAGTGGCTAGTACTGCAAAGATAAGCAAAAACAGAGCTGTATTTCCTGAGCTAGACCTGAATAAAACTGACCTTTGCTGATCTTCACCTTATTTCCAGCCATCATAGCTGCTCATGCTATCTCAGCTGCCAAGTTGAAGGGTAGTGGGGCACATATTTAATGCTGGCTTTTCATTTCTTTGACTTTCACCATCACTGTTATTTAGAAACTGACGGACCTGTCTATCCTCCTCCCAGTAGCAAAATAGCATCTACAGCTTCTGCCACCAACAGCAAAGGAGCTGTTTGAATTTTATTGCTGCCTAGGATTCACCAGAGCATTGCCAGCAATATTAAAGGCACCACTTCATCAGTGAGAAAAGCACAAGTCTTCCTTCTCTAATACCAGGATGAATGGCCCCAGTATCTCCTACTTGATTCAGTGTCGAAAGGTCAGCTACTGTCACTATGATGCCAAGAGCAGCTCTGTTGTATTAACTTAGATGAATAAATGTGCCCAAAGAGTTAAAGATGTTAACATAGCCCAGTCAGTGTCCAACATTAAACAATTTTAAACAAGGTTCAGTGTTTGATATCCAGAGACTTCAGCCTGCATAGCATGATGGTGCAAACACCTATACAAAAAAGAAGGAAAAAAGCTTTTGAAATATTAAGTAAGTCTTTAATTTTAACAACATTTCTCATTCACGTTCCTTTTCTGAAGGGAAAAAAACCCTTTTATGACCGTCTCTTAGATGGGGTTAAAGATGCTAATAAGTGTTCTTTTGGGGAAAAGAGAAGCGAGCTGAGAAGGGCTAAACTTGTCGTTTTTGTTCAAGTCAATCCCATTTCACAGAAGACAAAACAAGACAAACACACACAAAGGGGAAAGAAAAGAACAGCAAAGATAGAAACTGCAGCTACTCTCTCACTCCTAGAAAAAAAACAGGCACAGCACAGTGGTCAGCCACTCTGGGATTTGGCAAACTTGTACCGACATTGGGCTGTTTAGGGCATTGCTTTTAGGTCCTTCTCTCTGTTCACAGGTTTACAGCAGTGTTGCAAAACATACAGTGCTGGCTGGCTGACCCAGACTCTTACTAGACCGAAGGCAAAGGAAGAGAGATAGGAAAGGAAAAGGACACGCGGGGCGGGGGAAGAGATAACAATCTGACCTCCTAGGTGGCAGGGATTCAGCCAGTGAAGTCCCTGTCTCATCTGGGTCCCTTTCTCTGGCCCAGTCTGACTAGAACATTTCTCAAGATGACATAGGCCTGTGTCCCAGTAGATGTTGGGGGTGTTAGCCATGATGGTGAAGCTCAATCCAGTAGCCAATTTTTCTTCCATATTCTCTTTCTTTGAGGACTCCAAAAGGGAGTGATGATGGAATAGCCGATTCCCTCATTTATTTTGTCTACCAATAGATGTAATTTCCAGCACACCTATTTTGGTTCATTGATTTCCAGTGCTGTACTCCTCTTGTTTACCAATCATAATCTTAACACAGTCCTCTAATTGTATCAGTAGGTCTTTTGGTTTGAACTAATTCAATCTTGATCTTTTTTTTAGCACCTTTTCTCATTTACATTTGTTACAGGTTATTGTGACATCTTATGAACTCACACTTACTTTGTACAATTGAGCACACAATTAGGATAAATTTGTAGGTCCAATTAATACAATAACTCAGTAGGTTAGAAACTAAAATATCTTCCGGTGCTAAAAGAACATGATAGAAGAGACTCCTGGGAGAGTCTGCAGTTCACTGATATCTTCAGTAATGTCTGAGGTGAAGGATGAAATTGTTTCTTATAAGGATTTTGCCCTTCCCCAAAATATCCAACACTTTATTCTGAATGCGATTTTTTTAACCGGTATTAAGGCATCTGCATGTGCCTGGCAAGCTCGGCTGTAAATCTACAGCACACTAGCATGCTGTGCACTAAATCACCATGTGTACCTTTGTACAATGCACTAAGAGTTCTAAAGTTTCACACTGTAATAGATCAAAGTACACTATGGAACTTCTGCAGCACGGTAGTAACAGGATCCACAAATCCAGTTAGTGCGTTACAGAGCTCGAGTGTGCAGACTTGCATCCCGGCTTGGAGCTCACTAACTCTGTGTAGATATACTCTGACGGTAATTGTGTTCTGGCGTGATGCTAGTGCTTGTCTAGTATTTGGATATCCATGTAATGATGTAATCAGCCTATAATTTATACAATGTTTCTTGCCTTACGAATAAGCATTACTTTCATACATGGTGGTAGATGGCTTGTTTTATGGAATACTGTAAGATATCTAAGAGCCCACTGATATCAGTGAAAGGAGTTAATAACATTTGTTTAGGGTCAAAGCCTCCTCCTTTGGTACTTCATTATTTGGAAAGAATTGAATGGAGTCTGAGCCCTGATGGAAATAGTGGCTCTGAAGGCCTTGCTCTGCAAAGATATTTTTATGCAAATGTTCTCTCACTGAATATCTTCCTATTCCTGTAAATTAGGCATGGGAAAATGTTGTGGCATTTGAGGTTTGTAACAAATTGTTACACCAAGCCTGCAGAACTAGTTAATTAGTTAACCCTTTTCACTAGGACTGTAAACCCATATTATCTTTAGAGTGTGATTTTAAAATCATGGGATAAAATGCTGACCCCACTGAAATCAAAGGGAGTTATGCCATTGACTGCAACAGAGCCAGGATTTCATTCATGTTTTCATCGCTAAAGGAACCAGTGCTACAATTATATCCTAAGGATAAGAGAATCCCCTCAAAGTCTTTATGAAGTCTACAATACACCTCTACCCCGATATGACGCTGTCCTCGGGAGCCAAAAAATCTTACAGTGTTATAGATGAAACCGCGTTATATCGAACTTGCTTTGATCCACTGGAGTGCGCAGCCCTCCCCCCCCCCCCCCGGAGCACTGCTTTATCGCGTTCTATCCAAATTCGTATTATATCGGGTCGCGTTATATCAGCGTAGAGGTGTATTTGCAATGATCATCTTTTCTCCTTTCCTGTTTTTAAATTACACACAGTATATTAAATTAACATGTCAGAGCACTCCTTTCTTGAAAACATTTTTTCACATGAACAAAAAGACAGAATTTCTTTCTATATAAATAAAGAAATAGTCTTATGCGGGGAAACGAAGAATCTTTAATAAAACATTGTTCCTTTTCTACTTTAGCTCAACTGGGAAAATCAATTTTTGGTTCTTCAAGTGCAAAGGAAGATCAAAAGGAAAAACTGACAAAGGGCAAGGTGTGATGCTCTGCTTGCACTCCTATTCCCTGGTGTGCTTTATACAGGCACTTTTCCAAGTAGAATACATTTACAGAAGAGTAAAGTTTTTTCCCTCTGAATCAACTGTGTTGGGAGTAAGTGACTTGAATGTAAAAACTGTAAAATAGTGCTTTAGATGAATTTTGTGCATTTTTTAGGTGCCTAGGTATAAGCAAACATTATTCAGATATGTCTGGTTCCTTAGTGTAGTATACTCATGTTTCAAAGAATCATCATTGATTTTACCTGTGTAGAACTGGTCTAAGTTATCAGCTTGTAAGCACCTTATGTGATACAAGTGGAAAATATTCAGTAGCATGTACAGTTAAGAGACTATTATTCTTTCTCAAATGCATTGCAAGATACACATTTTGAATCTTCATCTAAAAACTAATTTAAGTCACTGAGGGAAACCTTATAGAGATTGGGTTTTCTGCTTTTTAGTGAATCATATTTTTTCTTTAATAAATAAAATGTGATTTGCTTTTATGGGAGCATATTTATAAGAGGAGATTAAAGTGTCAGCAGAAAAAATGAGGAAGGAAAGGGACTGTGCAAACTTTCTGAAGAGCAACAAAATGTGTGTGTTCATTGTCTTATTCATACGTAAACTTTTTTAAAATATTAACCTTGGAGAGTTGCTCTTGTTTAACATACGAGTTCTGAAGGCAGATTTTATATCTCACCCATACTATGGACACAATTTATCTCATTACATTTAAATCAAGGTTGAATTATTTTTTTTAAATGCCCTAGTTCAAAAGGAATTGTATTTTGGGAGTTCTATGGCCTGTTATGCAAGAGGTCGGACTTGATGATCACAGTAGTCCCTTCTGGCCTTGGAATCTATGAATCTCTCAGATAGGCATGGGACGCAGGAGTGCCTGAGAACAGAACTTGAAGAAGTGAGGTTTTTACCCACGAAAGCTTATGCCCAAATAAATCTGTTAGTCTTTAAGGTGCCACCAAACTCCTTGTTGTTTTTGAGAACAGAACTGGGCTCTGTAGCCCCGATACAGCAAACCACCTAAGCATGTTGAATTTTAATCATATAAGTACTTTGTTGAACAGCAATGGCCTTAAACACGTGCTTAAGGGCTGATCCAAAGCCTAGTGAAGTCAATGAAAGGATTCCCTTTCATTTCAGTGGGGTTTGAATCATGACTTCAGTGCTTTGTTGAATCAGGGCCTGTATTAACGATGTTATGATTGAGAATTTAAATGTATAAAGCACAAACTGAAATTTACGACTGAATAAACCTTCTTTAACTTTGTTTTAACATTAAATTGCCATGGTTTAAAAAAGCTATAATTTAAATAACATTCATAAATGTACAGTATATTAATTTGAAGTTTAAATGTGAGCTTCAAATAGACCAATAACTAATCTGAGTGTGCTCACATGTGCAGTACTCTATAGGACCATACATTTGAAATAAACAGGCCACTTTCTGCATTAAGGGAATGTTCATTTCAGTATGTTTGTTTGGAGCTGTAAATATCATATGTTGGATGGATATATCTGGAGGTCAGTACTCTGGTATGTCTTAAGGAAGTGGGGAGAAAGAAAAAGGAAAAATTACATGTATGTACAGAATGTTATTTTCAAATAAGAGACAGCCTACATTTTCAAAAATAGTTAATAATTGTAAGGTGTCAAGCTTTGAGACCCTTTAAAAGGGTCTAATTTTTTTCAAAGGGTGGGTGCTAGTCCCTTTTGAAAATTAGGCATCTAAAAGATGTTTCAAGATAGACACGGATGTAACTTATCAGTTATGAAAATTTAGGTCTTACCACTGTGATTTTTAAACAAGAGCTTTTCATGTTTGAAGAAGTTTGTCATAGTTGAGGGCTAATATGGTATTGAAAATATAAAATTAAACAAAAACAAAACTAATTATAAGAATGAAAAGTATATGAGCATTTTCACAGATATTGTAGAAATGCTTTTTATATCATACTTGACTGAGTCAAAAGTATCTAAACAGAATTTTTGAAGTTAAGGGTACTACTTCCACATTTAAAAGCTAAGCATGTGCTTAAGTGCTTTGCTGATCAAGGTCAATACTACATAATATGAATTTGGCTTTGTGTCTTGTGATGTGCATGGAATTTAAGCCACTGTCATCAAACTACCATTTTTGTTCTAGAACATTCTCGTTTACTTTTAATCTTTAAATCTTAGTAACAAGGTCTTGTTCCTGCTAATGAAAATTACACTGGTTTGTTATACCTGTAAATCTTAATTCCTGACACCAAATCATATTTTAATTTATGCAAGTGGTCAAATTGCTTAGAAAAATGATTGCATTGGTAATGGACAACCCAGAGCTTAATTTCAATGTCTGCAAAGATAGTTGAGTAAATAATCAGTTTGTAAGCACCTAGAAAATAATTGGGTGATAAATAATAACCAACCTGGATTTGTCAAAAACAGATCGTGTGAAATCAACCAAATATCCTTCTTTGACAGGGTGACAAGCCTTGTGATTAGGGGGCAGCAGTAGCTGTGATATATCTCAACTTTAGTAAGGCTTTTGATACAGTTTCACATGACCTTCTCATAAGCACAGAAAGGAAATGTACCCTAGGCGAACCTACTAGAAAGCACAACTGGCTGGAAAACTGTACTTGGAGTAGTTATGAATGGTTCACAGTGAAGCAGGAAGGACATATAGAGTTGGGTCCCACAGGGATCTGTCCTGCTTCTGGTTCTATTCAATATCTTCATAAATGATTTGGATAATGACATAGAGTATACACTTAAAGTTTGTGGACCAAGCGGAGAGGGGATGCAAGCTCTTTGGAGGACAGGATTAGCATTCAAAATGATCTTGACAAACTGGAGAAATGGTCTGAAATAAATGGGATGAAATTCAATAAGGACAAATGCAAAGTGCCATACTTAGGAAGGAATAATCAGTTGCACGAATACAAAATGGGAAATGTCTGCCTAAGGAAGGAGTACTGCAAAAAAGGATCTGGGTGTTATAATGATCACAAAGTAAATATGAGTCAACAATAATACTGTTGCGACAGAGAGAACATCATACTGGAACATATTAGTGGGATTATTGTAAGCAAGACACATGAACTAATTCTTCCATTCTACTCCGTGCTGACAAAGCCTCAGCTGGAGTAATGTGTCCATTTTGGGGCACAAGAATGAGGTGGACAAATTAGAGAGAACCTAGAGGAGAACAACAAAAATGATTAAAGGTCTCAAAAACATGACCTATGGGAAAAGATTGAAAAAACTGAGTTTGTTTAAAGTTGAGAGGAGAAGACTGAGTGAGGACATAATGGTCATCAAGTATGTAAAAAGTTGTTAAAAAGAGGAGGGTGATAAATTGTTCTCCTTAACCACTAAGGACAGCACAAGAAGAAATAGGCTTAAATTGCAGCAAGAGTGTTTTAGCTTAGGAAGTTTTTCCTAATGTCTATCGTTTGTTTCTCTATCCATTCAATTAATTTATAGCATAACGGGATAGATCCTTGGAGATGTCAACAGAAAATTGCCTACTTCGCCTTCTTAGTTTATGTTGTCAAGGAAATGACCTTGCAGACTAAGTTCCCTCTAAGCTGGGTGGCCGCAAAACAGGCTATTAAGTGCTACGCAGGCAGTAAGAGGTGCTTCTCGTCCGGCCCCAGCTTCGGAGCTGCCGCAGCCGGGGAGAGGCACCTTTCGCCTGACCCCACCCTAAATCCCGCACCTCCCCCACCCCAACCCTCTGCCTTAGCCCTCAGCCCCCTACCAAACCCCAAACCCCTCATCCGCAGCCCCACGCCAGAGCCTTCACCCCCTCACACTCCAACCATCTGTCCCAGCCCTGAGCCCCCTCTCACACTCCAAACCCCTCAGCCCCAGCCCCACCACACATAATAAAATTCATTCCACACATGGATGTAAAAAATTAGAGAGAACATTGCTTGCAAAGCTTAATCACTTTGTCTTTTGGGCAGGATAACAATGTGTGCTACAGCTCTTTTTGAAAGTAATCCACTCTTCATTTTCTTTTTACCTGTTCCCTTGTTCATTATCCCAGGGTAGTGGAAGGCTTTGTGAAATGCTTACTGAATGGAGCAGACTTTACTAATTTGGATGGCCAAGGTCAGAGCCTCACATGTCTTTTTCTCTCCATCAACACCTTTTCTGTACAGGTGGCTAAAGCTTTTCTCTACAGCTCCACTATCCAGGGCTAGGAAACATCTCTTGCTCCTGAGAGAAATTACTTTACTTCACAAGGTGGTTCAGGGTCATCACCTTTCGACTTGTTTCTCTTTCCCACCATCCCTCTCTTGCCTTTCTTCCCTGTTTTCCGGGTTACAAACATAGAAAACGTTCTCTCTCTCTGGACAATGGATCTTATTCTTTGTTGTGTTCTTGCCCTGCTTTGACCTTTTTAGGATACCAAATGGCCTTCTCTGGAGGGTGGAGCTTTTTACTTTACACAGGCCATTAATCCTTGACACCCCATGGTTTTGTTTTTACCGGAGTAGTCATCCATTTTCCTTTGACTACAACTCCCTATGTTCAAAACCAGAAAAATCTGTTGATGCTTCAACTTTGCTTCAGGCTGCAGTTAAGACGCTAACCTCACTTTAATTCATGCTGCTTAAAAGTTCCATAGGCAGATGCAAACCAGGCTTTGCAAGTGTCCACTGAGCTAATATTAGAAAAACAGGTTAGCGTTAAAATCATCGGCTCAAGAAAATGACTTGATTGTAGATGTTCAGTTTCACATGAGTGGCAGTGAAGTAGAAGAAAATTATTGTGCACATTATCTGATTTCATTTCTTATTTATCCAATACAATTGGCTTTAAAAGTGAAGTCCTAGAGCAAGCTTTGAAGAAAAATCTGTCAATACCTAACCAAGACTCTTAATGTTGTCACAATCTATGGAATAGACTTTCATTATATGTGTATAACCGTAGCAATTTCAGTTTTATAAAAATGAGGTGAAGCAGCTTAGCTCTAAAAATATTATGTTCTCGAGTTAGTCCTTAATAGGAAATAGACTCTTGTGATACTTTGGAAAATGTTTTCAAATGACACTTATATTTGAAAAATACCTGACGAGCATGTTCAGTAGTTCAGTAGATCTTTTATTTAATATAGCTAGCATTCAAGTGGAAGGGAAATTTGTTTTAAAAATGCCAGTTTGGGGGGAAATATGAATTATTTTATGTCACAAAATAATCTGAGTACAGTTGAGAAATGCATATAATTTTACTGTACAAATGATAGTTGAAATACCACGGTTTCCATTATATTTACGTAAAGAAATACTCCTATTGACCGTGTGGTTCCTGTTGGTAAACGTTGGTAAAAAATTTGACTTTTTAAAAACCGAATACTTTTTATTTCTATTATGATGTTGCCAAAAGGTCTGAATCAGGATGAGCACCGTTTTTTGCCCTGTGCTGTACAAGCACTTAGGAAGAGGGGGTTTCTGTTTGAGTTTACAATCTAAGGAACCAGTCCTGCAATCTGATCTCTGTGGGCAGACCTCTCAGTTGTACTTCAGTGTGACTCATGCGGGTGTACAAGTTTGCCATGGGACCTTGAATGACACCATATGCAGAGGTGGGGAGGGGAATACTATGAAAATATGGGTAGATTTTATATACATTTTTAAAACGTATGTGGATCAACACCACCTGCCTCTCTGTATAGCCTTCATTAATCACCTAATTAGTTATAGGCATCATGGAAAGATTTCAAGATCTCTCCCTTTAATTACTGAAAACAAGACCTTCTGTATGTGACTATTTAGAAAATTGTCTTCGCTGAGCCCTCAGTTTTTAGTAGAGATGGGATGATGATTAATTTAAGCATTTGTCATTCCTGTTTGATTTTTCAGATTTGCTTTTAAAAGCAAAATGGGCAAACTTGAAGTGCTGGGGTGTGTGTCTGTGAAATCATGTTTTACAACAAGGTGTTGGAGATGCTTTTGGCCTCTTCTTATGACGATGATGATTCTATGTAATGTCATTCTGAGTTTTGGTTCCTGTCATATTTCAGCAACGTAACATGTCATGTCAGCACTTTCCTTACACTGCATCATGTAGTCCACCTTGCAAGTTGTTGAAAATCTAAAACAAATGCTGGTATGAAATAAACATTCAACAGCATACCAGAGAGAGAAAAGGCAGGCAGTGAACCATATAAATTGACTCTGCCAAATATGTGCTCCTGCATCAAGCATGTCAAATACTGTATAGCCTTCCAGGGGAAAAAAAAAAATTCCAGATACAGGACTTACTTTCCTACGTCTCCAACAAAGTGGTCTACAAGATGCAGTGTCAGAAATGTGTTGACTTATGTTACAATGATTCAACTGAACTGCCACAAAAATGCAGGATGACTGTTCAGGGGTTCACAATAACAGTGGAAAAGAAACACACATCAGTATAATAAGGTAATTTTTCACAGAAGGAACACTCCCTCTCTGATATTGTAATTTATTGGCTCTCTGTGTGTATGGAGATGATTGTTGTGCTCTAGAACGGAACCAAAGGGAGAATAAAGCACCTACCAGGAGCAGTAGCTGCCAGAATCCTCCTTTAGTTCAGGAGTCAAAGATCTTTAGTTGGGAACTGATTGACAATAGTTCTAGGCTCATCTTCCCTATTGTGTGTGATTTATAAAACAGTCTCTGACCATTCTTTGTCCAGCACAGGGAGGTCCGTTGTAATACAAATAATAATAATTTCCACTTAAAGTAGACTTCTAAGGAAATATTTGTTTAGATTTTCTACACTGGCAAATTGTACCTGACCTGTAGATGTTTGAGCGGGGATGAGAGGTTTACAGAGACTGGGTAAGGCTGGGTGGCTGTAGTGGCATTCGCCTGCCCAGAGGGCACAGTCTGCAGAGCTATTATACCTGGGTCAAATGAAATTATGAAAGTGAGAATAGAATAAATGTACATTCAAATACAGATTCCATATTCTCTTAAATTCCAGTGGGTGACATATCAAGGTGCCGCCTTCTTCACTCCCAAAGCTGCAGAGCCAACCGATTCCTTATCTTCCCTCCATCTCTGTCTCTGCTGAGTGCAGAGGTTGAGAAGCAGGGTCAGAACATATGAGAGAGTGTCAGCTGATCTAGCAGCTTAGAAAGAGATTTGGCCCTAGCTACATGAATGTGTAGACCCTTTAAAACTGAGTCTGTCTCCTCCCCTCCCCCCGCCCTGTCTTCCCCTTCCCACTGGTCTAGGAGGAAACCTGAACCCTGCGTTTGGTTGTTTCTTGAGCCAATGTCAGGAAATGAGTAAATTTTGGTGGTACTTAAATATTTCCCTGTGCCTAATCAGTGCTATGCTTGTGCATACCTGAGGCATCATAGGAAAAGCCTCATGACACCAGAATGGTATGGTATTTGCAGTCCTTTGTTGATATCCATGGTTTGCACAAAACCACAGCTGGCCTCACTTACAGTCAGGAGACATGCTTATGACATACAGAGACTATAAATACTAAAGGGCTGTTTCATATCTCCTTTACAGAGAGAGTGTGTTTTGGAAGAACTTTTATGTTTGCCTTCAAAACATAATTATTTTCAACATCTGTTGTGCTGGAAAAGAGAGTGCTCAGGATTGACAGAAGTGTACAACTGTGTCAATATTTCCCCACAGTTGGACTTGTTTGGTTCTATAGGAGCTGCCTTCTTCAACAAATGTCTGTTGTATATCTGTTCGTGTAGGCTGTCCCTTTTTGTCCCAATAGAGCCATTATACCCCTTTGCTGTGTGTGGAAAATACACAGGAGGGTTAAAATCTAGCCTCAACAGAAATTGTTTACAGTACATCATTTCTAGTGTGTGTCTTCTTTCAGAGCTCTTTTAAATCTATCTGGCTGACTGCGGCATGTTCTCACCAACCTGCTCCAAATATTAGAATTTGTAAAGTAGTCTCCAAACACTATTCTTGGTATTTGAACCACATCAGAACTTTTTCTTCTTCTATCTTTTAACATCTCTATTGATATGAATAAGATCATGTACAATAATAGAGTTCTGTGCATGTTCTCCTCTTGCTGTATATTTAGATTGCATTAGTATTAACCGGAATTAAAAGATGGAATTAATTGACTATTCCTCTATTTTTAAACAAACCACAACAAAAACAAACAAAAAACTGAGTTGATGAAGAAGCTTGTAATAAAATAAAACAGACAATACAAGGAAAATAAAATTGTTCACTGCACATTTTATACACAGTGAAAAACTATTCTTGAAATTTTGAATTGATTCTACATGTTTTATAGATTAGTGAATTCCTTGCATTGATATTTTTAAGTTGAGAGTTTAACTTGGGAGGGAGTAGGAAAAATAGCTGGTGGTTAAGGGGAAAAAAATGGAGCCACATGAGTGTGAATTTTGAAAGGGTATTATAGATTTTTCTTCTCGTTGGCTTATCTTGCATACTTGCCTTGAAATGTCTTCTCATGAAAGATAAATTTGACAAAATTGCACCTTTGAGAATTGACAAAATTATAGTTTACAATATTTTTGAATGCAAGAAATTCTATGTGACAAATTTACAAATGGGCCTGCTTTGGAAAGGAGCACAGTTCCCTATACCTTAAAAATAACCTCGTTTGCTGGTTGATATTTTTTTCTGTCTCTTTTTGTTTAGAAACATCTCATGTCTCTATTGTCCACGTGACACGATAAGGTGATAAATGCCCTTTTGTGTGGCCCCCTGATGATGGTGAAGCACCTCATAATCTTTTGATATATTTAATAATTTTCCCAACATTCCTGTGAGGTAAGGAAATACTATTTTCCCCACTTTACAGATGGGATCTAGGGTACAGAGAGAGTGCCTAAGGTCACACAGGAAGTCTGTGGTAGAGCAAATCATTGAACCCGAGTTTCCCAAGTCCCAGCCTAGCATCTGAACCTCTGGACCATCCTTTCTTTTTAGGACGCATGTGCTCTATGCGTACCAGTTACAGGGTCAAGACTGGGATGTTACCAAATCCAGAACAGTATTGAGCCCAAGAGTATAACAGTATTGACTGACCTTCAAGTTGTTTGGCATAGGTGGATCCCCCTACACCATTGTGGGGTACCATGTGCAGGACAGGGGCATTAAGACTGGTCTGGATGATCAGTTTGTGTGGGAGCAAGTTGGGGTGCAAATCTACAGTGCTCCAACATGCAGCACACTGTCTGTGTGGACCCTGCTGCTCTTCGCAAAAAGTTCTGTGGGGTGTTTTGCGTAACAGCTGGAGGTCTTAGTGCTCAGCAACAGGGTCCACATGGACAGTTAATGTGTGGCATGGATGCACTACAGATTTGTGCCCCAATTTGCCGCACACTAACTCATCATACAGACATTCTGTTTGATAGTTGTGATTCTAGATTTTGGCTAGCATTACGGTTTACTGTTTGATCCTTAGGCTAACATGGAGATGAAGTGGCTATATTACTAGATATCAATAGACACTGCTTAAGTTTTTAATTTCCTCCATGGCATTGTAACTATATGTATTTTTTATAATTCTTATTATATTTTTTTTAGTGCACGCAAATTAGAAAATGACTTTTAATTGTTAGTTATTTTGCACCATATGGCTACTCTGTAATTTTGGCTTCCCATGGATCTTCATATGCATATTGAAAATGAAATTAATTGGAAATCACACCCTGAAATCTATTATTAAGTTAATAAAGCTAACAGCTTGTGGGGTGTCCTCATACACAGCATGATGTAATTGTGTATAATAACAAGCAACTATTTATAAATCCATAAAGAAAACTTAAAGGGGTACAGAAATGTCAGGAAAGGACAGGGAAGAGGGTAAAAGTTGGTACAATTTTAATCAAGCCACAGTTTGAAATTAAACACACAAGACATGTTGTTCTGAAAATGGCTTCTGTACATTTAAATTAATTGAATATGTACTGTGATATTTCACAAATAAAAGGCTTTATTTATTCTTGCCATTGTAAACTACCTGAACCTTCCTTGTCCAGCATTCCAGAATGATTGAAGGATTATAGCATGGTTTTTATATTGGGGCCTATGTTTCTGTGTGATGTGCAGTAACCGAATTTAAACCTCTCATTGTTTTATCCTAAACATCTCTAAATATTTGAAAACTCTTTGCAACTGAGTCCATAAGGTGTTGAGTATTTTTATTCATTATTTTGCATTCTGTAGCTTCAAGTCTTCCTTTAAAATAAATTCAAGATATTAAATGATGTCTCTGTTTTGTAAAATCAAGTCAGCTGTGAGTGCGATTTTCAATGAATTTGATGTTAAATAGTTCTTAAACATGAAAAACTCCAAAATTATTATACCTTAAAAGTGCAGTGGGACTGATTTTTTTCATCGGAGTGCCATTTTTTGCCTGTAGCTATTGGACCTACATTTTTTTGCACCTTTAGTTTAATGTGGGTGAACATATTAATTGTCACATGATAAATAAAGTGATTTGTACCTGTCGGCATGTAACTACGGGGGGAGGGATAGCTCAGTGGTTTGAGCATTGGCCTGCTAAACCCAGGGTTATGAGTTCAATCCTTGAGGGGGCCACTTAGAGGGATCTGGGGCAGAATCAGTACTAGTGAAGGCAGGGGGCTGGACTCGATGACCTTTCAGGGTCCCTTCAGGTTCTATGAGATAGGCATATCTCCATATAATTAAATTTAAAAATACTACTAATAATTGTGCCAGTGATGAAAAAACTGCCAGCACATTGTATGGTTGCAGAAAGGGAGGTTGCCCTTTAAAATTATAGCCTACTTTGGATAACTGTATATTTTTAATTCCTTCTGTAACTTTTTAAAAATCATTTAAAAATCTCATTCTGAGTGTTAGTGCTTGTGAGAAGGGTCAGACTTAATGCCCTGGAGAGTGAAGTCCTGGGCTTATTCACAGAACAGGTACAGCAATGGCAGCAGTAGTGCAAACTAATTCATACTCTCACACCACTGTACCTGAACCTTTGTTAAAGTGCAAAGGAAAATACTGAAGTTTGCCTGGTATCTAATATTGAGCTCCCACTACTGTTTCCCAGTATTGACTGCAGTGTTGGAAGTGATATTCGTGCTTCTGTATGTTGTCATGTCAAGCTCCGCAGTATCTCTTGTAGATCAGGAAGGAGAAACCTAGTTACAGGGAGCATTGCAGGACTTCATGTAAAGAAATATGAATAATACTGTATACTGTGCAGACAGAACTGGGGAAAAACAGAGAAGAATGCCAGTCATATCTGTCAAAGGTATGAGTGCTGTTACTTACAAAATGCAGTATTTTAAATTCAAGTGTACATTTTAAATTTGAATTTTGATTTTTTACTACATTTTACGTACAGCACTTACACCGTCCGTCGGACTTAACCCGTTTAAGAGTTTTCTTCTATTTGTTAATACTGCTTACATTTAAGCATCAGTCTTAAATGACATTATGTGTGTACAGCATGTGAAAACATATCTTAAGCTATTGAAGATGCTGTGTTTTATGGAGAACTGAAAATGATTTTCAATTTATACTTGAACCAGGGATGTATTCCAAATAATTATGTTCTGAACGGCTGGCATAATCTCCACAAAGAGTGAAGGGGTTGTATAAATTGGTAGCTCACCAAAAACAACCCTTTCGGGTCATGCACATTCAGCAATTAGGATAATCTAAAAGCAGTTTTTAAGATTTGAATTTATTTTCACCAGTGTATCATCATAATGAGTGAGATGTCCCTTTTTCTTGAACATTAAAGTTTTAAATGACATAGCATACACACTGACTTAAATATTGACTAATAAATATGAGCTAATTCCTGTTCCAAGTGTCTCTTATGAGCTATTCTCGATTATTATTTAGGCCATTGCTTTTACTTCACATCTGTAACAAGAGTAAACAAAACCAGGATGATAAAGCATCTAAAACAGTGGTGCATACTGCATATGAAACTTCATCTCCTTACAGTAGTTAAAATATACCATTTCCTTGAGGGGCAAAACATTTCTTTTTGAACTGCTTAACGCAGTAGTTGTGAGTTAAATGAAAAGCTAGGTGCCATGAAAACTTAACATCAGTAATCCTTGGAAGGATTTCTTTCGCCGGCAAACCATGCAATACGCTATATTCCAAAATAAATATACCTTCAGTATTCAGGTTTCAGTATTTCTGCCTTTAATTAAATAGTCTACATTTAATTCTCTGTTTCACATACACAATCTCTCATTTAAATCTAGAAAACTGCCTTTATGCAATGGGTTTTCTCTGTCCACTTCAAATTTGGATGCACCTTGCTATCTAGATTTTTGGTGGCATTAGACATGAATATGAGCTGTTCACCAGAAATCTCAAATTACTCAGCCTCTGCTAGATAAGAAAGAAACATCATAACCAATTGACATCAGATGTTTCTTCTCTTTTATTCTTTTTTATTTTCATTCTCTTTGGGTGAAATTCACCCACTGAGCAGCGGCCCAGTATAATGCCCATGCATCACTTGTATCCTCAAAATAGGACTTAAGTGCTGCATAGGTCTTTTGCTAGCCCTCTGCACAGGAATGAATTTCATTCTTTGCTTCTCCTTTTCCACTCAGGATTTATGCTCAGCCTCAGATGTCTAATAGGTACAATAGGCCCTACTAAAAAATCTATGTTTATTACAATGTAGTATTTATTTTCATTATGGTATCTGTGATATTTGCAGCTCTCCAAATGGGAAATACAGCAGTAAATTTCACTATTGCAAGTGGTAAATGTCCAGGTCTTAACACCCATTGTATTTTCTTTTTTATTTCTTCCTGCTTGAGACTTTCTAGCACTTTCCATATTGTGGCTGCTTTGCTGTCTCCATATGGTCACAGGTTGGCAAGTTTTGCTAGCATGCAGCACCCAAGTTTAGAGAGATCTAAAATGCAGCGTTTGTACTAGCTCTGTGGTGTTTGATTTTTAAGGGACATTTATTCAGTTATGTCAGGATCCGGGCCAAGAAGCAAGGACCACAAGTGCTATATGTGGAGATGAGTAGCAGCTGTAATGTAAATCCATTGCCATCTCCATACTTTCTTTCTTGGTTTCTGCCCTTGGGTCTGTTAAGCCACCATAGTTTAACATGGAGATAATTTTAGCACCCACATGTTCCCAGGAGAATGACCCAGCTCAGTAGTACACAATACTGAACCAGAGACACTCAAAAGAAATGGTGAAGAAAGATCTCCATTCTGTGACATTCTGAGCCGCCTCAGTTTGCCCTCTGAAGGTGATGGAATTTTGTCTACTAAGCACCATGCAAGGTGGAGCAAGCCAGATGTGCTATGAAAGTGGTGTGGCAGGGTTAAATTAGGAATCTGTTTGTATTTGGCTGTCATGCTATGTTTATCAATTTGTTAAAACGTCTTGATTTGGCAGTAATCTTGTAGTCTCTCTTTGCGTATTGATTTGACATAGGACTTCTCTGAGTAGCTGCACAGATTTCTTACACTTTCTGTATGCTGCACGTAAGGATTTCTTGCTATTTTTTAAAATAATGTTTATGCCTAAAAGTGAAGGATGCACAAAGCAATGTTAATTCCCTGGTTTTTGAATTTGCTTCACTAGGCACAAGTTCCCCAACATCAGCTCTGCAGTTCAGTAATGCATAAAAAAGTCAGAATCAAAACTCCAAAAAGAGAGAGGTTTTTTTTTTAGCTCCAGAGCTCTGCACATAATCACAAAGAATGAAATTTTGAAAACATTCCAGGAAAACAGGTGTACATATTGCAGCTAGGGGCAAGAGTGGTATTTGTTCTTAATGACTGCTTGACTTCAGCACTACAGATTGCATAAAATCTGTTCTCTCAACTGCATATAATGAAGGCTGCTGTGATATTCAGTCAGGATTTTAGGATGCAGTTGAGCTGCCTGACTCTACTAACCACTTTTGCATTAAAACAAAAAAAAAAAAAAAAGTTTTCAGATATTTGGGTAATGGCAATCTGATAAGTTCTGAGAACTTTAAAAGACACCGCTACAAAGAGAAAACTGGCAATTCACACATCCTAATATATCCCCCGTATTCCCCTTCCTTCCTCAAAAATAGAAAAAGTCATGTTCAGCACAAATACCTGCTGAAAATCTACTAACCTCCCCTCACCTCTAAATCAACACCACATCAAATCTTCAGTTTATGAAATCACATCAGGCTTCAAATAGTTATATTTTTCTTTTTGAATATTCAGCTAATGTGCCTATATATTATATATTCCCATGGGAAATAGACAAGTTTCAAATGTACATTTGAAGAATAGAAGATCAGGAGATGCAGGAAGAGTTTTATAACCAGCGGAGATGCCAGTTTTAAAACACCTGCAGTTTAGAATATGTCCTAAATCTCAATGGTTCTCTGTGCATATGCACCAATTAAGTCTGAGATGGGTCAGCTTCTCAGTTTGTGATGGAGATGCTGAAACGTGTCCTGGGATTGCCCCCCAAAAGAGGTATTAAGGTGGTTTTCTTTTACTCGTCAATGAGATCACAAAAGGAAAAATTTCAACATTAGTTGTGTATATGTTATCAGAGTTTTCAGTCTTAAAGGTGTTCTAATGGCTGAAAATAAAAGATATAATAAAGTAAGAAAATCGCAGGGCATGAGTCAACTGAACAATAGAAATTAAATTAGTGGGGGAATTTATGTATCTCTTCATTCTCATAGTGTATCGCTTAATTTATCAGTATATTTGGTTAAACAAACTGATTTTAATTTATCCAGTTGCATACACAAAACAAGGAAATTTTGGCTAGACAAGGTAGGTGATATATCTTCTATTGGAACAATTCCTATTGGTGAGAGACGCAGGCTTTTGAGCTTACACAGAGCTCTTTTTCAGATCTGGGAAAGATACTCGGAGTGTGATAACTAAATACAAGGTGGAACAGATTGTTTAGCTACACAGCACATTTCAAGGGACCATTCCAGGTGAAATGGCCTGTTAACCTCTCTCCAATCATAGTGTGTGTGTGTGTGTGTGTGGGGGGGGAATAGAGGGCGATGGCTAGTGGGTTATAGATTTTTTTTTTTAATAAGCCATAAATCCAGTGTCTTTATTCAGTCTGTGACTTTTAATTTCTAGCAACGTTATGAATTTAAGCTCCCAGGCTCATCGTCAGGTGTTTGTGCAGGTTTCCTTTGAGGGTGAGAACTGAGAGGTCAGATATAGAGTGATCACTTTGTGAAAAGTGTACATCCCACAGGTGATGTGGTATTTTTGTCTTTTTGTCATTTTCCTGTGCGTGTTCATTCAGGAATGTAGTGATTGTCTGATTTTACCCACATAGTTGTAGTGGCATTTAGTGCACTGTATAAGGTACACTAAATATTGTTAAATATTGATAGGCATGTATAGGACCCATGGATCTTGAAAGGTGTGTTATGGGGGATGTCGATCATTGTAGTAGTGGAGATATGTCTATAGGTTTTGCATTTGTTGGTCTGGCAGGGTCTGAAGCCACTTTGAGTTGGTGTATCCTGGTCTGTGGGGAGCTTGCTTCTGATGATGAGGTCGTTTGAAGGCCAGAAGAGGAAGTGCAGGAAAGATTTCTTTCGGGATATGGTCCCCATTGAGTATGGGTTGTAATTGTTAGATTAGATTCTATATGGGTTGCCGTGTGGGGTGGCAGGTGACATCTAGGGTGTGTGTGTGTACAGAGGGGTTTTATTTCTGTATTGTATTATATGTCCTGTTGTATTTTGGCTACACATGGTCACAAAGGTATCGTTATATTTTAGTACAGTTTAACACCGAACAAAAGGAATGTTTTAAAAGGTAGCAGTGGGTAGTTTGTGTTAAGAGGATCCCTGACAGGATACAGTGGAAAGTGGCCAGTATAATCAGCGTTTGCATAACCTTTCAAACAAATTTAGATTAAATGCTTGGTCCTGCAAGGTGCCAGGTTGACAACACTAGACACTGAAGTTTATTTATTACAGAACAGATGCAGCATGAGAGCTGGCAGAGCAAGCTTTCCTGCACTGCATCATCAATGTACTTCAGCCCTGTTTCACAGGGACCTCATTTAGGCGTAAAAGGAGATTTCCTTTTTCATGCCCTTCCAATCCATGTCACCTCAACTGAGTTTGTCAGTAGGGGTGACAATTAGTCGCTTTGTTTGTTTAATCCAAGGATATTACTACCAAAAGGTACATTGAAACAAGTTAATGTTGCAAAGTCAAGCACTCAAAAGTTAGAGAATGCCCGAATTAATACAGCCTGTGCAGCCTTTACTCCTGAGGGAATTCTGTGCCCAAACAAAGAAATAAAAATAAATTCTACACACAATAATTTAAAATTCTGCACATTTTATTTGTCAGTAAATAAATGTAGAAGCTCCAGCATGGCAGTGGGAAGCACAGGCCACTGGCAGCAGAGAAGTGAGAGATCATCCTATAGTACCCCCCCACCCCCTTCGCCTCCCCAGACCCCCAGCAGTGAGGCTGCACCTCATCCTGACACAGTGCAAGGGCTGGGCCTGCCCCAGAAACACCCTGGTGCCCTGCTCCTCTGCACCAGGTGCACCAAGGTAAGTAAGTGAGAGGGATAGAGTCTCACACGCACAACCAGACCTGGCCTCCATTCCAGGTTTGGGGCAAGCAGGCAGGATCCAAGTGTGGAGGGGCTTAGCGTGTGGGGATCCTGCCGTGCTTAACCTGCTTGCTCAGAGGGTTCTGTGTGGGGCAGTCTGGGTGCGGGCGGTTCATTGGGGGTTTGGATGCACAGCGGCTTGTTGGGGGGTTCTGGCTCCAGGGGGAATGGGACTCTATGGGGAGTCCAGGTGAAGGTTGTTGGGGATCAGCCATTGGTGGGGGGGCTGGGTGTGTGCTGATGGGATTCGGGGGTGTCTGGGTTTGGGGGGCTTGGCAGGATGGTGCAGGGGGATGGGGCTCATCATGGTGGGGGTCTAAGTGTGTGGGGCTCAATAGGGGGTGGTGTGAGTGCAGGGGGGAGTTGCTCAGTAGCAATCTGGATGCAGGAAGGGTGGGACTCGGGAGAGGGGAGGGGTGTGTGCGGGTGCAGAGTGAAGGTCTGAGTGCCAGGGGCTCAGGGGGAGTGATCTATGTGGAGGGGTGTGGCTCTGGATGCAGGGGGGAGTGGTTCAGCGGGAGTCTGGATGTAGAAGGGATGGGGTTGGGGGGGGCTCTGGATGCAGGGGGTGAAGCTTGGCAGGGTGGGAGTTTAGGTATGGGTGGCTCCATGGGGGTTTTCTGGGTGTGGGGGGATCTGTGTATGGGGGGAGCTGGGTGCATGGGGTCCCTACTGCCTGCCCCCCCGCGAAGCCCCCCCGTCCGCTATTCGCTGCAGGTGGCGGGGGCTTGGCAGGGGGAGGGGATGTGTGGAGGAGAGGAGGGACTAGCAGATGAGCCTGGCGCAGGGTAGGAACCACTAGCTGAGGCATCCCCAGACTAGTCTCCCCCCACACATGGTGATTTACCTCACCAGAGGCTGCTCCCGGTGCCTGAAACCATGTGCCCACGCTTCTGGGGAGGTGCATGTGACCGCTCCTGCAGCTTCCCTTTGCTTCTCCATCATTCTCTATGGGGAAGTAAAGAAATCTGCGGGGGACATGAATTCTGTGTACACGCAGTGACGCAGAATTCCCCTAGGAGTGAACCTTAATTCTGCACCCGGGTGTGTGTATATACATTGTGATAGTCATTAATTACATGATCACATGTAACTTTTTCCTCAGAACCCATGCCTCTAGGTGTGTAAATATATGAAATTGGTGCTTCTAGATCAAATGAAGACCCATTTATTATAGAAATATTTTATTAGGATTCTCTTAAAATGCAGAAAATCTGGATACTTGATTACTTATTTTAAGAAGATTTAAGAGTCTGGTATTAAGGGTGAGCCTTAGCTTAGTTGATTTTTATCTAGCTTTAAAATTTTTATCACTGATGAAGTGTGTAGTAAGGGTTATGAAAGCAATTAATAACATCAGTGACAGGATCAAGGGACTGGCTAATTTATCATTATAGGTTTTAATGAGGCTTATAATTTAGTAATAAATATACAATATATTCAAGAGTACGGAGTTATAAAAAGGATGATTTATCTGACTTATTTCGGAAGCTAGTCTGAAAATCAAAGGTACTGGAAAACACTCGTGTAGAAAGATGGTTGTGCGAGAGGTAGGGATGGGGATAGTGTGGGAAGGACAGAGAAGGGAGTTTAAGTTTGAAAAAGAAAAAACTTGTTTAACATTCTCTGTAGACCTTTAACACACCTGAACACATTGCTGTGGTTTTTTTGGAGCGGGGGAGGGGAAGATATGTCTTAATATGGGCATCTACTATTTCACATCTCACTTTGCTTAGCTGGCAATTTGTGGGAGTGCTGTCTAAACCACTGCATCCCTCTTAAAGCTTAGAAGAAGAAGGGCAAGTAAGAAGGCTGTAGCCATATTAGCCTCTTGGGAAACAGATTAGCTCGATCTTGAAAATAGCTAGGTAGAAAGTCCCGAATTTGAACATTTACTCTTTCAAGGTTGAGAGTTTGGTCTGGGATGTGACTGCCACAGCCAATGCTGAGGGGCATGCAAAGGGGTATGTGCTGCAGGAGTCCTCATTACATACTGGCTTTTGGAGGGTGGCAGCGGTAGGTATGTGTAGTGTCTGTGCTTCCCAACCACCTTTTGACTAGCCTCTTCTCATGGATATAAGAGAGGAAAGCTTCTTATCTCCTCTGCCACCTATGTGAAGCCAGCCACTTTGTAGCCCTTAGATTTTTCTGGCCATGCTGATTACATTCATTTCCACCCAGACCTCTTTGTATGAAGTTTATGTAGTGCTCATCAGGGTCAATAGGTCCATAGTGTGATTGGAGACACTACTCTGTAGGAGGCTCAATTGTCCTGCCCTTGATTCTACTTCATTACACTGCAATGTTCTGTTCCCATGCCATTGGGTTACTTGCATCTATTTTGCTATGTACACTGAACTCATAACAATAGATATTACTGCAGCAAATTTTACAGCAAAATTTCATCCTCCGTTGAACTTACACAGCCCTGCGTGGATTTTGATTCACCACCTTCTCTTGCTTTCCGCAGTGTATTCAGGTGCCTTACATGGGGGTAAAAATAGAATAAGGCAATAGTGAATAATCCCTATGTTTTTAAAACCGGTGCAAACATTAATTAATTTTCACAAAACCCCTGTGAGATAAGTAAGTAGTGTTATTCCTGGTTTACAGATAATGAGAGACCGATTACGAGGTTTGCTGAAAGTCATATAATGAGTCAGGGGTACAATCAGGATTTGATATCAGGAGGTCCTGGCTCCCAGTCCCATGCTCTAACCACATGTCATATGGTTCCTTATTAACATAGCCTTGAAGTTCTTTGGTTTAAAATTGTTCTTTGATCTTGTATCTGACCAGGCACATGATTCCTATTGTTATGTGAGAACAACCACACATCCTGCCATATGTTGTTCTTTCTGTACAGTGGTTTATTTTTCAATAAGCTACAGCAAATTTTAATGTATTTGTTAACATTCTTAATTTAATGTCATATATTCCGATCAGCAGGAATGGAAAGTTATCAAGCTCTGTAACAGGTGAAACCACAGTCCTCAATGCATTGTTTTGTGATCAAGAATCCAGTAGCTAAATATACACAGCAGTGGGCTGAAAACAAGCTGTTCATTTTTGCTGCAGGCAGTTCCAAGGGACTGGAATAATCATAGTTCCCAAAAAGCAAGACCAATTTTATTAATTCAAAATAGGCTTTCATTATAGCACTGAGCCTATTTCAATTTCAAGGTGTAGCACTGCAATTTGTATTCACAATACTAATAGAAAAGAGGGAGATGTATTGTAGAATGCAATATAAAGGATTTTTGTCCCTTAGAGCATTGTTCCATTTTGAAATGTTAACATGTTAAATTTTCTCTTTGAAAAAATAGATAGGTTTTATCTATGTCTACATCTAGATATAATATTAATTTGCTAGGAATGTTCTTAGGTCTTTGCTATAATTGTAGGTCCTTAAAGTCGGTGGGGAATTTTGCCTAAGGGTTTCTCTATACTTAAAAATTAGCTCAATTTAACTACAGTGTGAAAAAAAACCACCCTTGACTTATATTGCTATGCCACCCTAATCCCCAGTGTAGATGCAGCAATGTTAATGGAAAAAAGTTCTATCAACAGTCAGGGAGGTGGTGTTGCTATGACGATGGAAAACCCTCTTCCATTGGTGTATGCTGCATCTGACATAGGGTTCTGCCAGCATAGCTATACCAGTATAGGCTTCATAGTGTAGACACAGCCTCAGTAAGGACTGGAGACTTTTATCCTCAACTCTGAGAAATGCACTAGAAACCAGGTGGAATATTTTGACTGCACCTCTCTCCAAAACCAAGAAAGGCAAATTGACATGAAAATTACCAGAAATAACATTGTCCAATAATGTTAACTGAGAAACAAAATAAAAGTAAAATCTAGTGAAAACATTTTCAAAACTTTGATACTAAATTTATTCAGATTGTAATTAGTTAAGAACAGAGGCTATCACCAGAAGGATTTCTTTATTCTGCATGGAACAGTTTGGAGATATTTACTGCTGAATTAGTGACAAAACCTATGCACTTTTAATGAGCAGTCTGACTTTTTTTGTAACTGTAAAGAAAACACTTAAATTAATTTCACACAAAGACTTATCAGCCAATAGACAGAAATAGAAATTGATTGAGAGACCTTAGTTGCAAAGCAAAGTGCTGTTGAAAATGCTGCATTATACAGTGGCATAGAACATGCTTTTAACTATTGACATGTTACTTTATTAATTGTGTTAGGCCCTTTTCAAGTCTTATATGTTTATAACTGTGCAAATTTGTGCAGTTACAATTGCTTTTAGCTTTGATAAAACAGTTTGAATAGATGATAACTGAATAGATCCATTATAACATTATTGTCTGAATATACGTGTAATATATTTCCATACAAAATCTGTTAGAAGCTGTGCTTCTTTTACAAGTTATCCTGTGAGTACAGTTAAATCACTTTATATATTCTGACTAAAATTACATTTCTTGTATGGGATAGTCTTTCCTAATGCAATCTGGGAATTCAGGTAACAAAAAACAAATAGAAATTTGTGTGAGCTTTTCTAGAAATCAGATCTTTAAATAAAATAGAAATGGTGGCAATAAGTAGTGAATCAACTTGGTAAATACTGAATGATCAAGCCTAGTTACTGTAAAATAAGATTTGGCTGGTTTACTTCATTTTCCAGAGCTTGGGCAAATAACTATTAAATTAAATTACTTCATGTTGGTTTCCCCTAGGGCAAGAAGAACCTGCTGCACTGTGTTTTGCTGAGCTGGTGTATTGATTAGTACTTCAGGTCTAACCTTTACATTTTATTCTTACTGTTTAGTGCACTTATTTCTGACGTTGATAGTTGTCTTTGTGCAGTTATTTTATTGCCTAGATATTCTTTTGGCAGACTATAATAACATATGCATTTAATTCAGCTCTCTTACTTTGTTATAGCCAAAGGAACATAATTAGTTCATTATATAGCATGCAAGCTATGAGTGAAATTGACTTGGTGGCCTTAAGACCTGTGGTACAAAGGGTAATGATTACATGCATAATTGACAGCACTTACCATTGGAAATACAAAGCTTTCATTGTCAGGATGGTTAGTGACTAAAACTAATCTAATTAAATGCTTGTAGTGTCCATTAACAATGCCAACTTAGATGTTTTGTCATAGCAGCCATGTGATTTTAGGTTTTGCTACTGTGGGTTGGGAAACGATTTATAGTTTAATTCATCTTAATAATTTGTATGCTTAGAAAACACTGATATAAAACTTTGTTGCATTTAAATTTCCTTGTTATCTGCCTTGCAGTGGCATGAATAATAGGAGAGCTGGGAACACGAATATGTTGAAATGCATGAAATATTTTCAAGGAGAATATTTTTAAGGGTCAGGATGATATATGCCAAACGTTAGTGGATGGATAAGCATGGGGATTTTTGTCTTGAGAAGCCTGAAAATCAGATATTCTTTGGAGTGCTACTTTTACTAGTTGTGTGAAAAAACTTGTGTTTTATTCTTAATACTAAAATGTTGTTTTTTTATTTTTCTATCCTGATGATTGTCCCAACCTCAATCTAGAATGTAAACCTAAATCTGGAATTTATCACATTAGAAATATGAAATGAGTGTGTGTGTGTGTGTGTGTGTGTGTGTGTGGTCGTTGCCAGAAATCACTTCCCTAGCAACACTATGTTTAGCCGTCTCTGAAAAATATTTATTTGTAACAGAAACCTAAAATTTGAGTTTTTACTTTGTATTTATACTTGTGGTTAAATGTTCAGGTAAATAGTTATATTGTCAACTATAGTGACTGAGCAAATACTACATACACAAAATATGTACATTAGTTAATGACTTCATCCAACTCCTGTTGAAGTCAAAGCCTTCCATAAACTTCAACAGGAATTGCATCAGATCCCATAAGAACAAAACATGAAACGGTTTTAAACATGAGCATTTTCCAGACAATGCTTTATAATGCATTAATATCTAGACCTCATCTCTTGAAAACACATGTGGGGGCATCCTGTTAGCTGTGAAAAACAGAGACTAATAATCATTAATACAACATTTTTTGGGGACACTGTTTCTTCATAGGTTAACACACATTTCTTATGCTTCATGGTAGCAGCACTGTTAAGAGTGCTTTCTTTTTCTTTTCCATCTGTGCTTGGCTAGAAGGTTAGATAGTAAGTACCTTTTTTCTTTTGGATAACCTCAGTAGCTATTAGCCAGGATGGGCAGGGATGGTGTCCCTAGTTTCTGTTTCCCAGAAGCTGGGAATGGGCGACAGGGGCTGGATCACTTGATGATTACCTGTTCTGTTCATTCCCTTTGAAGAACCTGGCATTGGCCACTGTCGGAAGACAGGATACTGAGCTAGATGGACCTTTGATCTGACCCAGCATGTCCATTCTTATAATGATCTTCTGACCTCACTGCAGTTATCCATGTCTTTGTCATTACCAGATCAGATTACTCTTGACTTTAAATTGGGTGTACCTTAAAACCATTTGAAAACTTTAGCTAGTGCAGAGCTCGGTATCTTTGGGTTCATGTGAGTTCAATATTAGATGCTGGTTTTGACTTCCAGAGCTGTAAATGGTATGGATGCTGGCTACAAGTGAATTCACCTTTCTCCTTATGTGCTCCCAGGGTAGTTGAGATCAGCTGAAATGTTTGAGCTAACATGGTTGAAAAAGGAGGGTTCTAGGGGCAGGACATTCTTTGAGGGGGATCAGGGATGTTGTGGGGTGTCTCAAATCTGAAACTTTCTTCCTTCTTTGGTGTGACGTAGTTAATCTGTGAGCTTTCGGCTTCCCCATGCTGATGAGAGGGGAGTAGTTTAGGAGAATGGGTGTATAAGGTTTCAGTGGAGGTGCAGTGCAAAGTCCTGTTGGGTTCATTTGGGTAAATTCCTCCCCCATAATTATTATTATTTAACATTTACATTGCATTAGTCACTAAAGATTCCAACCATGCTGGACCCGATTTTAATATGCACTGTGCAAATCTAGTAAACAAGAGTTCCTGCCTCAGAAGTTTACAGCCTAAAAAAGAAGACTTAACAAGTGGATGAGACAAACATGCTCCGAGTTTGGAGGCCTCAGACCTCTTTCCCCCTCCCCCCCCCCTGAGGTTCCTCGATTTAGATGTCTTACCCCCCCCCACTCCCTACAGGGTTCAGCCTGGCTTGTGGGAGGAGAGTGTCACACCTTCCCTGCCTGCTAAGCATCCCAGCCCAGCCACTCCCTTACAACTCCACCCATCAGGCAACAACCCTCCGAGCTCCCTGGCCAATCGCATAGCACCTCCTAGGGGAGCGGCTGTTACACTCTGGGCATGATGCTGCATGGGCTGGATGGTTTCCCTGTGCACAGGCTTTGTAGGGGAAGGAGGCAGAGTAAGATGAGAGCAGCTGCTTCTCTGTACAAGGCCACACAGAGAGTGGAGGGGCAGAGTGAGGCTGGAGTAGCCATTTATCTCTGCCCAGGGTATTTTACTGCAGGTGAACGTCACCCAGGGCTGAAGAGGGTGTGCAAGGCCCCAGAACTGTGCTGTTTTTGTTGCACAGGGGTCAGGGAAACACATACAAATTAGTACTTAGGGCATTCTGTATCCCTTGTGCTCCGCAAAGCTGGACCTTCCCTACTCCACTGTAAAGTGGGGAGCTTGAAACCAGGGAAAAGGGCATTGGCTTGGGCACTGGATCAAGTGGACCAAACCCCCCATGTAGGGTTAGCAGCTGCTACTCTAGCCTAGGGATTGATGTACCAGCTGCTCCCTACCCAGCCTGCACTTGGAGATTGGATTCTTCCTTGCATCCCCATATCCACACCCCTGCTGTTTGGGCTTCAATCACAGGCTGAAATTTACTCTCTCACCATAAACATTTGCCTGCTACCATGTGCATATGTGACCACTCAAAGGACATATGCTCTGGTCCAGGTATTGAAAACAGTTCTAAAACTAGGCAGTCAAACCATGCAAGTTACAGGGATTATTATGTAAGTTATACATTATTAATGACAATGTTTTGTCTAAATATCAACATATTTAGCCAGCTAATGGGTAACTCATGGATGTTCGTTAACACTTCTTTGGTGTGTTGCATTATGAACAAAACTGACTTCTCTGTAAGACTATCTAGCAGTTGTGAATTTTAGTTCGTTTGTTTTTAAATACGTTCTACCAGTTCTGTACTACTTGCTTTTTGAAATAGGTTAATAGTTGCTATGGCTCAATAAATAACGTTTAATAGCACAACAATGTATTTTTTTTTCTCTTACAGAGGCAACAGAAATTGTTCTAAAGGCTCAAATCCTAGCTGGAGGGAGAGGAAAAGGTGTTTTCAATAGTGGATTGAAAGGAGGGGTCCATCTAACTAAAGAGTAAGTCTCTAAAATTCAAAAGACATGAGTAATATGCTACTGATAGTATTGAGGCTTTTGCAACCGCTGTTTTAACTGATCAAAATATCTTTAATACATGTTAGTAAATTGACCTTTTCCCTTCTTTTGTAGCCCTAAGGTTGTTGGGCAGCTTGCTGAACAGATGATTGGGTACAATCTCGCAACAAAGCAAACTCCAAAGGATGGCGTTAAAGTTAAGAAAGTAAGATATTTTTTCCTCTTCCTTAAAAATTGAAGGTGGTTCAGTTGCAACTGTAAACTAACATGCTGTAGTATGTGCCATTGTGTTTTCCTGATTGATTGCTTCCTTTTAAATGTTTGTTCAACACTGAATATTTTGAAATTAGCCAGGGCATACACTTCATTTTGCTGTGTATGATGAAGTGAATGCCTAGCTAATTCTAACCTGATCTCTGTAGCAGAAATACGCCTTTTGGTACACCTCTACCCTGATTTAACGCGACCCGATATAACACGAATTTGGATATAACGCGGTAAAGCAGCACTCCGGGGGGGCGGGGCTGCGCACTCTGGCGGATCAAAGCAAGTTCGATACAACGCGGTTTCACCTATAACGTGGTAAGATTATTTTGGCTCCCGAGGACAGTGTTATATCGGGGTAGAGGTGTAGGAGAAATATTACATTTTCTCATTTTGGGTAATTGCTTTTTCTAGGATGCCAAAAGTGCCTTTTTTTGTGGGGTGGTCATGTCCTTAATTATTGGCTTAAGTAAGAGAAACTTAGGTAGCCCTTCAGGCCAGGCTTTCTTAGACTTTCACCCTTCAATTAAATCCTGTAAGTAAGGCTGCAACTGGAAATTTTCTGATTTTTTGTCTCTAACTTTGCTTTGTTGAGAGAGGGCATATAATGAAGAGCTCTGCTGTCTGTTTGATGCCAGGAGACAGTGTGTTATGCAAACTTCTTTGGCATGAGTTGAAGAAAAAATAAGTAGTTGCTAATGTACTGCCAGTGTCTTGGCATTGGCAGAGAAAGAGGACATGTAGCTGAAGAGATGCTTTTTGTTGAGTATTTGAGGAATGTTCTGTTGTGTCTCTTCAGCAATATCTCTGGGAAGAAGAAAGGCAGACTATTATAGTTTCTGATAGAAGTTTAATTTTAAATAGTAAAAAGAAGAAACAAAAATTACTACTACCTTTCAGAAACTCTGATAATAAACACAAAAGAGACATTTCTCAGCTTACAGCTGTTCTCAGAATATTGTGTGGTGAAAGCGCTCTTCCTCTGTAATCGCCGTAGTCTTATTCCTTTTTGTGCTAGCTGAACTGCTTGAAATACTCCAGCAGAGGAAGACTTGTTGTCCCTCCGCCCCATCTGATTAGAAGATTGTGCATTTGTTTAAATGGTCAAATCTACAAAGCAGACTTCTAATTTTCATCGGAAATCAATAGAAAATGAAAGGTCTGTATTTTCAGAATGGATTATTTAAATGAAAGCACACTAACTTAATTTAGTAGAGAGAGTAGGAAGATGCTCTTACATAGTGGATTTCCAAAAAGCTCTATACAGTATGTAGTGTAAAGATAAGACGTATTACTTGTAGCTTCTTTTCCCCTTCAACACATTGCTTCTGTAAATATATGGTGTCAGGAGCAAGAGGACAGAGTATGTCATGGAAACATAGTGACTAGATTTGATGAATAGCGCAAAAAATTCCCATGAATATATGATTGGCTTTTTAAAGAAAATTGTCATTTCCTTAAATAGTGTTCCTTTTGTGTTTTGCTTTCCATGAAAATTCATACCAGATAAAATAATCATAAGCTATTCTCATCCAACCAGAGAAGACAGAGAATACTGTGTAGCTTATATAACCCTCACCTAAACGATGTTGTTTAGGTATCAAGCCAGAGGGATTTTAATAAAGAAAAAAAATCCAGCAATGAATAAATCAGAGAAAATCAATCTGTTCAATTGTTCTGTGAAGAGAGAAAAAGCTAAATTCAGTGTAATGATTATTACAAATTATTGTAGCTGACTGGAGAGTGTATCCATATGAGATATGGGTTTTTTCGCCTTTCTCTGCGGCAGGGGGCATGGGTCACTTGCAGGTTTAAACTACTGTAAATGGTGGATTCTCAGCAAAACTTGAAGTCTTTAAATCATGATTTGAGAACTTCAGTAACTCAATCAGAGGTTAGGGGAATATTATAGGATTGGGTCGGTGAGGTTTTTTAGGTGGTCAGACTAGGTGATCATGGTCTCTTCTGACTTTAAAGTCTCTATGAGGAAGAACATCAGGTGCTCAGATACTACAATGATTAGCACAGTGTTAGTATGTATATAGAATAGAATGTGTATTTTTGCTGTCCAGCAAGGATATGTGGAAACATATTACAGTACACATAAAAGCATTTTAATGTGGAACTAGGATTTCTCTTCAATATGCATGTGTGTTTTGTTGTCTGGCGGGTTGCGCATCAGTAGTAAGGGATTGATAGCCACATATTTTGTGTTTCTCGTAGTAGGTAGCCATTTTGTTCTAAATGTAAAATGTTTACTGTTGCAGAGTTTTTGGGCATTTCAGCAAATTGGCATATTCTCCATCTGCATCACATGCACAAATTTTCTTGAATTGTACTGCAATAACCAGTTTACAGTACATTTTGTAAAAGCATTTTATAATAGTAATGATTTAACTAGGCTTTATGAGATTGCCAAGCAAACACACTAGCCCTACTTTATACACCTCTACCCCAAAATAACGCTGTCCTCGGGAGCCAAAAAATCTGACCACGTTATAGGTGAAACCGCGTTAAATCAAACTTGCTTTGATCCACCGGAGTGCACAGCCCCGCCCCCTCGGAGCACTGCTTTACTGCGTTATATCCGAATATAATGATGTATATCTCTCTAATTCAACAGAAGTGTTTTTGTGAAAAGCTGCTGACTCCTCTTAAAAGATACGTATGGGAGGAGTGGGGACAACCTTTACTTTCTAGGCAGACTCTGTTCTTGTTAGCATCTTGGAACTAGTTGCAATTTACACAGATTACAAGTCATTCAGAGTATTAGTATCACACTGTAGTACCAGGCTCCACAATCTTAGTTGTAGGATAGAATTTCATCATTGTATGTGATAGCTAAATGGATTTTGTATCTCCAGGTTAACATTTAACATATTGAAATTTTTGTGCACACAAAATGTCTGGTAGATCTTAGAGACAAAAATAAAAGGTAGCTGTTTGAGCAGAGGAGAGTGCCTTCAGTAACCTCAAGGCTGTAACCTTCTTCACTTGCATCTGAAGAAGTGAGGTTCTTACCCACGAAAGCTTATGCTCCCAGTACTTCTGTTAGTCTCAAAGGTGCCACAGGACCCTCTGTTGCTTTTTACAGATTCAGACTAACACGGCTACCCCTCTGATACTTCAGTAACCTCTGCATTTAATTATGGCAATGGAGATTCAGGAGATTGTAGGCATTTTTGTTTTATTGCAACAGGAATATAAGAAGTCTTGTCCTATAATTTTGTTAAAGTAAATTACAAGTTAGTAAGGAAAGACATTCTTACTTTTTTCACCTTTCTGCTGTTTTAGAAATTATTTACCACTTTAGAAAATTAAATAATCATACTACTTTCAACTAGGTATCTTATAATTATTTTACAGATGAAGAGATACATAGATTATCACTTCAAAAGTTTTTTTTCTCTTAATTAATTGGCCTCTCAGAGTTGGGAAGACAACTCCCACCTGTTTATGCTCTCTGTATGTGTGTATATATATCTCCTCAATATATGTTCCATTCTATATGCATCCGAAGAAGTGGGCTGTAGTCCACGAAAGCTTATGCTCTAATAAATTTGTTAGTCTCTAAGGTGCCACAAGTACTCCTGTTCTTCTTTTTATAGATTAAATTACGTGTCCAAGACCACACAACAAGTTGGTTGTAGGTTTGGGATTAGAAGTCAGGATTTCCTGCCTCCAGTCCCCTGCTCAAACCAATTCCCCATGCTCCTTCTCTTAGGGTTTGTTCACACAGAAAAGTTATGCAAGCTAAGGAGTGAATTTAAACTAGTATACTTATGCCAGTATTACTCAGTGTGTGGACAGTCTTATTTTGGAACAAGAGTGGCTTTTTTCAGTTCAGTTTCTCTCATTGAAAGGCATTTGGGCTAACCTAAAAAACCCACTCTTGTTCCTGAGTAAGTGTCCACATAGAGAGTTATATTGATATAATTATATTGGTGTATTTATATGACTATAACTGGTAAAACTCTGCCATGTAAACAGGACCTTATATTCTCATTTCGAAAACCTGCACACAGGTGATGGAACTTAAAGTTGCGCAATGCATCTGGACAACAGGTGTAATTTCTATCGTCAGAATCAGCAGGTGTTAGTGATGAAAGGCATGAGCAGGTGTTGAGTTCTAGGAGATATCAATATTGTACTTCATTTTTAAGGATAAATGTTAAAGGTCAAAAACTTTCTACAGTTAGAATAGTCATGTAGAAAGTGCAGTTTGTTATCCAAAATTGAGTTCTCAAATGTAGAACGGTCTCTTTCTGCTTATGTGCCTACAGAAGTATTTAAAAGGTGGCTGTGCTTCTTAAAATTGATACTTCTTAAATAAACAGAAGTCCCCTTGGCTCCTTTAGAACTTGGCAGCTATTTTGTGAGTTTACATAAAATCCTCTTATGGCACCCTGGAATTTGGAGAGTCTGATTATCTGAGCAGGCAGTCTTCTGCTTATCATGACAACTTAGATAACTTGATATCTGTGCCTTTTCTCCAAGCAATAAGAGAATTAACATTTCTAATATATGATTCAGTATCAAAGGGCCATTTTAGATTTCCATGTGAAATTAGACATTTAACTTACAAGCAGATTGTTAGAAGGCTAAATGTTAAAGCAAGAAAATATGAAGTTATCAGGGTGGCTTTATAACAACGGCTTTCCCAGGACATTTTTTCAGTAAAACTGCTGTGGAAAATAGGATAATGAATCTTCATACTTTTCATCATAAGCAAAGCAGAACAATACAAGGGAAAAAAAACCAAATTCTAGATTTCCTGATGCACTGGCCTGGAACGATGGAGTCAGTTGCTTACATCACGTGAACACCAGGTAAAAGCCCAAGTTGAATTACATGTGAAGGACTGGCACTTCTTGTCCCACCTTATCTTTCAAATTCTCTGATCTCTTGCCCGCCTGACTTAGATGGCATTGCAGATACAAACTACTGCCCCTTTCTCACTGGAGGTGGGTGGGAAATGTTATACAGTGGGAGTCTAAATGTAGCAATGAAGTCTACCGTGAAGGCCAAGTCACCCACTTCAAAGCAGATAGACTCTGATGACGATGATTTCTTTAGGGAAGACTGAGAGAGTTGCTGGCCATTAGAGACAGTAGCCACTAGTCCACTCTTTCCTCTCATCCACTGATGTGTCAAAGCCCCCTGTGATGTGGCTGGTCAATAGGTGATGACAGTCTTCCAAGCCTTAGGTGGCACTGGATGAGGAGCCTGAAATATCAGTGATTTTGCTGGGAGAGCTTCCTCATCAATTCAGGAATATTACTAAGGTGTTCGGAGTTAGGCATCTCGTAACATAAGAACAGCCATCTAGCCCAGAATCCTGTCTTCCGACAGTGGCCAATGTCAGGTGCCCCGGAGGGAATGAATAGAACAGGCAATCATCAAATGATCCATCCTCTGTCGCCCATTCCCAGCTTCTGGTAAACAGAGGTTAGGGACACCATCCCTGCCCATCCTGGCTAATAGCCATTGATGGACCTATCATCTATGAACTTATCTAGTTCTTTTTTGAACCCTGTTATGGTCTTGGCCTTCATAACATCCTCTGGCAGAGAGTTCCACACATTGACTGTTCGTTGTATGAAGAAATACTTCCTTTTGTTTCTTTTAAACCTACTGCTTATTAATTTCATTTGGTGATCCCTAGTTCTTGTGTAGTGAGAAGGAGTAAAAAACACTTCCTTATTTACTTTCTCCATTCTTCCTTCTCCTTCTTCTTATCCCTTCTTCCATTATGTTACTTCTTCTGTCTTTTTATTGTCAAGAAAAGAAGGAAAGCCTAATGAGGGGATTCCCGATTAACCATTGCCATATGCCTCTCATTAATAACAAATGGGCAGTCTCTGACACTGCAGACTTCTGTTTGCATTCTTACACCAGGCATTACATGACTGACACTTGTTTCTTACCGAGATGGGACTTTTAAAGATAAGGTAACTTTTTTTCCCCTTACATACTTCTTCCCTTTGACCTAACCCTATTCTACTTGCAAGAAACTGCTAGGCATTCTACACTGATCAGTGGAGGAAATTAAAATTTTTACCTGGAAAAAAAAAATTCTGTACCATGGATGCCCGTCAGTTATCATCTTGAACAACTCAAGGTTCTTCTTCGAGTGCTTGCTCAAGTCGATTCCATTCTAGGTGTGTGCGCGCCCATGTGCACAGTTGTTGGAGATTTTAACCTTAGCCGTATCCATAGGGTTGGCTGTGGCGCCCTCTGGAGTGCCGCCCTCATGCATCGGTATATTAGGCACCACCAGCCCTATGCCCTCTCAGTTCCTTCTTACCACCCCTGGCAGTTTGTTGGAGCATCTTTCCTTTGTCTAGCAAGTGGTTAGCAGGTTCTCCTTTGGTTTCTGATTTAGTGCTTTGTAAATAGTTTTGTTGATAGTAATTAGCTAGTGAAGTAGTTGTTAAGCACTGTAATTATAAGTTAGGGTCCCGGCGGGGACTTTGCCCAAAGCGGAGCATGCCCCAGTCTCCGGGTTTTAAGTCCTGCCCTTACTGTAACAGGCCTATGCCTGTTAGTGACCCCCATAGCAGCTGCCTGAAGTGCTTAAGGGAATCACGTGTCAAAGAAAAGTGTCGCATCTGTAAGAGCTTTAGTCCCAGATCACAGAAGGAGCGCGACATCCGTTTGAGGGCCCTCCTCATGGAGGCTGCTCTCTGCCCGGCCTTGGGACTGTCCCAGACGGACTCAACTCCCAGTACTTCGGCCTCTGTGCGTAGTACACCCCTGACACCAGGTTCTACCTGGCACTGCTCCCCTTTGCCGGTGCCCAAGAAGAAATCTAAGAAGTTTGACCCGGCACCGAGCAAGAAAGACCAAGGGGCATCAGGTGAAAGACCAAGGGGCATCAGGTAAAGGACCCTGTTCAGGCTGCCCGCCCTGAAACCACAGATTGAGACACCAGTCACCATATGGCTGGGACCGGTCATCCTCCCGCCAATTGTCTCCATGGCGTAGGCCACTGGCACTGAGACTGTGGAAACATTCGCCAATGCGGTACTGATCCCCCCCGCTCCCGGCACCGATCCGCTTACTTAAGGCACCGTTCATCCATGGTGACAGTTAGCCACCAGACTCAGGCGTGGAAGGCCCCACTGTGGTCACCAGAAGGGGATTCCTTCAGCACAGAAAGGGAGTTCAGCCCCTCATGGAGGTAGCACTGGCGTGACTGGGCACCTGAGACTACATCTACCTCCACAATGCTGCCCTGGCAGCAGGGCCAGTGGCCAGCGCAATGGCGCTACTGGAGTGCCTGGGACATGCCGGTTATGCTGATGCCTCCTTTGCCCCAATCTTTGGTAGCTGCTTCAGAAAAGCAACAGACAGCATGGGTGGCATAACAGGATTGGTGCGTGAAGCACAATCGGATGCTGGGGTGGAGGAACGAGTGCCCACCCCCCAAAACCTCCTTTCCCCATGGGGGATGAAGCCCTGGGCCCTCCTCCGGTGATCCAGTTGTCCTCATCTCTCCAGATGAGGCTGTTGCGGGGCCCTCTCATGCTAGCGCACCGGACAGTTTTAAGGAGCACCAAATCCTGCTCCGAAGGGTGGCCACAAACTTAGGCCTAGAGGTGGAGAGACGTGTCTCACTTCTGGTGCATGATGGGGTCCTAAAGATTGCCAAAGCCCTTTGGAAAACCCCATTCTCAATCCCGCCCACCTCCAGGAGAACTGAAAAGAAGTATTTTGCCCCAGCCAAGGGGTTTGAATACTTGCATACCCACACTTTCCCGGGTCGTTGGTCATTTCTGTGGCCAATGAGAGATGCAGACAGGCAATCCAGTTCTATCCCCACAAATAGAGGCCAAGAGGCTGGACCTTTTTGGAAGGAACATTTATTCCACGGCCAGCCTTCAGTTCCAGGTCGCAAACTACCAGGCTCTTTTGGGGAGATATAACTTTAATCTATGGGACTCCCTGACCCAGGACTCGGCCCAAGAATTTGGGGCCCTTGTTGAGGCGGATACTACAGCAACACGGTGCTCCCTCCAAATGGTCTTGGGACGCAGCTGATTCTGTGGCCAGGGTGGTTGCTTCAGCAGTGGTCTTGAGGCACAGTTCTGTAGGGCTGCTACCTGGTCATCTGTTCACATGTTCACATCTCACTACACGCTTACCCAGCAAGTCCAAGACGACGCTGACTTTGGTAGAGCAGTGTTGCAAGCTGCACAACCATGAACTCCTAGCCCATCTACAGGAATACTGCTTGTGAGACACCTAGAATGGAATCGACATGAGCAAGCACTCGAAGAAAAAATGGTTAGCTACCTTTCATAACTGTTGTTCTTCGAGATGTGTTGCTCACGTCCATTCCATTACCTGCCCTCCTGCCCCTCTGTCGGAGTTGTCGGCAAGAAGGAACTGAGAGGGTCTAAGGACAGTGGAGCCTAATATACCAACGCATGAGCGCAGCACTCCAGAGGGCGCTACAGCTGACCCTACAGATATCTCTAAGGCAAAAATCTCCAACAACTGTGCACGTGGGCGTGCACACACTTAGAATGGAATGGACATGAGCAACACATCAAAGAATCATAGAATATCAGGGTTGGAAGGGACCTCAGGAGGTCATCTAGTCCTACCCCCTGTTTGAAACAGGACCAATCCCCAGACAGACTTTTGCCCCAGATACCTAAATAGGCCCCCTCAAGGATTGAACTCATAACCCTGGGTTTAGCAGGCCAGTGCTCAAACCATGAGCTATACATCAAAGAACAACAGTTACGTAAGGTAGGTTACTGTTATGGAGGTTAACATTTTTAGGTTAGGGTTTTTGATTGTTTTGATTTAAAGAATCCATGTTATTTGTATGGTCTTCTCACCACCATTGACTTAGGCTGGGAGCCAGAGGGAATTGGACACTGAACTCTAATTTAAATTCAATCAGATCTGGTCTCCTAATTCCCTGAGTGCCCGTTGAAAATCCCACCCTTAGCTCTTAAACGTATCACTTAGCAGTATTTTAGTGACACTTCCATTAACATTTTTCCCTTTTCCTTTGTGCTATGGGAACTTTGTCTGAAGAATACAGCTAAGAGTTTCTGGTGCCAAAATTTCAGGTGCCTTTTGACGGGTGGTTTTGCTTGACCTATCAATAGAGCAACTGACTCAACCATTTCAGATATACTGGTGCAGGTAAAAGTTCTAACTGCAACAAACCAAGCCCATTTTCCATATCCATGCTTGTTACGTTAATGATAGTGACAGGTAGATGACCTACACTTGGGATACTGGCTTTTCATTTCCCTTTAGAGCAGCCTTGAATAAAAAACCTTTACAAAATAAAGTAGTTTTCTGTATTATTTGTTATTGGCTTCCTTTAACTCTAGTTTTCCTTAGTTTGTTTTTGAATAGTTGCTTGTTTGAACTATTCCTTTAGCTCTTTGGATGTTCGGTGAAGAAAGCAAGGGAGAGGGAAAAGGAAGCAAAATTATTTTAAGGGTGAAAATGTCTTCCCAGTCAAAAGTCCATAAACAAATACATCTTCCCTCCCTTCTGCCCAGCTGATAGAGAGGAACTTTATTTAATTTCTTGTTTCTTATTTTTTCCTATTCTGTTAAGAAGTACGGACAGGCATAAGGTAAGTGCATTCTTCCTCATATACTCATTTAGTAGAATATCAAATAAATTGATATTTAAAAGTTTCTCATTTATAGCCGTGGAACCTTGAAATCCAAGGAAGCATTATTCAATGGAATACACCCTACAGTTAGACACCAGGAGCCTTACGTTTAAAACAAATGTGGCCCATGATTTGATTTCAACAAAGTTACACAAGGTCAGATTTACTGCTGGTGTATTTCATTCATTAAATAATGGCTACTTCCTGAATCATGGTATACACAAAGCCTTAATCTAAGATGACTATTTAAAGCCATTGATTTATAAGCAGCCCAGATCAGTAAGTCATTCTCATCTGATACTTGTTTCTTAGCCCACTTAGTGAACTGAGTTGCTGGTCTCTATAGTTTCCATTGAAAGGGTGTCCATGTTAGAGTCATCACCAGCAATCTGATGAGGCTCATTGCCACCCTGGGTGGTTGTCTCAGTAGAGAATCTAGAGAAAATGGAATTGGAGAGTGAATCACTCTGCCCCAGGGATGTTCCCTGGACTTCGGGGTTGAGGTAGAGAAGCACACATTGCTACCATGCTTGCCTTGCTTGAGAGAGAGAGCTCCAGTCCTGGGCTTGTCAGTCTGGCACCTATCATGATAACTAACGGCACCTACTAATAGTAATACAGTGAAGTTATTTAACATGAATATTTAAAGTAATTTGATATCCTTATACCAAAAAGAGTTATTTTGGGGAGTAACGTGGCAAGTGTAAAAGTGTGCTTAGTCTCTTAAATGGCTGACAGGAAGTCCATCCATAACCACTTCCTTTTGATTACTGTTGCCTTACATCAGTCATTGCTATTAGGTAATAGGTCTGATGACCAACGATCCAGATGGAAAAGTGAGTATAGTTATTACTGTGCTGTAACAAAATGGGCACTCAGCATGTCTCTGGCATTTTTTTTTCATTCATGAGGACAATGGTTATAATTAATTTACAGTAGCAGTGTTTTATTTTTGGTCCTACTTCAGGTCAGATTCCAAACACACAGATTCCAAACACACAGGTGTAATGTAAAGTCCGTACTTCCTTGGAAGCTAAACTATAGATCATAGATCGGCATGAGTGTATTCCCCCATTTATGCCAGTGGAGGGGAGCAAAAGTATGGGGATCTGTTGTGAGGGGCGTAGAAGGGGAGGAGTTGCAGCTCCATGATATGGAGGCATACTTTGCAGTTTCGTTCCATGTGAGTTTGGGATCCTTTATATTAGAAGAGGAGAGAGCTTTAGAGCTATCATCTCCTTGGGACATGGTGGGTTGCTAGGTGTAAATCTGTACTGGAGTTAATGCCATAGTAAACAACCTTAACGACTCCTCTTGGACCTTCTATCCTCCTTGGAGATGTCGCCTGGGCCATCAATAGTAGACCATCTTCTTAGGAAGAAGTACTTCCAATGGGCAGCACAGAGCGGCTAAGGCTTGTTCTGCAGGGCTGCTGTCTTATTTCTCTCAGGATCTCTAATCTCCACAGGGTTAGCAAGCTATACGTACTCACCCATCCCCTGCTTAAGTGCTAGAATCATGAAAGAATGGAAAGGAAATGCTGAGATTCTCCCTAGAAGTTGTCATACTCTGCTTTGGGGTTTTTGTTTAGAAGGGATGATTGGGACCCTAGTTCACAATTATTATTATATATTCTAATGTAAATGGCTATAGGGTATAGGAATTGAGAGATTCAAGAAGAAAAAGGCTAATGGAGTATCTGGTGCCCGTAACGTCAAACTGCAGCTGCTTTAAGACTGTGTTGAAGTATGAGCCACTATATTCTCTGCTAGCAGTTCACAATGGTGTAAAATTTTATCTGTTTCTTCTGATTCATAATTGCTCTTTGGATTTTATGACATTTCGTACTCCCAGATACCACAACAAATTAAAAAATACTATGGTTAAATCTCACCAGCCAAGATATACCAGTTAAAAAAATGTTTGGTGTTTTTCTCCCCTGTTAATTTTTAGGTGATGGTTGCAGAAGCATTGAATATTTCGAGGGAAACCTACTTTGCAATTTTGATGGACAGAGCTTCCAATGGACCTGTGATGGTTGGCAGCCCACAGGGAGGTGTTGACATAGAAGAAGTGGCGGCTACTAGCCCGGAACTTATCTTTAAGGTATCAAAATGACATTTCAGATTCAAATTGTAATCAGATTTCCAAATGAAAAAAAAATTCCTCTGAAGAAAGATGTTACAAAAAATAAATAAATTAAAAATTTCATGTAACAAAATAGGGACCTGATCCTGGGAGATGAGGAAAGTTCAGCACCTCCTTGTGTTAACCCTAGACCTCTTTTCCTAATCTAGGCAAAGTCTTAGTGAGACAATTGCTCTAAATTTCACATGTTAAACATCACCTGTATATGAAGCATTTTCCTAAATGTTTCTTAGTATCTTTCATGTTTCACTTTAACTAATTGAAAAGTGTGGTTAGGCTAGTTCTTTTGAACGCAGGCTTAGGGTCAATACCATGATTGCCAATTAAAAAAACCCTACACTTAATTTCAAAGGCGGACGTTCTCAATTATTTCCTCCTCTTAGTATAGGTTTAAGTCTTGCACCTCAGATACTACTGTGTTGTCACTGTTGGCACGTACTCACTGCTGAATGATGAGTAATGCATTCTAGTATTTATAATGTTTCTGTGGCTTGATAATGAGTAGATAAGCTATTCATTTGGGAAAATAATTGGTACAGACATATAATTATGTAGGGGGAAAAGCAAAAATATTTAATGCACATTTTGAAATTATATAAACTTAGTAATATTACTGGGCAGCAATACCACTGTCTTGGAGACTTTCCAGAAGATGTCATAAAAATTAACAGCCTAAATATTCATCAACGCCATCTGTACAGTAATTAAAAATGAAAACTGGTGTCAGATTGTCTTGTCAGCATGCCACCCTGAAGAATTATATAGTTTTTTGGAAGGACTGTTTTATAGATGGTGTGATAATTATAACATACCCTATAGGCAGCTGCTATAGCCTGAATCTCCGAGAACTTTGGCAAACTGCCATACGTTAATTACTAATTTGCAAATATATACTAAGCATTTTTCTTTTCAAGTTATAAATCTCTACTCAGATTGAATACCTTAATTCTCTTTATGTACTTTATTGTAACAGGAGGAAATAGATATTTTTGAAGGTGTAAAGGACAATCAAGCATTGCAGATGGCAGAAAATTTAGGATTCAAAGGACCTTTGCAACAGCAGGTAACCTGACAGGGAAGGGTTCAATTGTCTTCAGACAAAAGGTCTGGAGGTGCCAGTTCTGCTAAGTGATTGGTTCGGAGAGGTTCTACGCCTTTTAGGGTAATGCTTAAAACGTTTGTATCTTAATAAATTGAACCTCTCTCAGAACAGGTCTTGCCTATTTTAGATGCAGGTATGGGTGCTAACAGAAAATTTATTGTTCCTGAAATTAAATAGATTCAGTCCTTGATCTTGTGAGTTCCATTGATTTCAGTGGGTGTAATGGATTGCCCACATGGATCCCTTTGCTGGATCAGGTCTTTAATATCTCAAATGCAATATGACAGAAATCAATAAATAGGTGTTTTGTATAGCAGAAGAATGTTTTACTTTTTTAAAGTCTGAGACACAATCAAACAAAGGCTGCCAGTTTGCTGAGAGGATTCTGAGAGTATAATTTTCAATGCATCAGCGCTTATCTCTGTTTTATGCTAGGAATTCTATATAGTACATAATATCACAAGAAACAGTGCTGGAGTGAATCACTTTGTAGATAGGAAACAGCTGTATTTGGGTTAATGTTAATAGGTGTTAAAGACAGCTATCATAAGCTCTTTCTTCATACTTTTCCCCATAATATCAAAATGCCTTTTCTGTAGAATCTTTCCATTTTTAATACAGCACTTCTAATTATTTTCCATCCCAACTGTGCAATTAACAAATGCATAATCATTAAGTTGATTAACGCACATTTGAAGATTTAGCAGTATCTTCAGTGAGAACGAATGATTATCTCAAACCTTTCAACCCTTGCAAAGTTCTGGTACTTAATTATTGACAACAATACTGGGACTGTTAAACTGAACTATTGTGTATGTTTCTTTCCATGTACCATAACCTCTTCAGTGGGATTTACTGAAGTATGTAAATGGAATAAATAGGTCATTAAATAAAAAGGTCCATCTGAATAGCAACTACTTCTAGGGTATGATTCTGTGCTGCTCCTCTAAAGGTACGTCTACACCTCAGAAAGACCGACTGCAGCAAGTCTCAGAGCCCGGGGCTAAAACTGACTCAGAATCGCGCTGTGGGGCTAAAAATAGCAGTATAGATGTTTTGGGTTTAGGCTGGAGCCCAGACTGTGAAACCCAGCGATGGGGGTGGGTCTCGGAGCCCAGGCTCCTGCCCCAGCCTGAACATCTACCCTGCAAGTTTACAGCCCACAGCCTGAGCCCTGCAAGTCCGAGTCAGCTGACCCAGGCCAGCCACACATATTTAATGGTTGTGTAGACCATACCCTTAGGGTCTCAGCACAGAACTTACAGCCTAGGGGCCAGGGAGCTATGGTGGCTTTAAGCACCTTTGTGCCCTCCTGATTCTGGTCTGCCGTATAACTTACAGCTGCCTTATGGCCCACAGTGCTGGATTTAATGTCTACTACTATTAATGTCTCAGTCACAGGGGCGCAATTCCTTGGGAGAGTCACCCATAGAACTGAGAGCAGGATTTGGCCCATTTGGTGTAGTCCCGAAGAAAGTGCAAATATATGTGCATACAGAACACAAACACACACAATTAGAGCTTGGCAAATGTCTCCGAATGGAATTTGCATTGTCTGTGTTCATGAACCTTTTGAATTCATTTTCTGCAGATTTTCGACTGAGCAAGTTTATTGGCAGAAACGTTTGTAGAAACTGAATATTATGCACATATTTGTGAGAAATGAATGTTTAATTCAAAGATGAGTATTCACACCAGAAATCTCATTCTAATAATTATGCCATCATCCAGTTAGGAAACAGGTTACATATTTCCGTGTCCAATTAAAACTGAGACAGATAATAGCTCAAATATTAAACACAAGTAACAAACTGCTTGGGAGTGGCCCACAGAACAAGAATTTGTGGAGGAGGGCTAGCTCAGTGGTTTGAGCATTGGCCTGCTAAACCCAGGGTTATGAGTTCAATTCTTGAGGGGGCCATTTAGGGATCTGGGGCAAAAATATGATGGTACATGGTCCTGCTGTGAAGGAAAGGGACTGGACTGGACTCAGTGATCTTTCAGGTCCCTTCCAGTTCTATGAGATAGGTATATCTCCATATTAAATTAAAAAATTATGTTTAGAGATTATTTGGCACATATTTAATAACAAATAAGTTTAGAAACCTGGAAGTTGGTACTGATACAATATATATGTAAAGCACAACCATTCCCTCAATGTTACACAACTGTAGTATTTTGAGATAATGGTCCAACAGTAGTAGTGGGGTTTTTCGTAAAGGCAGAAGCAACATAAAAGCAAGTTTGTTTTTTAATTTGGTTCCCTTCCTTACTTTCCGAAAGATCCCAAATGTTTTGGTTTGAGTTTTTGATTAATTGAACCACTGACCAAGATAAAAAGCTTTGGAGTGTGTGGTTTTTGGGGTCCCAATCTTTCTGCTACCTCATTGCAACCACTAGGGTTGCAATATGAAAATTCGTTGCAGGTGGAAAGGTTGGTTTACTTAGCTAACCTGTTAATAGGGGAACGGCAGAGGAACAGTGGTTGGGGACTTAATATTATGTCACGATTAGCCCCACCCACCTACAGCCACAGAGAGAGAGGAGGGGGCAAAGAACAGCAGTGGGGAGCAGGAGAGGCCGACTTTTAAATAAACAAACCCAATCTTTCAATTGTTGTTTCTACAGGGAAAAGTTGCATTTTGATGTAGGAGGGAGATTTATATTTTTTCTAAACAGATTCAGCAATTAATCTGCACTCATCAAATCCACATTGCTTCTCAGTTTCTGAATTTAGACTCATTAACGTAACTACTTAACTTGAATATCAGCATACCGGAGAAAATCTATTCATTATGAACTCAAAAACTTCTTTGACTGTGCTTAAATTAAGCTTGTTTATATTAACGATGCTGTTCATTTTACTGAAAATCCCCAGTTTGTATACTATGAAGATAGCATTTACAAAATGTTTATCAAAACTTTTAGGCTTTATTCTTAATATTTTTGGTAAGGTAAAACTCCATTTGAATTAAATACTCCTGTAATTCGGTAACTGAGAGCTGCTGTAATCTTCTACCAGACTTGAGATTTCATGTAATTTGAGATACTAAAAATAGATGTAAAGGTTTACTGTTGCCTTTTTGTGCATGCTACTTACAAATCACTTGATCAAATTTAGGCAGCAGATCAAATTAAGAAGCTGTACAACCTTTTCCTGAAAATTGATGCTACTCAGGTTGAAGTGAATCCATTTGGTGAAACTCCAGAAGGACAAGGTAAGGAATGAAAGAAAACAAATGAATATATTATAATTCTTTCTTTATGCAAACTATACATTAAATTGCATGGATGTTGATAGCAGCAGCTTTGCATTAATTTCATTGTGTAATTTAATTTAAGCAATACTCATAAATGTTCCCATGATAGATTTTAACATGGCAATAGCATTTATGTCATCTCAATACTGAAAGTATCAGGGTCTGCATGTTGCTTGGTGACAAACAGCAACTTTTTCTTACTTTTTATGCAAAGTATTTTTGCTCATGCTATTGTATTTAGTGGGCTAGAGAGGGAAAAATCATTATTTTAGGATTTCATCTTGAATGTACAGGTAAGTTGCAGTTATAGATGCATGAACATGAAAGATATCAGAGCGTAGGAGAGAGGAAGACCTGTTGGACTAATGGAGTTCACACCTGATTGTATCCTTTGGGAAGGTGAAGGATTTGCTTCCCCAATGGAAGTAGGTATAATAATAAGACTCTGCAAGATAAAGATAGGAAGCTGCTTTATCTTGCACGTTTTCCGTTGGTGGCTTTTTCTGATATAACCCTGCCTTTCTGCACTCTTGGTATATTAATTACACCAGCTTGTCTTCACAGCAATTTACTGGACATGTACAATACACCATTTATGTTTCCTCTGGGTTTGCCCCTGTCTCTTTACAATGTTGTAAATGCATTGAAAAATTATAGTCTTGAAAAAATAATAGTAAGTTAGGTTTGGTGCAGTAGAAGGATGTGTTTGAATTTAAGAGACGTGGTGGAGAACAAAAATATCGCCCTAATCCTTTACATCAAGCCATTAATAATGGGACAAACTGCAAAAGTCTTAGATATTCAGGTAAACCTTCAGGACAGAATTGAATGGAGCAACAGCATCTAACCTGGCAGGAAGAGCTGTAAAGAAAGGCATTGATTCTTGGGAGATGTGATACATGGAAGAGCAGTGAGAAGAGGATTTATTTCAGGAGTGGCGTAACGGAGTGGTGGAGAGGAAGCTGAGGAGGCTATGGCATCAAGGAAAAAGGTTGTGGTTTGGGTGTGGTCAAGTAGAGTGCTGGTAAAGGAGCCGGTATGAAGTGCAAAGGATGGCATAACTCAAAGCTGAATCTGTGTTTCAACGGAGTGTAAGAGAGGCAGACATCTCATTCATTTCAATAGGCAGCAACCACATTTGGCAATCAGCCATTGTGTTATACAACCAGGATGGAATTTTTCAAGGACAAGGAAGTAGAGATTGTTGGGCTGGCTAACACTATGTATTACAATAAATAAGATGTATTATCAAAGTAGAATATGACATCCATGCCGCTCTTTGTGATAGTATTATAGCAATTAGTGGGTGGCAAATTATTCACCATATACTTATTTAGATTTAAATGAAACCTACAATCTTATATTATATACTGCTATTAAAATAATGAATGCTAAATGCATGTACACACAAGGGCTTAGAACACATTCCCATTATCAGGCCCAGATCGCTTTTGGGTTTATCTACACAGGAACATAAGAATGGGCATGGTGGGTCAGACCAATGGTCCATCTAGCCCAGTATCCGGTCTCTGAGAGCAGCCAGTGCCAGATGTTTCAGAGGGAATGAACAGAACTGGGCAGTTTATCAAGTGATCCAATCTCTGTCATCCAGTCCCAGCTTCTGGCAATCAGAGATTAAGGGACACCTAGAATGTGGGATTGCATCTGTGACCATCTTGGCTAATAGCCACCGTGGACCTATCCTCCATGAACTTATCTAATTCTTTTTTGAACCCAGTTCTTCTTTTGGCCTTCACATCTCCCTCTGGCAATGAGTTCCACAGGTTGACTGTGCGTTGTGTGAAGAAGTACTTCCTTATGTTTGTTTTAAACCTGATGCGCCCCCTCCTGTAAGTAACCAATACTCACTTTGCTACTTCCTATGGTCCCCCACTCCATTAATCCTCTCACTCCTTCCAACAGGATATCCGTTTTTAAAGAGCCTGTAATATGACCTAGCAGCTCTTGCAAGTCTGTTTGCCAGGGCCTGTCAAAGAGGCTATCAGAAAGGTTGGACCCTGCAACCATCATGATGGAATAGTCAAAGGACTTGTTGAAATATGTCAGTCAATACTCAATATCTGGAAGATCTGTTAATTCTGACTATTAGGTTCTCAAACAGCACCCATCACCCTAGCATCAGAGAACTTACCAAAATTATGACATGTAACTGTAAGGATATGTTTCTTCTCTGGCTATTCCCTCCATTTATTAGGGATTACATATGTATTTTGTATTTATTTATTGTGGTGCTGTGGGAAGGCTAGACCAAAGAGGTGGTCTTGTGCATTTTACTCTGAAAATCATAAGGTTCATATTCACCCTGATCTCTTCTGAGATTTAATTCCAGATTCATGGGCCCCTTGCTGAGAAAGCTCTGCTGATGAACACATGAGTTTCATTTTTTTTCTGTGAAGTGAGGAGTGCTGGATAGCGGTGACTAAGGCTGACACATTTGGGATTATAGGAATCTCAAAAATGGCATTTTTGTGTGTGTGGTTGTATTTATTTAGGTATCCAGATTGAGTAGGTATTCATGTGGATGCTGAGGATGTGAACAGACTTAATTATCAGATGCCTTTGGTGGAAGGTAACATAACGTAAGGGGCAGGTTCCTCCATCTCCCCATCAGTACCACCTAAGTCTTCTTCTGAGATACTCTTCGTCCAGTTGCTGATATCAGCCATGTCACTGGTTCGCTGAAAGATGATGCTGTTAGTGTCAGCTGTGAAGGTAATACGGGGCTAGATGTCATTGGCTTATTGCTGGCATTTTTGGTCTGTAACGTTTCACAGTCTGCTCTAATGGGTTCACTGAGATGAACAAGACGAGAGAGTGGACAGATCCCTATGGGATCCACACCTAGGGCTTTGAAGGTGGAGGAGACCGTATCTCTTACGTGCCTCTCTCTAGGTTTGGCTTGCGAAGGATCTTTGAAGCTATTTCCACATGATCCAATAACCCCTTCAATTTCTTTGAGTCAGGGCAGCAGGGTTCCATAGTTGGCCATACCACACGCTGTGGAGAAGTAAGACAATAAGATTGTAGATGCATGGCCCATAAATATGGTTCATAAACAGCAAAAGATCATCCTTCACTAATATCAGCCCCATCTCTATTTGCTGTCCTGGCCAGAAGCCTGACAGGGAGGGATCCAAGAAACTGGCTACGTTTAGGTGAAGATGCTCAAAGCAGGACCAACACCAGCTAAATCATCCCAGCCTGGGCGTTGTCAAGCCAGGCCTTAAAAACCTCTAAGGAGGAGATTCCACCACCTCCCTAGGTAACCCATTCCAGTGCTTCACCACCCTCCTAGTGAATTAGTGTTTCCTAATATCCAACCTGGATCGCCCCCACTGCACTTGAGACCATTACTTCTTGTTCTGTCATCTGCCACCACTGAGAACAGCCGAGCTCCATCCTCTTTGGAACCCCCCTTCAGGTATTTGAAGGCTGCTATCAAATCCCCCCTCTCTCTTCTCTTCTGCAGACTAAATAATCCCAGTTCCGCCAGCCTCTCCTCATAAGTCATGTGCCCCAGCCCCTAATCATTTTCGTTGCCCTCTGCTGGACTCTCTCCAATTTGTCCACATCCCTTCTGTAGTGGGGGGACCAAAACTGGACACACTACTCCAGGTGTGCCCTCACCAGTGCCTAATAGAGGGGAATAATCACTTCCCTCGATCTGCTGGCAATGCTCCTACTAATACAGCCCAATATGCCTTTAGCCTTCTTGGCAACCAGGGCACACTGCTGACTCATATTCAGCTTCTCATCTACTGTAATCCCCAGGTCCTTTTCTGCAGAACTGCTGCTTAACCAGTAGGTCCCCAGCCTGTAGCGGTAGATGGGATTCTTCCTTCCTAAGTGCCGCACACCTCATCAGATTTCTTTTGGCCCAATCCTCCAATTTATCTAGGTCACTTTGGACCCTCTCCCTACCCTCCAGCGTATCTACCTCTCCCCCCAGCTTAGTGTCATCCACGAACTTGCTGAGGGTGCAATTCATTCCATCATCCCGATCATTAATAAAGATGTTGAACAAAACCGGCCCCAGGACCTACCTCTGGGGCACTCCACTTGATACCGGCTGCCAATTAGACATCGAGCCATTGATCACTACCCATTGAGCCTGACAATCTAGCCAGCTTTCTATCCACCTTATAGTCCATTCATCCAATCCATACTTCTTTAACTTGCTGGCAAGAATACTGTGGGAGACAGTATCAAAAGCTTCGCTAAATTCAAGATATATCACATCCACTGCTTTCCCCATATCCAAAGAGCCAGTTATCTCATCATAGAAGGCAATCAGGTTGGCTTGCTAGTGGGGTAGATTTATCTGTAAGGATATTTTGGAATTTAAGCTTTGTGGGCAGACCATTCTGGTTTGTGTTTACTTGTCTTGCAACTGGGAGGGATTTGATTTGTGCCTTTAGGAAGTGGTGGTCTGTCCAGGGGTGTTTCTTGTCTATCTAGAGCCTTAAAATCGCATCCAGGATATGACTGATTGTCCATATAGGCCCAGAGATTAGAAACTGAAGGTAGAAAATGTGGAGGGGAGATTTTGGGTTACAGCAACAGGAATTGTCATCATGGCTGTTGAAATCTTCCATTCCAATAGGAAAAGATAGTCACCATGTCAGACAGCATCTTCATCAGCTCCTTTGGGAGGAGTGGTGATAAATACAAGCTTTTTAATTGTCCACAGTTACTTTGTACATAAACTTATTTTCATTAAAAACTAAATAGTATAATTTTAATATAGTTTGGTTCCCTTTGCTCAGAAATTCAAGAACTCGGTTGTGAGTAGAGACTGTAACAATCTTTTGTCCAACTGGCCAACAATCTTTTATTCATTAAATCAAACACAGAAGAATTGGCAGAGTAGTAGACAACAGACTTTTCCTGTGCTTTAGATTGAAATTCCGTTGGTATTAGTGACTACTAGAAACTTAAACAAAAACCCCACTTGATAAGTGTTGTTGCAGCTAAGTTGTTTTTTGTTCAGGTTTTTGGACATTAACATGCAGTATCACAAAGTGACATTTTTAAAACAAACATCAGTAGAAATAATTTTCTTGCAGTTCCATGTGACAGTAATTCAGAGATTGAATTATAATCATGATCAAGTGTATGTGTGTGTTTTGAGTATAATGAGCAGTAGTCAAATAAAACTGAATTAGGAAAAAATGATTAATTACCAAAATTTATAAATGCTGCCTTGATACAAGAGCATATTTTTGGTGGTTGTTGGTGGGGTTGTTTTGTTTTTATTTTCTGTTGTTTTCAAAAACCCTAAAGTATTTTGTATAGATTTTGCATTTGGAAAACGAACAACAGTATTTCAGAGTGGAAAATACAATTTGAGAATTTTAGTACAGTATTGGATGCTTGGTTTCTAGTTCATCTAAGATGCACTAATGACATAGAAATGGATTAATGACCTTTATTTTATAAATCTTATTCAGTTTAATAAATTTAAGTAAAATTCCTATCAATCAATCATAGCTTTATTAAGTTTTCACCCAGTTTGTGAAACTTTTTTTCCGTGGTACAAAGCCAGGACTGTTGTCCAATGTATTTCCACCAGAAGCCAAGTTTTAAACATAAAGGGGAATTCTGCCCTCAGGAACCCCAGTAGACCAAATCTTGCTTGCCTCGTTTATGTGAAAAATCCTATTGACTTCACTAGAACAAATTGGAGTAAGTTGAGCAGGGTTTTTGTTTAGTGTGTGGGTGCTGGGCGGTGCTGGTGGTCTGTGATATACAGAAGGTCATACTAGATGATCTGGTGGTTCCTTCTGGCCTTAAAAATCTGACTCTATGGTTTTTCCATTCACTAAAACGGGGATGCATAGTCAAATAATTTGAGTAAAAGCAAGGTATTGAAATATACACTGATAATGGTTATCTTGTTTGGATCACTTCAAAAAGTGGGGTCCAAATTCTCTTGATACGTATAATGGGGTAAACTGGCTCTTTAAGAGTCGAGGGAGGTCACAAGACCCCATTCCAGGGAGTTGGAATGATCAAAGGCCCAGGAAATGGCCTGGTGTAACAGAAGAGAGACTGCAGTCCCAGGAAATTTTGTGTTGGATGGGGGAAAATCCCCAGGACATTGTTCTTTTAAGGCCCCGGATCAGGAGCCTTGTAGCGTAGTGTGAGGCAGGGTTCCCCTCTCTTCCAGCAATGCGGAGGAGCCCTCTGGATGAGGGCAGTATATCAACTGCTTTCTCCCTCAAATGGGGAGACACTGGCAAGAGAAGGAAGCCAGAGCCAAAAGGCCAGACTCCAGGGAGAGACAGCTATGAGAAGTGACCCTGTGAAGAGCTCCATATGAATGGCGGAAGAGCCAGTAGGAACCTTTGGATGGCAATGATGGACTGTTTGGAATTGTTTGTGGGCATTAAACCTGCCCCAAGCAGAGGGTGTAAGACTTATGAGAGAGGCTGTAAGGGGCCCTGAAGAGGAGAACAGAGGGAGGCTGCTGCAAAGGGAACTCCAGCCACAAGAGACTACTCAGGAAGTGGCAGCCTTGTTACAATAGGATTGTGATGAACAGAGCTTATGATATGAGACCTTTAAAGAGGCACGATATCTTCAAACAAGTAAATAAATACTGGGGAACAATCCTGGGCTGGTAACAGGCTGGACTCAATTACCAAATAATATGCCGTTTGCATACTAAAGATTTTTTTTTTTTAATGTATTAGAAACTTTCCACTTAAATTAGAAGACGTTAAGGGCTGAATTCTCTGGTTCAGGATTTGCATGCGAAACAGGCCCAAAGCTGTGGATTGCTGCACAGGGAGAGGTTGCTGCATGTTTCATCTTTCGGCTGTGTGGACCTTCTGCTGCTAGAGAACTGTTGAGAAATCGCCCTGTTGAGAACTCCAGCAAAAAAGGCTAAGGCTGTGTCCAAATCTGGTGGGTGTGTGGGAGCAGGGAGGCCAGTGTCTGATGCTTGGGGGACGCATCTGACCTGGAGCTGGGGCAAAGAGTGAAGGTAGCGTGTAGGTTCTGCAATGGGGTAGAAGGAGCATCGGGAAGCTGAGTAATGAGTAAGTGCAGGTATTGGTGCTCTTGAACAAGATCGTGCTCTGTAGCTGAGAGATTGATGCAGGGAGCCAGGTTAGTACCTTCTACTGATGAGGTTCAGGGCAGAGGAGAGGTGAGCTGATGTAGCTGGGACAGCCTCTGAGCTTTTCAGGAATGGCTGAGGTTGCAGAAGGTTGCCAAGCAGGGCATCCTCAGAAGGACTGCCGCAGTGGCCGCACCACTTTTTTCCACTCTTCTATACCAGGTGAGTGTAGGAGGGGAGCAGGAGCAGAGTGCCTGAAGGAACTGCCTGAGTGGCAGAGATGCATGGAATTCTCCCTCTGCCCATTTTCTGCTTTGTTCACAGCAGAGGATGCCAGCAGCATTTCATCCTTTAAAAACTTAACAAAAAACAAACAAACAAAAAAACCCAACACACCCTTCTGTATCTAGGCACATTTGAATAGCTTATTGCAATTATTTATCCTGAAAAAATACAGCACAGCATATGAAGAAAGTTTGTTCTTGTCAAAATAACAATTCAGATGGGCTTATTTTTTGCTGCTTTCATTTTTCACTTATGTCTGCATTTCTGTTATGAAATGTATTGTCCTGTGTGTTTCCTTTTGTCTCATTTTGTAACACATTCCTTTGTTAATATTCTTGGGTCAAAGGCCTATAACTGTCAATATTTATTTATTATTTTTTTGTTCTCAGTGTAAGCTGTTGAATTAGCAACTCCCCAAATCTCTTACTACTAAGAAAAACAACAAAAACTCTCCATGAATATAAGTATTGAAGCTTTCTTTGATATTTATTCAGAAGGAAAATTCATTTGTATAATCTACCATGCGTGTAACAATGTGCTTTTGATGGTGAAAATTGTTTGATAAATATTAATAGGTGTTGGTTTTTTTTCTTGCTACTTTGTACGTAGTGTGGCCTTTTGTTAAGGATGAATGTTCCACAGAAATAAGAGTCCGTTAATGTGACACTGAAAATGTTTATGTCTAAGGTAAACTTAGAATGGAAAACCAAATGCCCCCCAAACTGCATTTTATTCTAGCTCTGGGCATTTCATTAAATAAGCCAGGGAGCATTCGAAAAGGGAAGTTGGTTGCATGGTTCTGATGTTGGTATAGGCCCTAATTCATTGTTAACAAAAATTAATGCATTACTAATACATTGGAAAGCATATTATTGACTTCACATATTTCTTGTTCTAGCAGATTCCCACATGACTTACTCGCATAATTTGTATTTATTATAGGGTAAGATCTAGAATCTTCCATGGGATATTTATCACATATGTACACTAGTAAGCAGCTCTCCAAAATTGCAGTAGCTGTGACTGGTCTTGATCTATTGTGATTTATTCCAGTACTGATTGTGAGTCGAGGGCAGAAAATTCTTTTCTTTAAAAGAATTAAAACAAAACTATTCCATCAGAAAGTAAGAGTAATACTTTCCTATATGGTATTCTCTTTTGTTTGCTCTCTGTGTATGTCTGTGTATATGTGCACACAACAGTAGCAAGACACAGCTGAAGACACAATAGATACAGACAAACATTGCTATCAGTTTTATATTATAATAATAGCGTTAATGGTTTCCAGGCATTTAGTCTGGCTGGCTTGCCGCAAAACATCAATTGCTTCAGCCAGTCATTAATTTCTAGTAAACGTCCAAACCAGAGGTCATTGGTGCTTAAATAATAATTTGTATATATTCTTATTTTTACTATTACATTTTTAATCTATTAAGATGTTTGCCTTTGCAAAACCCATAAAAGTAGTCAGTCAGTGTTCATCATATCCGTTCATAGTAAACTCATTTTTCACCCTTAGAATTAAAATAGCCCATAACTATTATTAAAGATAGTCCTATTTAGTTGCTGCTTAGTGCTTTCTTACAACCACAACAGATGTTCAAGTTGAAGAAAAGCCTTGGATGTACTTTCCCATTTTCTTTATTTATAAAAAGTTGTGTTGATCATGCTTAATATACTTAAAGCTATTGTTAATTTCTTTAAAGGAAGAGTTTGCAAGGAACCAAATAGACTGTAAAATAAAGAATATAACTGAAGAAAAAGTTTATCTACTATGGAGCTATTTAATGTGTTTTGTGTGTGTGTGTGTGTGTGTGTGTGTGTGTGTATAATATATATATGACTGTGCATTTGACTTTAAATCCATTGTGATCTTTTCAAAAAGTTGTAACACTTTGAGGTTGGAGGACCTACAAGTTTGCTAATGGTTGAAATGATTTGTTGGGGCCACTACAACTGTATACATCATGAAAACCACCCTCGTAACTGACATCTTTATGGATGGGGCAGTTAAAATGAGCATGGAACACAAACTGTTCTCCTACTCTATAAGTGGTTTCCACAACCCATAACTTCAGACACCTTGACATTATTGCGTGGGGAAACTTGCACTGCCATCACCCATGCCTGGACTTTGGAAAAATGTGTTTTAGGGCCCTAGTCCTGCTTTCCAAAACTTCTGTTGATTACTATGGAAGCAGAATCAGGGCCTTAGTACATAATTATGAAAGAATATTGCACTTTTTTGTGACATTACATATGCGGTGGTGAATTTCTGAATTAAAAACGACCATTCAGTATCCGTAATTTGATGATTTTTTCCCCCCTTCATTTAGTTGTTTGCTTTGATGCCAAGATAAACTTTGACGACAATGCCGAGTTTAGGCAAAAAGAGATATTTGCCATGGATGACAAGTCTGAGAATGAGCCTATGGAAAATGAAGCTGCCAAATATGACTTAAAGTACATAGGACTGGATGGGAACATTGCTTGCTTTGGTAAGAAAAGCAATCTGTCTTCGTCTGTTATCTTGGAGTAACCAATTAACAGTTCAGAGTTTTCAATATCAATTGACTAATCTGTTTCTGTTTACAGTCATTTACAGAGAGTATTATCAGAAATATTTACAATTAAGTAATAATCTAAATACATAAAATTACTCACATGCTTAAGTGTTTTCAGCATCCGGTCCTATTTTATTACCAGTGAACTCTTTAAAGTGACACCACCAATTTAAAAATCACATTTCCATCTGATGACACTGTATCTACTGTTACAAGTGACCCCTAAGATTGTTAGCTCATTGGTTGATTGTTAGTCATATAGTGAGAATTACTCTGACAGAAAGATATTAAAGACAAATATATGCTTTCTCAATTTGTAAAATTTGCTTGATTTGTGTATTTTGATTTTCATTCTATTTTTGACAGCACTTTGAGTGAATAGTCCTTTTTATTGTTTTGCTGATGTCACCTGCACTTCCCCAAATTCTGTAAGAAGGTAATAGTAGTAATAGGTAATACCAGTACTACCAACAGCAAACATGAAGCTGAAATTGAAAGGGCAGCAGGCAGGAGTGTGCACATAGTTTAAAAAGGGGGTGAAGTTGATCTGTAAGTCTGCGCGTGTTTAGCGCTGCTATTTTCAGGTTAGCCCGGATGACCCTTCTAAATATCAACAATGGGTGCAGGGGGAAAAGAAGAATTATTTAAAAAAATCAGAAAATGCTATTTAAAAGGCTTTAAAAAACAAAAACAAACTGGATTTAAACTTTGGTTTCTCACAATGTAAATTTGGCTCCCTTGACATCTCAATATTTCTCATGTCAAACAGCAATTGATAAATCTTGCATTATGTTGAAACCTTTGTTTTAACTGAAATTCCTTTTTTCATAGAAGTAAAATAGGTAAAAATTTAAATAATTATGTAAAACATCTTCAGTTTCATGTAAATTGTTTAAGCCAGAACATTTTATTCTGAAAAGAATTGACTTCATCATTTTGATCCGAATTAGCTAAAATGGTTTATCCTCCAGAGATGGAGGAGTGGTATATGGATGTAATATAACTTTTGTTACTGCCCACAGATTATAGTGCTTAGATTTATGCTCTACCCACTTATTTGAAAGATCCTCAGGTTGCAGTAGAACTAATTCATTGCATTGAAACTGCATTGGTCTTAATCTTTTAAAGGAACTAACATTAAAAAAAACGTGCAGCTCATTAAACCATCAGTATCATCAAATTCAGTGCCCGAGACCTCATCCTTATGGTTCTATTCTGTACAGTAGAAACCTGCATACAATTACATGTGATATAAAAAGACTTACTTTGTACAGAAGCAATAACTTTAATGTACCAAACCATTCTGATTCATCTCACCCGGATGAGTTAATGTCCTTGCAACACTAGCAGCATGTAAAGTACCAAAGGATATGGGATGCCAGTGTGTCTAAACACATTTTAATAGAAGAAAGCATTACCCTGTTTGAACATCGTGTAAGAATTTTCATGATTTGAACACATTTTTAAAATGAATATTCAGTTTTAAAATATTTTGTAATGCAGTATTAGTCTTACCAAGGTTAATGAAATTAGACATGGTTTGTAAGTGTGGCAGGGGAATTACAGGATCAGTAATAAGTGAAGGATACTTTACTTTGGGTTTCTGCTGGGCTAAGAATAATTTTTGTCCTTTACTCTGAGGGGGATATTTATGTGCAGTTACATGTGTGGTGCGTAATCTTCTTTAATTATTATGAAATCCCTTTTCTCAGAAGTTTTGGGGGGTTTTGTACAGAACAGTCTTCATATGATTTTGTCCATTTATGTCAATTAAGTCACTCCTGAAAAATTCAGGTGTTGGCCTAATTTGAAACAAATCAAGTGGAGCCGGGAAGAAGTGAAGTTTTAGGACTAGTCCTTGCCTTGAACTGATGTGCCATAGTTAAATCACATTTCACAAGTCTGAATTCCCTTTTGTAAAATATCAGCCTCTGACTCTTACAATTACAGTGAATGGAGCTGGTCTTGCTATGGCAACCTGTGATATCATTTCCCTTAATGGTGGAAAGCCAGCCAACTTCCTGGATCTTGGTGGAGGTGTGAAGGAAGCACAAGTCTATCAGGCGTTCAAATTGCTCACTGCTGATCCTAAGGTAAAAGAATTGTTTTTGTACAGGATGTTTCCTAATGCACTAATATAAGGACATTTGTCTATCAAAATCAGTAATATGCTGAATAAATATAAATCATGATCTTGTGAACACTTGAGGATAACTTACTAGAAGGATGGTCTAAAACAGTGGTTTTCAGTCTGTGGTCTGCAGACCCTTGTGGTCCACAGACTGTCTAAGCTTTCCAAAGCGGTTTGCACCTCCATTTGAAATTTTTTAGGGTTCTGCAAATGAAAAAAGGTTGGAAACCACTGGTCTAAGAGACGGGTTGGTCATATAGTTAAGGCACTGGACTGGGATTCGTAAGACCTGGGTTCAGTTCCTAACTCAGTCACCAACCTTCTGTGTGACCCTGGACAAGTCGTTTAATCTCTCTGTGCCTCAGGTCCCCATCTATAAAATGGGAGGTATAAAATTCCACTCGTCTGATTTATCTAAGGGCAGGTGCTCCATTATCATGTGTTTGTACAGCGCCTAGCACAGTTGGGGATCTCTAGGCACTGCTATAATACAAACAATTGGCCGAGCTTGTGAAGGCCTTACACTCTCCTCAAGGGCATTTCCCTGTTGATCTCTCTATATATAAAATTATTGCTTTTGGATGCCACATCTGAATTTTGGAATTGATCAGGGAATGTTCTAGGCATCTTTAGCCAGAACCTTATTTATTTGGGGGGGGGGGTAAACCAGAAGGGGCATAATGGGGAACCCACAAAGCCCCTGCCAGCACATGAGCACCGCCATAGCCTCTAGAGTCTCCGCAGTTGTCTGTAGATCAAACAACTGATCAATGGCACTTAGTAATGCCTTCTAGCAAAACAATTCCCCATCTCACCCCTGCTCATCCTTCCAATGGAATTTAACATATTGGCACCCAGAAGGACCTATATCCCAGAAATGAAGAAGAATAGTTGGGGCAGGGTAGAATGGAGGGAGGGGGGTCATGGAAGTATGCAAACAGTCCCTGACATGGTGGGGGCCCAGATTGGGAGACCCTAGTGTGGGGGAATGAGGCATACAGAAGCCCTAGTATGGTGGGAATATGGGAGGCAGACAGAGCTTCTGGCATGGGGGAATTAGGGTTCACACAGCGACCCTGCCGTGGGAGAATGGGGCACCCTGCTATGAGTGAAGAATGGAATGAGAAGGCACACAGAACCTGTGGTGTCACTGTGACAGTCAAGGTCCACCCCATGGAGGGAACGGGGGTCTGAACCCCAAAGAATGAGCAATTGATATAACTGGTAGTGTACAGTCGTATTGTGTATAAACTCTGTCAAGTGAGGTCTTTTATGAAAGCTTGTCATGTTTTGAACTTGATTGTCATGATGAGTTTATGTATGTGTGTGCGCATAGAGCTGTGCTTGGGACCGGAAGGGCTGTGGGGGCCACCCTGCAAGGAGTAAGTAGGCTGCTGGAAGCCGGGTGAGACCTTTGTGCTTGTGGGCTGGCTACTGGTATCAGGGCTTAGAGCCACAGCAGCACAGCATTAAGGCCTCCAAGAGCAGGCAGTGACAGAACCCTTTACTGTCCTGGGTGAAGCCCAAAACGTCTCAGTGGGGTGGGGAAAGATTGGGGGGACCTTGTTATGGGAGGAAAGAGGAGAGTGGGAACAGGAGTATACACACAGCTGATGGTATGGGGAGCGATCGTAGGAAGAAAGGAGATAGTGGGGTACACAGAACCCCTGGCAGAGAGGAGATTGGGAGGAGTTGTAGGGAGTCATGAAAAAGAGGGGATGGGAGGGTGACCCATAGGGAGCTTGTGGGGCAGGGGAATGGATGAATGCAAGGAGCCCCTGGTGTGTGCAAAAAGTTACCCCTACATCGGGGTAGGCAACCTATGGCACGCGTGCCGAAGGCGGCACGCGAGCTGATTTTCAGTGGCACTCACACTGCCCGGGTCCTGGCCACCGGTCCGGGGGGGCTCTGCATTTTAATTTAATTTTAAATGAAGCTTCTTCAACATTTTAAAAACCTTATTTACTTTACATACAATAATAGTTTATTTATATATTATAGACTTATAGAAAGAGACCTCCTAAAAATGGGAAAATGTATTACTGGCATGCGAAACCTTAAATTAGAGTGAATAAATGAAGACTCGGCACACCACTTCTGAAAGGTTGCTGACCCCTGGCCTACATAAATTACGGAGCGTGTGACTCTCCGTCCCTCCCCCAGTAATATTAATAACAAAAATTAGAAGGATAAATAAATTGTTTATATTCTCATGGCAGAGCTAGATGGGCACCGACGTTTCGCCAGTAGAGGCCTAAATTCAGGTTATGCCCAAGGTTACAAATGAAGGAAGTGGATTGTCCCTTTTGACCTAGTCCGGGTTGGGGATTTTACAATCCATGGCACACATCAGCTTGATGGATAGGTCTGTGCTTGAAAGAACACACAAGTAGAAAAGCAAGGGTGCTGCAAGTCAGGGTGGGGAGAAGTGGGGAGCAGGTGCTGGCAGAATTATCTGGTGGGAGATTTGAACAGTTACCTGCACTATGCCTGAGACTGGTCAGCACTATTAGATCCTCCCTCACTTTTATGAGTACTAGAGTCACAGATTTAAAAAAAAAAAAAAGGAAAAGGGTTTGACATTTGTCTGTATTATTCAGAGATGGGTGTTTTATACGGTAATCAAGGGCTGAATAGAAGTAGAGATTTGGGGACTAAATTGCATTGCAACATAGAGACTCACAGATAAGTATGGTGTGGTCTTACCTCAACAACGTACCGCAGCGATGATTATGGAATAAACTAGGATGTGCTCTCACGCTATGATTGTGACTGCAGATTTCCTAGGTGCTCTGCATGTGCTGATTTTGATGAAACATGTATCCAGTTTAATTAATTAATATTATTCATAGGCATTTCTGTACCTCTCGTTAATATCTGACTATCACCATCCTACTCTAGATCTTCACTCTGTTTTCAGTGGGGATAACTGGCATAACTCAATGGATCTATGCCATTTTACCATGTGAGCATCTAGCCCAAGATGTACAAGTCACCAGCCTGAATGCTCCATAGCTCATGTCTCTATTTTTTTATTTCATTTTTTCCTTTCTTCATTTCATTTGCTTAGCCTTCTCCTCTTTGTCCCTTTATCTCTTTCTTTTTTTATATTTTTACATACAGATTTTGTGTATTGTCTCTCTGCCGCTCTTTTCACTGAATGAATTTTCTTACTTTGTAGGCCTTTTTCTGTTTTGTTTTATTTCTCTCTCCCTTTGTTCTCTCATTCCCTTTCTGACTATTTCCCTTTGCTTCCCACTCCTTTCTAGCATGTCTGCTTAGTATCCCAGTGGGCAAGTACTTTTTCTAAAATAGTTTTCAGCAGGACACTTATCTGCCATAAGGCATTTAACTAATAGGAATGTCAGACGCTCTAACGCATAAGTACAAGGGGTGGTTTTGGCTTTGTCCACTTTTAGATTTTTGAATCTTATAGAAATTATTGTGTCAAGTATCAGGGGGTAGCCGTGTTAGTCTGTATCTACAAAAACAACAAGGAGTCTGGTGGCACCTTAAAGACTAACCGATTTATTTGGGCATAAGCTTTCGTGGGTAAAAATCTCACTTCTTCGGTGCATCCGAAGAAGTGAGGTTTTTACTCACGAAAGCTTATGCCCAAATAAATCTGTTAGTCTTTAAGGTGCCACCAGACTCCTTGTTGTTTTTATAGAAATTATTGCTCATCATCCATTTTTAAGTTATTAACTTCAGTTCCTTTGACTCTGTCCCGGCACACCAGTCAACGTTCCCCAGCTTTTATGTTTTAGTCACCTAGAGGGGCTTTGTCTGGTTTCAGTGAAGCACTTCTGAACTACCTCTTGTCAGCCCTGTGATTTCACTGATTTCGCTTTATCCTTTTGGCTCCATGGCCATCAGTGACACTGTTTCAAGTCAGCATGATATCAGCTGAAATTCAGCTTTCATTTTCAGCAGTAATTTATGAAGAAAATGTGTGGGATTCAATTAGGATTTCAGAGGACATATAGCGGTGTATCAGTCTCCTATTAAACACAGGGTACACAGCAAAGAAAAACACATGGCTGGCCCGTGCCAGCCGAATCGGGTTCACGGGACTTGGGCTGTGGGGCTGTTTCATTGCTGGGTAGACTTCCTCGCACAATCCTAGAGCCCGGGCTCCAGCCCTGAAGCCTACACAGCAATGAAAGACCCCCGCACCCTGAGCCCTGTGATCCCAAGTTGGCTGGCAAGGGCCGGCTGCAGGTGTCTGGTTGCTGTGTAGACGTATCCACAGGCAGAAACCAACTGTACCAGGTTTGGACAAACTAGAGGCTAAACTCACGATGTACGTGTGACCATCCTTATTGCTGTGCATCTTATGGTCACAGAGAAGCTTATTGCCAATTTAAAAATAAACATTTTATATTTTTTTCTTTTCAGTAAACAAATGGCAGTTTGATATTGGGTCCTTCCTCAATCTGAATACTATTTTCTGCCTTTTCCATTTCTTAACTAATATTGAGCTTTGATCCCCATGGGTTATGATGTTTAGTGTAGTATTTGGAGTCAGTAGTCAGTTATTAATTACCCTACAACCTTTAACCTGTTTCCTACCGTATCCAAGAAAAGAAAAATTTGCTCTTGGGAGTTTCCAGGCCTATTAAAGATGGCAAATATCTCCAAAACAGGTAGAGCCTCTGAGAATTATACAAAAGTGAGGTTCTTACCCACGAAAGCTTATGCTCCCAGTACTTCTGTTAGTCTCAAAGGTGCCACAGGACCCTCTGTTGCTTTTTACAGATTCAGACTAACACGGCTACCCCTCTGATACACTACAAACCACAAGGTCCCCTGAGGGCAGCTGACTACAATATATAGTTCTGAACTTTTAGCTGAGGACTCTACAAGAAATTAAATCTTCCAGAAAATGATCAAATATACTTTAAAACAGGACTCTCTTTTTAAATGTCTTTAAAGTGTATATTTGTGGAAGTGGGTAGTGCAAAGCTGAGGACATTCTGTTTGAGGAGAAGTTCATGATGTTCTTGTAGTTTGACAGTTTTCCTAAGTCTGACTGTTAATGGCAGCATTTAAGAAAAGAAATTAGTAACGTTTCTTGGAAAACACCAACCGTGGTTTTTAAAATGGAAATACCACCTTTAAAATTTGAGTCTTATTTGAGCTTTTCATCCTATTCTGACTTTGTTTGCTGTCTTCCAGCTAGTCAGTGCTGCATATATCAGATTGGCTGTAGAAGTGGTTCTGAATGTGTTTTTTTTTTTCCCTAGCAGCCCAAAATCTGGCCACGTTTTTCTTCCTGTGATCCCACTTGCCTGTCTCCTTTGCACAAATTCCATGGGTGCCTCTGCCTTGGCAGGAGTTGAGCTCTCTTCCCTTTCCTGTGGCTACTTGCATGAAGAAGGGAGAGTTCTGGTCTCTGTCCTCGTTTTCCAAGCTGCTGGGAGGCATCAGTGGGATTTCATTGCTCTTCTTTCTCACACAATAAGGTGGAAAAGAAGTTGCAGTCTTCAGTGCCACAGCAGTGCTAAGGGGCTTGTTCGACACCCTCAGATGAGCAGAGTGCAGTGCTGATCAGCAAACCCCTGGTAGAGTGCTGAGAAGTGAGCAGTTACTTGTTCTCACCAAATTCTTCTTTTGTCCTCACCGGTGTTGAAAAACACTGACCTATTATTATTGATTATTTGTATTACTGGACTTTCTTAGAGCCCTGGTGATGGACCCAATGTACTTGAAAGTCTAAAAGCTATTGACAGGGTAGGAACAGTGGTCGACTGGATGGGGCACTGGACTGGAACTCAGGAAAGCTGGGTTCAGTTCCCAGCCCAGACACGGACTTGATGAGCGACTTTGGGAAAGTCACTTTAATCTACCTTGTGCCTCAGTTCCCAGCCTGTAAAATGGAGAAATTCCCCTCTCACACAGGAAGGATAAAATACAATCAGATATTAAAGTGAAGAAGCTTTATAAGTAGACAGATGCAAAGTCACTTTAAAGAAATTATAAGCAATTCTGTTTTACCATTGACTGACCTCCAGCACTGACCTGAACAGTGGAATCTAAATGCAATGAAAAGTAGTAACTTCACTGAAAAGAGGGACTAAAATTAATCTCTTTCAACAACTGAAGCTCCAATTGTTTTAAATGGTGTCATTGACAATGGCAGAATTTAATCCAATCAGCAAGTGTTTACTTGTCATATATGCAAATCATTATATTGCCTAACAAATAATTTTTAAGCAAAATATTATATATTGACATCTGTTAACTCGTATAAAGGGAATAATTAATGCCAAACCCAAGAGAAGCTTAATTTGTTTTTCTTCAGCCATTCCTTAGTCCAAACAGATTATTGTTTTATGAATATGAAATAAGCATTCTTATTCCTGTCACTGCTGTTTGCTTATGTCAGATGCATCTCTCTGTCCACTCAGTGAAGGAAAATAATGGCATTGATGTGCCTTGACATTCAGTTGTGTGTGAAGCAGAGGTCTTGTGGTTTTTCATTTTCTCAACATCTGAGGCACTGAACAGAATTCAGAAGAAGAGTATCATTAAATATTTTGCAATTCACTTATTTTCCAGCTGTGCATCGTGTTCAAATAATACAGGTTATCCTTGCTTATTATAGAAGACATATTTGCCATCAGTTTATCATTTGGGCTTGAGGGATTCTGAATATTAGTTTTCGTAAAGTTGCAGCCCATTATGTAGTAGCAGAAGGGAGTTGTTGTTTTGTACTACCATAGCAGAGGTTTGAGTTTATTAAGAGATTTTGGGCTCAGGGGGAGAGAAAGTAAAGTGAAACTTCACACTTCAACCAGGAAATTGTTTAATTTACTTGGTCTTTATCTTGTGGGAGTGTATGAGTTCAGTTCATAAAACTCAGAGTTCCCATGCTGAGTAACTGCAGTAAGTCAGGAGGGGCACAGTTGTTTCCTGGACTAGTATGTGAGAGTAGAGCAGCCTGGTCAATCAAACACATACAGACTCTAGCTCAAGGGTGTTGTTTCTGAAGTCATAGTTCCTCCCATCAGCCCGGTTGCTAACTATATTTTACCATAAAGGTGTGGCTTTACTATATGGCTGACTATGTGAAAATGTCGCTTTCATACTCAGGAGTTTTGTGCCTTGTGTGTATTCAAAATTCTAGATTAATGATAAACATAAAGTTTTTACAGTTGTGTTAACTCTCACTTCTGCAGAGCCCAAAGAGTTTTGGAAGAGTGAGTTGGGTTGTTTTCCTCTGTATGCCTCTTCAAAAGATCTTTCTACTAAGTTTGACTCAGTTGTGGCTGTCAGGTCCACTGAGGGCACGGGGATCACACAAGTTCTTTGTGGGGCAGAGACTGTCTTTTTGTTCTGTTTTTGTACGGCACCGAGCACAATGGGGTCCTGGTCTGACTGGACTCCTAGGTGCTACGGTAATACAATAACATTATCGAAGGGCAGTGGGTTTGTACAAGTGTCACTAAAAGTTGAATTTAACCTGCAGTACATTGTAATCCTGGTTGTGAGGTGTGCGGAGAAAGGAACCCAGCTGGACAGTGAGTAAGACTTGCAGTGCAGTGAATGCCCAGGACCAGATCAGTGTGTTATATCATGGACCAAAGAGGGAACACTGTACACAAAACTAAGTGATATTGGGCAACAAAATGGCAAATGAAATTTAATGTTGATAAATGTAAAGTAATGCTCATTGGAAAAAATAACCCCAACTATACATACAATATGATGGGGGCTAATTTAGCTACAACTAATCAGGAAAAAGATCTTGGAATCATCGTGGATAGTTCTCTGAAGGCGTCTACGCAGTGTGCAGCGGCAGTCAAAAAAGCAAACAGGATGTTAGTAATCATTAAAAAGAGGATAGCGAATAAGACGGAGAATATCTTATTGCCCTTATAGAAATCTATGGTACGCCCACATCTTGAACTCTGCGTACAGATGTGGCCTCCTCATCTCAAAAAAGATATACTGGCATTAGAAAAGGTTCAGAGAAGGGCAACTAAAATGATTAGAGGTTTGGAACGGGTCCCATATGAGGAGAGATTAAAGAGGCTAGGACTTTTCAGCTTGGAAAAGTGGAGACTAAGGGGGGATATGATAGAGGTATATAAAATCATGAGTGATGTGGAGAAAGTGAATAAGGAAAAGTTATTTACTTGGTCCCATAATATAAGAACTAGGGGCCACCAAATGAAATTAATGGGCAGCAGGTTTAAAACAAATAAAAGGAAGTTCTTCTTCACACAGCACACAGTCAACTTGCGGAGCTCCTTGCCTGAGGAGGTTGTGAAGGCTAGGACTATAACAGCATTTAAAGGAGAACTGGATAAATTCATGGAGGTTAAGTCCATTCATGGCTATTAGCCACGATGGGTAAGGAATGGTGTCCCTAGCCTCTGTTTGTTTGTCAGAGGGTGGAGCTGGATGGCAGGAGAGAGATCACTTGATCATTACCTGTTAGGTTCACTCCCTCTGGGGCACCTGGTATTGGCCACTGTCGGTAGACAGGATACTGGGCTGGATGGACCTTTGGTCTGACCCAGTACGGCCGTTCTTATGTACATTGACTCATCCCATGACACCCGATGAAGCTCTGAAACATGGCTATTTATATTGCTTCCACTGTTCTTCCCCACTGCTAAGAGTGGGGGAGTCAAGGCCAAGCTGCTATTCCTCCCAGAGTTCTGCAGCGGCCATAGGAATAAAGGGGAATCAGCAAACGGTTGAGGACTGGAGCTTTTGAACAGCTCTCTCTTTGCTCTTCAGCAGCATCTCTTCGGAATAAATCATCTTTAAAATCTGCAGGTGGAAGATAGTATGTCAAGTTTGAAACAAAGAAGGCTACATTAACCAGGGGCCCATTATAGGAATAGAGCAGGGTGGTAGAGGACTAGCCTGTTGGTCAATTTCTGTATTTCAGTAACTGACTGATTACTGGTAGTTGAGTTTTCTAAAGTTGTAAGGATGTCAGCTTGTGAGCATTAGGATCAGATGACCTTCCTGGCTCCCTCAGCTGCCAGTGTCAATGTGTATACAGTGAAGTTGAAATGAAATGTAAATAGCACTCGGGTACAGACGTATTACAGCATGCTAGCCTCGGATTTGTTTGAATTGTCAGATTGCATGTCATTTCGGATAATGTAGAGGGAACCATATTCTTATATAGTCATTAGAAACCCTTTTGCTTTCTCATTCAAATATCATACATCCTTTACACACCTCATTACCCTGCTCTTCTTTGCCCAGCAGGCAAAGTGTTTTCTTTATGCCTTGCGTGTTTTCCCGCAAGGGAGTGAAGCATGGGACGAATTTTTAAGTCCTTGAAAAGCTATTGTTGGAGAACTGTTGTAGTGAAAAATGTCCATGATGTACTGGCTGTCTGCTAAAAACGGTGGATTTCTTTGAGAGGAAGCAATGCCTAGTCACTGAACTCGACTGGGAGCCAGGGCGTTCTGATGTGGACTCTGACTCTGACTTTGTCCTGTGGCAAATACTTAGGCTTGAATTTTTAAAAATGTCCCCTAATGTTGGGCATCGGTAAAATGTGGATTATAATCCTCATCTACCTCGTGGGGAAGCTGGGCATTAATTAAAGGTTTATGCAGTACATAACAGACGTAAAGTGCTATAGAAGTGACATTCTCTCAGTATGGCCTCCTTTCTTTTTGCAAAGCCACATCCTAACGGGGACTGTACACTTAGCGTTGCTTTTGTATGAGCCAAATGACTGACAAATAAATAAATAAATTGCCATTCAAAATTGAGAGGTGCCCTGATTGTGTTTTTGACATCAAAGTCAGGCAGTTTCAAGCTAGTAAATTATGTAAATATCATATGCTTCAGCAACTAGATCTAATTATGTCAACCTACTATTATTATTTGTCTCTTATGGTAATGCCTGAGGCCTCAGTTGAACTCAGGGACCCATTCTACTAGGCACTGTGCAAGCACCTAGTGAGAGACCATCCCTCCCCTTAAGAGATTACGGTCAAAGTAGACAACAGAGACAGAGGGTGGGATGGGAAACAGAGATGAAAACAACTTGCCCAAGGTCAAGCGTAAGTGGATGAGCTGAGGATAGAACCCAGGTCTCTTGACTCTTCAGACACTTAGACCACACCCCCTCAGATGAATGTACGACCCCTAAATGTTAAAATATTTCTGTTTGAAGACAGGGCTATGATTATTGTCTACGATGAAGCAATGAAATTTAAACAGTTTTGTTTGGGGCAACAACAGAATATTAGGAGGAGAGTCAAATTGTTAAATACTACTTCAGATTTTGTATAATCAGGAATGCTTTCTCTCTTCAGGCTTTTGATAGCATCGGATTCCTATCATATGGTCATAGTAGTTAGAGATGAAGAGGACACATTAGATCATAGAGGCCCCTTTTAAGACTGGAATAAAGTTGAATAGTGCAGGTCATATTTTCTGCATCAGATTTATGCAAATACCTTATCTTTAATTGAACGCAGTGAGGCTTTGCAAGGGTGAAGATGTCCAGATGCCTTCGTGGGCATTAACTTGAGACTTACCCATACTTTCATCAGTACTGTATCTGTGAGAAGATGTTTGCAATATAAACTAATAAAACTTTATCAGAGTTTTTTTTAAAAAAACATACATCCTTGTGCTTATGCAGGCATTATTCTGAAACGACTAGTTATCTTTCACACTACTTAATGTATGTGAAGTGCTAGAAAAACAAACTTTCATTTCAAAAAGGATTTTTCTTTTTTAAGAGATTGCCGGCATATTGCCAGTATTTGTGGAAATCTGCAATCTCACTTATGATTTACAAAGATAATTGTATTGAATCGATACATTTATAATCAAAAGTAACTGCATTTTTAAAAAAAGGGATATTCGGTAATCCAAATAATTATATATTAATGGCAAAAAGCTACATTAATGGAGAGTTAAGGTTGCTTGGTGATATGTTGGCCCCTTGCAAAACATTGAGTTAGGCAGAACTCAAAGGTCTGAAAACCAGGAAATGCACAGTTAATGTTGCCCATGCCCTCTTTCAGCAATGCCCCGATATGCCCCATTCACATGTACCTTTTCAGACATTTGAGTTTTACTTAACTCAGTGTTCTGCAAGGGGATGACGTACCACCAATCAACCTTAACTCTGGGTTAATGTAGGGTTTTTTGCCATTGAATTTCTCTTCTGGTTCAAAAAACTAGGATATGTTGTTGGTAGGAATTAGTAGTCATTTAGGCAGTTGTACACATCATGTCCTGCAATTTACATACCTACATGGCCAACCAGCACCTCCAGTCCCCAACACACACACATCAGCTAGGCCCCACCAGCCTGTTTCAATACTTCTCCCCAGCTGTTGTACCAAGCCCCCTCTTCCACCATCTCTCTGAAGTCCTCATTCCCTGGTATGCAAAAGTTTCTATTGTTGTTACTTCTCCCCCCTCCTGTAACCTGATTCACATGTGGTTCCCAGAACGAAGGACAACTGTGTTATAGTGGAATGGTGTTCCTGAATGCGTTTCAGAATGGTTGAAGGGTGGAGTTTGTGGCAGGGCCAGTGAGAGAAATTACAGAGAGGGTTTCTGTCCCAACGTACTGACAGTTCTATGTTTGAGAGAAAGATCCTCTGACCCCTGTCCGATCGATACCCTATCTCTGAGAAATAGTGAAGTGTCATGTTTCTGTGCCATACAGTACACATTTTCTAGTCAGCCATGAACCCTCCAATTTCCCAATTAATGTTTTTCCAACACTTATTAATAGCTTTCATATTGTCGCTGTAGCAATCATGCCATTCGTCAGCCAAATCAGAGAAGACTATCACAGCTCCTGGATGCAAATCTCGGAGTTGGTCCAATCTGCTCTCATACATCATTTAAGGAGTATACCAGGAAAAAGGCCAAGATCATTTCCACCTGAGTGAATCCCCACAATGCCCAGGACTAGATCAGAGTGCATTAACGAATCAGCAAGGTCCATGTGGAGAGTTTGTCTGCGGCAGGCTAGTTCATAGTAAATTCACATCTCCGCTTGTCATGAACTAAATGTTCGTGTAGACACATTCTGTGTGTGTCAGAATAGGTGTTCTGTTGGTGCTGTGTTGTTCAAGCTGCGGGCAGAATTTGGGTAGCTGTTGCAGCTTCTCAGGAATCCTCTTGGTAACATGTCAAAGCATGGCCAATGCTTACCTCCTACGTGAATACAGGGTCAAGAGTGAGTGGGCAGCAGGATACAACAAATAAATGGATATGGCAAGTGCATTATATATCAAGTACAGATTAGAAGCACCACATGTTCCTGCCCAGTTCTTTGTCTGAGGACAGGGCTGGTCGGGGATGTTGGTCTCAAGCTATATCTCATTAAGCGCCCATTGTGGTCTTTGTCTATTATTCATGCCTGTGACGGGGACATAGGACTAACATGACTGCTGGGTTTCAGGTATTGAGATTTTTCTTGTTTAAATAATTGAAGTTAAGACCAATCTTGTCAAACGTTTGCTAATGATGGATTCTTTATTTGCTGAACATCTGATAGCAGAACCAATGTATATATACATGTGTATGTCCTCAGTGCTTAGTTAAAGGATATAACATAATGGGCTAATAAATCTCAGAAGTATTTGACTCTTTACTTTATTATACTTTACAAACTGCTTTAGATTTTAAAAGTGTATTTGTCTCGCTTCACAGTGAATAAATATAAGAAGTTAAGAGATTTTTGGGTACCTTAGTTAAATTGGTAATTCATTCCAGTGGGATGAATAATTGATTATGAATCTTATTACAGATAATCCATCTTGCACATTTAGAGGAGGAATGAAACTCTAATCAAATTAAAAGGTCATATTGGTAGGAAATAAAATATAATTAGAACTCGTACTTTACCTGGTTAGTAAAGTTAGTCTGTAGAGAAAACTGCATCTTAATAGCCAATAATTTTAAATGTTTGGCTTGTTCAGGCTGTCAAAAAAAAGTGATTACATTCTTTCCATCAAAATTAAGAGTTCTGATCACCTCACTTCCATCTGTCCATCATTGAGATAAACCTAGATGTGGAACTGTCTCTCTCAAATAGTTATTTTCTCATTCGGTGTCGGTAACACAATGCTCTTCTTTGGGCATCAGTGTAGAAATCAGCTGTTTGTTTTTTTGTCATTGTAGGTGCTGTTTCGATAATGCATAAAGGATTGAAAAATATCCATAGATCTTGTCATCTACTATCTAGGTAGCTTTGTTTGAAAATGTTGGTCATATTCAAATAGCTAATATTTTTATTCTTTCAAAATACCATATGTACTCGCTCATAAGCCGGTTCGTTTATAAGCCGACCTCTCCCCCTAAGATGGATAATTAAAAATAGAATTTTTTTTATAACCCATTCATAAGCCGACCCTATAATTCAGGGGTCAGCAAACTTTGGCTCCCGGGTCATCAGGATAAGCCGCTGGTGGGCCGAGATGGTTTGCTTACCTCAAGCATCCACGGGCACGGAGGTAAACCTAAGTAAACAAAGTGTCCCGGCACACCAGCTGCTTACCCTGACGAGCCGGGACAGCAACTGGTGGGGAAATTTTTTTGGGAGGAAAAGCTGGGAGTCAGGGGAGTGACCACCCCCCACATGACCCAACCCCTAGCCCGGGACCCACACACTCTCCGCATCCCATCCCTTCCCATCTTATCTGGGTAGGGCTAGGGGAGAATGTCTCTGGCCTGGCTGGAGCTGCTCCGGCAGGCTGGGCAGCGCGGCCACAGCCTGCTCCGGCGGCCAGACCGGGCAGCGGGGCCGCAGCATGTTCCAGCGGGCTGGGCCGGGCGGCACGGCCGCAGCGTGCTCCGGCGCCTGGGCGGCTCGGCCACAGCCTGCTCTGGGGGGCGGGACCGAGCGGCACAGCTGCAGCCTGCCAGCCCCAGAGCTGCAGCTGCTTTGGAGGCTGGGGGGAGAGCAGCGTGGCCAGAAGCGGAGAGACTCTGGCCCCGCCTCTTCCCTTCTGGCTCTGCTGGCTGTGTTGCCTCTCCTTGCTCCCTCTGTTAGGGGGAAGGGCTGTGTCCCATCTCTCCCTCTCTATACCCGTTCATGGGCCGACCCCCTTCTCTGGTGCTTTCCTTTTTTTACTAAAAAAAAATTCGGCTTATGAACGAGTATATACGGTAATTTATTTGATCATTTTTCATAGACCATAGAATTAAGGGCCCAATCCTGCAAAGATTGCTTAGAGTAAGGCCTATCAATGTGAATTAGGTTTACAGGACTGATCCTAATGGGGACAATATATACCTTCAAGTCAGCGACACTGCTATGGGTACCCACATGGCCCCACAGTATGCCAACATTTTTATGGCTGACTTAGAACAACTCTTCCTTAGCTCTCATCCTCTAACGCCCCTACTCTACTTGCGCTACATTGATGACATCTTCATTATCTGGACCCATGGAAAAGAAGCCCTTGAGGAATTCCACCATGATTTCAATAATTTCCATCCCACCATCAACCTCAGCCTAGATCAATCCACACAAGCAGTCCATTTCCTTGACACTACTGTGCTAATAAGCGATGGTCACATAAATACCACCCTATACCGGAAACCTACTGACCGCTACACTTACCTACGTGCCTCCAGCTTCCATCCAGGGCACACCACACGATCCATTGTCTACAGCCAAGCGCTAAGATATAACCGCATTTGCTCCAATCCCTCAGACAGAGACAAGCACCTACAAGATCTCTATCAAGCATTCTTAAAACTACAATACCCACCTGCTGAAGTGAAAAAACAGATTGACAGAGCCAAACGAGTACCCAGAAGTCACCTCCTACAAGACAGGCCCAACAAAGAAAATAACAGAACACCACTAGCTGTCACCTTCAGCCCCCAACTAAAACCTCTCCAGCGCATCATCAAAGATCTACAACCTATCCTGAAAGATGATCCCTCACTCTCACAGATCTTGGGAGACAGACCTGTCCTCACTTACAGACAACCCCCCAACCTAAAGCAAATACTCACCAGCAATCAAACATCACTGAACAAAAACACTGACCCAGGAACCTATCCTTGTAACAAAGCCCGATGCCAACTCTGTCCACGTATCTATTCAAGTGACATCATCATAGGACCTAATCACATCAGCCATATCATCAGAGGCTCGTTCACCTGCACATCTACCAATGTGATATATGCCATTATGTGCCAGCAATGCCCCTCTGCCATGTACATTGGCCAAACCGGACAGTCTCTATGCAAAAGAATTAATGGACACAAATCTGACATCAGGAATCATAATACTCAAAAACCAGTGGGAGAACACTTTAACCTGTCTGGCCATTCAATGACAGACCTGCGGGTGGCTATCTTACAACAGAAAAACTTCAAAAACAGACTCCAATGAGAGACTGCTGAGCTGGAATTGATATGCAAACTAGATACAATCAATTTAGGATTGAATAAGGACTGGGAATGGCTGAGCCATTACAAACATTGAATCTATCTCCCCTTGTAAGTATTCTCACACTTCTTATCAAACTGTCTGTACTGGGCTATCTTGATTATCACTTCAAAAGTTTTTTTTCACTTACTTAATTGGCCCACCTGTTCATGCTCTCTGTATGTGTGTATATATATCTCCTCAATATATGTTCCGTTCTATGCACCCAAAGAAGTGGGCTGTAGCCCACGAAAGCTTATGCTCTAATAAATTTGTTAGTCTCTAAGATGCCACAAGTACTCCTGTTCTTTTTGCGGATACAGACTAACACGGCTGCTACTCTGAAAGAAATAACCGTGTCAATCAAAAACAACAAGGAGTCTGGTGGCACCTTAAAGACTAACCGATTTATTTGGGCATAAGCTTTCGTGGGTAAAAACCTCACTTCTTCAGATGCATAGAGTGAAAGTTACAGATGCAGGCAAAAGACTGGTATCAATGCAAAATACATTATATGATTATTTTAATGTATATAGATTTGTAAATGTCGTTTGTAGATGTCTTACATTATAATAAGAGCCACTGTAAAGATCTTAGAATAAGAACAGGTTATTTGTTTACAGTTGATATCATGTGCAGTTTATGCTTCTCATTCATTTGATCTTTCTACAAGTGTCTCCTGCATGTATTATCTTTATTACATGGAGCTGAATTAACTTCTTGATGTGGTTAATCTCTTTGAAAGATGAGAATATCTTTGTTTTGTTTTTTTCTTCTACTCTTCACATCTGAGAGGCTATGCCTTTCTCCTCTCACACTTCTGTGTTCTTTCCTTCACTCTCTAGAGTTTCCATGGTAGATTCAGGTTTACCTTGTTTCAGAAAGAAAGTGGGAGAACCTTTTATTTATTTTTTTTAAGAACTTGTACGTTTAGCAAATTAGATCATATTTTTTACTCTAATTTGAATGGCATCTTTCTCACAATTGAAGCTTCTTTTTCAGACACAATAGGCATTTATCTGCATTCCTGTGACAAGCAATGGGGAATTGTCTTTCTCCACAACTGGAGGAGTGTTCTGTAAGTGGAGTACTGTGCCCATGCATATCAGTTAGCATTCCCATGGGGCAACTGGCACATATCAGAGTTAATTATTTTTCATTCAGTTTATCTATGGGTTTCTTCATTAATCATGTGTTAACATTCTGAGCACATCTCTTTTTCTCAGCTAGAATTCTGATAGAATAGCTTTTGAGCAAACATCTTGGATTTCTGGTTCTAGTTCTTGGAAGTTAGAAAAAAAAACAACAAATAATCCATCCAAAATCTTAACCCTTAGCATTCTGGATAGCATTTTATCATTCATTGATCTACCGTAGTTTGTCTCACTCATTTGTGTGCCAGGTAAATTACTAGCAACTATGTGTTTCCACAAGAGGTTTCTTTTCTGTTACTGCTCCCAGTACATTAAATTTCTTTCTTTAAAATTATTTTTTCCCTCTTCCTTTTTGAGAGTGAACATTTTGCTATGATTTAGTACACTGTCCTCCCTTGTTACAAAATACAACCTTCATTTGCTGCATGAGCATTTTCAAACATGTTAGAAGGAAAAGTGATTTAATACCTTTATTTGATAAATGGAGAGATAATAGTGTTTCTCAAATGATGATATTGAATTAAACTTGAAATTTGATCAAGAAATCCAGCACACACCAAAATATATGATGAGAGCGTATATATCAACATGAATTGATGCACTCTTAAGAGATTTAGTGACAAAAAGCTGATATTCAACCTAAAATGCTTCTTTTGTATTAGATAAAATATTTAGCAATTTATTGGTAGAGAATAAGTGACCCATTCTGTTTCCAGTAACTCCCATTGGCTTCAAAGAGAGCAGGATCTGGTGTTAAACTACGCAAATTCATACTGGAAATAAGGTGCAATTTTTTAAACAGTGAATTACCTACTGGTACAATTTACCAAGGGTGATGGTGGATTCACCATCAATGGACGTTTTTTAATCACGGTTGAATGTTTTTCTAGAAGATATGCTCTAGTTCAAATTGGAATTAATTTAGGGAAGTCCTATGGCCTGTATTAAAGCTGATCAGACTAGCTGATCACAATGGTTCCTTTTAGTTTATAATCTATGAATAATGTAAATTATGAACTCCCGGAGGCAGAGTTTGTCGTTTTTACTATGTCTGTGTGTTCAGGGCAATGACACCCTGATCCGCAGTTGGTGTTTCCCGAAGTACTGTTGCAGAGCAAAATATAAATAATATATAACCTATATCTCTTCATTGACATCACTTAAACGATGGTTAAAATCCTTCCTTATTAAAAAGTTAAAGGTTCAACCTAAGTGTAAAAATTAAAATGTTTAAAATCACTCAGCATTCACCTAACTCTGCTCCCACTGAAGCTGGTAGAAATTTTATATGAAACAGAGTGTAGGGTGGGCTGAAAAATGAGGGGTATTTTTGTAGGAAAACTTTTGACTTTTCATCAAAAACACACAAACCAAAAACTTGTAGGCCTAAACGTTTTTTATTTTGTCAACAAAAAGTAAAAATCTTCTGTGGAAAGGAGACCTATTTTGTGGGGGGGAAATGCATTTAGTTGAAATCAGTTTTGATGGAAAACTTTTCAATCAGCCCAACACGAGTGCTTTTGAAAATCCCACCCCATTAAAAGAAAATGTGTGTGTCTGTGTGTGCGCGCACGCATGTAAATATCTATATATACACACATTCATGTATATAGTGGTTACCCAAAGGGAGAGAGTAGTGAATGGTAGATAATGTATGATTGAATGGATTTTGCTGAAATGTTCCAACAAGATCCAAAAATGTTATTGGAACAGTTTTTTTTTGTTTGAAAAAATAATGAGCAACTTAATTGGAGTAAGTGAGTACAAAAAAAGGCCTTCTCAACCTTAACTGCAATGCTTGCTGTAATATACATCTACTTCTGTAGAGTAGGACAGGTTGTGTACTATTTACATTCCAGCATGATGTATTTCTAATGAGTGCCAAAATATACTTTTTTCATTTTTCTCATAATATTAATGTTGCAGTGAAAATAAAATATTAAACTAGCATGTTTAGATGGTATGTCTAGTGTATTTACAATTATAATACATTTATATTTGAAAAGATAGATTTTTGGGGAAGAAAGCTTAGCTATATAAGAATATAAATAGTGTATAAAGAGTAATATAAAGAATAGCTTCATATTTCATTTATTTGAATGCAAATGAAATATATGTAAATAGTTCAAAGATGGCTAATGTTTCAAAGATGGCTTGGAATGTTTGTATTTCAGAATTGTGAAGGAGACAAGATAAATATCTGGCAAACTAGATTAATTTTAAGTTGCACTTTTAAACTTTATTTGAAATTATGATATAATTTTGAACCTTAAATTTTTAAAGATCTAACTTCTACCACAACTGAAGCTAAGCACTTTACAATGAATAATACACAAAAAGTGCTTAGAGCCACCATACGTAGTCTCAAGCCATCGGTGCCTCAACTCTCATGAAGAGATCACTTATTATAAACCTTTAACATCACCCTCCTCACCCCCTCGTCTCCCGAAAGATTGAGAATCTTTTTTTCAAAATTTGGCATGTGAAGTTAGCCTCGGTTGAACATAACTGGCTATTTGCATGAAGAGCTACCTGAATATGAATGTGTAGTTGTGATAATTACACATGGAAATGAGGTGTCCATTTTCATGCCCCTTTTTGCACATGCAATTGTGTGAACTCTATTTTAAAAATCAGGCCCTAATTGTTCAATGAAAGTCTGGGCAAACACAATTGCTATACAGTGTGCACCAAAGCTTGCCAAATTTAAGCTCTGAAAGACTGCGGGGGGACAAAGAACATTCTGTTGCTGGCTGAAGACAGACAAACTCCAGGACCTGTCAGTAATAGTGGAGCATCCAATCCCAGTTGTCATGATAGAACAGAAAGTTTCTACATAAGGAGACAGGCTTCAGAGGGGTAGCTGTGCTAGTCTGTATCAGTATCTCTAAGGTGCCACAAGGACTCCTCGTTGTTTTTACATATGGAGAAAGGCTTACTGACTAGAACATAGGCCTCATAGCAATCTGGTCATCAGAAATGCAGAGTCACTTTTCTGATTGCATGGAGTTGTGGATTTACTGGATGATACCAATATTCGGTTGACCAAAAGGCAACTTTCAAGGAAGGGGGGGTGAAATCCTTAATTTGGCTTACTAACACATGCCAGAGCTGTATTTACAAATGAACTCCAACTGAGAATATTAGTCATGAGAGTTAGTACAAAGCTTTGTTGTTGTTGACAAGGTAAACTCAATCTTATTAAAGCAGAAGCCTTAAAGTAAAATATAAATGACTCGTATTGGTGGTAGATTTTGGATTAATCATGACAAGGAAAAAGTAAAAGGATGCCATAGACAGATGAATGTATTTTTTCACAGTAAAGTAAAGCTCAACATTTTTTGCAGAGTTTACTTTTATTTAACTAAATCCTGATTGTGACCCTTCCAGAATACTATTAAGTGTGTAACTAGCTAGCCTTTCAAAAAAAAAAATCAATTATTGGGGGGAAATGAATGAAAGTGCAGAGTCAATATTTTATAATAGGTGATGGGACTTGAATGCCTAATGTCCAGCAAATCATTTGATTTAAAGGTTTGGGACTACAATGCATGACTTTTCATTGAAGAAATATAAAAGAGCAAATTACTGTTTGCTGAAAAGTCACAGAAACCTTATCAGAATTGTTTAGTTCCTGCTCTCCCTGGAGGTTTTCCTTTTCGACCACTGATTGAGTATGTGCTCTCTGAATTGTGAAGGATTTGCCTTTAATCAGAACTTTCACGGGACCCTGTACAGTTGTTGTTGGAGGGGAGGGGCTGTTACTTAGAAGAGAAACACAAATACATTTTTTGTTTTTACTTTGTCTTGCAAATTACAGAAGTAATTGAACTAAAGAGAAAAAATTAAAACAATTTCAACCAAAATCAAGCCTGCTACTCTGTAGCAGCAGAGTAAACCAATCTCCCATAATGATGATGATGATTAAATATCTGTGCTACTTTAGTTTTGCTAGCATCAGAAGGGCAGCCTTATTTTTACTTAGTATCACAGAACAACATGTGATTATCAGCTGGACAAGTTTTCCTCCATTGATTGTTACTATTTTTTTTTGGCCCTCTGTCAAAGACCCTTCTTGATCCACTTATTGTATCTGTGGTCAAATTTGTAAGCTCCATGCATTCAAGTGATATTTGTGAACAAGCAGGACCTATGTGGGGCCTGATTCTGGTACTTTCCCTTACACTGCATAGCGCCTCCCTCCATGAGTAGTCCTCTCTGAAGTCAATGAGCCCACTTGCAAAATAATACACTATTGAGGGTGGGTAAGGATATCTGAATCTGGCCCATAATGCAACACTAACCATGTCACCATAGTGATGACTTATATAGCACCCAGGTTGTAGACATGCCTAATGACAACTGCAAAATAATGTGGATTCATAGAAGGTGTATGACTTTAGAATCTGAGGTTTCCACTTCATAAATCACAGGCAATCCATTTACTCAAAGTTTTGATTCACAGCTAGGTCCAAGAACCTGATGCTAATTAAATTATATAATATACTTTTTTCCAGTAAAATAAAATTAAGGATTGATTCTATTGGGAATATCTTGTGCGGCTCCTTGTCGTTAATGATAACGCCTGTTGCGCCTTCTAGTGCAGATTTGCTGGCATTTCATTTCTTCATTAACCACACATTTCTCAATTTCGATCCACCTGTTTTCCAGTACAGTAGTGTTGATGACGAGTGGCTCTTCGCCAAACCTATCTTATTTTGCATCTTAGCTTTAGATCTAAGGCAGTTGGGGGGGAGGGGAGGAGACTTTGAGTAGGACTCAAGTTTCGACACCATAGAAATCAATATTGACAAACATTCTGCTATTTCATATTGCCAGATGCCCATGTGACACTTTTGTGAATAAACCTAAACAATAGCAAAACATTAGATGTTGGTACTTTTAGGAGAGTTGAGAATAAATTGAGAAGTGTATCTTTCCTACCAACATCCCACAAGTGCAACAAAATCTGTAGAGCACAGAAATGGATATTGTTTCAATTTCTCATGGAGTTGGGGTTTCGGCATTTGAAAGCGGAGCTTTTATTGAAAGGGTAATCTAAACTGTATGTTTATAAAATTCCTTTAGAAAAACTAGAACTATAAAAACTCTCTGAGCACATGCATAAACTTAGTGTCCGAGGGAGATGTAGGACACCATGGTTAGTCTATGACCACTCCCATCCTCCAGATTCAACCGCTGGAGAAGAATAGGTGTGACCAACTAGATGTTTTGAGCTAGTAACTATTTGGGATAGTTCCCTGGTGACTGAAATCCTGAGCTAATGCTGAAGAGAGTCACCTGCATGATAACCAAAAATAATCAATATTAGCTACTCCAGTGATCCACGTCAAGGAACTCAACCATGAGATTACAGAGTGCAAAATGACTGCCTATACTCCAAACTCAGTCCAATGCTAGCTGTATCCTGAGACTCTCAAAGTAGTGGTCAAACTCAGATTCAGATTTGGGTTTAATAGTGAATTTGATAAAGAGCATAGAACCTTCTTATGCATATGTTCTTTTACATTTCATGTCTTTAGTAAGAGCATCAGGACCAGATAAATAGTATCCATTATCCCCTAAACTAGGTAAGATCCTTAATAGTCACAAGAAGTACTTGATTTCACTGTTCTTTCTCTTACTGAGTAATACGTTCCTCCACAAATTCTTAGTCCCATTGATTTCAATGGGACTGTTGTTTGTGTTTGGTAATCTTGATCACAAATACAGGGGCAGAATCAGGCCCAAAGTAGTATGAAGAAACTTGTCCTAAAAGAGAAAAATACAAGCTAATTGGAATGCTCTGGAAACTGCTTTGTAAAAAAACAAACAAACAAAATTCCACATCTCCATTTACGCCTGTGTTTCTGAAGCTAATTTTTCACCAGCTGTAGTTGCTCCAAAGAAAAATCCCTTGAACAAACTGTTAGAATCTGGGAAAGCAGCATATGCTGTGGTGGGGTTTTTTTGTTCCCAATTTCATTATATGCACTGGAGGTGAAACTGCAATTTTTGGTGAGTACCTGCACATTTTTGGTACCGCATATGCACAAACTGGAGAGTGGTGATGATAGTCAAATTTAGCATTCCTTTTTAAAGCTGCTTTTGTTAGCATTTGGCAGGTCAGAGCTGTTTGGAGGAGCTGATACGTAGGCTTTAAGTAAAGCACTGATTGCCCTGTCAGTCAGGGCTCTGAGGAACTTGGAACTTCACAGATTGATGCTTGACAGAATAATTAGAAAACTGTCACTTGAAGTAACCGCTCTAGTGTTCCCTGAAGAAATGTGCCTATGCCAAATGTGTGCTGTCCAAATCTAGAGGTTAAATGTTCAGTAAGACAAAACATAGCATGTCACTAGAGAAAATTACTTCAGAAATGCTGTGGAAGTGATGCTCCTCAAGCCTCTAAACAATGACTACAGTTTATTGAACCTACCTACTTTGATGTTGCCCATGTACTCAACAGCTCTTTAGCCCTATGCTGTTGGTTTTAACGTAGTAGTTCATTGAGGCATTAACATTTTACATGAAATAGAGGTTTTCGGGGGCAGGGTTGTAGTTGCTGTTGTTGAGGTGAAAACATTTAAAGTTTTATAATAATGCTTTTAACTTGTATTCTGAATAGGTTCTTATACCACCCTGAACATGGCAGTATTTGAGAGTCCTTCAGTAGTATATTTAGTGACTTGACTAATATCTGTCGTGTGTGGTTCATCTTTTCATCCTCTCCCCAGAGGGAGAATTGTGTGTGTGGTGTAGTGGCGTGTTCTGGTGGGGTTTATTTCTGCAACGTGCGTGCTGTTCTGCATTGGTTAGAAAAGGCAGGTTGAGGAAGGGCACCTTGGGCTTGGAGTGGGAGATGGTGAGTTTGGGGATGATCATTAGAACCTGGAACCCAACCTCAAGGAAGCTCTGTCTCCTGCACAGATTAGCTTTATCCTTACGGTACAAAGTTCTGTGGTCTTCATCTCAGAGCTTTTAGCTGTCCTGATCCCAGGCCTGGATACATGCCGAAGCACTTTACAAACAATTGAGCCTCTCAATATCCACTTTACAAAGAGCAAAGGTTGAGACTGTGGCCAGATGCTCCATGGATGCAAAACTTTTCTGGAAGGCACCGGCTGTTGGGTGTAGTTGCAGCCCTTGGACTCCCTGGAGCACAGGTGTGCCCCCTCTGTGTGTCTGAAGGGCATTCCCCATCTGCTAGCCACCCCTGTGCTGGCTGGACATGAGAGGGAGAGTATGCCGAACCCGGATGGGGCATATAGCAAGAGATGCACTCTCCCTGCATACAGAGCTATGCTTAAATGGTGCAATCAATGCCACAGCCAGAGTCTGACCCCTGATTTGACCACCAACCTGGACTTTCTTCTTACTTTAGGAAATGTGATATATAAAAGAAAAATTTGTACTTTTTAGGAATATTGACACCTGAACAGAAAATAGAGCATGTGTGGGTCAAGATTGTTACAGCCTGGCCCAGTACCCCAATATACAGTCACCCATATGTTGCAAGTTGTCTCAATTACTGGGTCTCACATCTCTCCAACCCACCTGTGTCTGGGTAGAGTCTAGTCACTGTTTCTAGGTCTGGGGGTCTAGGGCACACTCCTGGCCTCAGATATCTTGTCTGAGCCTTTCACTGGGATTTGGGGAGCACTGTCCAGCTGACGTAGGACCCCCAAACCAGAATCTGGCACCTCCCAAGCCCCTAGTCACTTATACAAGCTCCCTCACAGTTCTCCTTAGGCTGTAGGCATCGTGGACTCTAGTTTAAGGCCTTTGGGAACAACGTGAAAGGAAGGAAAGGAACACAGGCTTAGCAAAGGAATTTCTTAACCACAGTGACTTTACTCTTAAAGCACTTGACAGTTACAGAACTTTGAAAACAACATACATTCTGAGATGCACCCTTCCTCATCCCTTTTATGAGTCTGAAGTTTGTCAACGTTTCTGGCTGGGCGGGGTCTGTTCTGCCCTGTCTCTCAAGTCCTCCTTACATGTAGTGATGGTAGAGCTAAGCAGGGCCGCTCCTTTATGCTATGTGCTCATCCAAAAAGCTTTCACCCTTCCTTTTGTCCTGTTTGCCCATCTAGGAGACCCTGTGTAAAAATAACTCCATTGTTAAATAGTTTTTAAACTCAGAGCTGGGGGAAAACCAACAGGTGCAGAGAAGCATGTGGTTCAGACAGAGACATTCCTTAGGGGAGGGTCTATTCATGGAGATTTCTCTATATCCTAATAAGGAGAAGAGTTTAGTGATAAAGGTGATAAAATATGTGTAGAATTTGATGAGAAACAGTCAAATGAAAAAGAGTCCCATTCAATTACATTACATAATGGCAGACAGCTAAAAAGTGACGATTTTTAAGTGCTTTTATACAAATGGTAGAAGTCCAAATTCTGAGATGGGTGAACTTGAGTGCCTCATATTAAATGAGGATATTGATATAATAGGCATCACAGAAACTTGGTGGAATGAGGATAATCAGTGGAACACAATAATACCAGGGTACAAAATATATCAGAAGGACAAAATAGGTTGTACTGATCGGGGAGTGGCACTATATGTGAAAGAAAGCGTAGAGTCAAATGAAGTTTAAAAAAAAAAAGGAACCAAACTGTACCATAGAATCTCTATGGATAGTAATTCCATGCTTGAATAATAAGAATATAGCAGTAGGAATACAGTAACTTCTTGCATAACGTTGTAGTTATGTTCCTGAAAAATGTGACTTTAAGCGAAACAATGTTAAGCCAATCCAATTTTTCCATAAGAATTAATGTAAATGGAGGCGGGGTTAGGTTCCAGGGAAATTTTTTTCACCAGACAAAAAACTATATTTTATACATACACTGTATAAGTTTTAAACAAACAATACTGTACACAGCAATGATGATTATGAAGCTTGGTTGAGATGATGAAGTTAGAGGGTGGAAGAGGGTGGGATATTTCCCAGGGAATGCCTTCCTGCTAAATGATGAACTAGCACTCGGCTGAGCCCTCAAGGGTTAACACGTTGTTAATGTAGCCTCACACTCTACAAGGCAGCACGAATGGAGGGAGGGGAGACAGCATGGCAGACAGAGGCACACACCCTGTGTGTGTGTGAGAGAGAGAGAGATGCACATTGCCCCTTTAAGTATGCTGACACTACTCTAAGTATATTGCCTTTTTAAGTAGATCAGGAAGTTGAGACAGCAGCTGCGGCCAGGAAGCTCCCTCTGTCCTGAGCCCTCTCATGTCCCGCCCCTTCCCCCCTCCCCGCTCTATGGAGAAGGGGTAAGCGGGATGCAGGATCAGGGGGACGGGGACACCCTGACATTAGCCTCCCACTCCCCGCCCCCTCCCGCACAGCAAGCAGGAGGCTCCCGGGAGCAGCTCCAAGGCACAGGGCAGGAGCAGCACACAGCAGTGGGGGGAGGGACAGCTGAACTGCCAGCAATTGATAGTCTGCTGGGCGGCTGCCACACAGGGAACTGTGGGCTGATAAGGGGGCTGCTGGTCCACTCTGGTTCCAAGCCCCCACCAGCTATCTGCAATGGGCTTCTCTTCCTGCAAGCAGTGGACAAAGCAGGTGGCTGCCAAACAACATTATAAGGGAGCATTGCGCAACTTTAATCGAGAATGTTCTCTAATTGATCAGCAGCGTAACAACGAAACAACGTTAACCGGGACGACTTTAAGTGAGGAGTTACTGTATATTACCGACACCTGACCAGGATGGTGATCGTGACTGTGAAATGCTCAGAGAGATTAACGAGGCTATAAAAATAAAAAACTCATTAATAATGAGGGATTTCAACTATCCCCATATTGACTAGGAACATGTCACCTCAGGACAGGATGCAGAAATAAAGTTTCTTGACCCTTAAATGATGGCTTCTTGGAGAAGCTAGTCCTGGAACCCCCAAGAGGAGAGGCAATTCCTGATTTAGTTCTAAGTAGAGCACAGAATCTTGTCCAAAAGGTGAATGTAGCTGAACTCCTTGGTAATAATGACCGTAACATAATAAAATTTAATATCCCTGTAAATTTGGAGGGCGTGGGACACCAAAGCAGCCCACCACGGTAGGATTTAATTTGAGAAAGGGGAACTACACAAAAATGATGAAGTTAGTTAACCAGAAATTAAAAGGTACAGTGCCAAAAATTAAATCCCTGCAAGCTGCATGGAAACTTTTTAAAGACACCATAATAGAGGCTCAATTTAAATGTATATCCCAAATTAAAAAACAGAGAGGACAAAAAAGTGGCACCATAGCTAAACAACAAAGTAAAAGAAACAGCGAGAGGCAAAAAGGCATCCTTTTTAAAAGTGAAAGTTAAATCCTATTGAGGAAAATAGAAAGGAGCATAAACACTGGCAAGTGAAGTGTAAAAATATAATTAGGAAGGCCAGAAAAGAATTTGAAGAACAGCTCGCCAAAGACTCAAAAAGTAACAGCAAAAATAATTTTAATTACATCAGACGCGTGAAGCCTGCTGAACAACCACTTGAGCCACTAGATGAATGAGATTCTAAAGGAGCAGTCAAGGAAGATAAGGCCATTGTGGAGAAACTAAATGAATTTTTTGCATTGGTCTTTGCAGCTGAGGATATGAGGGAGATCCCCTAACCTGAGCCAGTCTTTTTAGGTGACAAATCTGAGGAACTGTCCCAGATTGAGGTATCATAAGAGGAGGTTTTGGAACAAACCGATAAATTAAACAGTAATAAGTCACCAGGACCAGATGGTATTCACCCAAGAGTTCTGAAGGAACTCAAATGTGAAATTGCAGAACTACTAACTGTGATATGTCATTTAAATCAGCTTGTGTACCATATGACTGGAGGATAGCTAATGTGACGCCAATTTTTAAAAAAGGCTCTAGAGGCAGTCCCAGCAATTATAGGCTGGTAAACCTAACTTCAGTATCAGGCAAATTGGTTGAAACTATAGTAAAAAACAGAATTATCAGACACATAGATGAAAGTAATTTGTTGGGAAAGAGTCAACATGATTTTTGTAAAGGGAAATCATGCTTCACCAATCTACTAGAATTCTTTGAGGGGGTCAACAAGCATGTGGACAGGGGTGATCCAGTGGATATAGTGTATTTAGACTTTCAGAAAGCCTTTGACAAGGTCCCTCACCAAAGGCTCTTAAGCAAAGTAAGCTGTCATGGGATAAGAGGAAAGGTCCTCTCGTGGATCAGTAACTGGTTAAAAGAAAGAAAGTAGAACACTGGAAAACAATTCCAATATGCATATAAAATAATGGGGTCTAAATTAGCTGTCACTACTCTAGAAAAAGTAGAGTTATTGTGGATAGTTCTCTGAAAACATCCACTCAATATGCAATGTTAGTCAAAAAAGCTAACAGAATGTTGGGAATCATTAGGAAAGGGATAGATAATAAGACAGTAAATATCATATTGCCTCTATATAATCCATGGTACGCCCACATCTTGAATACTGGGTGCAGGTCTGGTCACCCCTCTCAAAAAAGATGTATTGGAATTGGAAAAAGTACATAAAAGGGCAAAAAAAATGTTTAGGGGTATGGAACAGCTTCTGTATGAGGAGAGATTAATAAAACTGGGACTTTTCAGCTTGGAAAAGAGATGACTAAGGGGAGATATGATAGTGGTCTATAAAATCCTTACTGGTGTGTAGAAAGAAAATAAGGAGGTGTTGTTATTCCTTCACGTAGCACAAGAACTTGGGGTTACCCAATTAAATTAATATGCAGCAGGTTTAAAACAAACAAAAAGGTATTTCTTCACACAATGCACAGTCAGTCTGTGGAACTCCTTGCCAGATGATACAGTGAAGGCCAAGACAATAACGGGGCTCAAAAAAGAACTAGATAAATTCATGGAGGATAGGTCCATCAATGGCTATTAGCCAGGATGGGCAGGGATGGTGTCCCAAGCCTCCGTTTGCTGGAAGCTAGAAATGGGCCATGGGGAATGGATCACTTGATGATTACCTGTTCTGTTCATTCTCTCTGAAGCACCTGGCATTAGCCACTGTCGGAAGACAGGATACTGGGCTGGATGGATCATTGGTCTGACCCTATATGGCCGTTCTTATGTTCCATTGGGATGAATCAGCAGTTGAGAGAGAACCAAAGTCAATGGTCCCAGATTACAGGGTTGGTAGCTTCTCAGTGATAGTCCTTCAATGAGGTGTCAAGCGCTTTTCTTGGGTAGGGCAGCTGTTCAGAATGCAAGACAGGCTTGTTCAGTCACTGTGCTATTAGTTAACTCATAGTACAACATAGCATTCATAATTTGACACAGAAATATCCCACTCTGTCACAAAGGGGACCCAAATTACTTTAACTATAATCATTTTCCTCTTCCCCCAATCCTGCTGTTTCATAGTGCTTTTATTCTGCTACAATCTACCACCTACTTTACCATTGATTTGAAACTTTTTGAGTTAATATTTGCCAGTTCTGCTCATGAATTTTCTAATATAGTATGTGGCAAAGACAAAAGGTTGATTTGGGGTTTGAAATGGCATACCCTTTCCAAGTCATTCACAATGTTACAGAAACACTTTCTCTGGCTTTTGACCTGCATGCTCAATAATTGATGATCATTTCCTTAGTGTCTGTAAATCCTGGGCCCAATCCTATGGTCCTTACTCCTGCAACTACTTTCCTGGATGTCAGAGGAACTAGGTGAATGAGTAAGTGTTACTCATATGTCCATGCAATGGTGAATTGGGCCCAATTCCCCACTCTTCTTTTGAAGCAGATGAGATTTACTCACAGTGGAAATGCCAGTCAGCAGGGAAAAGTGCCTTTTATTTTGAGCACTACAAATATGATTATTCTGTGGCTGGAATTGACAATAATTCTGAAGTTTTTCTTTTACGAGAACTAGCTGTGAAATTTCAAAACTGTAATAGGAAGAAAAGAGATTTGTTTCAGCACACACAGAGTTAGGGACAGTTTCTCCTGTCACTGAAATCCGTTCTATACTAGTGACACTCCACTGACATTGCTGCAGTTACTCTTGATTTGCACTGTGAACTCCACTGACATTGCTGCAGTTACTCGTGGTTTGCACTGGTCTCAATAAGATCAGATAAGGCCCTTACTACACAAGATCACATCGTTCTTTTCAATGCAAAGGGAACAAAAATGGTTTTTACAACCTTGTCGGTATAGCAATGTGTCCTCCGTTTAAAATATATAACCAGCATTCAGTGCTTGGTATTGGTTTTACGCATCCCAGAAATCAAGCTGTTAGCTACGTGTATGTAATATATATTTTAAACCACACAACACACATGGTCATTGTGACAGTTTGGGGAGTATCTCTATATAAGCTTATGACTTTTCCTTGGTTTTATGAATAGCATTTATGATTGTAACATTTTGTGTGGATTAGAACTTCCATTTTGTAGCAGAAAACAAGCCATGTCTGAGCAACTGAAATAGGGCCATGGAAGAGCCATCAACATTGGATAGCTCTGTCCTGGTAGAACAATGGGCTTGTTACAAATACAGCCATTGACTGTTAACGATTCTGTGCCAGGGATCCCCTATGGGGTTGCAACCTGGAAAATCCCAACAGGACAGCAAAAGGTGTCAGACTGCTTTTAAAAGTGGTATATTCCCTAAGTAAGGGGAGCCATTTTATCCCCAAAGCCAGATGACTCAGCAAAAAGAGTGGCGGGACCTGAGACTCACAACAGAGTGTGAGACTGGATTAAGGGAGATTATGTGCTGGATGTTTTTTTTGCCTAGATCTGTCTCTCTCTTCTGCCATCTATGAGTAGAGTTTGTGTGTTTAAGAAGTTGCTTTGCAAATCCTGGTTTCCTTGTTTTAACTGTCATGTTAGAGTTAAACTATAACCCAGAGTGCCCCCAGGGGTGGGCATTGAGGGAGCACTCATAAGCTACTGGGGAGGCTTGGGAGATTCAGCACCGCTCTCAGTGCTGAGGACAGTTGGACTGTGGTATCTCTCATCCCAAGGAGAGGTGCCAATGGGAGTCTACCCCGGAAGTGTGCCTGGGAGGCCAGACTTAGGCCTGGTCTACACTGGGTGGGATCGATCTAAGATACGCAACTTCAGCCACGAGAATAGAGTAGCTGAAGTTGGCATATCTTAGATCAAGTTAGAATCACTTACTTCGCGTTCTCGTGGTGCGGGATCGACGGCCGCCGCTCCCCTGTCGACTTTGCTTCCCCCTCTCGCCGAGCAGGAGTTCAGCAGTCGACGGGAGAGCGATCACGGATCGATTTATCGTGTCTACACTACACGCGATAAATCTGGGCGCTGTCCCAGCTGGAAGCTGATGGGATCCAAAGGTTTGGTCCAGTACAGTAGACTGGTGACTGTCCACTAGAGGAGACTTGGCCAGGGCTGTAGCAGTCGTCATAACCCTCGCAGAATTCTCCGATTTCTTAAACTGCTATATACATTTTGAAACACTAAGTAAACTGACTATATACTGAGCGTATGGATGCCATATCAATGGCAACATTGTTTCCGTAGAAACCAGTTTCCTTCAACAGGGGGAAAATCTGAAGGAGGCAGAAAGAACAGCAACAAAAATGCTAAACAAACTAAATGACATAAAATAATATATTTCCTGATGTGGGATCCTATAGCTTTATTACTATTGTAACTTCTTTGGGGGAAACTTGCATAATTCATACCTATTTCTTGTACCCATGAGAGATGCTCTCACTCTAAATTCTCAGCATACGATCCCACACCATCCCGTGTTAATTTATATTCTTCATTTTTACTCAGTCTCTCTCTCATTCACACACACACCAATTTTCCATGTTCCATAAACAGTTTTATCATAACAAGTGCAAGTACTCTCTTCCCTCCCGCCCCCCCGATATATTGCTGCTATTCTCTAGTCCAGAGATTCTCAAGCACTATCAGAACTTTTTGACTCTAAAGTATAGTAAAAATATTCAGGTTTTTTCCTCTTGTAAATATTTTTAAAGGCCATGGTGAACTTTGGTAGTTGTCTGTAAACATGTGGATGGGGAAAGCTTTATTTTTCCTTTCTTTTCAAATCATTTCCACTTAGGATTCAATAAACTGGGCCAGAGACATAGATGGCTGGTTCACTCCATTCATAAAACTTCTATGTCTCTATAAATTGAAGGAGTGTGGCGAAGAGCAGCAAAAATAATTGATGTTGGGAGGTGACTGACTTATGAGGAAAGACTAAAATAATTAAAAACTTGCTCTAAGTGGGAGGAGAGACATGATCAGCATCTTCAAATATTTGAAGGGTGTGAATATCTGGGAGGGAGCAAAATTATTTAGCCAGGCAAAACTGCGTATACTGGGATTAAACTGGAGTTGCGAAAAACCGACAACTTTTATGGTCTAATAATTTATTATGATGACTAATTTTTTTAAATAAAACTTTAAGTAGCAGAAGAAACGAGGAGGTAAATGTGAGAATGCAGGACATCTAGTCCAAATCTATTATACCATAAACCATATGCTATGTTGGGTATTTATTTTGCGGGGGAGGGGAGGATGCATGCGTGAAGGATGAGGACGGGGGGCTTGAAAGGTTGCAATAAATGACAGTACTTCAAAGGAGCGTTCGCCAAATTAGTGGGGGGTCTAGAAGCAATGAGTTCTACCTTCATCGGGGCAATTATTTCATGATATTTAGTCTGACTGTCTTAATTATCTAAAAAACTGGCTCAAAAAGCCCATGCCCAACATTGTACTCCCAGTGCTGCTGACTTCTTTGGACTCCACTGTGCTACACAATTATGGAGAAGAAAGGATCTGAGAGAACAGATTAAGGGAGACAGTGGCTCGGCAACCACTCGAGCCTCTAGTGGAGTGCACTCCATGATACATCAGGCAGGACTGGTGAAGAGGAACTCTGGAGTAAACTCTCCAGCCTTGTATTGAGGTGCCTGAGTGTGTCTCCAGGTTACAACATCCCTGTGAGGTAGGCAGGTATTATATTACCCCAACATACAGATGGAGAAAGTGAAGCAGACAGGGGTTGAGGCCCAGATTTCAAAGGTAACCACTGGTTTTTGGTGCCCAAATTGGGGGACACTCTGGGGTTTTTTTCTTTTTCTCCCATACATTGAGCACCCCACAATTTTAATTGAGATCAGTGGGTTCTGCAGGTGCTCGATACTTGAGAAAATCAGACTCAGGTCAAGTGCACCCAAAATCAGTGACTAAGTTTGAGATTGCAGGCCTAAGGGTTATGTCTAAGTCACACAGCTAGTCGGGTAGGTACAAAACTCCTATATTCTACTCTTGTGCTATAAGCACTGGACAACAGTGCTTCTCTTTACCTCTTTCTGAATATTGACTTTTCTCACAGGAAGTATTTTATTGTTGTTAATCACTCTATTTGCAGCCTTTATAACTGAAAGTAAGAGAAATTATTTTGTATGTTAATTTTCGGTCTTGTTTCCCCCCCCCCCCCCCCCAGTCGACAGACACAACATTTCTGCCTTCTCTTAAAAGCAAGCCATTTTGGTGCTGTAGTAAATTTTCTAATTGAATACATCCAGTTGGCATTCTAATAGCTTGCCAATTTGTGCATGTTGCTGTCTGACAGGTAGCCCTGTTTTCTTCACAGCTAATGCTAGTTGAGTGCCAATATAAATGCATATGATAATAGTCTGATATTTTGTATGGTCTTTTGCTAAATGTAATGTCAACATTTTCCAGAATCTGTTGTGGTATTTTCCTCAAAGTAAACGGTTGTGAAATAATGAAACTCTGCTGTGTTTGTCATATTCATGGACTCTGTGAACCCCACAGAGAATTTTCTTTGCTTTTGGACTTCAGAGAATAGTTTTGTTTTTTTTCCCCAACTTGAATGTGCTTTGTAAAGCAAGTCTTATTAGTCTGAATAGTATAAAAAGGAAAGAATGTGAAATTTGATAACCATTGCAAAAATAAATATATAAAATAAAGAACAGATGCCCTTTTAATGGTTCATTGGCTGCCAAGATCTGGTGCAGCCTGAATTAGAAGCATTTGGATAATTGACCTTCTGAGTGAATATATTAGAATAGATTAAAATTGATTGACCACGTAACAAAGTGAATAAAGAAAAAAAAATTTTTTTTTTCGCTCTTTCATTGGACTGTGTCTGAGGTGATTCAGCAAGCTTTCACACATACCATGACTCTCCTAAATACTAATAAAAGAAATTGGGTGGTGGGGAAAAGGTAATTTTTACATGTTGTACAATTTTGGTTTCAGAAAAATTAAGTGGTAGTATAAGTAGCTGTTAAAATAAATAAAAGATTATGGCCAGCTGAATTGGGCATTGATAGTTGAAAAGTACAGGGCTGGGTCCATGCATGTGGACCCCTACAGCCATGTAGGAGCCCCACTGATTTGCTGGGGCTCTGGACAGGTGCAGAGGTCTACCATGGCACATCCATAATTGTTGCTTGTATTACAGTAGCACCTAGAGATGCCAGCCGATACCAGGATCTCACTGTGAGAGGTGCTAGGCAAACATGTAGTTGAGAGACAGTCCCTTCCCTAAGAAGCTCACAGTCACAATAGACAGGACAGACAAAGAGTGGGAGGAGAAAGAAAAACAGGGCTGTGAGGTGACTTGCCCAAAGTTAGATGGCAGGTCAAGTTTAAAACAGCTCTCAGCTCTCCTGAGTCTCAGGCCAGTGTCACAGCCATCGCACCACACTGCACCTGGCTGCGATATGTCACTCTTAATCAATTTTTAAATTCCATTTTTTTCTTCTGTTGGACCTGTAAGAAACGGTGTTGTGCTCTAGTGCTTCCTCTGATTGTTCTGCATCAGGAAGTAACTAATAAACATGTTTCCCAGAGGGTGCCCTTTTCCCTCCTGACAGGCTTGATAAATTTTCTTTTTGAGGGGGGTTTTGGGTCACTGTTTTGTCAGATGGGAAATTTACAGAATTGAAAGGGAAAGAGGTTTTATTTATAAGCTTCCCAAACGAATAAGCATAAATAAATACAACTCTGTTTTGTAAAGCTGTAGAGAGTCCCTATAAAAGAAAGTCACTTTCATTTCATCTGACCCCTCTGCTCTAGCGAAATACTGGCATATGAAGGGGAAAAAATGTTACTTTTTGAGATTTAGTGCTCGGAAAATTTACACACTTGATGCTTAAGCACTAACAATTGAAGCATAAGGCATTTCTTGGGGATTGATGACTGGCTGGGAGGAGTTGATGGCCCAAGGCATAGCTGAGGGCCATTAACCTCAACTGGTCATTAATCTCTAGGGAGTGCCTTGTGCTCAGCTCATTATTTCTGTTACCAGATAAATATTTGAGGGGGGCATTTGGGGAGATGATTTAACAAGGGTTGCCGGCTTTGAGGTGATACCTTTGTGATGTCCATGTTATGCAGGTTGTGTATTCACTACATGGTCCTAAAGAGTTAATACCTTCAGATTAGTCACCACATTTTGCCAGTCTTTCTCAGGGCTGGTCCACACTAAGCCCCCAGTTCAAACTAAGATACGCAACTTCAGCTACGTTATTCACGTAGCTGAAGTCGAAGTATCTTAATTCGAACTTAAAGGTACTTACCGCGGGTCCACACGCGGCAGGCAGGCTCCCCCGTCGACTCCGCCTACTCCTCTCGCGGAGCAGGATTACTGGCATCGACGGCGAGCACTTCCGGGATCGATTGCTTGCCGCCGAACCAGCAGGTAAGTATAGACGTACCCTCAGACTACATTTACCCTATACCTGATTTTTATTAACCAATTTAAGCTATAAAGGCCATTAACATCAGGTACATAATTGTTAGAAAAGTGAACCTTTGGTGCATTAATGATTGCGCTTATAGCCAAGAACAGGCAGAGTAACATAGCACTAGCATGGTGCATGAATGTTTTATCATTTAGACATAATAGGAGCTGGCTAATATCTAATGTCCTTTATCCATTCTCAACTCTAATTCTATATTTAGGAGTGTTGTAAACATTTGTTCAAGCTGCTTCCCCTCCTTATGTAGGTCCAAGGTCGTATCTTTTGAATGCGCATTCACTGTCTTCAAATGTCCACTCTGCGAGCTACAGTATTTCTACCACTCTTCTGAGCTGCAGGGATGGGGGATGCATCTATTGGAACGCCAGGTTTCTAGATGCTGAACTTATCTTGTACAGTGAAAAGCTTTAAAGAGTTGATTTTAGCTCATTTTCTCTGAAATAGTAGTGAAAATCAGACCAGCGCTGCTGCAATTTACCTTCAGTTCCTGTTCTTTACTTGAAAGAAGCATAGAATAATATCAGCTGAAATAGTAGCTGCACAATGGTAATTAGAAACAGATGTTTCTCTTCGCTTCCAAAAAGGGCTGCTTTTACACACCATTTGTACAGTAACACGGAGCATTTCACATCTTCACGGCTCTTTGCGCATAATAAAGGGATGATAATAACCGAAAAATCCCATTCTTGTCTGAATTATTTTACCTACCTGTGTTATAAATAACACCTAGGGTCACTAAATGAAGATTGTAGAGGAATACAGTACTTTCACCTCATCTCAGATTGTCTACTTTATTCTTTTGAATAGCATTTTGTGTGTAGTCAATTTAGCTTCTGAGCTTGACAGTTTCTCACCCTCGCCTCCTGTCCTGCCATGATGACAATGCATTTGAGCACTGCTGTGAGAGAAGCCAATGGGTATCTCTTTCCCCAAGAGTGTGTTAGTGTTGAATAGGATGTTGCTGTGTAGCTATTTCTGTCATAGGAAATGAAATTATTTTATGAATTTGTAAATCTTAAAACTTGCATCATTAGCAGCTGGGAGGATCCTAATGGGGGAAGAGAGGGAAGAAATTTTGAACGGTGGTGTTGACACCCTGATGTACCTGCATGATGTGTAGCAGAGGGAAGATCAAGAGGCTGACTGCTCTGCCTACGTCCCATCATCGAACTGAGCAAGATCTTTGTCTTCCCCTTTGTCCTGCTTAGGGTGCAACACCCATTGAAATCACTAGGAGACTGTGGATTTCGCTGGGCATTGGATCAGGTCCTAAGAAAGGAAGTTGGTGAACGGCATTGTCCAGTAGGGTTACTTCTCTCCCCTCCTCAGCCAAAGACACAGGTGGGGTACACTGCAGCCAGTAAGCTTCCACTCTGAGTCCTTCACATGTGAAGGGGGAAGTAGCAGGCACAGTGGCCAGGGCATGAATGAAGAGATTGTCATTGGGTCATGAGTTTTAAGTTGTTCTTCTCAGTATTTTGTATGCCGATCGTAGTGTCCCTTTAACGATTATGTTTCTAATTTCCAGATGTTAAAAGCATAAATATTTGGGGGATTCTTTTTTTCTTTGCATTATTCATAATACCTGCTTAGAAGCTTGAAATTAAAATTTCTTTCCCTACTGATTTTGTCCTTTTCTATTTCATTTCCTCCCCACCCACTGTGTGTCTAATGGACCTTGAAATTACCATCGCCTCTTTAGTTTCCTTCTCGATGCACCATCATCATCGGTGTTCCAGTAACTCTCCTAATTGTCTGTATTTTGGCATCTAGTACTCTGGAATGCGTATCCAGTTTAGTGAAAGCTTCAGTTTACTATACCTGTTCTCAAAGAATCCACATCCACTTTGACTGCTCACATGTTTCTGAATAGACCCTCTTTGTCTACCTACGGCATAAACTGAATTCAGGGGCAAAGTTTTTATATTGCATAGAAAAAGGGTACTTGAACAAGAACACAGCCATAGATAAAGCTATGGGTCAGCCCCTCTGCTGGTGTCACTGGTGTTAATTCTCCACTGAGAAATCAGTGGAGTTACTTTGATTTACATCTGCTGAGGATCTAGTTCTGTAGCCAAGTTAAACTGTAGAAAAACCAAGCAGAACTGTAAATATAGTTTTGTTGTATGGTGTTTCTAAGGTGTATAGAAATGGCAGAAGAAAAACCAATCTATTTTCATCTTGGGACATAGATTCATAAGTTGAAGATCAGAAGGGACCATTATGATCATCTAGTCTGAATAACACATCACCCAGTAATTCCTGCATTGAGCCCAACGCCTTATCATTCAACTAGCACATATCTTATAGAATAGCATTCACCTTTGATTTAAAGACTTCACTTGATGGGGAATCTATCGCATCCCTTTATAAGCTGTTCCAGAGTTTAATTACTCTCACTCTTAAAGGTGACAGCGCACAATCAACTTGTGGAACTCCTTACCTGAGGAGGTTGTGAAGGCTAGGACTATAACAGCATTTAAAAGAGAACTGGATAAATTCATGGAGGTTAAGTCTATTAATGGCTATTAATTGCCTAGGGAGGTTGTGGAATCTCCATCTCTGGAGATATTTAAGAGTAGGTTAGATAAATGTCTATCAGGGATGGTCTAGACAGTATTTGGTCCTGCCATGCGAGCAGGGGACTGGACTCGATGACCTCTCGAGGTCCCTTCCAGTCCTAGAATCTATGAATCTATGAATTAGCCATGATGGGTAAGGAATGGTGTCCCTAGACTCTGTTTGTCTGTCAGAGGGTGGAGATGGATGGCAGGAGAGAGATCACTTGATCATTACCTGTTAGGTTCTCTCCCTCTGGGGCACCTGGCATTGGCCCCTGTCGGTAGACAAGATACTGGGCTAGATGGACCTTTGGTCTGACCCAGTACGGCCGTTCTTATGTTTGCACCTTATATACAATTTGAATTTTTCTGGCTTCTGCTTCCGGTCCTTGTATTCTGTTGATGCCCAGAAGCACCAGATATCTTCTCCCTCTCTAGGTAGAAGCTGCCTCTTAACCTTCTCATCAATAATTTAATAGATTGAGCTCTTTATATCTCTCACTGCGAAGTGTGTTTTGTACACCTTGAATAATTCTTGTGGCTTTTTTCTGAAACTTCTCCAATTTGCAATCCTTTGTAAAGTGAGAACACCAGAGCTAAACCCAGCATTCCAGTAGTCCTCTCATCACTGCTCTATTCACAGGTAGATGACAAATGTGGAGAGGTAAAAGGACTGAAACATTGTATTGTAGTATTAGCACAGTCTCCATATTGAACATTGGGAAGAATATAGGAGAAACTGAACTTGTGCACACACAAACATAGCCAAATTTAAGTCATAGACGATTTCGGATTGCATGACTCTGGATTCTACCATATTCTTTCATTTTAAGTGTAAAAAGAGTCCAGATATCTTCCTTTTTCTGGTCCAGTTCATGAAGGCTGCCTCTTCTTACTAAAGCATTTAAAATGCAAGACTTTATCACAAGTGAAAGATGAACTAATCAGTTTAAACCTAAGGCAAGGAAAGTTTCTGGTGAAAAGTTGTCTGGTGCTGTGGTTGATGTGTCCAAGTTGCACAGGAAGCTACGCAATGAAATTGAATGGTAAGGAATCTGTATGTGTCCAGTGTTGAACGCTGCCGAAATGTGCCTGTACTGCTTGTGGAAATGAAAAATGAATGAGAAACAAGTGACTATTTTAGTATCTTATTGCACTAAAGGCAACTACTAGTTGTTGCTTTTAATAAATGGAAAACTAAAAGTGCTGTCCAAAAATCTGTAAAATGTCATTCAGTTTCTCTGAGGGCCTGTCTGCACTAGGAGCCTAACTGCCAACTCCCAAATGTCTGGCATGGTTAAGGGCTTTCATGTTCTAAAAACAATTTTTGTTTGAAGTATGGATGGGACAGCATGGTTATAGAACTGTGTTCGTTAACATATGTCATGACCTAAGCTGACACCCGATTCCCTAACAGTTTTAGCACAGTCTGGTCTGCCCACACTACAATGAAAAGATGTTTTTGGAACATGGCTATGTTCTTAACTGTGCCAGACAACTGTGCTGTCGCAGTTAGAGTTGAAGATAGGCTCTTTATTTCAGCTGAAAATGTTTGGAGAAACCTGAACACTTCCTTCACTTTTACCATTGTTAATTGAGAACATTCATGGCCATCTCCACTAGAATGGTTTCTGGAATTCATTTTCTGCTATCATTTTGATTAAGATTTTCAATACTACAGTGATGGGCACATTACAAGAACCTGGATAGATAGATAGGACTCCCACAAACACTTTTAAGAACTTGTCATCTCTAACTTCAGAACCTGAGAGGTAGAAATGACTTCAAAAATAGCTTTATTACCTGTGCATGAGATGCACATTGAAGGAAAAGGAGAGACATTTCTCAAAGTGTAGCATTATTTCAACATTTTCTATCAGGTTCAGTATTTCTAGAAGCCATCATCAGAGCTGCAACTATAAGAGGAAATCAGTGATGCTGAATTTGCTGATGTCCTGATTAATCAAAACCAACGATGTAGGATTGTAGACGGAATATAATGATGATTAACTAGGACACAGTTGTTTTGCAGGAAGGGAAATTTCATGTGAGCTTGAGTTACAGAGAGGGAGAAAGTCAGGAAATGAAAGCAAGAAAAAAATCATGTAATAAGCACTAAAGCAGAGTACATTTTTGAGACATGTCTGTTCTGGCTTGGAACTCAGACCCTTTGGTGACAACAATAACAAACATAATAATGTATTTGTATTACCACAGTATCTAGTATTACCTAGTTATTTAACAGGACCCGTTTGTGCTGGACACTGTGTAAACAGAACAGATACACGACCTACTTCGAGAACTTGTTAAAAGGAAAATTGCTGATAAACCACATTTGCAAAACACTAATATAATGTATTTACTGTAGTTATAGTAGTCTCTCCTTTAATTTTATCCTATGTTTATTCCATAATGTAGGAACATAGGAAATGATACATTGGACCCATCTATGGGTGTGTGTCCAACACTGGCCATTACCAGTTGGTTCAGAGAAAGATGCAAGAAATCCTGTAGTAGGCAGGCATGGACTAACAGACAAAATAACTGCTCAGCAGTTGGCACATCTTAACGTTTGAGATTTGTTTTCTTATATTGTTTTAATTAACTTTTAATTCAACACGTCAATTATTCATGCACTTGACACGGTTAAATATATTATAAATCATCAGGGCAATGAGAGAATAATATTCTTTCATGGAGTTACAGCATTTAAAGTTAATTAGGTTTATATATATTTGGTACTTTTGATGAAGGTAACTGGAAACTAACATTCTGTGTATGTGAGCAAGTAAATGTTTTAGATTGTGTAATGTGCTAACTTGATAAGAGTATAAATGTATCGGTGTTGATTATCCTGCGAAGTAGCCCACCTGTTTTCTGCTTTAATTCACGGAGCAGTAGTAGTTCAGTGTCTCTCTTCTCCTTTTAGAGTATATAAAATTGTATGGCTCTTCAGTAGCTTAAGAGATTGTACACGCATTAGGATTGTCCCTTTGTTATTTGGACTTTGCATGAATGGTGGGTTTTGTCAGTATTATTCAGACATGGATAAGCACTACCCTTTTAGTGACTACATCCAAATAGGGGGAAATAAATTTACGTTATAGGATCACAGGATTGACATACTGGATAAATTCAATGTTGATAAATGCAAAGTAATGCACATTGGAAAATATAATCCCAACTATACATATAAAATGATGGGGTCTAAATTAGCTGTTACCACTCAAGAAAGATATTTTGGATTCATTGTGGATAGTTCTCTGAAAACATCCACTCAATGTGCAGTCAAAAAAGTTAACAGAATGTTGGGAATCATTGAGAAAGGGATAGATAATAAGACAGAAAATATCATATTGCCTCTATATAAATCCATGGTACGCCCACATCTTGAATAGTGTATGTAGATGTGGTCGCCCCATCTCAAAAAAGATATATCAGACTTGGAAAAGGTTCAGAAAAGAGCAATAAAAACGATTAGGGGTATGGAACAACTGCTGTATGAGGAGAGATTAATAAAACTGGGACTTTTCAGCTTGGAAAAGAGATGACCAAGCGGGGATATGATAGAGGTCTATAAAATCATGACTGGTGTGGAGGAAGTAAATAAGGAAGTATTATTTACTCCTTCTCATAACAGAAGCATAGGAGCCACCAAATGAAATTAATAGGCAGCAGGTTTAAAACAAACAAAGTATTTTTTCACACAGCACACAGTCAACCTGTGGAACTTCTTGCCAGAGGATGCTGTGAAGGCCAAGATCATAACAGGGTTCAAAAAAGAACTAGATAAATTCATAGAGGATAGCTCCATCAATGGCTAATACCCAGGATGGGCAGGGATGGTGTCCCTAACATCTGTTTTCCAGAAGCTGGGAATGGGCAACAGGATGGATCACTTGATGATTCCCTGTTCTGTTCATTCCCTCTGGGGCACCTGGCATTGGCCACTGTCGGAAGACAGGATACTGGGCTAGATAGACCTTTGGTCTGACCCAGTATGGATCAGACTCAAGGTCCATATCATCCAGTATCCTTTCTTCTGACAGGGACCAGGACCAGATGAATGTCCAGTCACTTTTTGAATCTTGTGAAGTTCTTGGCCATAACAACTTCCTGTGACAATAAGTTCCACAGTCTAATTACATGTATTTCCTTTTATCAGTTTTGAATTCGTCACTTGTAGTTAAATTGAATGGCTACATGTTCTTGTTTTATGAGACCGGGAAGGAAAAAAAACCCTCCATCTACCTTCTCTAGACTGTTCATTTTATATATTTTTATCATGTCCCCTTTTACTCATCTACTTTGTAAGGTAAAGAATCCCAATTTTTTCAGTCTCTCTAAGTACTCTAGGATGAATTTCATCTGGCCTTGCAAACTTGGATGCATCTAATTTATCTGAATATTCTTTAACCTGTTCTTTCCCTATTCTGGCTTGTGTTCCTTCCCCCTTGTGAATACTGTTTTGTGTTGAGTATCTTTTAGCTTAAGCAACATTGGACCTATTACAGAACCTTGAGGCACCTCACTGTTAACATTTTGGCATGATGAAAACTGACCATTTAATCTTACTCTTTGCTTCCTATATCCTAACCAGTTTTTTGATCCATCATCATGCTTTGCCCCGTGACTATTTCATCAATAGAATCTGTATAAAAGCATGTATCTATTGCTTAACATTTCTGTGCAACCATGATTTGTTGACATTCATGTATTTATTTCCTCAGTTCTGAGTGGTAAAAGCCCCTTGGTGTATCAAACATTGTTTTGTTTTTTGCATCTGGATATTGGAAAAACCAATAAATGGTGGCAGATATGACTCTAAAGCATTTGGGTATTTATTAAAGTAATTTTCTAATAGCCCTGGCTAGGGCCCATCGCACACGTTTTCTAGTGCTCTTCAGTCCTGTTTGCATCACCCTTCTGATTGCAGTAGTGTTCTTTCATGTATTCAGATTGACAGCTATTCCATACTGAGAGAGATTTGGTCATGGATGCATGGGGGATTTGATAGAACATCAAACTAATTTCACAGAAGCTTAAAAAAAAAAAAAAAAAAAAAAAAGTCCCAAAGCAAAGGAGTAATGTACTAACCTGCTGCACCTCTTTCATAGCTGCCAGAACAGAATATTTGAATATAACTTTTGTTGCATTTTCAGGTAAAATACATTGAGAGCCTTTCAGTAAAGGGTTTCCATGGGACTGCATTCTCTGGGTGGGAACAATGGGAGCCTGAGAAACTTTGAGAGGAGGAAAATAATCATGAATGTGAACAAAAAGTCTGTTTTAATTCACTGTGAGTTCAAGTCTTGTCTACTCCAAGCCTTCTTTCTGTAGCAAGTAACGGACTAGACAATGGCAATTTCTTGGAGTCTGCTTGTTAAAAATTCCCTATGGAGTTAGAGATGCACAGTATCATGTACGGCAGTTTGGACCAGAATCTTAACTTCCCTGAACTTTGAGAGGGTGGAAAGGAGTGTTAAGATTTGGAATTTTTTACAAAATAAATTTAATTGTATTTATTTATTTATTTGTTTACTGTGCATCCAGATTTTCCTTAAAACTCAAAAGAATCAACATTCCAACGAACACTGGGGAAAAGCCCATAGAGTCTCTCTGTTAGCCAAGATATAGGACTTGTTACTTTCGCTAAGCAAAGTTTTGAAACGCTGCCCAGTCATTTGTGGAAAGAATTGAATTGGTCAGTTCAAGTTTGGGGACTAATTCAAAAGAGTTTGCCAGTTTTAGGCTGGCAAAGGATTATAAATGAGTCTATCTGTCAGCAGCAGACGCTGAAGACAAACGACAATGTAAGACTTCCATAATAAACGTATTATCATCTGCTGTTACTCTAGAATTATTCCTTGCACTTCAAGGAATGTAGGAGAATTTTAAAATTAAATTGTTCCTACCCTTTTGTTACCCCATCACTCTGCCAAAAATATACTTTCTGTAGTATATTTATAATATTGAAATTTAAACAAAGTGTTTGCCTTTTAAGCTGGAGAGACCTTGCACAGTTTCCGCATGGAATATGTTGTTTTGTTAACTCCAGAGTCAACCTGAATCAAAAGGAGCATTCAGAAAGTAGTGGTGTAATCATGCTATTCTGTGCTAGGCCTCTGGCATGAAGTAAGGGCTTTTGTCTCATTATTTTAAGTTTTTTGCTGCAGAAGATCTTGTCTTGTCAAAGTTGTCACTTATGCAATATGCCTGCATCTTTTTACAGATCAGATTATTCTTTTTGTGTACAATAACTTTAAATGTAGTTGTATTTTTCTCCATTTCAAAAATATATTCATTGATTCCAAGGCCAGAAGGGACCATTGTGATCATCCAGTCTGACCTCCTGTATAACGCAGGCCACAGAACTTCCCCAAAATAATATAGGTACACTGCCTTTATATGCAAAAACACACTCAAGCAGGAGTTTAAATTTCCTTTTCTTTTGATTGATATTACATTTTTCACAAGGAGTTTCATCTTTTTTGCATAAACATGTTAGTTTGCTGTGTTTTCATGTTGACTCCTAATGGCTACATTTGAGAACCAGGAAGAAAGTTATAGCGTGAAAGGTTATATTGTGCAACCTTTGAGGTCTACAAATGTTTACATATAAAAATCAAACCACTCTTACAATTTCAAACTATTTAGACTTGTAAAACTAAATACGTACTAATGAATATTTTTATATTAACTCCGTTCTTTTAGTTTTCAAAGCTAGGCACTGTCTTAGGAGCTAATTCCAGGGATGACTTTCCACAGCTTTAAAGTGTTACCTTATTTTCAAAGAATTAATCTTAACCCATGGCCTTTAACATTTTCCCCCCACTCAAGCAGACACTTCACAAATAATACAGAGTTGGCATCTTAGCAATGAATATAAATAGGGAAGCCTGCAATAAATAGATAACTTGAAACAATAGTTTTAATAGTTCATGATTGTGAGCGTATTTAATATATAAGGAGATTTTCTTAGTTAAAACAAAGAGTAAGTGAATGTGTATGAGATTACCAACACGCATCAAGGGTCTGGCATTGTTTGGACTGAAAAGAGCTGCACATGTGTAGATAGTTGATAATTCAGATAATTATTCATTTGGGTGTAGCTGACTATTTCATAATGGGAGAGGGGTACAAGTTCTGTTTTTGTTTTTTTATTTTGTCTAAATTAGATAGGGAAATGATTAATTACACAGCAATATTTCTTGTCAAGCCATGAATAAATATGTTTAGCATTAGTATAGTTGTTTACAAACAAGAAATCCACACTGCTTGCCAAGGGTTTGATTAAAAAAATAAATTCAATTCATCACACAGTCTCTGTAGGAAAGATCTTTATATTTGTATTGTTTGGCATATTGTAATTAAATGCTTTTTAAACATTTTAATTAGGCTGAAGCAAACCAAAAGCCTTTGCTCTGCTCTTTGTAAGCGCTTTCCGATGTCACCAAGCTAAGAGCTATTTATAATGCTGCAGGGTAGTCTGATGCTGTTCTTTTTCAACACCTTTTCAAAACTACTCAACTGCTTTTACCAACATCAAGATTTAAATGTGATTGATTTGACAAAGGCCATCTGTATCTATATTTCAAGGGACTCATTGATAATCTCCAAAATAAATTAGTACTTTGGTGTGTGCCCTCAAAGGGCCAAAATGTGGGGTAGGGTCCTATTCATTGATGACCCCCAAGGAAATGTGGGTCAGACATTTTCTCCTCAGGGCCTTTCTGGACAGGAACTTGACGCTAGATCAACAAAAGGATTTAAGCATCTAATTGCCACTTTAGATGCCTAAATCCAAAATGTAGGTCCTGAGAATACCTACATAGTTACCACCTAACCCTGTAGGCTCCTAAAGTCCCCATAGCACTTAAATTCTGCCTCTGTACCTGCACATGGCTGTCTACCTCCTGATGCCGCCAGACTGCTCAGTACCTAAACCCAGGCAGATTAACAAACTAGGAGTTCCCCTGTACATGTTGTCAGAGGCCATCTAAGAGCATGTCTTCCAGATTGGGCACCGCACAGAATGCAGCTGAGGATGACGTGGTGGCTCTGCCCTGACACCCTAATACGCAGCAGGTAAAGCACTTACCCAGGATGTGGGAGGCACTGCCTCAAATCCTTACTCTATCTGATTCAGAGCAGGGACCAAGATCCCCTGTCTCGTAGGTGAGTGCCCTAACCACTGAGCTATGGGGTATTCTGGAGTGGGGCTCTCTCTCACTCCTGTTGAAGCGGTTTCACTTTGTATGAAATACTTAAATATTAATTGGTGCAGGGTCTGGAATCTGGATCCACAGGTGAGTGCAATAGACTGTTCTGGTCCTTCTCTTTCTCTCTCTGAATAGTTAATTATTTTATATAAAGTGGAACAGCTTCAATAGGAGACACTGTGAGAGATTCATCCCAGGGCTTAAGGCGCTTACCTGAGATGTGGAACACCTGGGTTCAAGTTCTTGCTCTAGAACAGGCAGAGGGCAGATTTGAACTTGGGTCTCCCACATCCTGGGTGAGTGCTCTAACCACTGGGCCATTGGCTAGAAGACCACCTCCACTACCATCATTTTTTGCAAGAAAGAAGTGACCTGTTTAGGTGCCTAATTCCAGGAAGGCACCTCCCTCCAGGCTAGAGTTAGGCACCGAATGCCCTTTTGAGGGCGGGGGCTTAGGGCCCGCCCATCTCCTCTGCAATTCCTACTGGCTAGTTTAGGCCGCTCAGTTTGCTGCCTTCTGTGAATCCCTTTTTTAGGCCCCTGTCTCTCCCCATGCATTACATGTGGAGCCGAGACACCTAACTCGTGACTGAGAATTCCATTGGGCAGCAGCGCATAAATTTAGGTATTGCAATGGTGAGCCTAAGTCCCCTTTGTTGATGTAGCCCTTGGTATAAAGGGGCTTGGTTTGTACATTTTTCCGTGTATATCCCATCAATCAGCAATGGCCCACCATTGCCCGAGTCCAACACCCACTAATGTCTATTTATCAGTTGCAGTAGGCATTGCACTGGGTTCTTTGGGTACACCTCCATTATCCTTTAGCACAGTAGTTCTCAAACTTTTGTAGTGGTGAGCCCTTTCACACAGCAAGCCTCTGAGTGAGATCCCCCCCTTGTAAATTAAAAAAAACTTTTTTATATTTAACACTATTATAAATGCTGGCGGTAAAGCAGGGTTTGGGGTTGAGGCTGACAGCTCGCGACCCCCAAGTAATAACCTCATGACACCCTGAGGGGTCACGACCCCCAGTTTGAGAACCCCTGCTTTAGCATGAATAATCTATTTTTAACTAGTAGTTTACAAGGCCATTACTGGCGAGAATACAGGCACACATTACCATGTTTTTTATGGTAAGTATATACATTAGTTTTCCCAAGCAGACCAAATTTTAGCACTAAAATGGCAACTGAAATAAAATGGAAGTTCATAGCTGGAAGAAACTCCATTGAATGCTGGCTAAGAGAAGGTGAACAGCAGTTCTCAGTGCCGCCAGTGAGGTTTGTGCTGTGCTTATATTGAGCTCATTTTCAGTTCCTTTATTGTGCATTTGGTTTGTTGCCTTATAAAGGGTAATATATCAGTTTTAAATGAACAGCTGTGATTCTCAGCTGATGGTTTAGGTAAATCCTGTTCTACTGTACACACACTTTTTTTGTTAATAAACCGTGTTGTTACACACTGCCCCCTATACATGAAACAACCTCTCTGACATGATCTGTGATGATCTCTCCTTTAAATCCGTCCCCGGGATCTGTTCAATTGGGTATAGCTGATTTTTAAAAAAAAAAAAAGTTTTCAAGTATATAAAATGTTTACAATGCAAATATAAAACTGTGTGTTAGATTGTATTCATCTCCCTACTACCTGTACGTCCCTTATCTGTTTCTATTGTAAGCTTTTGGTTTTAGGGACTATGATTTTTTATGTAGCTGTACGGACCCTAGAGTAACAATGCCCAGATCCTGATTCATTCCTTTCTGCACTAACACAATACAAATAATAACGTGTGTGTGAGAAAAGAGCATCATGGTAAGATTGTGAAATAAATCCCCCAAAGCTGGGACATGAGTACTCTCTTCTGATCTCATCCAGCTGTGGAAAATCAAAAGTGGCCCCAAGAAGATAGAAAACTTTGCATTTTGCTTTTGCACTTTTACAGGGAAAAACCCATTCATCTGCTTTTGCTTGTTTGTTTGTCTGATTTACTTAGAGGTTGAGAAATTGACTAAGATTTTCATTATTAATGTAGATCAAGCTCATGTTGGATTTGCTTCACAGATGTGTTTCGGAATTAATTTAATACGATGTTTGCTTTTTACAGAATGTTATTTCCTAATCAGTTTTCTCTTAAGAGTCCCGAAACAAGAAATTACTGTAATCTTGTGTTTATATTCTTATATCACCAATAGTGTATATTGCAATAATCATTGCAGAAAATCTTAATGTAGAGGTGGTATGTCTTTTTTAAAACACCGTAGCAAATTATGGCTTTTGGCGACAGTTGATAGTTTTGTAACTGAATATTGACTAGTACTCTCCTCATTTCCCCCCACTTGATACAGAAGATTGATCACACTTAGTTTCAAGCAGTAGTGTGTGCAGCGTAGTAGTTTGAGTACTTTTTTTACTGGGATTTTCAAAGCCACATGAGATTTGGAGGCCCAATTTCCATTAAAAGTAATGTACCTCTAAATCCCAGAGGTGGCTTTGGAATCTCAACCACATGCCTCAAAGCCAATCCATGCGACTAATAATTTTCACCATTACCAAGCTATGCTTATTAGTCCTGTGGAAAGAACAGTAATTTTAAATGCTTTCCAAGCAGATGCTTGTAAACTGTATTTCACAGCCTATCAGAGGACAAGGACAAGCCCTAAATCACAGTGATTAATGCAGATCTCCATGAGACAGAGAATCTGCAGGTTATATTTCTGTTGCCCTCACTGCAAAATCATTTTGTAACCCAGTTCCCTTGTCAGCTAGGGTAATATTGGTCACCTATGGCTAATAGACCCTTATCCAATGTTGTATTACATAGAGCTCTGGGTTGAGATTTGCAAAGCAGCCTGTGATTTAGGCCAAGTCTATACATGTAGTGGTGCAGCTGTAGCGCATGTGGTGAAGAAGCTTTATGCCGATGGAAGCTCTCCTGTCAGCATAAAAAACCCACCTCCACGAGTGGCAGAAGCTATGTTAGCTGGAGAAGCTCTCCCCCCACATAGCACTATGCACGTGAGCGTTTGTCGGTGTCATTTATGTTGCCTAAGGGGTGGAATATTCACACTCCTGAGCGACGTAAATTTTGCTGACGTAGGTTTGCAGCCCAATCAGCACACAGCTGTGACCCATGTGACATCCTCGGGGCCATACAGGTAGTATATATATTGTGTGGCTGCAACACACATAACACAGAGAGAGTTGCATATGCGGCCCACATGTGGTAAATAGGTTGAAAACCACTGGTGTAGACATAACAGAAGACGCATCTAAGGCCAAGTTTAATGTGTCTGAATCCCCTAGTTTGCCTTGAACATCACAACCTTGGTTACTTTTCCTTCACGCTAGCTTTTCTGTGATTGTTTTATGCTCACTCCATCTGTTTCTTAATGTAGCACTGTGACATCTTTCACAGTTCAGATTTGGTGTTCAGATCACTTCAGGGCTGTGGGTTGGAAACGCCCCTCTTGTTTTATTGTACATTGCTTTAAGCTAGAGGGAGGCAGCTGATAAATCGTATTGTGCATTTGTTTCTTTGCAAGGAGAATGAATCTTTCCCAGACACTGAAATGCAGAAACTTTGAGGTCAAATAAAACACGTAATAGTGTGGTGGTGGTGGTGGTGGTGCTTTTTAAAGTCCCAAACTGCATGTTATGATGATGAACAAAATTCAAAAAGCTCTAGAACCTACTGTCAAGCCTGTGAGCCATCCAGTCACCCAATAATGTGATCCTTAACTTTGCACTCTAGCTGTGTGAAAATGTAATTTACTGATCATTAATTTTTAAACTGTCAGTTATTCCATTTAAAAAAAAAACACTTCAAATTACTTTTATATAACCTCACAGAAGATAAAAATGATCATTCATCTTCCAGAAACTCTGCTCCCAGTGCACGGTATTAATATACATAGCAAGGGAGGCTGGGGGTCCCAACAGAGGAAAATCAGGACAAAAGTCCTGTTAAGGACTGAATTGAGGCTTTGATTCCCAGCCCTGAACAACATGCTGCTCCTGGAGCAGACTGGGAAGGAGATTGTGGCCCAGCCAGTCATAATCTGCCTCCCAGTCTCCCCCTGCTCTGAGTGGAACATCCCTTGTCTGCCTATACCTGCCTATGGCTGATGGTGCATTGGAAGGGCAGTGCGAAAGCTCCACCTACTCTCTCGGCCAAGAATCATAGTGACAAATCTGGCGTGAGTCACAGTTGCATTTATCTGATGAAGTCCAGTTCCTGTTGGTGGAATAGCAAGGAATTCTTCACATTAAAAAAATAAGGGCTTTAGTTCCAAGTCTCTGGTTACAATCACTAGACAAACACTGCGTCCTGATTAAACAGTATGCTTAAATTGAAAAGATTGTAATGCTTTCACAATATTATCATTGTAATTGATAACAAGGACACACCACTCAAACATTACCACTCTCTATTTTTATGCAGTCTTGTATAAATTTTATAGTAAAGAGTTGATGGGCATGCATTTTGAGTTGCTGATGTTGATGTAGTAATAATTCAAAACCTCATATGCACAATAATTCAGGTTTTTGATTGCTAGTGTTATTGTAAAAGAACACTTTTTAATTATTTGCAGGTTTTATATGTTAGACAAAGCATATGTCATTCAGTATCCTTGACAATACATTTTATGCTTTAATTAAAGTTCCTCCAGTTTAGAATTCTTTCAGAAGTTTCCATCTATCAAAACAATAGTCTGACCTAGATATGAGTTTCTGTGATACTGCATTCCCCTCTGCATGGGGAATACATGTCAGACATATGTCTCAGGTGACAAAGTATTAAGCTCTCCCGAGTCTCTGTAGCTGATAAATAACTGCTCCTTATCTGATTTTTTGTGGACGAGAGCAAAATATAGTATTTTGATTCTGTAGGTAAATACACTATACTTTTCTCTAGGGTATATATTCAGTTATGGAATGAAAATCATTTGGGCTCTGGTTTAGATTCAGTAATTATTCCCTTGACATCAATTTTTAAAACATGATGCTTGGGCTAATCTTTTACCGAAAGGAAAATGTGGAGTCCAGCAGATAGAGGTAGGAAGTAGATGTCCGCACATTTCATCACAAGTCTCAGAATATTTGGTGTCACTGTTAAAGCCCAAGTTCCTGGAGTCCTGTGATTATGTGAGACTTTCAGCTTTAATTAAAATAAAGCAAGTGTCTAGCCCAACTGGTGCCGAGAAAAGATGAAATCATGGCTTGAGGGTGTCCTGAAAAAAGCCAGAAGGCAAATAATTTTCAAGGATTATGGGGTGGGAGTTTGTGAGGGAAGGTTTTTTGCATCCTAGGTTGCATTTTAAACTAAAAAAACATGTTTCTAGGGCTAAACATGCAAAAAAGACTTCTAACTTTACACTTGCAATTTTGGGGATACAGTTCCATGATATCCAGATGGTTAACTGTCTAAGGAACATGGAAATTGCCTGACTAGACCTATATCCAACTTGTTATATCTCTGACAGTGGCCAGTCCCAGATGTTTCAGAGAACCTATCTACAGGGGAAATTGATTTCTAACTCCAACACTTAGTGGTTGGCTGATGCCCTGAATCATGAGGGCTCATTTTCTTTTCTTCCTCCCCAGCCTCCCTTCTCTGTTTAATGTATCTGTGGCTGTTCTCATTATCCATATAAATGTCTCACTCCTGAAAGTTGCTCTATATAAGGATAGCTAGCTCCTGCTCCTCCCAAAATACGGGGTATGTCCCAGGGTCCCAGAGCTGGGGCTGCAATCCAAGCCCAAACATCTAAAGCACAATGAAACAGCTTCTTAGGCCTTGGCTACACTGGCGCTGTACAGCGCTGCAACTTGCTGCGCTCAGGGGTGTGAAAAAGCCCCCCCCCCCCGCCCCGAGCGCAGCGAATGCGGGGTTGTAAAGCGCCAGTGTAATCAGCGCCTCCAGCGCTGCACGCTCCCTCGCAGCGCTGCAAGCTACTCCCCTCGGAGAGGTGGAGTACATACAGCGCTGCAAGAGAGCACTCGCAGCGCTGGCGGCGCGACTACACTCGCGCGGCATAACTGTGAATCCCCAAGTGTAGCCAAGGCCTTAGCCTGAGCCCGGCAAGCCCAAGTTAGCTGGCATAGGCCAGCCGTGGGTGTCTAATTGCAGTGTAGACATACCCTTTGTTCACTAATCTCTGCACTGTGGAGAGGCTTGACAATAGAGTGAGAAACAGATAGTGTTACTACAGCTCAGCAAGTGGCATTGTTAGGAGTGTTATGCTAATATTGGGAGCTAGTTTTCTGTTTCTGCTTTGCTTCTAGTGACTTCCAAAACTCCCTGAATTTTTGCAGGGCGGGAGGAGGGAATTAAAATAATTTGGGTATTCAGTTTTGTAGCATTCACCCAATTTCTTGCCCAGTTCTTCCCCAAAGACCATTTCTAATAAGGATTTAAAATGTCATTGAAGAGGTTTTATTCTCTTTATGAATGATGAAGTTGCTTTCGAATTGTGGTTAGCAAAGGAGATTTGCCTGTCAGTGATGTCAAATTGATATCAATGTTCATTAAATACAAGGGTGATGAACCTCCCTATTTTATTTGTAAGACATATTTGTAAGTGGTTCTTTGGAATGGGCTATCAGATTTGAATTCTTCCACCATTATCAGAAATCATATGTGATGTCTTGTAGATTTTCAGTAAAGCTGCAGTCTGGGTGTCTGGTGTCCGTGTCATGGGTACTTATGATCTTCATAAAAAGAAAGAACTGTACCTTTTTGGTAAATTTCCTAGAGTGTTGTTAATGTACAAGGATTAACTCAATTAGTAAAACTCTAACGTCTAAAATTCAACAATAATTTACATTGACTATATCCATGCTGTATATTGGAGTGTACACTCCACTAGTTCCATTTTATCACAGCATTAAGTTACTCCAAGCACTGGCTTTTTAGAAGATTATTGCACTATTCAAGTGGTTAGAGTCACTCAGCCCTTAACCTTGTAACACCACATAAAGCATGATGCAATTGTACAGAAATGCATTCCCTGTCATAGCAGATTGCTTAAATAGTAGAAAAATATACTGCCTGTTTTGTCATATTGCTTAAATAATGAATCCTTTACTTATTTTATTTTTATTTTTCACATAACTGAATATTGTTTAGCGATCAGAAATCTAATTTGAATGTCAGGTTCATTAAAAATGTCAAATGCTTCAAAGTACAATTTCATTAAGAAATTAAACCTAAGGTGCATGAAGCAAAATGCAGGATGATATTGGATTAAATGTAATATGAAACTTTTATTCAATTGTGAAGGATCTATTCACAGCCAAAATATTGTGTAATCTTTCTCAGGTAAGGGGATTTTGGGGTATACACAACTAGCATGTACAGTCTCCTACATCCATTTTGCACAGCCAGATGATGATATGTATTTATAGATGCCAAGGCCAGAAGAGACCATTGTTATCACTTAGGCCAGGGGTGGGCAAACGTTTTGGCCTGAAGGCCACATCAGGGAATAGAAATTGTATGGAGGGCCCTGAATGCTCACAAAATCGGGGTTGGGTGGTGGCGTTGGGGATGAGGTGTTTAGAGGGGTGTAGGAGGGTGCTCTGGGCTGGGACTGAGGGGTTTGGAGGGCGGGAGGGAGATCAGGGCTGGGGCAGGGGTGCAGAAAGGGGTTCAGGTTCCGGCTGTGGGCTCAGGGGTGGAGTTGGGGATGAGGGGTTTGGGGTGCAGGAGGGAGATCAGGGTTGGAGCATGGGGAGATGCTCAGGGGCGTGGCCCCCGACCCAGCACCCCAGCCGAAGCGGGGCCGAGCCGCTTGGTGCAGCTCAGGGACTGGCTTAAAACGGCTCGCGGGACAGATCCGGCCCACAGGCCATAGTTTGCGTAGTTACCCCTGACTTATGCTGACCTCCTGCATAACAAACAGGCCATAGAACCTCCCCAATAGAATTCCTAGAGCAGAGCTTTTAGATCATCCAATCTTTATTTAAAAATGGTCACCATGACTCTTCGTAAGTTGTTCCAACAGTTGCTTACTCTCACTGTTACAAATTTACACCATATTTCCAGTGTGAATTAGTGTAGCTTCAACTTCCAGCCATTGGATTGTCTTTATACCTTTCTCTGCACGATTGAAGAAATCATTATTCAATCTTTTTTCAGCATGTAGGTATTTATAGACTGTAATCAAATCACCCCTTAACTTTCTCCTTGAGTCTATTACTATAAAAGGCATGTTTTATAATCCATTAATCATTCTTGTGACTCTTCTTTTAACCCTCTCCAATTTATCAACATCCTTCTTGAATTGTGGCCATCAGATTTGGACATTTTCAGTAGCAGTCATACCAGTGCCAAAAATAGAGGTAATATAACCTCAGGACTCCCCTGTTTATTCACCCAAGGATTGTACTTGCCCTTTTGGCCATAGTGTTGCACTGGGAGCTCATGTTCCGCTGATTATCCATCACGGCCCCCAAATGTTCCCTGAGTACTGAACAGTCCTCCAGGTGCTTACTACTGTGAGTACTTCCTACTGCTATGAATAGTCTAGTATTAAGTTTGTGCAAGATTAGGCCCTAAACTCCTAACTACTATGTTGGCTGATTTTGCTCTTTAGATAGGTGGGCAATTTTGGTTTAATTTTTTCACCATCAGTTGTAGAACTTGGTTTCCAGATTAAGTAGTATGGTTGGTGCTTAGCTACCAAAATAATAGGCACTTGATAAATGGTATGAATGGGACAAATGAGATTAAATAATATTTTATTTCCTCTAGTTATGTTGTAGAAGCCCATTCTGACTTGAAAACGTCTCTCACCACATGTGGATTCTAAATGTGCAGTCAAACGGTGAAATGCTAGTGTAATGCCCTCAGTTGAAAATATTAATAAAGCAATATCCCACATCTGATACTTTTCCAAAAAGCTACCTAAAAGTCTCTATTTTTTATGTTTTTTCTCCCATTCTGCATTCTAATCCCTTGTATAAGTAAGGGGTCACACTAGGGGATTAGTTAGCTTCCTATTAATATAATAGTCATCAGGTACGAAGGGTGCATGAAAACGATGGCATCATTGCTAGATCCCATCTGCTTATTCATAAATGATCTGGAGAAAGGGGTAAACAGTGGGGTGGCAAAGTTTGCAGACGATATTAAACTGCTCAAGATAGTTAAGACCAAAGCAGACTGTGAAGAACTTCAAAAAGATCTCACAAAACTAAGTGGGCAACAAAATGGCAAATGAAATTTAAAGTGGATAAATGTAAAGTAATGCACATTGGAAAAAATAACCCCAACTATACATACAATACGATGGGGCTAATTTAGCTACAACTAATTAGGAAAGAGATCTTGGAGTCATCGTAGATAGTTCTCTGAAGACGTCCACGCAGTGTGCAGTGGCAGTCAAAAAAGCAAACAGGATGTTAGGAATCATTAAAAATGGGATAGAGAATAAGCGGAGAATATTTTATTGCCCTTATATAGATCCATGGTACGCCAACATCTTGAATACTGCGTACACATGTGGTCTCTTCATCTCAAAAAAGATATACTGGCATTAGAAAACATTCAGAGAAGGGCAACTAAAATGACTAGAGGTTTGGAATGGGTCCCATATGAGGAGAGATTAAAGAGGCTAGGACTTTTCAGCTTGGAAAAGTGGAGACTAAGGGGGGATATGATAGAGGTATATAAAATAATGAATGATGTGGAGACAGTGAATAAGGAAAAGTTATTTACTTGTTCCCATAATATAAGAACTAGGGGCCACCAAATGAAATTAATGGGCAGCAGGTTTAAAACAAATAAAAGGAAGTTCTTCTTCACACAGCGCACAGTCAACTTTTGTGGAACTCCTTGCCTGAAGAGGTTGTGAAGGCTAGGACTATAACAGGGTTTAAAAGAGAACAAGATAAATTCATGGAGGTTAAGTTCATTAATGGCTATTAGCCAGCATGGGTAAGGAATGGTGTCCCTAGCCTCTGTTTGTCAGAGGGTGGAGCTGGATGGCAGGAGAGAGAGATCACTTGATCATTACCTGTTAGGTTCACTCCCTCTGGGGCACCTGGCATTGGCCACTATCAGCGGACAGGATGCTGGGCTGGATGGACCTTTGGTCTGACCCAGTATGGCCGTTCTTATGTTCTTATGCTTCCTTGTGCTAGGACTCAAAGCGTGTCATCCTGTAAACAAAACAAAGCATTCGGAATATTGTCAGTCAAGGCGTGCCGAGCTAAAAATAGATACCGTTATAGCCATGGCAGCCTGGAAGTTCATGGTTTTCTCTTTGCTGCCCACCATACCCATTTAGAATTTCATAGTGATGGTGGGGCTACAACTCATTTCTTCCTGCTCCACAACCACAGACCACGGTCACTTGGGAAAAAGGCTCTTATCAAGTATGGGGCCTGTGACGCACTGTCCAGCATTCCTTGTTCCATTGAGCTAGGGAACTGAACCAGTTAATTCTTCAATCTCTTCCCATATTGTGACCAAAAGGGAATAAGGGAGAATTCCAGGAAGACAACCTCACAAACAAGTCTGCTTGAGAGCTAGGCCTGGTTCCCATGCTTAGCACATCCCAGCCTGCTTCAGAACATCCCGGATCTGAACTCTTCTCTCACTCCTGTCAAAGGTCCACAACAGTAATTCCTTCAGAGAGACAGAAGGGACAGAATTCTTTCGGCAGTCTTTCCCAGTCCAACAAATAACCTTTATTTCTCTTGAAAGCCAAATCAAATGGTGGAGCATTCTGGTTCTGAGTTTGAGGCAGGCATGGAGAGGAGGGTCTGGAGCACTGGCTCAGCGCATGGAATTCAAATGATTCACTGGAGTTGCAGAATAATTTTGCAGACACATGGCAGTTGGAATCTTGAAACCTTTTTTTCCTAGAGATGTGAATTAACCAGAACAAAGTATCCAACAGAGTCCCAAATTAGTTATAGGGTTTTCAGTCTTTTCCTTAGCAAACAGGATCCCTGAACTAATATGTTAATTACTAATATGCTAATCTGGACTGCTAATATGCAGTCCAAATATTATAATGAGCATCCATTCACAATTTTTTTTTCTATTCTATAAAGGTTTTTATACTGTGCCCTTCACCATAGTATCTGACCACCTTCCAGCAGTATGTTAAGCCACATGCCTAACATCTGTCCCATGTTGTGCTTTCTCTCCCCAGGTGGAGAATCGTACACACTGTGTGCACACGCACACTTCTTGCTATGTTTCATATTAGAGAAGGCAAGGTCAAATAAATGCACCTTGCACTTGGAGCAGAAAGGAGTGAGGTTTTGAGCTTTGTGACGATTCTTAGCGCTATATATCTCAAAAAGTGCACACAGCACAAGCATAGCAGCCATTGGGAGCCTAAATAGTTTGCAGCTGTGGTTGATTTGTCTCCTGGCTTAGTGGGAATGGTGGCCAGGCATCCAGTCCCATCAGTTAAGAAAATCTATTTTCCTGCTTCTCCCCATCAGCCAGTTAACACCTGGCTGGGGAATCTGAATTCTTTCCTATGTTTCCACCAGAGTTTTTCTCCTGATGAGGTAACAATTATACATTTTTTTATACTAATTTAAAATCTTGACCCATTTCACAGTGGTAAAAGACATTTAAGATGGCATTATATTCATATTTCTTCACAGCGCCACAAGCGTTCCTGTTTTCCTTTTTAGATAACTTGCCCTCTTTAAATTTGTGACTTTCAGACTTTGGAAGTTCCTTCCCAAAGAAGCAAAATAAAATTCTACACTATTTTTATAAAGTAAAATTAGATGGTTTGGCTCTAAGTAGAAGAAATAACCCAGGTCTTCTCTCCAAGGGGATATTTATATTCCTTTTCCATATTGAATTGCACTGTCCTCTAGTGGATGTGTTGAGCAATTGATTTCACATTGATTGTTTAAATCTTTCACACCAATATGATACATATGCTGAATCTTTGTTTGTAAATAGACTAGATGGGATCTAATAAGAAAAGTTAGTGGATTTGAGTAAGATTTCAACATTGAATAAGGCAAGTTGCATTTAACCTGCAGTTAAAATAGCATTTTCAAGGCATTGATAAATGTTCATATCCCAACCATCAGTGGGAACAGATACATATTGAGCAAAGATATGCCTGTATGATTTCAACCTTTTATTACATCGTTTTGAGTATTGTAGCTAGCAAAGTGCTTATCTCTCTTCTGGACTAAATCTCATGAATAAGTCAGGGTGTAATCACACTGCAGCTCTGAGTTCAGTAGAATGTCCAGCCTGTATTTTTGTAAATCTATATAATTTATGAGGCAATTGAGTAGTTTTGAATTTAATGCTAAAAAAACCATTAAAATATATTTCAAACTTAATTTTAGTGCTCTCAGAATCTGTTCAAATTTTTTTTCATTGAAGTTATTTTAACCCTCAAAATGCTGACCTTTTCCAGAGTGCTAAAAAAAAAAATGCTTTTTAGTAGGGGTGCATCCAAAATCCATAGGGGAAAACATTTCTAGTTTTGAAAATAAGACTGACTATTTAAAAAATACTTTTTCACTGGGTAACATATAATATATAAAGTTGCGTCTTGTTTGGGGTTTTTTTTAAGTTTTTATCTTAGTAAAATGTTGGCTAGTGTGTTCCTTTCCCTTATTTTGCATATATTTTGTAGTGCAGATAATGTATGTGTAGTCTGTGCCAGTATATGTTATAAAGAAATATATCATATGCTGATCCATAGCAAAACATTGAGAGCCAGGCATGCCCATTGATTTTTGTGCAAAGGTTCCATTTACTTCTCTATTCACATAGGATTGATGTGGGTCTTGAGCCATACGTCGTGGTTCTTAAGCAGTAGAAAAGGATGTTATAGAATTGAATTTCTGTTGCAAAGAAATTTGCAAGAGTCTTGTGGCTGAGGCATTTGGACTGGGATTCAGGAGATTTGGATTCAGTTCCCGCTCTGCTGCAGACACCTTTGTGGCTTATGGCAAGTCCCTTGATCTTCCTATGCCGCAGTTCCCCGCTCCTAGAACGTCTTTGTAAGCTCTTTGGTGCAGAGACTTTTCCTTTGCTGTGTGTAGTGCAGCATCTAGCGCAATGGGTCCAGCTCTCCATTGCAGTCTAGGTGCTGCAGTGGGAAAATAAGATTGTTAAGGGTAAGAATGGTCTTACTTGGGGTTTTTTTGGCATATTTTTTTAATCGTTTTGAAATCCATGCAATAGTTTTGAATAGCTTAACTATATCAAATCCATCCGAGAAGTTTAGAATGATTTCATTCACTAAACTTTCAACATTAGAGAGCGGCATTCAAAATTGATTAGAAGACAAGTAGAGTGGATGTCGTGATTTCAATGTAATCCATCATAGATGTGTTGTTCACATGCTTTGGCAAAATGGTACAGCCCAGTCTGGAATAGTCAGAAACGAGGGCTTAATAGTAAGGAATACATGGGCTTGGTGGACTGAATTGGAGAGCGATTCTACCTGGCTCAGTCATTGCATCAGTCTTTGCTTTTCATGATCGCTATATTCATGCAAGACTATAAGAAAATATAAACATTCAAATGATATTTTCCTCCCTCAGATGGGTGTGAGGATTCATTCCTTACCTGCTGAAAACACTGTACAGACATTAACATGCTGAAGTAGTGCCAAGTAATACTAACTTAAGTAAAGTTAAATGTGTTCCCCAAAAACGGCTTGTCAAATCCCAGCACAGAACTGAACACTACAATCTTAATTTGTCATTTTTCTCTAAATTATAGCAGTTCTCTCAATGCTTTGCCAGCCATAAAGTCTCCCCCAATCCCTCAACACTATGGCAAAGGTGCAATACAACTAATATGAGTTCATACTCAGATATGTATTTTTTTAAAAGTGGATTCTAAATTTGTAAGGCCACATTGAACCCTAAATATCTGATTTTCAGAAGTGCTAAGCACCTGCACTTTTAGTGCAAGTTGCGGGTGCATAAGGCCTCTGAAAATCAGGCCCAAACAGTCTGCACCCTCAGAAGCACGGATTGATACATACAAATAACACTGTTACATACAAATCAGACCAATAAGCAAATCAGGAGTTATACTTCTTCCATCCTAATTAGAACAGAAGTATCAGAGGGGTAGCCGTGTTAGTCTGAATCTGTAAAAAGCATCAGAGGGTCCAGTGGCACCTTTAAGACTAACAGAAGTATTGAGAGTAGGGTTACCATACGTCCTCTTTTTCCCGGACATGTCCGGCTTTTCGGCAGTCAAACCCCCATCTGGGGGGAATTGCCAAAAAGCCGAACATGTCCAGGAAAATGGCGGCTCTGCTCCTCCCCGACTCTTTGGCTCTGTTTAAGAGCCGGGCTGCCCAAGCGCTACCGGCTTCGGGCAGCCCCCGTGCCTCCGGACCCTGCGCCGCCGGAGCCCGGGAGGGGAAGTGCCCGGCTGGGGGCGCAGGGTCCGGAGGCATAGGGGCTGCCCAAAGCCCGAGCGCTACTGGCTTCACGGTTTGCCGGGCAGCCTCCAGACCCTGCACCCCCGGCTGGGCGCTTCCCCTCCCGGGCTCCAGCTGCGCTGGGGAAGCGCCAGCCGGGGGCGCAAGGTCTGGGGGCTGCCCGGCAAACCCTGAAGCCGGTAGTGCTGGGGCAGCCCTTTCCCCGTGGCTGGGAGTGGGAGGGAGGAGGGGGCAGAGTTAGAGCGGGGAAGGGGCGGAGTTGGGCGGGGCTAGGGGGTGGGGAAATGGGCAGGGCCAGGGCCCGTGGAGGGTCCTCTTTTTTTATTTATTAGATATGGTAACCCTAATTGAGAGCATAAGCTTTCGTGAGTAAGAACCTCACTTCTTCACTTGCATCTGAAGAAGTGAGGTTCTTACCCACGAAAGCTTATGCTCCCAATACTTCTGTTAGTCTTAAAGGTGCCACAGGACCCTCTGTTGCTTAGAATAGAAGTGTTCTTTGCATACCCAAAACTGAGTGTTGTGGGTGCACAGTTTTGGAGACGCAAAATTAAAGGCCAGTGTATGGCACTGAACGTTTATGTCCCATGGAACTCAGTTTTGTCCCATGGGTGCGTGTTTTTTCTTGTTTGCTTTTTAATAAAAAGAAAAGAGCAGATAACATTAAAATAGGGAATAACTTTTGTGTACTCTCCAAGGGCAGCACAACCTTTAAATGATAATGGGCTTAATTTGCAGCAAGGGAGATTTAGGTTAGATGTGAGGAAAAACTTTCTGATTCTAAGGGTAGGTAACAGGCTTCTAAGGAACAGGCTTCCAAGGGAGGTTGTGGAATCCCCGTTATAGGAGGTTTTTAAGAGCAGGTAGGACAATCCCATGTCAGGGCTGGTCTAGGTTGACTTGGTTCTACCTCAGTGCAGGGAGCTGGACTTGATGATCTCTCGAGGTCGCTCCCAACCCCACCTTTCTATGCTTCTAGGATACAGTGGTCTTTGTATTTTGGCAGAAACGTGGGTCTGGACCTGGCTGTAGGTGAGACTTCGATATCTGCTCTGCTCCTGGGAACAATGGTGTGTGTCTCCATTTACTTGTCTCTTTATTTTGGCTGTCCTGACCTGGCTCAGGTCTCCTGAGCATAGCTTTATATTTCCTTGGATTACTTATTCAATGAAGATTATCCGTACTGTATCTGTCAGATTAAAAAAAAAAGGGGGGACATGGATGAACGTCGTCCGTTCTTTGGCTTACGGATTCAAAATTCTTCAGAGAGTGTTGCAAATCCAGATGACATCCTTGAAGGTTGGAGTTTGCTTTTGGATCTCTCGGTTTGCTGAAAAGTATGTAAAATCACACGCAGCCAGGCCGCACCCAGGTTTATATGGGTGGTTTATTGCAGCAGATACGATATGCAGGGAATCCATTCCTGATGGTATGGCTAACAGCACCCACATTGAGTTTTGTAATAGTCACGCCCAGGCACATCAGGCACATGGGAAAGGCCTGCGGCAGGGCTATGGCTGGCTGGGGTCAGCTGACTCGGGCTTGTGGGAATTGGGCTGCAGGGCTACAAAATTGTAACCTAGAAGCTCAGGTTGGATCCTAGGGTCTGAGACTCTCTGGGGTCCAGTTCGAGAATGTACACTGCCATTTTATAGCCCGGCAGCCAACGTCAGCTGACCAGCCTCTGCGACTCGGTGCCGCGGGTTGTTTATTGCAGTGTAGACGTACCCAGGCAGAGCAGGTGGTTAAAACAGAGGGCTGAGAGGTGGGAGATCTAGGTTCTGATCCTGGCTCTGCCACAGGCTTCCTATGTCACTGTGGGCCACTCCTTAACCTCTCTGTGCCTCAGTTTCCCCACAAGTAAAATCAGGAACATAATGCAGCGCACATTTACCTGATAAGAGAGTTGTAGGGCTTGAGTCGTTAGGGTTTGTGAAGCTCTTGGAGAGCCTCATCTTATAGAAATGCCAGTTTGTTTTGGAGGATGGCTGTGTGCTGCTGGAGCTACATTAAACGCATAGAGTATTCGGCTCTTTGGAAAAATGTGCATCTCTGACATCAGAATGGAGCGGACAAAAATGAGCACAGAGATTGCAAGATTGTCCCCTGTACCCATCCTCAGGTGGCTATATTCACAAAGGGGATTTAGGTTCAGCATTGCATCGCCTAATGCAGTGTTTCCCAAATTTGGGACGCCGCTTGTTTAGGGAAAGCCCCTGGCGGGCTGGGCCGGTTTGTTTACCTGCCGCGTCCGCAGGCTCAGCCGATCGCGGTCCCACTGGCCGTGGTTCGCTGTTGCAGGCCAATGGGAGCTGCTGGAAGTGGCGCGGGCCGAGGGACGTACTGGACGCCACTTCCCGCAGCTCCCATTGGCCTGCAGCAGCGAACCGCGGCCAGTGGGAGCCGCCATCAGCCGAACGTGCGGACGCGGCAGGTAAACAAACTGGCCCGGCCCGCCAGGGGCTTTCCCTAAACAAGCGGCGTCTCAAGTTTGGGAAACACTGGCCTAATGAATAGGTGCACTGCTGCCTAATGGAATCCACAGCCCAAGTTAGGCATCAAGGCTCCCTGAACAATGTATAGGGAGAGTCAGGCACCTAAGAGAGGGAGACACTAAAGGCAGCAAGCTAAGCGTGGAGGTGCCTAAGCTAGCCAATAGGAAATGCTGAGGAGGGAGGTGGGACTTAGGTGCCTACGGTTTGGTTGGTGGGAGACGCATATTTCTGCTCAGGATTCACAGCTGTGAACTCTCTCCTGGAGTTAGGTGCCTAAGTCCTTTCTTGCAAAAAATGAGGTGGGCTAGAGAGAGAGAGAGGGACTGATTCTATAGCCCAGTAGTTAGGTCACTCACCTTGGATGTGGGCCAAGTTCAAGTCCCTGCTCCCATGGCTACTTAATTGTTTTTTAAAACTGGAACAGTTTCACCAGGGAGCTCTCTGGAGAGGTGGGAGCCCTTGGTTCAAAAATCCCTGTTCCACAGCAGGCAGAGTGGGGATTTGAATCTAGGTCACCCACAGCCTGGGCAAGTGCTGTAACCACTGGGCTACAAGCACAGCACCACCATCTCCTCCTCCAGCAGCATTTTGTGCAGTGCTCGATCTGTTCAGTGATCTCTGAGAATGCCTGAGGGGTCAGGCCCTGCAGGCAAGATAGGCAGAGGAACATCTAGTTTGAGGATCTCGCTGGGGTTAGGTGCTGGTCGTCAGGTCTGAGGCAGCTATGTGTATGATTACTGGTGGAAACTCAGGCATCATGAGAATTCAGGTACCTACAAGGTAAGCTTGGAGCTGAGCATGGGTTTCGTGTGGCAGTTAGGTGCCTAAATCCCTTTGTGGGTCCATCCCAAAGAGTTTTACTAAGTCTATGTACACCTTACCTCCAGCTTAGGGCGGTATAAATTATGATGCTGTCCACACCCTGAGCGATGTAAGCTACACTGACCTAAGTGCCAGTGTGGACAGTGCTATGTTGGCGGGAGAGCTTCTCCCACGGGCACAGCTACCGCCACTCGCAGGAGCTGGAGTAATTAAACCGACAGGAGAGCTCTCTCCCGTCGGCGTAGAGCATCTGCACTAGCAGCACTACAGCAGCTGTACCGCTGTAAATTCTGTAGCGCAGCCGTAGCCTCAGTCTGCTCTTACAAACCATTACTGCTGGGGCCCCGGTGTCTTCCCATGGCATAGTCTTTTACATCCTCGCTTGGAAGGTTTCTGATTTCAGTCATTTTCCCTTAGTTGACTCATTGCCTTGAAGGTAGAAATGCAGGGGGCGCTCTTTGAAAAGCAGTACTTACCAGTATGCTGCTCACCTGCCCTTCTTGTTCATTTGTTTTTCTGACACCTGAATGGATCAGTTAGATAAAATTATATATGCACAGACCTGAAACTAGGACCTTTAACAAGGGGTCGTTGTCAAACTTGTAACATACTTAGACCTATCAACTGTGATATAGGGCCCCTTTAGCCTGAAAACACGTTCCAGCTATCACGCAAACTCACTGTATAGCATTCAAATATATGGAAAATATTTCTGACATTAGATGACACTTTAGAGTTAACATTCCCAGTGTTTTGCCACCATCACCCACAAAAAAGAAGACAAAATGTATCAAGTATTACCTGCTTCATAGTCGCTGGATATGTCATTAGCTGGTGAAGGGGTTACATAGAGCTTATTTATCTTTGAAGAGGGAGTGGTCAATCAATAGGTTTAGGTGCCTGGAGGTGTAAAAAGGTTTTGTCAGGTTTCAATCACAGCAAGCTATAAGGACGTTCTTTGCCAATGTAGCTTTTAATTCACTGCAGATATGGTTTTACTGACATTCTCTGAGCAGCTCGTTTCAGCTAAAATAAATGGATCAAGCTTCAGAGGAACAGATTACCGCAAGGTCAGACAGCAATATCAGTAATTTTAGAATATTGTTTATTGTATGTGTGTGTGTATATATATATATATAGAGAGAGAGAGAGAGAGAGATCTCACATTGGTAGTAGATGGAGAACTAATCCAGAAGATTAGTTTTTCCTACTGTCACAAGATTAGATAACATTAATTTGTCTTCGGTAGAGGTATTTCACAAAGAGAACATTAGCAGCGGTTTTGATTTTGGGGACCTGAGTATTGCAGTCATCCTCATTTTGAATTACTTGTCTAGATATATAGTCTTCTGATTTCACGTCACTTCCCTATTCAGGATCAGCGGTCATGAAAATTGGTCTCTCTCAGGTCTGCAGCTATTCAGTCCAGATACCAAGTCTTTGGCCTTCCCCTTCGTTGTCTTCTATCCAGGATTGTTGTGTTTATATGAAGATATTCTTAAAATTATTTTTCCACTTATAATGATAAGATTAATTAAAATTATGATATTAATATAGTATTTTTATTTTAATTTAATTTTTTTCAAGCTATCAGAGATGCTCGATACTAAATAGATGTCATTGCTGTGGAGTGCTAACATGCATCATTGTTCTAAGTCTGCTCTAATTGTTCTACAGTAAAATGGGAGGGGGGAAGAGAGAGAGAAATAGAGACATGCAAATATCTAGTTTTTCACCAAAACCAAGTGCTCTCTCCAGTCTTTCCATCATATACAATATTCATGTTGGCACTGTAGAATACAGAGGATACTTGGCAGACTAGAACTCGGCAGCTACAGACAGCTAGACGTCCTGTTTATAGATTTATAAATGGATTTTTTGGGTTGGGGAATTCTTCATGGATGCCCCCTGATATTAATTCTTAAATTTACAATAACTGAATGTTGTAATATGTTTTTTTAGGACTTCAGAACATTTTAGAGACAAAGAAATCTATAGGAAGTTCCATAATAGGCAGTTACATATTATATAACTGTACAAACTGAACTTGAAGTACTGATAGACCAAAGCTGTCCGCTTGCCATACTGTGAATGTTCTTACTTGCCTGCAACATAACTGACTGGATTTTTGTCAAGGAGCCATACAGCTTTAACAGTAATCCATTAGCACAATTACTGTGTTAAAAATTGTAGAACTGCATGTAGGTTTTTTTTCTTTTTGAAGTTTTAAACTTTTAACATTTTTTGAAGGGTTTGTTTGGTATCATGATAACAGGTTAACCAAAAAGTAATTAACTGTAGTTCACAGCTACATTATTTAAAATGATTCGGCAATGCAGAATGTGTGCATAATTATATGTATATAATTTTATATATAGTTAGAGAAATATATATATGCATATTTTTGTGTGTATACGTGTGCATGTATGTACACACAATACTGATGGATATATTGTTTTTGCATATTAATGGTATTCTGACATTTACAAAAGGCTCAATACTGTCATCTAGCACTAACAGTCCTCATGTTAACACCTGTTCAGTTTCCACCACTAACTCTGAAACTTGGAATTGATGAGATGTATATTGATATCTAGCAGTAACGATGCCTTCACATTATTGCCCATTGTTTTTTCTTCACTGGAAGACTACAAAACTGGTTGTAGCTAGCCTCAAAGGAGATTTCAAGTCTGCTCTGTGTGTGTCTGAAGAAGTGCTCTGTGTAGCTTGAAAGCTTGTCTTTTTCACCAGCAGAAGTTGGTCCAATAAAAGATATTACCTCACCCACCTTGTCTTTGTAAAAGGAAACACTTGCCCTGTGGAGATGCCTGTATCTAGATTACACTACTAAAGGTTACTGAAGTGTAGACTTGTCTTATAGAACATGAAGTTGGATAGAAATGTTAATTATGTTATTCAAGGTGATCTTTCTTGTATGCGGGCAGAGTGCATTACTCTAAATGTGCATTTATGTTCCAGGTGCATCAGATGCTGTATATGTTAATATGTACTTGTCCCTGTATTCAGTGGGTGGGTTCTTAATCCCCACTGCACAATCTGCACACTTACAAGTTTTCTCCGTGCACATAAAATACTAAAAATCTTTTCATCCTAGCACAGCATCTGAATGCTGTTACAGTTACTTCAGAAGACTATCATTTAGAACTGCAAGATCTACTCAGGGTAGGGAAACAAATATAAACAATGTTCACAGATTTCAGCAGAGTTTATAAGTGAATCTCTTTGCACCATTTGAACTGATCTGTGGTTTATTTATAAGATTACAATAAAACCCAAGATTGAATTCTCCACCTGATTCAGTTTCTTATTGATTGAATCTTTTTAGACTCCTCTCTGATTTAAAAGAGTATTTTTATTAAAGCCAGGCATACAAACATCAATTATCCAAGCTGCATCTAATTTCCTTCAGCATTTCTCCCCCCCCCCCCCCCCCCCTTCGCCGCCAATGGATTAGGAGAACTGATTAGAATTCAACTTGAAAACTGAAAAGCAGATACTTAAATGAGAATTTCTGCATTAGGAATTAAAATGTCTGTATTGGGCATAAAATCTTCTTCCTTATCTTTAATAATGTCAACACGCTTGCTTAAGTTGATTTGTCACATGCCTGGTACAACGGTCCCCAAATTAGGAACATATTTTAGAAAAGACAGAGAAGCGTCTTTTGCATGTGCCACAATTGTAGTACAAAGTTACAGTATACTTTTATGGTAAGGATCTTTGAAGTAGACGTGGCAGCAAATGAAGACAAACGTAAGGATGGATTTTCAGCAGCTGGCCTCAACTTTATTAAACTTAACATGGGGGAAGAGGGCTGTCACTCTGTCATCCGTAGTCTCACCTTTTATTTTAAGAGGTTCCAGTGCAGGGCTCCTACCATATCGGGATAGACCCTCTTCAGCCTACCCCTAGGACTCAGCTCACTCTTTTGAGTTCTACCACCCACCCCACAGCAAGGGGGACAGATGGTACTAAAAAGGAGAACCTGAGTCCACGAAGGCCATGAAGTCTTCCCCTATCCCATAAGCACAAGGTCCAGTCAGTAAAATTCCAGGTCTTTTATTTCTGGGAACCATTCTTTTTATCCTTTTAACAACATTGGAAACTGGCCATAAATTGCAACGAACTAAGACCCTTACCAAATACTGTCACTAATGATTAAATCCTATTCCTGTTTAACTTAACTGTGCCTCCAGCATGAGTGAGGAAGACAAAAAAACTCCGAGGCCTCTGTCAATTTGGCCCCTATGGGAAGAAAAAATCCCTGCTCCCAAAACAGGTGATCGGTCAGATGATATCAAAGGGGGAAGGGATAGCTCAGTGGTTTGAGCATTTGCCTGCTAAACCCAGGGTTGTGAGTTCAGTCCTTGAGGGGGCCACTTAGGGGTGTGGGGCAAAATCAGTACTTGGTCCTGCTAGTAAAGGCAGGGGGCTGGACTCAATGACCTTTCAGGGTCTCTTTCAGTTCTATGAGATAGGTATATCTCCATATGTTATAATTGTCCTTTTGGATAAAAGAGAAGAAATTTGTTGAGAGGTGCTAGAGCTGCTGCTGCTGTTAAAGTCCAATCCTGTTACATCTCAGGTGGTGGTTGGGATTCACCTGCAGCTGGGAGGGGTGGCAATGTCATTGGATCTTCTCTTTGGCCTGGTTAGGTCAGGACATCTCTTAGGATCAGGATGATGAAGGCCGGGAGTCCCAGGAAACAGTGGGGATGGCAGCCATGATGGTGAAGCTCACTCCAGTAACAGTCTGTTCTTCTGTCCTTTCTCCCCACAAAGTCTCTTTCACTTAAGCACCCAGAAAGGGAATGATGGGTGGAATAGCCCATCCCCTCCTAATTTTGTCAGGCCTTATAGCTGACATATCAATTCTGATTCATTTATTTCCAGTTCCACATCTCCTATTTTTTCCAAGCATGATTTTGACTCAGTCCTTGAATCATATTGGCGTGGCCTTTGGTTGTTTTGACTTATTTAGTCTCTCTGTCTGGTTCTCTTGCATCTGTTTATAACATTCATTTTTGAAAGCCACTTGACCTACTTTCCATCAATATTTGTTATTATAGATTATTGTAACCTCTTACGAACTTTCATATACTTTTTATAATTGAGCTCACAGTTAGGATAAATTTGTCTGCCCAATTATCACAACACTTCTCCGGAAGAAATTCCGATATTGGAGTTTAGACATTATTAATTGTCACAGATGTACAGAGTGCTTTAGAAAACACATAGATGAGCCAGGATGCTACCCAGAGAAGCTAGCAAATCTAAACTGCATGACTCCAGTGCAAACACTGAGAGGATAAGGAAAGAGGTAGGGACCGATAGTATCCTAGTAGATCAATAATGGAAGGCTAGGTGAAAAAAGTTGTTTTTACTAGGAAATTTGAGAGGAGAGAGGGAGGATGATTAGTGCATGGACAGATGGAGACTGCATGAAGAAACGCTTGGAGATGAGAACAGGAGAAGTGACGAGAAACATTAATGAGATGATACCATTGCCTTCTTAATCATATTAAAATTCTGCTTAGGTTAGAGTTCCTTTGTGTACTATGAATACTGCATGTGCTTGTAATAACCAGTGTTTTGCAATCTGAGATCCACCAAAGGATACTAATGCAACAATTCCTGGTAGTAAGGGAAGTGTTAGTTGTTGTTGTTTCTAAAAACGGATGTCTCAAGGATGGAAATAATGCTAACAGTGGCAAGCCTTCAGTCTCGGTATATGAAATTGCAATCACAGGAGCTAATTACAACGTTTTGCCTGCAATGACATGTTAAACCCAGTTGCTCAGAGACATGAACGTGCATGACTGCAGGAAATTTATTTGGTGACAGCATAAACTTGACCGTGTCGAGCTGGGCAAAATGTTCATTTGGGTTACATCTATGCAGCAAATTAAGGTGTGATTGTAGCATGTATAGGCATACATACCTATGCTAGCTTTATTCTAGCTAGCATGGGTAACAATAGCAGTGTAGACGTAGTGGCACAAAGTTCAGCCAGGGCTAGTAATCCAAATATGTAGCTAGGGTCCCTGATGGGCTTGTGCTGGGATGGCACAAGATAGATACCACTTGGGATAGAACCACAATGAAAGCTGTAATCTGCAGTAGCTAGATTAAAGGGAGCTGTACTATGGCTTTTTTTGCCCCTTCCAGTCCTTGGTGAAATGTTCCCACTGGGTGCAAGACTACAGCTCTGGAACCACCTTGCTCTTTATCCCCTCTTCATCCCACCGCTGACACCTGCACAAGACCAGGACTCAAATTAACCATTGTATGCCAGCTACACTTGGAATGGGAGAAAATCTTCTCTGGGTGGCCTGTTGTGACTGATACAAATTGCAGTGCGTTGGCTAGAAAGCACCCCTACTTAATGATCAAATACATAGGTATTATTTTTAGTACCTTACTAAGATGGTCAAATGTTTTACAGAATTATGCCACATGGAACGATGATCTTGTTGCATTAATATATTGTAAACCTCAAGTTAAATGGGTCTTATTTTTCCCAGGGCCTGTTACTATGTTTAGTTTTAAAATGAATATTGCACCTTTTGTTTCTTGCTACCTTTGAATGGCATGATTATAAAAGGGGGCACAAAGAGCATCCATGAATGTCTTGCATGTAATGTAGGATAATTTAATTGAGAATTGGGTGCAGGAATTTCAATTCCTCTAAGTTGATGAATAGCCATTTTCTGTGGGTGTTATCAATTAATCTGTTGTAATGAATTCTCTTCATTACCTATGTCTCCTTGTTAATTATAAAGGATTTTCTTACTCCTATTTATCAAGTCAAGACGAGTATATTACCTTTTTATCTGTGCTACTTTTAATATAGAATACGTGCAAACTGTTCATTAAGTATCCACATGCTAAATTTCATTACTAAGAAAATTAGAAGAGCCTGCTACAGAATATAAGAATTGCCATCGTTTTTTCACACAAATACAAACATGCATGCGCTCTCTGCCTCTCTCACTCACACACAGTGTATTAGTAGCCTTTTGCTTTTTATGGTATGCAGGAAAGATAATGCATTCTCTTAAAAAATATATCCCATTCTGATGTTTCTTAACTGTCTGCACAATATCTAACGCACAGAGGACATTTATCTTTGGTTTGTTTACAAGTCAAGCTTAAAACTTTCATTTACTTTTAGTTTTACTTCTTTTCGGTTTAAAATAAATACTTAAAAGGATCTTCTATTGGCACCATCTCGCTGCTTCTTGCAGGGGCATGAAATTCACCCCTTGTGCAGAGGGCCAGCACAAGGTCTATTGCATCACTTGCATGCACCACTATGGGATTGGATTTCTCCCATTAGGGCTGTTGGGCCACAAACCTGTATAATTGTGCCCACTTATTCCAGGAATTAATTGGATTGCACTAGAAACTGAATCTGTCTATGCACAATAAAGGTTACAGCATAGGCAAAGATAAGAACATTGTCTGGCCGCTAAGCCTAAACTTTTTCCAGTGGCCACCTCCAGTAGTCCAGTCTCCAAACTAATGGTTTTTGCAATGTGAACGCCTACCCACTGACAATTTAAGCCGAGACCACCAATAGACAGTACATGCTTTTTGCGGGGGGGCCAGCAGCAAGTTCTCCTCATGAGTTACACAGGTGCCATTTCTTGATTTCAGTAGTTGTTGGCACATGTGTAAAAGGGCTGTGCTTTATACCCCTGTTTAGAAAGTAATGCCTAAAAACGGTGACTGTATCACTTTCCCTTTTTTTTTTAGGTTGAAGCAATACTGGTCAACATTTTTGGTGGTATTGTGAACTGCGCCATTATAGCAAATGGCATTACCAAAGCCTGTCGAGAGCTTGAACTGAAGGTGCCTCTGGTTGTCAGGCTTGAAGGTGAGTGATAAAGGTTTGGGGCTAAAGTCGGCTCTCAGCTGCACTCAATTACACCCTGATCCACTTCAGCTTACTCTGTTCTCCAGGCCCAGGTAAAGGGGATGCACAAACTAATTCAGATGCAATAAGAATTGACCCAACTCTTTGCCTGTGTAACTTTACCTGAAACCAGACTTTGGGTCATACCCTCCAGTCTTTATTCATTCCTTACTCAGGCAAAACTTGAGTAGGAGATTTGCCTGAATAAAGACTGCAGCATTTGCCTCTTCGCTAAAGCAGAGACACACAAGCTAGAAAACCCCCTTGGTTTAGAAGAGAGGGAGTTTCTGGCAGGTAATTCTCTGGGAGGAACCCTGAACTTTGGGATTTATTCATGCCGTCGCTCCAAAATCACCCAAATCCGTTGTTCTTCAGAGAACGTGGCAAAAGCCCATCTCTATTCCCAGGTACTGGGATAGGGATCTGTCATTCAAGTGTTGCCTTTTTTTCCCTTCCTGGTTTTGTTTATTTTCATCCTTTAGTCTGGTTGTACTTTTAATATCTGGAAAAGTACCTACAGCCCTAACTAGAGGTTTTATGGACTTTTGTATAAATCTATAATACAATAAATGAATTCTTTCCACATATTTCCTGGCCCCGGATGCAAATGGAAGGGCTGAAATACAATGAGAAAAGCTTTACTCATAGTATTTCCAACCCAAACAGAAAATGTTTTCATGGAAGGGTATATTTGCTGGATGGTTTGGGGGTTTTTTTCCTTTGCAAATAATTTTTACTGAGCACAGTTACAATATACACGTGTCCAAACACAGACCAATTATAATACCATAAACCAACATAAAATGAAGAACAATATAAAAGAGCTACAACATTATTCTACTGGGCTGACCTATTCTTGCCCAGATCTCCAGCTCAATTTTTAAAACACAGCAGCTTTGGGGATGGCAGTTTGAATATGTTCCAGACAAGCTTCTTAACTTCTGAGTTCTCAATCTCTGCCCTCGCTCAACCAAAAATTACAAGTTTGATGCAGGTATCACTTGGGGAAGTTCTATTGCCTGCGCTATGCAGGAGCTCAGACTAGCTGATCATAATGGTCCCTTCTGGCCTTAAAGTCAATGAAGCTTTAAAAAGTCTGGAGGCTCGGCAGTTGCTCGTTTTAATATATTTTTGTTATTTTGCTATCTTAAAAAAAAAAGAGTCCCACAACTCCTTCCATCAGTTTCTGAAAAGAGAAGAAGGAAGATAGGGGTTTTTTTTTGACAGTAAGAGGAATAGTGTTTTGGTTTCCTGCAATCTGTTGAAACCAGCATAACGGTCATGACCAGGACGTGGGCAGTCTGACCTAGTGGTTGGAGCAGGAATCCGGCATCAGGCCAGAGGACAAACTGAGGTCAGGTGTCTGGAGTCAGGCAGGGTCAGGGTACCAGGAGGTCAGCAGTAGAAGTAGGAAGCAGGGGAAGCTGTCCAAAGCAGGGAGAATCCAGTTGAATGGACCATTTCCTGTCCCTGTGCTGGTTTATATAGAAGCTGTGAACCAGTCAGGATGCCCAACATTCTGCCTATTGGATTCCAGGACTGGGGTCCCCTGTCAGAGTTCAGCTCCTATTCTGACAACAGTTAGCAGGTCACTAGGTGGCAGGTTGGAAGTTAGTAGCTCCGAAGAGCCCTGCAGACCAAGGTTCAAAACCCGAGATCCCTGACATCAAAATTCATATATTCAACATCATTCATTTTCGATAAGCGCATTCGGAAAGACATCAAAACAGGTGTGTTTAAAGGCATTTTCCTCAGTAAAATCAATATTCATGCTATAGTGGGTTATTTTGTCAGCAAGTACATTAATTTACCTTAACATAAAAACATGAAAGGCAAGATTACTCCTTTGAGCCTCCTACTACGTTTTTTCTCTGCATAGGTCTCTTTTTGATAGATCAAAGAATGTGAATAGTTTGCTTGACAGAATATTAATGATCTTGGTAATTCACAAATTTAGTGTGCAAACTGATCCATATTGTATACCAAACTTATAGAGTTACAAGGACATAGTCATACCCAATCATTTAACTGTGCTACAAATAAACTTCTTTACAGAATTATAGCAGTCGTTAACGACTTTTGCAATGAAGTCTATTTTATTCTATTCGTTGTGTTTGGTTGTCTTTTTTTCTGTTTTAATGCCTCATACAGGTTGTGAGGCCTCCTCTCTCCCTGTTTGCCACTGTGGTGTCTGGAATTAACTGGGGTGTTTTTTTTGCTGACTGCCCAGGTTTGAAGGGCTGGTGGCAGAATGTTCTCAGTGAAGGACTCTTGGTTCTGGAATTGATTTGTCAGAGTCTGAGTCTTTGGCCTTGCGAGTTTGATATAAGGCCCATCTCTTTCCTCTGGACTGTGCCTGGGGAGGGGTGGTTAATAGGGGTCACCATTTAAAAGTCAGCACTTGCCCACGGTTACCTATACCATTGTATCTCAGGTACTTTTCCCTATATTTACACTAGACAGCCCAGGGCTTAGAGCCATCCAGGTTAGAAAATGGAGCTTGCGCTCTGACCCATTGGCGTTACTCCTTGCAGAATAGCAGGAAATAGAACATGTATATAAATAAATAAATAAAATGACATTTAAAAGAGGGGGGGAGGGGGATATTTTATTTTATTTTTTTTCAAATGTTTTCCCCCAAAATTTGAAATTCCATCAAAATTTTGAAAATATCTCAACCAACTGTAGTAGAAACTGCCCCTGCCTCGGAACTGCAGGGCGGCTGGTGCTGTTGCTCGGTGTCTTTGCAGTGAAGGATTCCAGACTCCTTACAACCCCCCTGGCTTTTCAGCCTCACTCAAATAAGAGTGTGGAAGGTCACTGGCAGGATGCACCATGTTTCCTGTTAAAGGGGTGGGTGGTTGCTACCCAAAATGTGAGTGTTACATGGAGAACCTCAGAGGCATGGCTCCTGAAATGGCAGGTTGGCCCTGTGAAACTCCAAATCTGAAAAGCTTCTTCTCTTCACCTTGGCGAAGAAGCCAAGTTTGCACATCCCTCAGTGTCATTCTGCTGTGCATAGGTCATTTCCACATGACATCAGGGGATGCCAAAGCTTGTAGCATGCACTCCTTCTATTCTGTAGACGTTCTTGTACCAGTCATCTCTGTAATATCTGAGCGCCTTCCAGTAGTTCATTAAGCAACATGACCATCAGTGGAGGCCCAGTGCTCTGCCAAATTGGGAGAATCTCTGAATTGAAGCATAGAAATAGGTTGCCAGGGATTTCATTGGATGATGAAACACTCCCTAGTTCCTAAAGAAAGGCAAACTAACAAAGTAATTTAATGTGGGTGACTCAGAGAACAAAGGAGGTAGCCAAGAGACAGGAATTCATTTTGTATGTAAAGCCTCAACATTTGATTATTTTTCATGCAACTTTTGTTGTTTGTTTAGTTTTTTGCTAAGAGCAGCCGTAGTTTTCTTGATTTAATAGCTGTTAGTGCATTGGTGTAGGAATTGAAAAGCTATCATGTTTGGAAGCAGGTAATTCACAGTTGTAGTTGTAGACTGGTTATTACTGTTTTCTTTTAAACCATCTAGGGGACACAGGGAAAACCAAGCTGCAGTGTTTACGGCCCATCTTAAACTACCACCTGTCTAATACATCACATGGGAATTCTTGATGTTTTCGTCTACTTGTAATTTGCACAGTCCGTGATCCTGTATCTCTGGACCTTGTGCCATGTTATTTTCACCACCTTTGCACTACTCGGGTTCTGGAACACTGCAAAAACTAAAGCAACCCATCGTGTAACTTAGAGCAACCCTAAGTACTGCTCTAACCTGCAGCTGCCCATGGCCTGCGCTGCAGCCCAGAATCTCCATAGCACTGAATGCTGCAACTCATGATTATGCAGGGGCTTGCAAGCAGGGGCAGTGCAGGGCTGCCTTGATTGACCCTACGCTGCTCCTGCACGGACAGATTTCTAGCCAAAACCCCTTGAGGCTCCTGTATGTCCTCTATACCACCACCTGAGCATGGTTTATGATAACCAGAGCAAGGGCCCGAATTGGCCCCATTGTGTCTAGGACCTTTATCTCAAAAGAGTCATGTGTGTTGCTTAGTCTGTTGGGGTGAATACTGGATCTTCATGGTTAGAGATGGAAAAAAATAGTAAATCCATCATTCCCTTCCATTGTAGTATTGGTTCCTGGGATATGCTTAATTCTTTATCGAGGCTGGTTTAAATGTCTTGCGAGATGGGACTACCTCTGTTCCCTGTGGAGACTGCCCCACCATAATACTGTAGCTATTGCTGTTAGTCCTACTGTTGCTTTTAATTCATCTTATTAGTCATAGTTTTACGTCTTGCATCCCCCTAAGCAAGGACTTCTGTGGTGTTTACTGCCTTCGGGTATTTTACTTATAGACGCTTCTCATGTGACTGCCCTCTCTCCTGCCTCCTTAATCATTCAGCCAACCTATTCATAAGCAGTTCTTTTCATCTGTCTTCCAAAAGTCAATCCTTCCAACCCCACAATCATCTATGTTGCTCTTCTTTGAACACCCACCACTTTGTCTGAAGATAAAATGATTCTGAATTAATCATCAATACAGTGAAAGCAATAAGGGCGCCCCAAAACGTTTTAAAACAAAACTGATACTATTTTACGTTTCGTTGGATGAGACCAACACACATTTTTGTATTTCCATTTTGTACGTTTTCCCAACAGAAGGTTCATGATTATTCCCATAAATCTAACGGATTTGTGGCCTGCACTTTAAAGACTCTTTGCCCACATGCAATGTATTACAAATGTCTTGATGAGTAAAGTTTTAATCAGTCAAATCTGTCTTGATTTAGCAGGATTTTGTGGACAAATCTTTGTTCTCGGCTGTGTAATAATTACAAGCTGTTTTACCAGTGGATAAAGAAAGGATTACTCTCCTCTTTGAAAATGGTAACTTTATAATTACATGTATTTACTTGCCTTATCAGAAAAGAACTCACCAGCTGAGACGCGGGATTATTTTTGTTTAAAAGGCTCGTGGGTGACTGGAAAAACCACATATTCTGGGTTTGAACTTTTATAGACATAAGAGACATTGTTTCTGCTGGGAACTTGCAGCAGTTTTACCGGATTTTTCTCTCTTTTAATATAACATTCCGTTTCAACTGGTTTCTATATAGACTAACCGGCAATGTTGGGCTAAAGCCAAAATGCAGCTCATTGTTGTGGTCAAAAATAAAAAACTGAGGGTAGGGAAGAATAAAGAGATTAACTTTGTCACAATAGAATGAAATATCCTCCTGCTTTTTGGTTGAGAATCTGTAACATTCTCTCTCTCTCTCTTCCCTCCAAAAAGTGAACTTCTTTCAAATGTGTCCATAAGGACAGGAGCAAAGGGGAGTGGACTCTGTTATTGTATATGGTCCATGCTAGTAGGCAGACAGGACCACATTTTCAAAACTGGCTTCTAAATTTCCATTTCCAAAATCGTCCATCCAAGTTTTTGGCTATGCCTTTGCAGACCTAAAATTTTGCATGCTCAGAATTTCAGAGTTGCACATGTAAACTGTTTTCATGCACAAGTAGAGCAGTTATGTATCTGCCCAATTTGCATATTTGAATGCTATTTGTTGTCCAATATGTGAGCACAAATGCTATTCACGTATGTAAATCTACCAAAAATGTGAGTGCCCAAAATTGTTGTGATTAATAAGAGAAGAGAACATATGATATTATGTACACACATTTGAAAGTATGAGAAAATATTTGTTTGCCTAATGTTAACCCCACTCTGACATCCTGCGTTTGAAAATTCAACGTGAAAAATGGTATGGTGAAAATATAGGGTAGAAAATGGAGAAGGTGTCAGAATAAAAGTTTTGAAGGATTTTTGCAGTAAAGTCATGGAATATAATCTCTTCTTGATAATGTAGCCAAAGGCTACCAAATTCATAAACCATCAAACTGTTCAGTTGGCAATAACTTTCAGCTTAATCCCAAAATTAACTGGTGACTAAGTGAAAGGCTCTATATTCCACTCCAAACACTTGATTCTTCCAGACCCTCAAGATTGTGCATCTGTAACTCGAAACTGCATGTATACTAATGGGGATGAAATGCCCTTGATTTATACAACCACATAGCGTCATGAGGTTGAAACATTGCTATGCAATGACACCTGGTCACAATGTGGTATCACTGATGAGGCCTTACTAATCAAAATGTGAGTGATGAAATATCTCACCATGATGCCCTAACAAAATGTCCTCTAGGAACAATGTACTGATTTAGTTGGGAATTGGTCCTGCTTTGAGCAGGGAGTTGGACTAGATGACCTCCTGAGATCCCTTCCAACCCTGATATTCTATGATTCTATGACTCATTTTTGAAAGTTATTTCTTTATTTCTCTTGCTTTCCTGCACAACCCAGATGCAAACACTTTCTCTCCCCTATTTCCTGGTAAGGGCTGGATGTCACTGCAGAAATCTTGAACCTACTCCTGAACCTCAACTTTCAAAATGGCAGCACATTTGGTTTCTAGTTCACGTGTATGGCCAAACACCACATTCACGAGCGCTATAAAAACATGGATTTTTTTTTTCATTCAAACTTTTAATGTTCCTGAGTATCGATAGTTTCTAGAGGGTGTGTCTGCACTGCAGTAGAAGACCTGCAGCTGTCTGGGGTCAGCTAATGATGGGCTAATGAAATTGCAGTGTGGAGGTTCAGGTTTGATGTGGAGCCCAGGCTTTGGGACCCAGGAAGGAGGAGAGTCCCAGAACCTGGACCCCAGCCCGAGCCCCGCAAGCCCAAGTCAGCTGACCCAGGCTCTGAGAGTTGGTGCTGCAGGTTTTTTATCTCAGTGTAGACATACCAAGAGATACATTTGTAACAATATAAACTGATTTCATATAGTGTTAAAACTGTAGCAATAAAACATATCTAAAAAGAGGTTTCAGAGTAGCAGCCGTGTTAGTCTGTATCCGCAAAAAGAACAGGAGTACTTGTGGCACCTTAGAGACTAACAAATTTGTTAGTCTCTAAGGTGCCCAAGTACTCCTGTTCTTTTTATCTAAAAAGAGTAATTATAAGTAGGCTTTTAAGGTAGCATTACTTACAATAAATATTTATATAATAAATTGCTGGGTTAGTGGTAACAAGTACTGCAAGGCAACAGAAATGTGAATTTGAGACATGACACACAGCAAACACTATAACCCTTCTGGGCCTAGGATTCAAAAGTATGTATTTGAAATAAAGTGGAGTGCAAAGATGTGCTGGTAAAAATCCATAGAGTGACACTGATATTAACTTGAGAGATTGAAAATAAGAGCGGTTCACTTTCCCCATCTAGAACGGCATTCTTATAATAGGAATCAAGTAAAAAGCGGCCTGTAATACTGTGCATTTTCACTGTTATACAGCCGATTATAGCGTAAATGAAGGGGAGCTTCTTTTGATAGCCTACGTATAGAATTCTGTTTACAGTTCTCTGACACCATCCAGTGGCAGGAGGTTAATGTTAGACTAGTTTCGTGGGGATTTTTTTTGTTGTTGTTTATTTTGGCTTTAATTTCCACTGCCATAAAAGGCATTTTACTTTCGTTTTTAAGCCTGTTTCTAATGCTGTCAGATTATTTAGTTTTTAAATCCATTTCCAGTGCTTTCAGACTGTTTTAGAGACATAATTCAAGTTCTCCCTTTTATTCATCTTCCTAAAATGTCTATCGCATAACAAAAGCAAACTGAATGTCCAGAAGCAGAAAATATCAGTCATTTACAGCATACTTGTTGAAAATATCTTTATTTGTATGTCCTGCTTAAAAGGCTGTTTTGTATTTCATACGTACCAAAATCACAGTCTTTTGATTGTGAAAAAGATTGGTTCACTTTTCCAACTTCCTATTTCCATCCTTTTGCCTAAAACCTTTTTTTTTAGCTTGTGTCTTGTATTGATTTTGTTAATACATTAGTCAACTAGAGTCTAGAGCAATCAACGTGGTGCAGAATACATCTAATGTACTGCTCCCATTCTGACCTGTCGGTAGATTAACCTCAGCAACTTCATGAAGAGAAAATGTTGGTTTTAAATACTCGGATACTACAAATAGCATAATGTTTTTGCTTTGTAGGAAAATAGCCAGCAAAATGTCTTTCGCTCTATCTCACCTCCCCCTACACTCCTTTTATGGAAAAGTCCTATAGAAGCCTATCTATCAATCCATCTGTCTAATCTTAGTTATATTTTGCTATCACTGTTGTATCTGTGTGCCAGATTAATCCTGCGTGGTTCATTAGAAATTAAAAGGGATTCCATACGAGTTATTCTAACAACCTAAAGAATTTTATAGTGAAGGATACCTATTCTGTAGACTTTTTAATACCACCCTGAAGAGTTCTTCTGCATGTGGATATGTATTTCTGCCTTAAAAACTAGAGGATGGTTGGGAAAAAAAACTATGTCAAGGTTATAATCTTCTATGAAATTCTACCAGACTTTTCTAAACATTACAGAGCAGGCAGGGCGCCTTTCTGTCATAGATTTCAGATGCTGCTTAGTGGTCATTGACCTTTGTAGACAAGCTGTGACTGTCCGTGCAGTGCATGGGGATGGAAAGCATGATCTCTTCTCCCAGTGCTGCTAGGACAGTAGCAGACAGTTAGTTATTCCTCCTCCAGCCATCTGCCTCTTCGATCACAAAAGTAACCAGACCTGCTGCTACAGGGATGTCTTTGGCCTCTATCAATTGAAGGAGTGGGAACCTTGACTTGAGCCCACTGCAGAAACAGGCTCTTGCTTGTGGCAGAATAGAGGTATTATCTGTCTCGATATATTGTATACTTATAAAAAACCAAACAAAAAAGCCCGCTCCATGTTTCTATTCAGCAAAATCACACTTTAAAATCATGAGCATCCCGAAGAGAAAGTTGCATGCTACTGAGCATGTTTACTGCATGATTAATAATTAAGGGGGTAATTAAAGTATAACTGCAGATATAATTACAATTCATTTTGGTAAAGTGTAGGAATTATGAAGTAATTAAACATTTTGACAAGGCAAATGAACAAGGAATTTGGTGTGGGGGAGGGAGAGTTCTAGAATCTGCCCTTTAAGAGGATCAGTTCAGGTCATTATGCTGACAACTTAAGATGCAGTCCCTAGTGTGAATTCCACCAATGCAGCCAAAACACCTGACGAGTTGTTGATGCCTGAAATCATGGACGAATTTGTCCCATTATGTCCGTCTCACTTTGTATGTTGCTTAGGGCATCGATTTTCAGAATTGTCACTTAGCTTTGTTGAAGAAAAGGGTCTGAAAAGTCCAGATTTTTCTTCACTGCTCTGTTTTCCTAAATGAAGGGGTTATAATCAGGGAGGAATCTGAATAACTACTCTTGCTGTTTTGGAAGAGTCAGAAACCTTCACCATTCACCTTGTGACTCTGTTCCTGAAAAAGGATGGGGGAGCTGGGATGAAAAAGAATGAAATCAAGAAAGGAAAAAGATGATCAGAAAAAGGACTTGAAATCCTACAGAGTTATTGCAATCAAAATTATGTCAGGGTAATTTAATTTGGAAATAAAAAAAATCAGCATGTTTCTTGAGAAATTACCCCTTTCCTGACACAAACTGATTATAGTTTATCTTCGTGTTCTACAGCAGTGTCCTGGCACATTCATGTGCAGTAGTCTTTAAAATGGCTAGCATCCTTGTGCTCTCATTTAGGTGATCTTATCTCACCACTGAAGCTTTTGGTGCTCACATGATTGCCAGATGTGTAGCAGCATTCCTTGGTAAACATGCTTCATAATTCGTTGGTCTTCCATCCTAACAATAGGACCATACCAAAGCCACTGAAACTGAACCAGTGCCAATGGAGACAGTTGTTGGGGTTGGCTACGAATACCCTTGTTTCTGATCTTGTCCTGCTACTGCAGCTGACAAAGACTGAGAGAATCAAAAATGTCAGTCCACCACTCTCCAGCCTTCCCCAGTGCCCACATTTCATTGGCATACAATAAAGTTGGTATAACCATGCTTCGGTGGATGTGCACCATTTTGGCAACACGTCGTCTCAGTGATGCTAAAGAAATAGGTCCAGCACATCCGTGTTCTACACAAATGTGTCCCTGGATTTTCTTTGGACTCCAAATGGAAAGTGATTGTTGATTTAACTGAACAGGGTTGTAGAATGTATACATTTAAGTCGGGCGTAAATTATGGGGAATAGTGAAACATTTCCACAGTTCAGAGTGAGAGATTTTACTGGCTGTTGGAACTGTGGAAAATATTGAATCTTTAAGGTTAAAATCAATATTGTCACTCCTAAGCACAGGTCAGTGAAATTATTACATTAGGACTTTATATCTGGCAAAATTTACATGGTTCTTTTACCTCGGTGCTTAGCAGCGTTAGTTCCCATGACTATTTGACAAGTGTTCCTCAACAACTAAAGGGTTAGGAGTGTTTTAAGAGAGAGCTCCTCAGTCCCCAGAGGAGAACGAACACCCCATATTGTGCTCTAGTGGACATGTGCCGTGGTTACAGAAGCATGAGGATTTTGAGGGTGAAGGTATAGACTTTGGAACTCATAGCAACAACAGAGGACATCGAGAACTCAGGAAATTTAGTGATAGGCTCATATTCTGATGAGGTGCAGGGTCTATTTAATCTACATATCTAGGGAACTCTTTGGCCCCCATCTCTGTCATATCTGAGCATCTATGATGCCTGAAATCATGGATGAATTTGTCCCATTATGTCCGGCACACTTTTAACATACTGGGCAAAGTGATTTCATAGTCAGATTGTGATTTTGAATATGAATATCATTTTCAGTCAATTCCCGGTTCTTTCACATATTTCTATAATGCCCTGTTTTGACCCAGTGTTGTTTTACATACAGAGAACCTCTTAGTAAAAAGTAGAGCCTGTTTGCAAGCAATGAATGAACAGGAGAATAAACTTAACATTACTGAACACACTGATGGTTGTGAACAGTTTGCCTAGTTCTTAACAATCCTCCATTTTGGGGTCTCAGTTGCCTGGCAGCCTACCTTGTAAGTGTCCTGTCCGTCTCCCTTGGGAAGTTTTTAGATGTTCAGTATGTGCTTAGTAAATCCTCAGAAAGGGTTAAGAGAAAGTAAGTCTGCCAGTAATATTCTAAATCCTTTGTCTCGCCCATCATGCAATGCAAGTAAAAACTGCCCATCATTTTCAGTTTGGTGTTTCCAGGAGGTGCCAAATGTATTGCATCAAACCAGGTAGGAGACTTCTGGGGAGACACTAAATATATGTGATCACTGTGCCAGAACATTTCGAAGGACCTGTCCCTGTGCAGCTTTAATAAACGAAGAGCTTCAATGACAATCAGTCATCTCTTTTCATTAATCTGTTCTCATTTAACTCTGCATTTGCCTTTATGAGAGTCTGACAGTGTGAAACGTGCATTTCCCTGAAATGTCTCTCTTAATTTATAGCATTTTTTCATGACTATGAGAGTGCTCTGTTGAGTGTATTTGAAGTGTTTATCTAAAAACAGAGTGCATAGGGTCAATAGCTGTACAGTCTTACAAATGATATTATAGTATTTGGTATCTTTCAAGGAACAAAGGATAATGTCATGCTCATTTTCTGAATAATTTACAAATTATTCAGATGCTCTTCCATCTCCACTACCCTCCTGGACTTTAAGCAGAGGTGCAGAAGTACTTTATGGGCAGAGGGTCAGACTATTCCTTGGCTACCTGCATCAGGTATTCCCAAACAGTCAAATTCTTAGTATTGCTCAGAAACCTAAAGCTTCTTACAAAATAAAAATAATAATTTTACTCCTTTGAGGCCATCACAGGTGGATTTTAGAGTTATAATTTATAACTGTGGTGGGTTTTTTTAATAATAATACCACTAACTTGAGTCCAGTACTTTCGTCTTCAAAATGTTTTACAAATCTTAATGGAATGAAGCATGGTCCATTATCCAGGGGATAATTATCTATTGACTTCAGTGGACATTGGATTGGCCCCTGAGTCCTCATAACTCTCCTGTGATATAGGTAAGTACTGTTATCAGAGAGTAGCTTATCTGAGACCACAGAAGTAGACACTGTCAGAGTTGGAATTAGATTTTAGGAGTTCCTGGGCTCAGACCCCTAGGTGACTCCTCTGTCTTTAAAGCAAAATGAAATCTGGTTTAATGCTTTAAACCAGGTTGATGAAGCGTTAATAGAAAGCATTTGCAACATGTATTCATTAGTTAACCTTTTCAATTTCCTTTCTAGGGACGAATGTTCATGAGGCCCAGCGCATTCTGAATGAAAGCGGGTTACCAATCACCTCTGCAAGGGACCTTGAGGATGCAGCAAAGAAAGCAGTGGCTAGTGTGGAAAGCAAATGACTCCTTGAAGATATTTGCCTGCAGAGGGTCTGTGATTCACAAAAGTGACATTCACATTCTTGTTGCAGAGAGAATTATTAGGGTTCCTTAAAGCAGTCGTCAGTATTGCTGAATTTACCTATCTGACATATCCAGAGGGTACCAAAATTAGTGAATCCTCAATCTGCATATTTCTGGATTGAGAAATATGTTAATTAACATTTAATTCCACAAAGTTCCTAGGTTTTTTTGCGTGTGTGTTTTTCCAAAATAATGCAGTTGATGGGTTTGTGAATAAGGTATAGTCAGTAACTTACTGACTCCTGTCAATCAGGTTGTTCCCTAATCCAACAAATACTGTTTGCACATTTTTTTGGAAAAACATTTAAGTTCATTTTTCATATCCTAAAGAGTCAGCAGGCAAAAGTAAATCCTAATAATTGATTGATGTATTTTTATGAATTTTTTACAATTAAAAAAAAAATCTGCTTGCAATAAATATATTTTTCCAGATGTATAGGATTTGTTTTCTTCCTTAGATAGTTTGTGGTGTATCACACTCCATGCCTTAACATATCATCTTTGTATTCAAATACAAAAAGTATACCTCACATTAGGAAGAAAAGTTGAATATATTATTTGTGGTAGTGAAAGGACCTTCCATTCTTATACTGTACCAGTAAACAGATGAAATGTGATTCAGTTGATTGTGCTGGGCATTGGAGGTGAAATTAAGTATAGTCCTTCCAAATGTAACAGTGACCTACAGTATCTATGGGTATATGTATGCAGTTAATCTAATGGCTGCCAACTTTTCAAAATAAACTCTTTAAGTAATGGGAGGTATTTGAATTCTGAATATTCAGCATAACGTATAAATCAATAGCAGCACTATGTGAGTAATAAAAAAAAATTCTCAAAATAGTCATTTTATTTCCAAAAAAGAATTTTGATTTGCTGTTAAAAAAAAAACAATTTTTCTTGTTCAATTTTCACAAACATTTGAATGTTCAAGCTTTAGTAACACAAATACTTTAGACAAGCAAATTCTAAGTTGCAGTACTTGAATATCCACTAAAAATCCTATTTTGATTGTGTAGTCATTTGTACTGTTATAATAATTCAAGCTGTTGATTATTCAATCAGGGAACAGAAGATACTATCATGGCTTGAGTAACTAACCAATGCAGTACACATTGCAGAGCACAAACTGCTGAAATTTGTGAATAATTTTGAGTAATGTACCAATGAGAGCATGTCATAATCTGTTTCTGAACAATTTGTAAATGGGGGAAAAAGGTAAAATTTGTCTAATAAATTATTCATTGTGAATTATTTGCTCCGCTCTAATCAACACTCTGCTTTATTTGGAAAAAAAATACTTTGTCATTTAAATTTGTGTTGACATTTCCATGGCAACATTTATATTCAGAAATGATTTTTTTTATTAAGCTATGTAGCTATACAAGTATAGCTAGATTCTGCAATTACCTAATTCCTCTTCCTTCAGCCTGTTGCCCAAGGGAAAAAATATGTCATCATTAGAATAGTGATACTAGTGTGAGTTACTGTCCATATAAGAAAATTACTAATTCAATTAAAGGTAATAAGTATTTGATTAATTTAATGAGGCTCTGGTAAATGATTGTACGGTGGGCTACTTTAAAAACAAACAAACAAACAAAAAAACCACTTACCATTAACATCTCAGTATGAAATTATATTCTAAGTACAGGAAAATAAAAACATTTTTGTGTCAGTCAGTAAAGTGGCAAGGTAAATATTTCGTTGTTAAGGTCCCATACAGTATCTAGCTTTCTTATGGAATCCAACATATACAACAGATATGTTCACTCAGGTTAATCTGCATATAGATCTGAGAGAAGTCGGTATGTGTTTGGACCTGTGCTAATTAATCCAAATTTTCATATTACTCGTAGCTTTTTAAAATAATATTAAATAGTGATTTTGAAAGTTTTGTGGTAGTTGGAATTAAATGTTTTTTGCTACCAGTGTTGTTTGAAGCAGTGCTGATTTCCCTAGGAGTTTGTGTTTAAACTTTCTACTAAATTTTTTAAAATATACAGAGCTGGTAATTAAATTTAGCAACCCATGAAAAGGAGTTTAGATTTTTGAGGGAAGGAATTTAACTTAATATGGCTGACTCAACTTCCAGTGGTAAATATGATTGTAAATGGATCCAGTTTTTCATTTTAAAATTCATCTTAATGTCCACGGAGCTGCCTACTTTGCCAGAACATGTGAATAAATGCTCCTCTCTGTTCTTTATGGCCTCACTAAAGTCTGTGGCAAAACTGCTATTGACTTCAACAGGATAAAATCTTCATCCTGTATTTCTCACCCATGCCTTAAACAGTGAATTTCAGTTTCTTGCATTTAAGTGGGGAAAATAGTACTTGAAATTTAAAACAATTTTTTTATACTGGTCACAGAAGTCTTTTCTTGCCTTACCATGAGCATCTTCTCTACTTTGATCCAGTAATTTGCAACAGTCACTGGAACGTGTCTATAAAAAATGAGTGAAAGATGCACACTAACTTACCTTTTTTGGTTCTAAATTCATAAAGAATATAACATTTGGCACATTGGTATGAATTTTTTTTAAATGTTTTCATATGCACCAAATATTTAGCCAAATAAATGCAAAAGTCAACCCGATTAATGACTTTGCATATTCTTTTTAGAGGAAGAAGACTGATTTGTTTGCCTGCTGACTTGTCTGCTCTTCCATTCTGCACCTTCTTATGGACCTGTGAACTGAAGCCCAGGTGGATTTATTTCCATATGGGCAATTCTTGTGTGATCTTAGGCTTTTAAGCATTTTGGTTGGCTTGTTTTAAGCTGTATGCCTCCATTTATAAGGTGTTTCCAGTCCTGTCCAAGCGTCATACCCAATATCCACATACAGAATGGGGCAGTGCACTGCACACTTACAAAAACCTTATTTTTATTTTGGGGACAATATGCAGAAACTATATAAACTCGGGAGAATGCTTGCACTTCAGAGGTGCCGTGGTTTGACAGCACTGGTGCAGTTTGAAGATTAGAAATGCCAAATTCAGCAGCATTTTTTCACTCCAATCATTAGAACATGTGCTGGGTTCAAAAGTACTTTTCACTCTTTAGTTGTTCGATGTCCTTGGCATGACGTTCTTTGCACGGAATAAACGTGCCAAAACAGCTGGTGCCAAGGAATTGGAACCAAAACCCTTACTTGTAATTTGTCTTTGCATTTGTTCCCCACCCCCCTTTGGATGCCTGGCCTCAGTCCTGCAGGGCACTGACTGTGGAGCCATACGGAGAAGGTGACCGTTGAGGTTTGGCATTCAGCATAAACTCAGCAACTGGCTTCAGTAGGCGCACAAGGGTGAGCTTCTGGCTGCTTTGTCAGTCACGGTGCTTTGTCAGTCTTCTGTACAAACAATCCACGGGGTTGCTGAGTGGCCAAACTGTCACCAGACAGAATTGGAGTGGGTGTCGAAGCCTAGTGTTTAAGGCGGAACCCAGGCATGACGTTAGTGACACAGCAGTCATTTTACTTCATAAGAAACCCGACAAGTACTGGAAGGCAGATTGCAAAACACAGGCCATCTGGAAAACGCCAGCCGAAGGCACACATGGTGTCAAACACCATTGTACGTAACTTGCTTCAGAACGTAGATTCATGTGACATTTTGATAGTGTATTTCCATCTTTTAACGTTCCCCTGGTTTTCCCTCACAAATTCCTTGATAACCACAATAGAAATGCCTAAACACGCAGTGTGCTCAAAAGACCTCTTATGGTGGAACGTGGAGGCATGAGGAGCAGCATTTCTGGCTCATCGGATGCTGCATGAGTATCTGGGGCTCAGGGTGTACCTTAACAAAGGAACCCCGGAGTCCGATTTCCTGTCACATGAACTGTGCTGCCATAAATCGGTACTCTGCACAGTGTTGGAGCGAGACCGATTATCTTTACTGCAGCGTGTTGGGTCACAGACTGGTAAGAACCGCATTCACCAGCCTTGGCAGCTGCTTCACTTGCAGCACCTCGGCAGGATTGAGCCCTAAAAGGCTAACCTGGCGTGTGTACTCATGAAAGTAGTCTCAGCACACTCAGCAGGAATACGCCTGTGGGTGAGAACAAGCTGTGAATAAAATTTCACCCTTGTTCAGAGAGCTAGCACAAGATCTAAGCACAGTTAAGTCCCACTTAATGTCTGTTTTGAGGGTTTAAATGGGATTTAAAGTGGTCCATAGGCCTTGAAAATTCACTATATGTTAATAAAGATTCTAGGACAGGGCCCTATTAGAACAAGAATAAAAGGATGAAAATCCTTGCACACTGACATTGTATTAGGGTTTGACCAGATCTCTTTAAAGTTCTTCCAAAGAAAAAGTAACAGCTGGGTGTTACGGACTTTTGTTGTGGTGATGGATATTTCTAGTGCTGTTGTATTGGGAATGGATTCCATCTAAGGGCACTCGTAAAACAAATTTGTTCCTGCACAATATTCAGCTATCCATTTTGGATGTAGGTAAGAGGAAGTGTGGACCCTGGCAGGCAACTCTTGGAACCTTAGAGGAGCCTTGGCCATGCCTACAAAGTGACAGAGATGAATAGCTCGGAATAAAGTTATGATGAAGCTAGGACATCATGCAATAATAATACCCCTGTGGATAAAGGACTGCGGCAGGGAACCTTAGGAGAGTTTGAAGCTATGAATATCCAGTTGGGATTGCTGTTTAGCGGAACTCTGTTTTGAGTAGGACCAAAGGGGGAGATCTGGGTAAGAGTAATTAATGTGACTGACCAGGAAGTGCAGCTAGTGAAAAATCAGACAGTGGGGACAGTGTCTAGCGTAGCTGGCATCTCAGAGCCTCTCAAGGGGCAGAGATCATCAGCTGTGAAGCTTAAATTCTTGAGCCCATTCCATCTATTCCTAGTAAATTTTAATGCTTCAAAGATCGCTGTCAGATTTGCAGCTGAACAAATTGAGGTCAGGGCAGTGAGAACAGACTCAGACTGGCCTTATGATGACATCTGGCAAAAACAGTCTAAGGACCCTGAGTTATGTTTGGTGTGCCAATAGATCTACCGAAGGAGACCCAGCCTGGTAGGTTCACCACAGTTCAGGAATGATTATCCATTGATCTAGCTACCAATTTGCTGGTATATGAAGATAACAGGATTGTCTTGCCAGCCAGCTTACAGGGAACAGTACTGGAGGTCTTCATGATAACGAAGTGCAGGCCACCTGGGTATGAAAAGACACTGATCTGCATATTCAACAGATTTTTTTGGTTAGGCATGGCCGCACATGTTAAGGACTGTCCTAAATATAGAGAAAAAGGATAGCATAAAATCCCTCCTTGGCATCTGTACTAAATCGCTTTACCTGCAAGGCGTTAAGAAGCTCAAATAACCTAGTTGGCACCTGACCAGAAGGACCAATGAGAAAAGAAGATACTTTCAAATCTGGGGGGAGGGGGATTTGTTTATGTCTCTCTTTGTTGTTCCCGCTCCGGATGGATGGAGAGAGAAGCCAAGCAGGTACACATCTCCTGAAAATAAACTTGGAATAATCCATCTAAAATCACAGCAGTTGTAAGTAAGACAAGGAAAGGCGTTAGGTTATCTGTTGTTTTAGCTTGTACATTTTCCTATGCTACAAAGGTAGTTTTATTCCTGTTTTAGTAACTGTGAAGCCGAGTCCAGAGGGGAGTCCTCTGTGTTTAAAATCTTTTTATTACCGTGTAAAGTTACCTCCCATCCTGATTTTGCAGGTGTGATTCTTTTAATTTTTTCTTTATAATAAAGTTCTTCTTTTTAAGAACCTGATTGATTTTAATGTCCTGAAGATAGTCTGGTATGTACTCACATTGCTAAGGCAATTAGTTGGTATATTATTCTCAAGCCTCCCCAGGAAAGGGGGTGAAGGGGTTTCGGGGGATATTTTGGGCGGATAGAGATTCCAAGTAACTCTTCCCTGAATTTTGTATAAAACACTTGGTGGTGGCAGCAATACCGTCCAAGGACAAGGAAAGGAATTTGTGCCTTGGGGAAGTTTTTAACCTAAGCTGGCAGAATATAAGCTTAGGAGATCTTTCACGCGGGTCTCCACATCTGTACCCCAGAGTTCGGGGGGGGGGAGGACCCTGATAAGGACTGAATACTTTTTATCTGTCAAGACAGGAAAGCACCAGCAAGAAGAGACAAAATTCCTTTAGGGGAAGTGCCCCAACATAGTAAGTCCTGGGAGTTCATACGGATTGACTTGAAAGGCCCATTACCAGAAACACCAGCTGGACATCGGTATTCGCTGGTAGCGTCTGACACCCCCTCAAAGCCAACGGTGGCGCAGCCACTGAAGGATAAAAGGACTGGGACAGTTAAGGCAGCATTTGTGAAACATGCCATGTTGCAGTTCAGCCCACCAACCTTCATCTGCGGTGATTGGGGGAAGGAATTTGAATCACGGTTCTTACACGAGGTCTGCAGACCCCTCCAGGTGAGGATCGTGTCACCCGCCCATTCCTGCAGCTCCATGTAGACACGCCCTGACTTTTTCTCCCTGCCCTAAGTCACATAGGTTTGAGGAGTACCAGGAACAAAGATCCTGCTCTCTCCATTCCACTCGAGCTGTGAAATGGGGCAGCAGCAATGTACATGGGAATGGGGTGCAGTAGTCTTCAACTGTGTTGGGGCCCAGTCATTATCTATGCCTATACATTGGTTCTATGGCTGGAAGGGTTCTTTGTAGCTAGAGAGAGACTTTATTCTTGAGAAAAGCAGCTTTTCATTTCGTTCCCAGAGAATGATGTCCAGCTGTCAGGAAATGAAAATCAGATTATGCAAACGCCAGATTTATCTTAACAAAAAGAACACTGTTATTGCACTGCATAACAGGCAGGGCGAAGAACGAGGAGTATCTATCAACTTTAATATGTTTAATTTAAAAGGGAACAGGTTGCACCAACAATTTTTTTTCTGCTTAATGAGGCCCTTTCATAAGTAAAGTAGCAGGCTTTGCCTGTCATCCAGAGGAAATCAGTATATGTATATTCATACTGTGGTGCAAAATTTGTGCCGATCCCATTTATTTCAAACTTTTTTTCTAGCCCAGCTGTAGTTGGTTTGATGTCAGGTTCCTTTCATCAGGAAAATAGATGCACTGTTGGCTCAATCCTGAAACTTTTCAATGGCTTTGTTCAGCCTCGTAAGGCACAATCTTCAGATTTCAAACAATTAGTCGTACACCTGGGTTGTCTCGTGGTGCGCTGCTTGTCAAACAGAGAAAAATGCTTAGATATAAGGAGAAAGGTTTCATTTGAGGCCTGCTAGCCCCCTCCACTTCAGGCAGGGAAAGAGGGAAGGTCCCTCTGATTATAATTCCATACGGTGACTGTCTCTGACTTTTGTGTAGAGATAGGGGTGTGCTAACTGGCCTGTAATGACAGCTACTTCACACGCAAGTTCTCTGAGGAGCTCCTCCTCCAAAGGGATTTGAAGGTATGGAAGGGTGAGGAGGCTGTCTGCACTGATCAGGCCCTAAATCCGTAGTCAGCAGTTGTCTGTGCATAAATTCAGGCTGCTTGGAGGGGTGGTTAATTGGGTCTCTGCTGCATCCCACCTAGAGCAGGAGGTGTGCAACGGTGCGGGGTGCTACAGGGGAGCCATGCCACTAGAGGGGTGCTAGAGGAGCAATGTGGAAGGGCCGACTATCAACAGGATTGGGAGGGGTGAAGGAGGAAGGGCCCTTCCTCACAGACTCCCAGGAGCTGCAGCGCGGGGCAGGCCCCACTCCCCACACCTGCTCTACAGCTCCCTCCCTGTTTCAGGGAAGATTTGGTGAAGTCCCCATGAGAGGAACATCCCTTCCCTGCCCAACCTCTACTTCCGCACTGCCCCTCCTGTGGGTATTTCCATGGAGAAGTACAACGCGGCCATCAGTGAGTAAGAGCCGGTTCATCCCACACAGGGGACAGGGAGCCTCACAAATTGTTCTAGGTTCCCCCCCCCCCAGAACAGGCAGAGGGGCTTTCACCCCCTTAAATCCGCAGGCTCCCCGTGCTTCACACCCTCTGCTTGGCAGCGTGGCTCCCTGACAGACTCTTGGTCGGTGGTAATAGTGGGGGTTAGTGGTCATTTAGCAGAGGGGGCTTCTCATCATTTGAGTCAACAATACCTTACACTGGGATTCCCCATGAGGTTAAGAGGAGGATGCTGTGGACCCCATAGCCCCAGCTAACAAGCCCTGGAGCTAAATCCGCCCAGGGAAAAATGGAACCAGTATTCCTTTCCTTACACGTCCTCTAAGACCAGATGTGCTGGATCTGGGTCTCCTCCTCTTGTGAGAGCAGACGGGGCACGTTTGGGCACTAAATTCTGAATTAAATCAAGGCTAGTTTGTGCTGAAATCTACCAGGGCAGGAAGGTAAGGGAGCTCGCGACAGAAGGCGGTTACTCCGGGAACTGAACGCTGTTGGGAAGTACCAGGTGATGGGATTTAGAGACTGAATTCCTTACCTTGCCCGGAGTGACTCTTCTGGGCCTGCAAGCAATCAGCTACCGTCAGAAAGGGGACAGTGACATAGTATCTGTACGTGACTTTGGGGAAGGAGGGCTCGGGGGGGGATCAAGGGTAAGAGGCTTCGTGTTGTGCTAGACACAGCAATGGGAAAATGAGAAATTTGATCTTTCTATTCTAATGGATGTAAGGAGTTGCTGGGCAGCAAAAGGTGATGCAGCCCAACCGAGCTGTTCCCTTTAAGTTTATTTCCAATGTGGTGGTGGTAAATCTCCTGCCGTTGTAATTTCCTGGACTGTGGGGGAGCGTGGCCAGCAAAAACAGACAACCTGAAGCACAGGCGGGCTCCGTGCTGCATCTCAGCATAAGAATATCAGGGACATTATTGAACATCAAAAGCCTTGTTTTCCCTCTCCCCACTGCTGCTGAATGAGGAGTGAGAGGCGGACTGCACAGCAACCAAAGGAACTGGGTTATGTCCTTTAAAAGGCCCTTTTCTATGGATGCCATTGAGGGGAGGAGGGCGTAGAAATCCTGATTCTTCTGTAGAATCTGAAATATGGGCCAAAAGCATCACTCCTGTCTAGCCGCTTCCAAAGTTCCTCCTGCCTATGCCAAAAACAACAGGGAGCTGATATTTCTCCCGCTTTATGGGAGGGTCCTTGTGAGGTCTTCGGGAGACCTGAATAGTGCAATCACCCAGGTCCCCCTTCCCCAAAGCAGGGGCGGGAAGAGAGGTGGTTGGACTTTCCATCTGCGGGAACAAGCAACGCTACAACTCATGCTGCAGCCCTGCATGATTGTGTTATTCGGGCCCTGTCAACATCTCTGCCCCTCGCTGTCTTTTTCTCCTTCCACAGCAGGGTTTGGGAGCGGGAGGTTACTAGTGAAAAATAATAACTGCATGTTAATAGGTTTTTTGCAGAGCTGTGACTATTGGCAGTGTAGTCAGAGATGCAGAAGGAGCAACTCTAGCAGCAGCCCATGGACTCTGCCTCCCTGTGCTCATCTCTCCAAGCCCTGCTCCTGCTCGGCTCCTCCACAGCATCAGCCCAAACCCTGTCCTGCACCCGGCCTTGTTCCCACCCTATTCCAGCCTCGCTCCTGCCTCAGAACCAGCTCTGCTCCTGCCTTCCTTGGCTCCTGGTCATCCAGTTCCGACCTTTGGCTCTGATTTTTTACTCTAATTCCGCCTGGCTCCAGCATTCGGACTCTGATTCGATCCCGACCCTCGGCTCTGATTCATGACTTCGACTCTCTGTCTTGACCCTTGATTCTGGCATTTGGCCTCTGACCAGTAGGTCTGACTCCTGCTCTGACCACTAGGCCTGACCGCCTATGACCCAGTTCACTGACAGAGTCACTCTGTTAGAACGCAGATGTTCCTGTAGGCTACAGTCACCTCTTATGCATGTCATGCTAATGAGAATTATGTGGGACAGATTCTCTGCTGGTGGAAATTAGTGTCACTTCATTGGCCTCAGTGAACAATGACAGTTTACATCCGCTGAGAATCTGGCTATGAAGATGTTGCTACGGGGGAGACGAGACCTCCATCTTTCTGGTACTTAAAGAAGACAAGACAAATGTGTAATGCAATACTGTTCAACACCCACAACCTGACCTTTCCTCATTGTCTGTCTCACAACTTGGCTGCCCACTGAGTTATTCTCTTTGTATTTTATCATATTTCAGTCAAAGCTGGTGAATTTGTGAACTCTGTGGTAAATTGCAACCCCTGTAGTACCGGTGGCTCCATCTACCACACTCCCAAATGCTTTCTCCTTACTGGATTGCATTAAGAGTTGAACTCCAGCTGTTGAGGTTAATCCCTCATCATCTGTAATCTGAACAGGCATATGCAAAACACAGCACAAAAGATGCAATCAGTTGTATTTCATTTTACATAACTATTGTCTGTAGCCCCATTGGGATGTTTGACAACGCACTCCTCCAAAATTTGTGCAATGAACATCTGGCCATCAGTTCTTAAATCTGTTTAGGAGAATATGCACCATAGAAAGGAAAAGTTCCAAGACCCAATATGTCACCTGCAACAGAATGTAGCTTGTCTTTATTACTTTGATGAATACAAGAGACTGCCACTTTCATGCCTATGTCCAGAGGGCCAAATGCTCATCCGTCAAGAAGAAACCTTCTAGGACAATAACAGCCTATAATTCAGTCCATTTCAATTCCGTGTGCACACTGTTCAGCCTTAGGACTTCAGTTTTATTGATTTCCTAAACATTTTCCCTGGATTAATTTTTCCACTATCCTCTGGATTATAGCCATCGTGGAAAGCTCTGTCCACAAACCTGCTGAGCGCTTCCATGATTGTTGTAACCATTTTTCTACTTGGGAAGTTCCCTAATTCACCCTCCCGGGGCTGGCCTTTGAAAAACAACTTGCTTTCAAAGGACACTTAGTGGTTTGCCAGGACCGTGTCTCATAGTAATGACTGATTTCAGTTTTTCATCATTAAATTTGAGCTCTTCAAATGGTTTGTAAGATCACACACACAAAAAAGAGGAGGAGGAGCAGGATGGAAACTGGAGCTGCCCTCCCCCCGCCCCCCCCAGCCACTTCCAGATCCTGCTAAGATCTGAAAACAAGGCAGCGTGAGAAGTGAAGTCCTTGTTTGCAGCCTGTACAGTGAAACTTTCATGTGCACTACCTTTTGTTCAGCTATCTGTTGCATGTGTAACAGAAGCACCCCCACGCTGTGCATGAGTCTCTTGTAAAGATGGGCATAAAAAGCGGGTAGTTCAGACCTTCTGTCTATATCACATTCACAGCCTTCACTACCAGCAGTGTGGTCACTAATCTTTTTTCCCCTCTAGTCTCTAACTCCATACTGGTGGTTCATAATAAAATTGTAACTCAGCAGCTCAAAAATAGTAACTATTTTTAGGAAAACCCTAACCCCTTTTCCCTTGCCAGTCACGGCCAGGCCCTATTCACTGTCACATTGATGAGAGCCAAACTCATTCTTCTTAACCTGATCTATTTGAAAATGTCTCATTTCAATTAAGCTGCTTCTTTCTGTAAAGTGGAAGCAGGCTCATTGTTTCTTCCTTAAGGTTCCACTTCCAGCTACTCCTTCCAAACCGTGACTTCATGAGAAGTAGGAACTATATCTTCTTCTTTACTAATAGCCAGCAATAAACGCAAGTCCAAGAATTCCAAAACTGATAGTGATTTTAGGTACCTAACTTGAGACACCCAAGAGGGGGCCTGGTTTTCAGAGGGTGGCTGCTAACCGTGATCTGAAAGGTGCCTCTTTAAGGTAGCTCAGGTTGGGTACCCCAAATCACTAGTCACTTTTGAAAATCTTAGCCATAGTGTGCCAAATCCTCTTCTGCTGTGAACTGCCATAACTCCAGTGAAGTCAATAGAAGAACGTTACCTATTTACACCAGCTGAGGATCTAGCCCAATGCATTTTACTTTCGCAGATATTGCTAATGACATCAAAGCCATTTTCTGAAGACAAGATTCTAAAAGCAACTTCTTCCGCCGGTCACTGGCACCAACCATTGAGACCCACTGATGCAGGTACCTGGGAGAATTACGAAAGCAGCACAACCCAGTGAAATGATGAGAATAAACTGGGCAAATGTCTTGAAGCTTTTTCATTTCATCGAACTAGACATAACCTTCACCAGAAAGTCAGGGCAGATATTCAGCCTGGTCTTCGCAGGTGTCCATTGATGCTCTTCCAAAATGTGGACATAAAACCAAAGGCCAATATTTAAAAATCTGGCCTTTAAAAGCTAAGCTAAAGAGCCCGTGCTGGAGCATGGCACAATAAACAATCTACTTCATTACTACTTGGTGCAACACGAGGGAAATTCCGCCTGCTATTATGACTGTGTAAAGTATTGATCTAAGATGAGAGAAAATACTAGCCAGTTACTAGGCTAAATGTGATTAGGTGTGTAAAGCTTCCGTTCTTCTTTTAATTCAACCTACTAATGGATTCCCCTGGCGATCCTGTTTTTTGGTACTAAATTATCCAATTATAGATCTATCTCCTATTAAGTCTGGCAAACAAAATGTCAATTCACAGTTCCCTGAGGATTGCAATTCCAAGAAGTAGCTGTTGTACAGGGCTACTACTGGGCTGACAGAACTAGAGAACTAATTTATAGAACAATCTTCCTTCTCTCCCCCTCCACCCCACGGATCATTCTTCAACTCTTCTTTCTGTGCGGGTGTTTGTAGTCAAGGGCTGGTTAAAAAATGTAATCTGAAACTATTTTTCAGTGGACATTTGGGTTTTTGAGTAAACAACACTTCTTGTGGAAAATACCCACTTTCCTAAAATATTTTTGATTTTTAGTCAGGAAACCAAAAGCTGAAATCATTTAGCCAAATATTTTCAACTTTTTGCTTTTGGAACTGCAGAAAAACTAAATGCCTTTGAACCATTGCAACCCTAAACGGTTTTTTCTTTTTGATGAACAAGTCAAATGTTCTTATTAAAATTTCACCAGAAACATTTTTATTGAAATTTTCTGCCCCCTTCCCCCAAATCTCTCAATTCCCAGGAAACTCTGTTGTTTTCCCTGAAAAATATAAAATAAATCAAACAGGCAAAAAAAAAAAAACCCAAAGAAACCCCACCTTTCCCAGGAGAACTAAATTTACTAGCTACATGCAATAGATGCATTTCTATTACGCAATGGCATTGGCCATGGGGCACTGTCGGAAGACAGGATATGAGCTAGATGGATCTTTGGTCTGACCCAGTATGGCCGTTCTTACGTTCTATGTCACAAGTGTGTGTGGGTTTAGATCTGCATATAAATATACAGATATAATAGTGCTAAGTATTAATAAATTATGTTTTCTGTGACAAACTTGCTCTCTGTCATCTGCACCAGTGATAGGAATATAGTACTGGCAGGGACTTCTTGGGTTGTCAAGTCCAGTGCTCTGATATCACAGACACCCTCATTGTATGATTTCCTTCATAAACATATCAAGCTCCATCTTCAAACTAGGTAGGTGGTTTGCCCCCACTGCTCCTGTTGCGAAACTCACACTTCTCTGATGGTTAGAACCCTTCCGCTAAATTCCAGCCTCCATCTATTCCTGGCCAGTAATAAATCCAGACTCTGATATCAGCTCACTATATAAGAATTCAGACCTGGATTGAGCTGTGAGCCACAGCCCTGCACCACTCCAGGATCACCCCTGGGTCTCAGCTTCTTCTGCTCACCCGAGCTGAGGGGCACGATCTTCAGCTGTAGCGGCTGGCATGTTCTTCTATCCCTACATTATAAGTCATTGCCTCTCAAAATTGGCCGGATGCCAGTGATTATAAACTAATTGAAAAGCTTTAAAAATGCATCACTTTAATATTACCTCAGCTCTGCTAAATCTCTCCTGTAATAACTCCCTTTAGAGTTCTTCACTTGGGTTTCATTCTACTTTACTATTTATTAGATTATTACAGTTAAACTAGGAGTCATATCACACTGCTCTGGCCCAGCGGTCGTAGGTGACCCAGAGGGAGTCCATTTAACTTCCTCGGTATGCCACCACCCTCCTGTGGAGGGCATGGACAGTTTCACAGTAGTTCACAAGAGTCCAAGACCAACAAAAGTATGGTCAGGAGTGAGGTTACAGGGTTTGAGCAATGGTTGTGTATTGGCATGCCGTCTGGGCTGTTTGTGGATGGGATAGCAGGTCTGTGTGCCTGGAGTACTTGGGCATGGGGAATACCAGTCAGTTCTTCTGTGGTTTTCCCTGATCTCCTCTTCAGTTTTTAAAAAAAAAGTCCATCCCCTATTGATTTTTTTAAGATACTACAGGAATTTCCCAGAAACGGGAAGAAAACAGCCCCATCATCTCAGCTCTTGACCATTTCTGGATCCATTACAAAATGGACTATTATTGTTTATATTATGATAACACCTAAGAACCCCCACCCCTCGTGGATTAGGGCCCCATTGTACTAGGTTACAGACAAGTAACACGGAAGACACGATATGCCCAGAGACCTTACAGTATAGGTGAATTCACCTCTTAGCTTATAAATTCTCTACACACTTGTAAATCATCCTCCCACCCCAGTACACTGATCTGATCCTGTTCTGCAGACTTCACCCCCAAAGTGCTTTCTGTACTGCCTAACTTCCCATCCGTGTTCACTGCCGCAGCTGAAACTAGGACCTCGTTTTGCTAGACACAAGCAAGAGGCAGTCCTTGCCCCGAAGAGCGTTCAATCTAAGTGGGCATGGCAGACAGAAATAGGAGGGGAAATAGGCACCGAGAGGTGAAGTAATTTGCTCAAGGTTGTCCAGTAAGTCAGAGGCAGAGCTGGGAATACAACTCACATCTCCTGAGTCTCGGTCCGGCGGCTTGTCCACTGGAGCCTGCTGCCTCTTCACCCCAATGCTCTTGCAATGAACAGTTTCTATCTGGGCTCTCTCTTGTATCCTGTGCTTGCAATTTCCTTTCATTCTCTGGGAAGACAGCTACAGAAGGCACCCTGCACATAGCTGTCCGGGCAGCTTAATTCCCTGATCCTGTGACTTGCCTTAACCACAGCAGCCCTTGTTGGGAAATGTGCTCAGAGGCTCTTCCATGAATGATGCAATAGTAATGGATTGTGTTATATCAACGTTTCAAACAAGACTGATCAGGAAAGAGGCTATTGCCCATACTTTCATCCTCTGGTACTTGCTCCTGAGTTCCCAATGAACATGGCTTGTCAGGGTGATTTTCATTGTGCCACACTCAGAACAATCACTCTCAGCACGGGTGTTCTTTATGTTTACTTAGGATGGCCTCTCCAAAGCCACCTAGGTGAGATAGATGCCCAATTCCCATTAATATCTAACAGGAACTGGGCAGCCTAAACCCTTAGCCGGCTTTGAATACCTCAGCCTTAATGTCATAAATACTACAAAGACAACTCTGTTAAGAAAAGTCTCAGCACAGGGCTAAGTCTCCCTCGGGTGCCAGCATCTGCCTGCAGACTGGGTAAGGGTTTGCCTAATAAAGGAGAGTCCAGGTGAGAACCTGCTCTGATACAACCCCTCCTTTGCTAGGAAAAGGGACAGTAAGGCAATGCAAATTAATTTAATACATATGAATAACCAGGAGGGTGGTAAGTATAGCTATAAAATATCCAAAATATCATAGAATCATAAAAATGTGGGACTGGAAGGGACTTTAAGAGGTCATCTAGTCCAGTCCCTGTGCTGATGCAGGACCAAAGAAACCTAGACCATTTCTGACAGGGGTTTGTCCAACCTGTTCTTAAAAACCAATCCAATGATGGGGATTCCACCACCTCCCGTGGAAGCCTATTCCAACTGCTCTTCCAATTAAAACATTTTTCCTAATGTCTAACCTAAATCTTCCTTGCTGCAGATTAAGACCATTATTTCTTGTCCTATCTTCAGTGGCCATGGAGAACAATTGATCACTGTCTTCTTTATACCAGCCCTGAACAGATCTGAAGACTGTATCCAGTCTCCCCTCAGTCTTTTCTCAAGATTAAACAGGCCAATTTTTTAACTTTATCTCATAGATCAGGTTGTCTAAACTTTGCATCATTTTTGTTGCTCTCCTCCGGACTCTCTCCAATTTGTCCACATCTTTCCTAAAGTGTGGTGCCCAGAACTGGACAGAAAACTCCAGGTAAGTACAGTGGGACAATTGCCTCCCATGTCTTACATATAACATCACTGTTAATGTACCTCAGAATGATAGTAGCCTTTTTTTTTTTTTTTTTTTTTTTTTTTTTTTTTTTTTTTTTTTTTTTGCAACTGCACCACGTTATTGCTTGATATTTAATGTGTGGTCTATTACAACTACCAGATCCTTTCCAGTTGTACTACCACAGTTATTTCCCACTCTGTAGCTGTGCATTTTTGCCTTCCAAGTGACATGCCTTGCATTTATGTTTATGGAATTTCATCTTGTTGAATTCAGACCATTTCTCCAATTAGTTTTGAATTGCAATCCTGTCCTCCAAAATGCTTGCAACCCCTCCCATGCACGTGATATCCCTGGAATCATTGCCATGAAGGATAACACAATGGTGCAGCACTAGGGTGACCAGATGTCCCAATTTTGGGGTCTTTTTTCTTATATAGGCTCCTATTAGTCCCACCCCCGTCCCAATTTTTCACACTTGCTGTCTGGTCACCCTATGCAGCACTGTCCTGGGGTAGCATTTACCAAAGTGCCTATCGCCCAGATAGTCAGCGGCATTTAGATGCCAGACTCCCACTGATTTCAATTAAATCAATGGGAGTTAAGCATCCGAGTATCTTTGAGGATCCGGGGCTAAGTGATTTAAGAGCCAAAGCCTGAAAGGCAGTGGGGCATAGCCTCCTAATAAGACACACAGGCACTTTGGAAAGTTTAACCCCTAGAACCTTAAAATGCCACACAAGAAATTCGGTGTGCTACAGTGGATTTAACCTCCTGGGAGGACTCTCCTGCAGGTAAGGTAGGATTTTCACAATGCATACATAGGCATGTTAGTTGCTTTAAAAACAGGGGTGGTTTGATACAGTTTTGCACAGCGACTGTGAGCAGGTCACTCGTATCATGCAACTCCCTTGATCAGAGCAGCTTTATGATTTGTGGTTGGCCTGAGGTCCCTTTACCCCGGCTATGCTAATACAAAAGGGACATAAATCTAGTGCTAGGTGCAGAGGGAGCCACCAGCTGGCCTAGAGCCAGTTCTACATCACGGCCACCTTCTACAAAGCCTTCTGGTGCAGGTGTTGTGCTGGCAGCATTCCCAGAGAGTGAAATCTTTCCTGGGTGCCAGTTAGTGCAGCCCAGGCTGCTGGGTGAACTGGCCACTCCAAGGCACAAAAGCGATATAAAGCATCCTTTACATCCCTGCACCATGTCCAGCTTCAGGGCCGGTGCAACCATTTAGGGTGCTAGGATTTGGGGGGGCGCCATTTTCTTCGGCAGCAACTGCGGCGGCCGGATCTTCGGCAAACCCGGTCGCCGCCGGCATTTAGGCAGAGGGAGCTGGGGCAGTGGAGCGCGGGCAGGGCTGCCTGCAGCAAGGGGGTGTGTGGCACGCAGGGGAAGTCCCCACCCCAGCTCACCCCTGCCCCNAGACATCCCAGGGCATCTCGTGCTTGTTCTGTGCGCCAGGTTCTTCCCCCGCCACCCCACCCCCCGCTTATGGTGGGGTTTCTGTACTGGGGTAGATGGGATTGTTATACAGCAGTTTTGTTTTTCATTGTTTCTTTTTCATTTGTTCCACTGACCCATCCTATTTTATTTCGGAAGGCCCTTCTCAATTTGTTCAGTGTTCACCCCTATTAAAACTGATCAAGAGATTTATGAAAATAGAATATAAAGTTCACTGTCTGTCAAAAGTCAATAGGCAGAACAAAATGCTTAACCCTGTAACTATAGGACCAGGCAATAAAATAGTTGATGAAAATATTTTTATTGGCACATGCATCACCATTTGGTCCAATTATTCTGCCATTAAACATTAAGAATAATTGAACCAAATGGTGCCCAATAGAAGGAATACATCTGCACCGATGAATTCCTGCCAAAAGGCATTGGGAATCTTAGCACATGCATTTTGTCAACAAAGATAACAGCAGTTCTCACTCTAGCTGATAGAGAAGGTCTTTTGAATCTTATTTATTACATGCAAATTGAATAATTAGTTATCAATATCACATAGCCTATCTGAATGAGGCATGTAATAACTGCTTTGTTGGGAGACGGTTGCTAGCTTCATCAATTATTGGTTATACGGGCTGTTGGGAGACGGTTGCTAGCTTCATCAATTATTGGTTATACGGGCTGCAAGATGTATGCAATTAATACAGGGAGCAAATTATAAAAGAAAATGTAAGCAAAAACTAGTTATTTGCAAGCAAACAAAAATAGCACCAAAGAGGGCAGGAATACATTTTCAGAGACTTGTGAATAAAATACATTTTTATTTTGAGATAGTGTGATTTGTCTCATGAGAAGAGAGAGAAAATACACATTAAAAACAGGAATATGATGGAATCCAAAAGTGACCTGAATATAACATTTTTGGGTGTACGTCATCAAGTTTTGCAATGTATACTTCAGTTCTGTGTAAAATACAGAATCAGAGTATTAGTTCGAAATAAATGTATAATATAAACATATTGCATTACTCTGCTGTAATCAGGGGTTTCTGAAATATAGCCAACAATCCCTTCCCTAAGGTATAGAAAAAATCTTTCAGCTACCACTGATGGGAACTTTTTTTTAAAAGGAATTTTCAGGAGAATAAACTCCCCATAGACATTCTGAAAAAGAATGGTGCATTTTTGGTGGAATTTTCTAAACTCCTAGCATGGGCAGCTGGTAACATTATGTAAATCTAGAGATGATTTCCTGTGCTGACTTGTTAAAAGTACACTGAGCTCTTAAATATGCAGTCATCACTAATGATTAAGGTTACATTTTAGTCACAGGTATTTTTAGTAAAAGTCATGGACAGGTCACAGGCAGTAAACAAAAATTCACGGCCCGTGACCTGTCCATGACTTTTACCATATACTCCTAACTAAAACTTGAGCAGGGGGCCTTGGGTGCTCTGGGCAAGGGGCGGTCTGGGGGCGCCACGGGTGCTGGGGGGGAGAGGGTTGGCCAGCTGTGCAGCTTCCATTGGCCGAAAACCACAGCCAAAGGGAGCTGTGGGGCGGGAGCTGTGGGCACGGGCAGCATGAGGAGCCCCCTGGCCCTTCCACCTAAGAGCTGCATGGCCATGTCATTGGGAGCCGGGGAGCCCTTCACCTGAGGTAAGCGCCGCCCCACACCCCAACCCCCCGCCCCTAATCCTGAGCTCCCTCCCACTCACCCAAACTGCTGCTGGCTGCTGCAGAAGTCAGAGGTCACGGAAAGTCACAGAATCCATGACCTCTGTGACAGACTCGCAGCCTTAACAATGATAAATGGGATCTTTCTTTATTGCCTCCACCTTAGCTAAAATGATACGGCAACAAAGAGACAATATTCATTTTCATCCATTTTTCTTGGGCTGCTTTGCTTGCATCTTTCATGCCTCTAGGTAATGTTGGACAGTCTTGGAAACTAACTTAAAAATACAGAAGTTTGCATAAAAAGCAGATCATCCAGACAATGGAACATTATTCCATATTTTAGGCATTAAGAGCTTTCTCAGGGTCCTGTTCACATGCAATAAAATGATGTTAGGATAAGTGACACTGGAATTGGTTGCAACTCCACTGCCATTTCCCATTTGACATTTAGTAAAAGGAGTGAAATGCGGGGGTTAATTATTATAATTATTTATTTATAGGGCATCAAAGCCAAAGGCCCCTTGGTACCTAATAAATTAAACAAAGGCAACAAAGTCAATACATTATTAAACTGTCAACCAGAAATACCAGCCAGCAGGCCATAAATACCAGCCCCACCTACCTTCGTGGAACTGAAAAGGGAAACAAACCGGTTTTTACACAGCGTTTGTTGGAAAATGATTTTTTTTCCCCCATAAGAAATTTTGAACAAAAATCTTTGTGTAAAATTTTGTGGGAGAAAAAATTTGGTTTCCCCCAGGCAAGTTTTGAACCGATTCATTTTGAATTGCCATTTCAATTACAATGTTCTTTCTCTTTGGGATTTTTTTAAATTAAAAAATAATAAATTACATTTTAAGTGGAAACTAAAAGAATTTTTTTGGCTTTGTTTTGAAATGCTGATTTGAATTTTTAAAAAAACATGGTTTGAAATTTCCTGTGGTAAAATGGAATTCTTTCCCCCCATGAAAAATTTTCAGTTTTGATGGAAAACTTTCAGCAAGACAGTTTTTGATCAGCTTTAATCTTAAGCTTTGACCAGCAAGGTGCTACACATGTACAGCGCTGAACCAGGGACTGTCTGCATTGGAGAGAGAAGAGCAAGGTCTCAGAGAGAATTTTCTGGTTGATTTTAGGCCTGTGTTGCTCATTGAGGTTTTCAACATGCTGGGAAGGCTTCCAGCCACGGCCCGTGCTTGGGATCTATGTCCTTTCTGACTGGTGAAGAACTGACTAAGGGCTTGTCTTCACTATGGCACTAAATCGGGGCCACTGTGATTGATGCAGGGGTGACGATTTAGCGTGTCTGCTGAAGACGCACTATGTCAACGGGAGCGCGCGCCCCTGTCAATGTAATTAATCCACCTCAAGAAAGGCGGAAGCTAAGTTGGCGGGAGAGCGTTTCCCACCGACACAGTGTGGTGTAGACATTGCGTTAAGTCAATGTAAGTTATGTTGCTTAGGGGGCTGGTTTTTTCACACCCCTGAGTGACGTAACTTACATCGACTTAAGCTGTGGTGTAGACAAGCCCTGAGTCATTTACTGGAAGTGATGATCAGTGAGTCCTTTAGGCCTTGATTCAGCAAAGCATCCTGATTCACAAAAGCACTTAAGCATGTGGGGTGGGGTGGGATAGCTCAGTGGTTTGAGCATTGGCCTGCTAAACCCAGGGTTGTGAGTTCGGGATTTAGTTGGGGATTAGTCCTGCTTTGAGCAGGGGGTTGGACTAGATGACCTCCTGTGGTCCCTTCCAACCCTGAGATTCTATGTGTTTCTCTTTAAGCAAAGGTTCAGTATACCCAGACAATAGTATCATCCCTCTGACTGCGGGAGGGTATCTGTTGTCTGTTAGTTCAGTTTGCAACTGGAGGGCTTGTCAGCCTTCCAGGTCCTCTCAATCATATTGCATCAAAGACCAGAACTGTTTGTGATTGCCATCTGTTCAGAAGGCTGTGCCTCGTTCTCTCCGATGTGGCTCTTACTGCCCTCATCTAAGCTGTTGTCACTTTGAGTAGACCATAGGTCTATTTTCACGGCAGCGTTGGGCTGGGTAATGAGCATCCAAGTCTGAGTGCCCCTGTTAGCCAGCCCAGCTCTGTGCAGCCACACTGCAAAGCCACACTCGAGTTCCTCTGTCCTCTGGTGTACGCTTTCCTCACTGGTGCACTCACCAGTTGCTAGGGCATCTGGGGGCACGTCCCAGGGTTCTTTGTACTGCAGTAACTGAGCTGTTCTGTGATTCTTTTCCCCAGTAAATTATGGGAAGAACTTGTCTCTCCCCCTGGGCACGTGGGAGGAACTGTGGGAAGGCGTGGGAGGATTATCAGCTGGAGTGATTTAGCCTGAATCCTCATTGCAAAGTTACTAAGCAGGACCTCGGCTCAAACCATGTCACCATGCGAGCTTGCCCAGGTGGAAAGCAGCACTAAACTTGGGCAATAGGGTTTTCTGTGTGGATGGGAGAGGAGCTAGGGAAAATACCCGGGCAAGAACTTGGGCTAACTCTGCTATGAAGGCATACCCTATAGCAATCTGTTCTGCACAGGGATACGCTTCACATCAGCCCAGAAACTGGTGCAGATGACCAAGGCTGAGCTGTGAGCACATGACATGTCTGTTCTGGAGTCTGCATTTTAAGCAAATGGCAGCTGAAGGTGCTGACCACCTTGCAAAAGTCATCCCTCGGTTCATCGAAATGTTCAACCTCAAGGGTTAAGGTAGAGTGGAGAGAGCACTCTCAAGGGACTTGAGAGACCTGGGCTCTATTCTTATCTCTTCCACTGGCCTGCTGAGTAACCTGGGCAAATCATGTGCCTGCTCTGTGCCTCAGTTTCCCCATCGGTAGAATGGGGATAATGATACTGCGCTCCTTTTGTACATCCCTTTGATGTGTACTCATGAGAAGTGCGGTAGAAGAGCTGGGTGGTGGTGTTTTTCTTCTTCCGACAAGTAGTATTGATGATTCGCCCTTGACTTTTAAAATATTCCTTCTAGTTGTGTCTATTTACTGCAAAACATCGGGGGCCTAAAATGTTTTCTGTTCTTTTCAGTGTCTCTAACATGTATATTTAAATCCTCCTCTTTTAGTCTCCTATGTATTCTTCTGTTAATGAGACATGCAGGTGAGTTGAGTTAAAAAGTTATTCGCTGCTCAGTGTTTTCACACTTGCAAGCTCTCCCAGTAATACTCTTCAGAACGCCAAAATGTATTTTCTTTGGTCCATTTATGACTAATCACACTGATCTCTTTCCGACGGTCTGCTAGGGATAATGGAGCATGCTGAGTTCTTCAGGAGGAGTGCTTTTTCAGAAGAAGTTATTACAATAGCAGTCCCTGTAATGCGTGCTGAGGCTTTGCAATATTTAGACCCATGAAGTACCTTTGCCAGCAGAAACTCCACCATTGGTATTCTTTGTACAGGTAAAGTCTTAAACAAAATGGAATAGGCATTTGGGAACATTTATTGTTTGCCCACTGACTGAATGTGCTTGTTCAGATCATATAGCAACCTGACTAACAGAGATCGATCCATTATCTTTTTCATTCTTTTTAAAGTGCTTTGAGATCCTTGACTGAAATTGGTAAGTGCAAATCCAAATCAATGTCCAGTTTGAACCTGCAGGGGATATCCCCTTGTGAACAGGCCCTGCAGGGTCTTATTTATGTTGCCCATACAAAGGAGATGCTGCAGAATTGGGTCAGCAATGACTTCTCAGTCCTACTGAAACCTCCCAGCACATTTAGCACTGTGGGTACGTCTACCCTGCAGTCACAGGTGTGATGATAGCACACATAGACATAACCGAGTTAGCTCGAGTAACGTAGCAGTGAAGCCATGGCAACACAGGCGATGGCTGCTCAAGAGTGTACCTGGAGCCCCGGGCGGGCTGGGCTAGTCTGGAGAACCACCCAGGCTGCCAGCGTTTCTCTGCTATTGTTACTCATGATAGCTTTGGTCTAGCTAGATCAAAGTTAGCCTGGGTATGTCGACATGTGCTGCAGTCACACCTCCTGATGGCCGTGTAAACTTGCCCTGTGTGTAAACACACCTGTTCTTGTGACCCCTCTTTTATAAGGCACCATAATGATAGTACTGTGCATGTCAGTAACCCCTTCCATCTGTGGGTCTCCAGGCCCTTTAGAAACATCAATTAATGTTTACAATGACATACCCCGAGAGGGAGGTGGTGTTTTCCCCATTCTGCCAATGGGGAAGCTGATGCACAGAAGGACTGAAGCTATGTCTACACTGCACGACACAGGTGTGAATAGCAGCATGCACCAAAGCTCTGGGCTGTAACTCCCCCAAGTGGGCACTGCAGGTGTGAACAAAAAGATTCCTAGGTCTCATTAATGTCCGAGCTTCAGGACAACGTATCATAGAATATCAGGGTTGGAAGGGACCTCAGGAGGTCATTTAGTCCAATCCCCTGCTCAAAGCAGGACCAATCCCCAACTAAATCATCCCAGCCAGGCCTTAAAAACCTCTAAGGAAGGAGATTCCACCACCTCCCTAGGTAACCCATTCCAGTGCTTCACCACCCTCCTAGTGAAATAGCGTTTCCTAATATCCAACCTAGACCTCCCCCACTGCAACTTGAGACCATTATTCCTTGTTCTGTCATCTGCCACCACTGAGAACAGCCGAACTCCATCTTCTTTGGAACCCCCATTCAGGTAGTTGAAGGCTGCTATCAAATCCCCCCTCACTCTTCTCTTCTGCAGACTAAATAATCCCAGTTCCCTCAGCCTCTTCTCATAAGTCATGTGCCCCAGCCCCCTAATCATTTCTGTTGCCCTCTGCTGGACTCTCTCCAATTTGTCCACATGCTTTCTGTAGTGGGGGGCCCAAAACTGGACACAATACTCCAGATGTGGCCTCACCAGTGCCGAACAGAGGGGAATTATCACTTCCCTCGATCTGCTGGCAATGCTCCTACTAATACAGCCCAATATGCCTTTAGCCTTCTTGGCAACAAGGGCACACTGCTGACTCATATCCAGGTTCTCGTCCACTGTAATCCCCAGGTCCTTTTCTGCAGAACAGCCGCTTAGCCTGAGTAACATCATCCTATGGTCAAGGCTCAGGAGACCTGGGCTCAATTCTCAGCTCTGCCACAGACTGCCCGTGAGACCATGGGCAAGTCCCTCAGGCTCTGATGCTGCAAACATTGATGCATGTACTTAACATTAAGGATGCCATGGGCTCACTGAAGTAGGGCTGGTCAAAAGATTTTCGATGGAACAGTTTTCCATCTGAAAATGCAGTTGTGCTGAAAGCAAAACATTTCATTGGAAGGGTTGATTTTGATGAAATTTTTGTCAGAAAATTGTCAGAATGAGTGTTTCAACTTCACTGTTTTCATGTAGAAGTATTGTGTTTCAAGAAGGTAAAAATATTTTGTTTTGACTTTTATCGTTTCAATTAATTTCATTTCAGTTGGTTATATTCTATCCAAATATAGATTTATTATACATTTTTTGTTATATTGTTTTGACATTAACAAAATTAAATGCTTTTGCATTATCAAACCAAAATATTTTGACGTTATCAAAACTAAATGATACAGTGGTTCCAAACTGAAAATGTTTAGAATTTCTGTTCTGTAGCATGTTTTAAAATTTTGACTTTTCATTCCAATTTGCAACAAAAAAGACATTTGGAAATGTCAGAAGTCTTCATGGAACAGAAATCCTTCTTTCCAACTGGCCTTATGCCAAAGCTAATGTCATTATTCATGTGTTTAAAGCTAAGAATCTTCAGGCTGGGGTCTTGATTTCTCTGCGCCTAAGTTCCCCATCGGGACAATAATATTCCAGAAGAGTGTTTGTGAGCATAAAATCATTATTGTTTGTCAGACATTCATAGTATGTCTACGCTGCATTGTAAACACAGGTCCAATGGACCCTGGCTTGTAGACTCAGAAGGGTGTCCACACTGTATGTAAACCTGGGTCTAGAATTGCTAACCCTCAATTGGAGTATTGTGTCCAGTTCTAGGTGCCGCATTTCAAGAATGATGTGGAGAAATTGGAGAAGGTCCAGAGAAGAGCAACAAGAATGATTAAAGGTCTTGAGAACATGACCTATGAAGGAAGGCTGAAAGAATTGGGTTTGTTTAGGTTTGGAAAAGAGAAGACTGAGAGGGGACATGATAGCAGTTTTCAGGTATCTAAAAGGGTGTCATAAGGAGGAGGGAGAAAACTTGTTCACCTTAGCCTCTAAGGATGGGCTTAAACTGCAACAAGGGAGGTCTAGGTTGGACATTAGGAAAAAGTTCCTAACTGTCAGGGTGGTTAAACACTGGAATAAATTGCCTAGGGAGGTTGTGGAATCTCCATCTCTGGAGATATTTAAGCGTAGGTTAGACAAATGTCTATCAGGGATGGTCTAGACAGTGTTTGGTCCTGCCATGTGGGCAGGGGACTGGACTCGATGACCTCTTGAGGTCCCTTCCAGTCCTAGAATCTATGAATCTATAAAACCCTGGGTCTCACCGCTGTGCTAACACATCCATTCTGCACTATGCAGACCTTCTGACTTGGATCTGTGGCTTGAGCCACATCCACACAGCAAAATGACAGAGCTTGGACCCTAGTCACAGAGGAACTCTGGCTCTGACCCGCACCCTAGCAGGGTCTTAGGACCCGGCTGACCTGAGTGCTTGTTGACCTGAGTCAGACTGATTTGTGTGTGGACAGAGAGGTGACTTGGGCTCCAACCTGAGTCAGAAGCTTGCTCTGCAGAATAGACATACTCTCAGGGACTAGTATGATGAGGGCTATATAAGGATCTGAATCGATAAGTAGAACACTTCTGTCGGCAGACTCTAACGTGCTTAACTTTAAGCATGTGACTAGTCACATTGAAGTTAGTGGGACTACTCACATGTTTAAACTGAACATACATTTAATGCTTTGCTGGATTGGGGCCTGTCAGAACTATAAAGGGAAGGGTAACAGCCCTCCTGTGTACAATACTATAAAATCCCTCCTGGCCAGAGACTCCAAAATCCTTTTACCTGTAAAGGTTAAGAAGCTCAGGTAACCTGGCTGACACCTGACCCAAAGGACCAATAAGGGGACAAGATACTTTCAAATCTTGGTGGGGGGAAGGCTTTTGTTTGTTCTCTTTGTTTTGGGGGTTGTTCGCTCTTGAGACTGAGAGGGACCAGACATCAGTCCATGCTCTCCAAGTCTTTCTGAACAAGTCTCTCATATTTCAAACTTGTAAGTAAACAGCCAGGCAAGGCGTGTTAGTTTTATCTTTGTTTTCTCACCTTGTAAATGTACCTTTTACTAAGGTGTTTACCTCTTGTTAACTGTAACTTTGAACCTAAGGCTAGAGGGGGGTCCTTTGGACTCTTTAAGTTTGATTACCCTGTAAAGTTATTTTCCATCCTGATTTTACAGAGATGATTTTTACCTTTTTCTTTAATTAAAAGCCTTCTTTTTAAGAACCTGATTGCTTTCCCCTGTTTTTTTAGATCCAAGGGGGTTGGATCTTGATCCACCAGGAGTTGGTGGGAGAAAGGAGCGGGGATGGTTAATTTCTCCTTGTTTTAAGATCCAAGGCGTTTGGATCTGTATTCACCAGGGAATTGGTGAAGAGTCTCTCAAGGCTACCCAGGGAAGGGAATTAGCACATTGGGAGTGGTGGCAGCAGACCAGATCTAAGCTGGTAGTTAAGCTTAGAAGTTTTCCTGCAGACCCCCACATCTATAACCTCAAGTTCAGAGTGGGGAAGGAGCCTTGACAGGGCCAATGTGAATTCACAACTCAAGGGAGTGTGAACAGAATAAAAGGAAATTCATTTAAGAAAATTCAAGCAAGCATACTATTTTGCAGTTCTCTGTATTGATGTATGTGCTACATATATATATTTAAAACAAATTATTTCATATTCAGTTGTTTATTCTGTGGGCAAACCTCTGCTTAGGTCCAGATTTTAATTATGTGAGACTTAATTCTTTGGGTTCTCCCATCCCTAATGGGATATGAAGATATACTACTAGCTCTAGTCAAGAGTTGAATGACTTTCAGCATCATTCCTACTCACTTTGGACTGGGAATATATCTACAGCAGAGCAAAATGGCATTTCTCAGCAATGTGTCATAATGATTAGTTGTATCAGTGTCAGAATTTTGCAAGAAATACAGTAAGTTCAATTCTATTGTCAGGAGCGCTGGCTCACTGGGAAACATTTGTAACTAAAACTGTTGTTCATTTGCAGACTCTCTAAGAAGAATGAATCCTTGACTGGAAATATGCTGAAAAGCTGCTGTTATAAATTTGACATAATATGCATGATGGGGATGGATAGATCATTGTTCTCAAGGTCTGGCAAATAAAAGCAATGTTGTGGAGCTAGAAATACAGGGAAAAAGAAACATTGTTCTACAGGATATGTTTCAAGTAGGAACCAAGTCTGAAACAGCCATGTATTTTATTTGTGATTACATTGAATAATAAGGAAGGCTTGCATAGAAAACTTCTTGTACCTTGGAAAACATATAGATTTTTGTTCTAGTGAACTTCTAAGAAAGTTTCTAAGGAAGAAACATCAGCATGGAATTTTTGCTATGTTTTGATATTCAAAATATTTATTAAAAGATATTTAAGAAAGAAGCGTAGAAAGCCCAACCATTGTAATGATTAAACAGCTCTGAAGCAAAGTTCAGTAATAACCCTACAGGAAGAATAGGCACTAGATTGGCCTCAGGTGATCTGACTTCTGTCCTTGGCTCTGCCACGGACTTCCTGTGTGATCAGGAGCAAGTCACTTATTCTCTCTGATCAACATTTTCCAACAGGTATTAGATGCCCAGCATGAGATACCTTAAAGGGCACTGGTTCTCAGAACAATCTGAACACCTGCCCATTGAAAATCAGGCCTTTTTAAGATGTCTCAGGTTGGGCACCCTAAAATTGAGGCATCCAAAATCACTAGCCAGTTTTCAAACTGTAGGCCTTAGTGCCTCAGTCCCCCATCTGTAATATGGGGATGATAATATATCTTTTCTCCTACCATTTGTCTGTCTTTTCTATTTGACTGTAAGATCTTCGATTCAGAGGCTGTCAATGTGCAGTGACTGCCATGTGAGGACCCTGATCTCAGTTGGGTGCAACTTTCATAAAAATAACATAGGAACAGGGAAAAGTGAGCGATGTTAATGGGAACTGTACCCAGGTAAATGAAGTCAGAGCTAGGACTGTGGAATTCTGGATCATTATTGTTGCCCATTGTAGTATTTTTTTTTATGAGGGAAAGAGTGCTGTCGATTTCAGATCCATATTGCTGAGCACACAACACACACGCTTTCGCCAATGCACAGCTAGAGGCTAGTTCATCATTCTGAGCACATTGCGATACGTTGTGACAATATATGAGGCCAAATTGTAGTTTGTCATGTAGCACTATAAATTGCTGGCAAATTAGATATTTTTCAGGTGATGCAGATTGATCAATATCTATCTTAAAAATCTTAGCAGTGGGTGTTCTATTTATTCTGAATGAGTCTTCTACTTCATTCTGCAGGAATCTGGAAACTCATTATACAGGAAACTAAACTGGACTAAACCCCTCCATTTTTTTCTCTGCCGAGCTTGCTGCAGTGAGTTTGTTATTATGTCCTTCAGTTCGTCCTTTACGAAGAGACCGATGTGTGATATTTTCCAGGAGTTGAAACTTATTTTTCACCTAAGGATAGTAGGTCAGACCCTGGACTCCGTTTGAGTTTCACTTGCCACAAGATGAGGTGGTGGCAAAGTTCGCTTTATGCCTCTTTCATGGGCTTTCCCTATGCCAGCCCAGCCCCCTGAAGGTCACTCTAAACTACTCTAGCTGCTATTAGCTCTCCAGGGTTCTTCTGGCAGCCAAGGCTGCCTGGAGGGGGGGAAGGGGCAGTTTGTCCTGGGCCCCCCAATTGAAAGGGCCCCCAAACTGAGTGGTGGTGCAACCTGGCATGCAGGGTCCTGGAATGGGGAGCGCGGCCCAGCGTGTGGGACAGGAACTGAGCCGCCGCTACCGGGTGAGTACAGTGTGGGCTCACAGTCCAGCACCCACCACCTCCGCCTCCTCTCAGTGATAGACTAGGCCCTTGCTGTAACGCCCTTCGCAATAGCGAACTTTGGTCCCTGGATCCTACCTCCAGCCCCGCCTGCTGTGGTGGGGACTGAGAGCTCCTCCAGCCGTGGGGCTGCCGCAGGAGGCTGACAGGTCCTCCGGCCCTGAGGCTGTGGCCGGAGCAGAGATATCCTCTGGCCCCAGGGCTGGGGGAGCACTTTGCCCCTCCCCCAAGCCCTGGGGCCAGAGGAGCACTCTGCCCCCCACTCCCCGCTCTAATGAACCCTTTACTATACCAAACAAATGACTTCAATCCTCAGGAGTCTGTTAAAGCTGTTAATCCTTTCTTAAAACTGGAATCGGTGTGGCCCTAGGCAGTGCGCTGTGCCTGTGAGGGGTGCCGTGTAAGAACAGAAAGAGATGAGGTGTCCTGAATATTTACCCTACTGAATGAAGCAGTAGGTTAGGACAAACAAAATCTCCAAAGACTCCATTACAAAAGTTTCAGAGAGGTTGTGAGCCCCTTTCACTGCTGTTCCATTAAGGGGTTTCTACCTTATCCCAAGATGTCTGGCCACTAATGCCAAATTAACCTGCTCACTTCCTGCTCACCAAACAATAAATAAGGGGCCAAGCATGCCGGGGGAGGGGGGGGAAGGGCTCCAGCTTGCTCGGCACTGTCCCTGGCAGCCGAGCCCAGGCAGGGAGCAGCTGCTGCTGCTTCCCAGCCAGGCTCTCTCAGGCAGAAGTGGCTCCGTCCTGCTCCCCGCCTGGCTGCCAGGGAAAGCGGCCGAACGTGCTGGAGGAGAGGCGCAAGGCGAGAAGGACAAAGCCCTTCTCCCTCCCTGCCCCCAGCAGGCCCATTCTCCCTCTATGCGCTGCCTCTACGTGAGAGGACCTCCCCTCTTATCCCATGGCTGCTTACTTTGCTTAAGGGCCTCTGATGAGGGACCCTGTCACAAACAAAAGTCACCTGATGTTGGACATTCAGCAGCTGGGGACGTACATAAATAAATATTTCTGGCTCTCCATGACAAACATACCCAGAAACAAACCTATTTCCTCTTACCTCGTTATATTTGACAGGCATGTTGATGAGGGGCTAAGGGGCTCTGAAACATTCATCAGCCCAGATAGAGCAGTAGTAACATCCTGGATCTGTGGCACTGCACGGCTTGGACACCAGGTAAAATGAAGCAGTAAAAAAAGAAGCTTGTTTTTCCTATTTATTTCTATGCTTGGGGACTCCGTGGGAAAAGCAGTTTTTCACCTCACGGCAACATTTCGTGGAAATGTCCTGGCAACAAGCTTCAGTGAGAGTTGACTTCATATATTAAAACCAACCACTGACATCTGTCAAATGGTTTGGCTCATATTGGCTTTGAATGAAGCCCCCGCATTGGTGTCTCTTGACCCCAGCCTAAGGGGTTTTCTCATTCATTCTCTCGCTGGTTTCTCTGCTGTGACTGCCATGAAAAGTGCTGGTGTGTGAGTGGTGGATGTTTGTGATTTGGGCTTCCATCCATTGGTAATGAGATGAGCTCTACAAGAAACAATACTTAGATACCAAGGTGACAGGAAGGGAGTGGATGGATGGATTATATTGACCCATTTGCCTTAGGCTACCCAAGAGCCCTGCAACACTACAGAGATCACTTCAAAAACAAACAAATAAACCCACCAGCTCATTAATTTTTAGATTGCTACTTACTCAGAGCCGAAAGGATTAAAGATGGGATATTCCGAAGGGGTGACTCCTATTGAAAACTTGCCCTTACTTCTTTAGTTCACTTGAGAACTTGTCCATTGGCTCTAACAGGTGTAGGTTCAGGGCCTTGGTAGGCACCTGTCTTTTTGGTGCTGACACTCGGAGCTCAATCCCAGCTGATGCCCTGGTGTCTGTACAATCTGTGTTTTGTGCATTATACTGAGAGGCAAAGGAATCCTCACAGCCATGAATCTGAAATTCTCCAACATTTCCCACCCTGCTTCAGGCCACACCTGTGTGTGTTTTGCAGTGCAGGCCCATTTAATGCCTTATAAGAGATTTACAGGGAAAGCAAGACTCTGTGTGTCACAGCAGAATAATTGAGGGTCCTTAAATGTAAATGTTACTATGTGTCTTTGCATAATTTCCTGAAGGAAGCATGAGGTTTCCACTCAGGGAAAATCTAGAGGTTTAAAATGTAGGCATAGAGTATTTTCATATTATTAATGTCCTGCCGTATCTCTAATTTAATTACAATTAGTTAATGGCCCAGTACAGGGTTTACTTAATCAAAACCTTTGAAGGGAGAGCTCAGAGATGAGATGAGGAAGATGTCTGGTTCATTCAAACATTTGTACGGGAAATATAAATTCACAGATATGGTTCTCATAGCACCTTGCTGATTGCTTGCTAAATAATCTGATGATAAAACTGAACGGAGTGGTTCCTTAGCAGTAAAATATTTGTATGTAGATGCCTGGCCACATGCCCTGAATCAAGGGCACCATCCAGGGAAGAAATGGGGTGTTTTTTCCCCTTTGGAAATGTATTTATTTCATCACCCATCTTTATGGTTACTTAGTATGCAGTTACTGAAGGGTTATGCTAAGCACTTCAGACAGTAATTAGATGGGAAATTTGAGGACAATTACTCTTATGCACAAATAAAGGCTACCCTATAGTCTACCTGAACAGCATACACGGGGTCATAATTACTTTCTCTCAGTAACATCACATACATTTTGCATACCCAGATAAGATGGGGAAGGATCTGTATTTTGCACTCTAACCAATGAGCTGTCTGCGTGGGGGGGATGAAGGTCACCTTGCAACAACCAAGAGCAATTATCTGAAAGGGTTTATATCTGTGTCCTCTTTCTTTATATTATTCTCGTAAGCTGCGTTTTTGGCATCACTTAGAAGCAGGGAACATATCAAACCTGCATATGTCAAATGCTATTGACATCAAATACCTTTCATAGAGCCCCAAGACTCTCGGCGTCTTTTGAGCTCTGCACCCAGGAAAGTGGCTTGTCACAGATGATTTTTCCAAGTGAGGAAGCATGTGGCATAATGAGACGATGTATCCCCAGCATACACCTTCCAACTAGTTTCCCTACTGTTCAGACTCCAAACATGAGCCCGCATAGTAATTAGACCATAAAAGCACTGTGGATACAATGCATGTACACACCTTATTAGTAAACCCTTTATATACCCCCATTACAATGCTGCAAATCTATTTTCTGTCCTCATACCCTGCTTTTGTAAGCCAAGCTGATTTTTAAATCCATGTAAAATGACGTGGATTTACCACTGCGTATTTGTATTTACAGTAGTGCCCCAAATGTGCTAGGTGCTGTACAAACACACAGGGATACCCGGAGAATCTCACATCTGCTTGCTAGTCATTCTGAGTGTGCTACAAATATGCATGACATTTTATGGTAGGGAGCGAGTGCGCCTCAAGGTTTTATATTTTAAGAGCTGTCCCGAAAGCCTATTAAAGCCAATGGTTGGTTTTAATGAGAGCTTGATTTGGCCCTAAAGAATAAAATGTGTCCTCCCTTCTCTCTGGAGTCCTAGGAATGGAGGGGAGAGCTCTATCTGGCTTCTGCCTGAATACCTATTGGGGCAGTTCTCTGGTCTGTGTTATACGGGAGGTCAGACTAGATCAGGGGTCGGCAACTTTCAGAAGTGGTGTGCCGAATCTTCATTTATTCACTCTAATTTATGGTTTCGCGTGCCTGTCATACATGTTGAAGTTTTTAGAAGATCTCTTTCTATAAGTCTGTAATATATAAATAAACTATTGTTGTATGTAAAGTAAATAAGGTTTTTAAAATGTTTAAGAAGCTTAATTTAAAATTAAATTAAAATGCAGAGCCCCCCGGACCAGTGGCCAGGACCCGGGCAGTGTGAGTGCCACTGAAAATCAGCTCATGTGCCACCTTCAGCACGCGTGCCATAGGTTGTCTACCCCTGGACTAGATGATCACAATGGTCCCTTCTGCCTTGGAATCTCTGAATCTGTTAATCTATGAACTAAAAGCTTAGTTCATCGAGGCACTCAAGTGCCTGCTTAACTTTAAGCCAGTGTCAGTTAAGTCAGTAGGACTTAAGTATGTGTCAAACACACGCACATCTGCTCTACTGAATCAGGGCCCAATTGTGGGTCAGGTGTCATCAGTCTCAAAGCAGCTGGGAAGAGGTGCCATTTAGGACACTTTTTTTTGGCCATTTTCCCAAACCAGGGCCCAAGATCTGGTCCCCACCCTAGTCTCCTGGCCTGACTTCTACCATTCTCGAGGCCACCATTCTGCCACCTGGATGAGTCCGCGAGTGACTCCAAAGACAGTGGAAGTCATCTGATGCCCTCAGGGCTTGGTGTGTAGTCTTACACCATCCTCTCCTTGTCACAGCGAGGATACCACCAGGCAACATGCTCTACAGATATTCCACTCCAATTATCCCTCCATGTGCTGCAAAGGGGAAGGGGAAGAACATGGAACGGTCAGTGACATGCTAAAAACAAGGACCCCCTACAGAGGGAATGTTTGGGGATTGGAGGGATCTGAGCCCGGGCAGATTTGCTAAACTGGTCTCGCCTCTCGGAACTCCCCTGATACTACCTTAGATTAGAAGAAAACCATTTTATGGGGGTGGGGAATTGCTTTGAAGACACTATGGGCTTTTCCTGATCTGACACATCTTGTTACACTGAGCTAAGCTGCCCAGCATTACCTGAAACCAGATGTACAATCCCACACTGCCTCTGTCAGAAAGAAACTGCATCTGGCAGAAATATCAAAATGCAGATTTTTTTTAAAGCGCATTTTGAAAATAAACCTCCCTTAAACTCATGTTCCACTGTATTATGTTTTTAGTGATCATTTCTGGACAGGCTGGCTGTATATAACCTCAGCTTTCCAAGAGAGACATGCTGAGTACCCAGTGATGTGCTGTAAGAAGCACCAGGGGTTAACTGAAAAAAGGCAAATAATTTCATGGCATGGATACACATAGGTACCTGCAGTACCTGAACAGCATACTTAATAGGACTTTTTTTATCCAGACATTTCAGATATTCTACATTATGGTTTTCTTCCGTCCCTTGGTATCTGCCCTAAATAAAAAGTGTGAGGCTGAGCCTTCAGCTTTCTTGCACAGACATTTTCAATGTTCCTTTACCTTTTGGTTTTCAAAAAGAGAGGAAATTTGGCCAGTGGTTGTGGCACTAGCCAATGCCTTAATAGACCTGGGTTCAATTCTCTGCTCCACCACAGATTTCCTGTGCGACTGTGGGCATGTCACTTAGCCTCTCTGTGCCTTAGTTTGCCCATCTGTAAAATGGCCAGGGTAATACTTCTCTTCCTCACAGAGGTGTTGAGGACAAAGACATCAAAGGGATTGTGTGGTGCTTTGAGATCTACTGATGAAAAAGGCTGTACAAGAGGGAGGTATTATTATCTAAGCCAGGGCCCAATCTTGAGAGGTGCTGCTACCCTCCTTTAAGGGATTGAATATGCTGCAGTAAGAGATGCCTTAGAAACACATAAGGGCCTAGTTCTGAGTTTCCTGCTGAGCATTTTCAAATCCCACTGAAATTTGGCTACCACTGTGATAGCCACCTTGGAAATTCCTAAAAGAATTCCACAATTTTTCCACCAAAAAGGTTTTAGCTATATATATATATGGCCAAAAATGCGCCTTTTTTCAAAAATGCAAATTTTGAAACCTTTCAGAGAGTTTGCTATGTTCCCTCACCTCTCAGTGAATTCAGCGAGACTTGAGAGCACAGAATAGAGGTCCAACAGCACCTCTCAAAAGGCCTTTAGTACCTCTCGAAGATCCACCCTGATAGGTAGAATGAATCCACTAAGAGCTGAGGGTGCTCATTACCTCACAGGACTAGACCATTCCCTCAGTATTGCTGGCATAAAAACCAGCATGTGGGTGAGTCTGAAGGGATGGTTACATGTCCTTGCTTTGTATTTTAGTCTCTGGTTTCAGGACTTCTCCTAATGAGCAGCATTGTAGCACCTTTTCTTGGGCACATCTTTGAATTGCCATCACCTTTGTGGCCTAACATGACTCTGGTTCTCACTCTGGCCTGTCTCCCCCAGTCTTTGTGATTTTTTTATTCTTTGCATGTAATGCCTGTTGATTACCAAAGAATCACAGGCCTGCACAATCACGGATGGCCGACAGTCCTCAGTGATTCAGTTGTTAAATAGGATCATATGGTTGCTTTTAAATTTACTTGATTTTTTTGTCTTTGACAAAAGCAGAAACCAATTTGAATGAGATCCAGGTACTTATGCATGTGCAGATCCGACAAACATGATAGTGTCGCGTAAAGTAGATCATATTTTCTTAGTGGGTAAACAAATAGTATGTTATAAGGCTCTGAGGAAAAAAAGTCTTTGTCTATTAAAGGGCTAGGAATATAATATATATTGCAAGTACTGGCAGGAGGTGGTAGTTTTTCTAGAGTTTTTTTAACCTTTACTCTGGTGTCCAGCCACCTTTGCTAATTTCAGTGCTGGTTCATTTCCTGTTATCCATTTCCCTTCATATGTATATGTGGAGGGACACAATGGTGGATGGAGAAACTGGCATATGGAAGAAGGATCTTCTGAGTTTGTTTTTGTATATGAGTCATAAGTCTTTGCACAGAGCTTTTCTGAGAGTTATTCAAGTTCATGACTGCTACATCTGTACCACACAGGTTGATACTGGAACAGTCCAAACGACAAACACTGCTGGCCAGTGTGAATTTGGAATGGGTATGTGTGGCAAATGATATTTGGTCCCTAATTAGACAATTTTTACAGAAATAATTGTTGAGCCTGGTTCTCCTTACGCAGTCATTACTCCATTGTATCAATACTGAGAGAGAACAGAGAGGTGTATCCAAATCTATGGCCAGGGTATCTGCAGGTAGCAGAAACAGCACCAACATCAGCATCTGCAACCATAAAATCTCAGTATTAGTTGCAGCCTAATGGCTGCAAGGATGTTGCAGTAGTTGAGGAGGTGGTGGTGGTGGATTTCTTGGGAGACGCGTGAGTGCCGGTCTAGTGTCCTGTCCACAAGACCAGCCTTCCTTTCTCCTAGACAAATTTTAAAAAGTATAATGAGAAGTAATGATGGTCTAGATAATACTTAGTCCTGTCTCAGTGCAGGGGATTGGACTAGATGACCTTTTGAGGTCCCTTCCAGTCCTACATTTCTGATTCCATGATAATATTTAGGCCTGACATAGTGTTTTTCATCCTCAGAACGCCAAGTGCTTTCTGAATGTGGGTGACAATTACTGTTCCCATTTTGCAGATGAGTAAACTGAGGCATGGAAAGTATATCTACCTATCTTATTTCTATGGCCCTTATTGTTGTAGCATCAGAGCACCTCACCCTCTTGAATGTATTTATTCTCACAACACCGCTGTGAGGTAGGGCAGTGCTATCATCCCCTTTGTACAGATGCGGGGAGTGAGGAACAGAGAGACTACGGCCCAGATCCTCAAAGGTATTTAGTGCCTAACTCCCACTGAAATCAATGGTCACACAGGATGTGTATGGCAGAGCTAGGAATGGTACCCAGGACTCCCGAGTCTCATGCTAGCACCACTGAAACGTCCTTCCTTTCGAAAGAGAAGTGACTTTTGGAACATCAGAAGTCCTAGGCAAAGGCCAGAATACAGCCCTGGCCTCCTGCCTCCCTAGTCCCATATGTTTCCCATTAGAACACTGCTGCCTTTCTGAGAGAAACACCCTAGTCAATTAGAATGGTACTGTCACTGGGCCAGGCGCCATCTTTTTGTTCTGTGTTTGTCCATCCCCTAGTACAATGGGGTCCTGGGCCATGACCCAGCTGCTACCACTAATTACATAAAAATAGTGTTTAATTACCCTCCCCTTGGCACTGGCGCAACTAACTACCCATGGTGCAGCACAGTGGAGAATCAGGCCCATTTGGACGGTGTCCCTCAGGAATGTGAAATTTATACCCCAAGTCAGAACGTATAAAAACCATTGTCATGTATTTGCTGTATCCACCATTAAACAAATGATGATGTTTAAAAACCAGTTGTGCTCGGAAGCTTTGCTTCGAGGACTTGTTGCATCAGTTACTATTAAAATTGAAGAACAATAGTTCTGCATAATAGACTTGTGCTCGGAGAGCAAGCTGCCATACTTAATATATTCATAAACAGCTACAGTTGTAGATTTCTCTTTTATATAGGTCAAGCGAGGGCAATCACTGCTGAATCAATGCATCTAACTCCTTGAATGTCCACATTTACAAAGAATACATTCCTGCTAAGATTGCTATCAGCTTTTTTTGATTGTGTCTCATCAGAGCAAATTCACATAAGGTGAGCTTTTAAAAGTAGTGATTTTCCGCTTTTCTTGACTACACGAGACAGTCAGAAATTAATGAAAAAAGCAATGCCTGTCTGGCTTATAGGCATCTCAGTTTTATTTCTGCATAAATTCTCACAGGTCAACACGAAAACAGTTCAGGGTCAAAATCTCATCTAGTCACCTAGATTAAAAACTAATTTCTCTAAAGTATATCCTATACTGAAGCTTTTTCATGCAAATAAATAGCCAGGGGCCTCATTCTCTCGTCCTTTATTAGTTGTGCATGTCATGAATTTGAACATAACATTTTGTTCTGTACTCTAATTACATGCATTATAAGGAAAAATCTATTCCTTGCGTACATATCATTAGGAGCCGTTCTGAAGCTCCATTCCATCAGGGCACCGGTCATGGTGGCTCATCCTAATATTGACAGTTTAATCTTTTTGTTTCATACAAGATTAAAAGTCGTATGATGGCCATTCCTCCATGGAGCAGGTGGCGAAGCCAATCGGAGTCAATCCGTGTCTAAGTGCCATTTCGGCACTGAAAATGGACTGCAGCTTACAAAATATATTAGATAATTATCAATCGTTATGGAAAAATAATAAAAAAAAATCATGCTGATGAAAGAGTAAATAAGGCTGCCGTTTAAAAAAAAGTTTTACTTACAGCTGTGCTGTAGCATATGCACGTGAGATATTATCTCAGTGCTGTCTAACGTATTCATCTAAGCCTGATCGTGAGCTGTTTCAATTTCCTTTGCTTTATCTCATTGTGGAGAAAGAGACTGACACACCAGGTGGTCAGCTACTTCGACAGTAATCAAAGCCTTCTTTTATCCAAAGGTAAGCACTGTCCCCTCAAAACGAGACTTTCACTTTTAACAGACCGAGCTATGCGCTAGCCTTTTCCCCCTTATTTGTTTTCCGTTCAGAATGGGTTGAAATAATTTCCAATGAGAATATTTAACAGCTGCCCGTTGTAATGCAGAAGCCAAGATTTTCAAAAGTTGACTACTCATTGAGGAGCTCAATTTCTGGCCGCTCAATGTGCGACAATTTAAAGGGGGCTGATTTTCAGAGTGATCAAAAATCATCTTCCTTTTAATGTATCTCAAATTGGGCACCCAAAGTCATTAGCCACTGTTCAAAATTTTGACCAGAGTGAATTCTCCTCTGGAATCTTGACTTCAGTGGGGCCAGGATTTCACCCAGGGTCTCTAATTGGTTAGTTGCTGAGCTTCGGTGTGTGTGTATGTGGGGGGGGGGGTAGGAGGCAGGGGGTTTGGGTGCCCAAAATTACATGCCCTAAAGCTAATTCACACAATTTGAGCCACGACAATATTGGGCCTGGTCCTGAGTGATGGTGCTCGCCTACACTTTCAGGCCTGGTCTCATTACAAAGTTAGGTCAACACAAGACAGCTCACGGTGACCTAACTATGTAAGTGTCTACACTAAAATTTCACTCCTGCCGGCATAACTGCCCTGCTGCGCTGACCGAATAACTCCACCTCCACAAGAGGCTTGGAGTCAATGTCGATGTAGTTAGGTCAACACAATTTCAATGTAAACATCGTTTGCCTTGGCTGTTACTGGCCTTCAGAAGCCATCCCACAATAACCCACATGGACAGTACAATCAACACAAGCGCTCCTGGCGGGGATACGCACCGCTGACACAAGGAGCAAAGTGTAGACACGCACAAGTGATAGCATTACTGTGGCTGTATGCCGACTTAAGTTAGGTCAACTTAATTTTGTTGTGTAGACATGCCCTAGGTCAGTGGTGAGGGTGTTCCGCACCTCTGCATCAGGCCACTCTGAACAATTTAACTCTAATGAATGATGACATTCAACTGAATAGTCCCCAGCCTAGAAGACCGGAAGTCAATGGTTACTGCTGATGGTAGGTGTGGCAGGGCCCACTCGCTCCTGCCTCTGCTCAAGTCCACAAACAGCTCAAAGACCTTTACACTGGTAAAACACGTGATGCAATTTATTAATAATGTTGGCTCCCACCATCCTTGTACATCATACAGCCTTGCTCCTTCTGTCATAGGGGGCCCTCAGCTCCTGAGGCAAGCAGGAAAGAGCATTCTCTCTCTTCCTCTCTGTCTGTTCCCTCTTCCCCTCCTACTTCCTTCCTGTGCCTTTTTTGTATCCTCTGCCTAATGGCTTAATTAGCTTTCCAGCTCTCTGCCACCCAGCAAGTAGGCACAGCTCTTCTTAACGAGGTCTGTTCTGCAGTGTTCGAGTGGCACTGTCCAGAGGGCTGGCTCAGCTGTTGTTGCCCAGGACTCTGTCATAGTCATGTATCGGAATGTGAGGTTGTGGCTGACCACAGGAAAACACAGCAGGCTGTCAGATCATTTTTGAAAATATTATAGTGGTGCTGCGAGGAATTTGAAAATTGTAGCTGAACAAACATTCGAAAATGAAGATGTTTGTGGGTTGTTAATGGAAGGTTTTTCAAATGGAGAGTTAGCAAGACCCACAGTGTATCCACAGTCCTTGATTTTATGTACAAACCTTGGTGAAATCTTGAGCTCTGCAGGATTTCTGGCTATGATACACCTAAGCAAGTGGGGCTAGTCATTACTCCATCTTGTGACTAGATCAATTTTTCCACAGTCACTGAGAACAACTTAACATTATTAATACCTGGCTTTCATATAGCACTTTCCACCCATAGAACTCAAAGCACTTTACCAAGGAGATCACTATTATTATGCCCATTTTGCTGATGGGGAAACTAACGCACAGCGAAGGGAAGTGATTTGTGCGAAGTCACCTAGCAGGCCCGTAACAAAGCCAGGACATTTCCCAGTCTCCTGAATCCCACCCAGTCTAGTGCTCCATCAAATGGGCCACACTGGCTGATTTACCACCACAGCTCTTCCACCCAGGTCATCCCATAAAGACCCGTAAAGCCACCCCATTGTCCTCCTTTAAAACCCTCCTAAAAATTCACCTCTGCCTTGATGCCCACAAAACACTTGACAATAGGTAGGCAGCCACTGTGCACTGAATGCTGTTTATTATATTAAGCACAATTGTTTTATTGTTACCCTGACCCTCCACCTAGTTTCTTTGTTTTTCTCTGCCTGTTGTGTCTCATCACATTCCCGATTGTAACCTTTCTGGGGCAGAGACTGTCTTTTTAGTACCTGTATCTGCAGCACTGTGGTGGGATGTACCTGGCCCTTTCTGGCCCCCTGCTGGAGGCCCTGCTGTCCTACTACACCCCGCCCCAGGAAAAAGCAGCAAAGTTGGGTCCTCCAGGCCTGCCTAGAGAGTCTGAATGGAAGCAGCCAATCAGAGCCAGCAGGCTCGGTTAAAAGGAGCTGCAGGGCCTGAGATGATCAGTCCCTGGCTGGGACCTGCAGGGCAGGGTGATCCACTCCGGCTAAAGGAGCTTGACTGGCTGCATTTACTGAGCCTGGGAGAGAAAGGGCCTGAGTTCTGTAACCCTAAAGTAATGTGTGAAGGTAAAGAAACTAGGTGGGCAGAAGCCCAGGGAAGCAGCAGCAACCAATTAAAGACTCCGTGGGTGGGCCTGGGTTCTCCCATTAGCCAAGTGGCCTAAACCCCAAGAAGGGGACAAAGCTCCTTTAGAAGCCTGAGGAAAGGGCTGGATTAACAGGGTCCAGAGAGTGGGCTGAAGACTCTGGTGAGAGCAGTTTGGTGAACTCTTTGCTACCCCGGAAGGCGTCCATTTTTGACTGAGAGTCTTGTCTGGAGGGCTGAGCTATTGAAGACTCACCTAACGAGGTCAGCAACCTACAGGGGGGCCCTAGGAGCAGGGAAAAGATTGCAGTACCACAGCCAGCTGCAAGGAGGCACTCAAGAGGTGAATGCCCCCTGTTACCGCTATCTATCCCAGTGGGGCCCTAATACCTGACTGAAGACTCTAGGTACTCTTGACATTTGACTAATAATAAATAATGAACTGTCCTATTTCTGGCTATGATTCACCTTGGGGAAGAGACAATCAGGGCTATTTTCCTCTTCTTTCGTTTTTAATAATTTTCAGTCCGGTATTAGGCATGTACAGTCTAGCGCACAAAAGGAGAACTGAGCTCTTTAAGGGTTCTCATTACGTAAATCCATAGGTTCTCTGTGCTTGTGCAATGTCAAAGCACATGCAACTAATCCAAACTAATGGCAAGATGCTTCATTAGTTACTTTCCCAATATGGGCCGTATTCAGTAAGGATCAGGTGCGATATCTTAACATTAGTCCAGGAGACGCTTTCATTTCACACTGAACACACTAGAAGAAATATTCTGGCTACAATTATCCCAGCTTTGATGTTTCATTTGGCTAAAGCAGCCTGAAAGGTCAGTACTCGCTCCATGTTTACACATTACCCCCAGATAGGAGTGGCTATTATCGAGGCAGAATGGTTTCTGCTCTCTAGCAGAACGGCAGTTCTCGAGTAAATGAATTGTGATTGGATAACCATTGGTTGGTAGGGACGTTTCTGAGGAAAGGAGCTTTTTGACAGAATTTTCAAACTAACAGAACACGTCCTTGGAGTGCAAATATTGCTTTCTTTTACACATCTGAAAGACCTATTACTTAGAAGGCTGTAAGAATCAGCAATCTGCCATCGAGATAATAGCAGCTTAGCGTTCTACTTTGAAGCATTGTTCACAGGTTTTGCAATTTTCATTATAGCCGTTGGACGGATAACAAATTCTTCATTTGCACAAAATATTTGCAGGATAATTAGATTCTGATCTACATAAATATTTGCTTGGAAATCGTAAGCCAAAACTTTTAATTCCCTCCATGAACATTGAATCATTGCCAGTCTTCCTGGCCAATATTTCCCGACATGACTGGCGATTCTGAGTGCCTCTGTTTCTGGGAGGTCAGCTTGAGAAACATTAAAGGGGCCTAACTTAGAGAGTGTCTGCACTCCCACCCTTTGAACCTCAAGCCTTTGTAAGGTTTCTCCAACTGGGTACCCCAGAACTGAGGCACATAAAAATCACTAGCCACTTTAGAGTATCAAATCTGGTACAGCCTCAATTATTTGAAGATCATGAAGGACTCTGAATTCATATGGGGAATTGTACCAGATCATTCACACCAGAGACTGGAGAAATAGAGTAAATCTGTGATTTCATGATATCTGTTCCAATTGTTTGAAAAGGACATGAACTACGCTAGGTAAGGTGGTGTTGGCCCATAAACACCATACCCATTCAATCTGCGTGAATGTAGCATGAATGGTAACTGAGAAACTGTCAACAGAAGGCAAAAGGAATAAAGAACTGGTGGATGGAGGAAAGCATTTTGAAGAATTTGCAGCCATGGTGCAGTCTCCTTTGGTACACACCTAGAACTGTCAATTCCGTTTGTATCTTAGGAGGGTTCCTGGATTCCTTGCTGCTGCTAAGCTCTCATTCACTGCTTCTACAAGTAACACTTTCTGCCATCTCCAGTTGGCTAGGAGACTCCATCACGTTCTGGTGGACAATGACCTAGCCTCAGTTATTCACATCTTTGTGACCTAGAAGACTATCGGGTTTCCTCCTGCACCTGCGTTCTCCTTAGCTATGTTTTCAGGCTGCTTGGGTTCATTTTGCTTGACTTCACTGCTTTTTATATTGACTTTTTTTGTACGGCATGTAGCTATGTTGGGATAGGAGACCTATAACTGGGTTAAATGAAATCATTCTCCCTACACACAACCTCAGACATGCTCACACTTTAAACAATAACATTTCTTCTGAGTTCACAGCAGAAATTAGGATCAGCAGCCTGTGTTGGTAAAGGCTAGAGGCCAAATATAAGATTAGATCACTTTAACATAATAATCCTGCAAAAAGCCATAATGTTCTGGTTTAAATGGAAAATTCTTTTTCTCATTGATTTAGATTCCACAAACCATTTCCATGAAATAAAAAACGGTGTCTAAAGTGTCTCCAACCCTATTCCTTCCAGCGTCCAAGGTGAACCCAACAACTGCCTCCATCAGCAGCGGGTCAGTTTCAATGGCTTCCTTGATGTGGATGTATTATTAGGATGGAAGACGAACGAATTACAAAGTGCATTGGCCAAGGGAATGTTGCTGCATGGTTGGTGGTAATGTGGTTGCCAAAAGCTTCAGTGGTATGATAAACTCACCCATGCCATGATGGACACAGATTGATCATCCAGACAGCTCGTCTTAAGGACCTAGCTAGAGATCAGTCTGACTGTCAGTCCAGCTGCAAGGAGGCTACATCCCTCTGGGATTTGCCGTGATGATGATGCCAAACTGCATACCCGTAATAAGTCATCTGCCAGCAAGGCACTGACGTTTTGTGGTGGACATCAGAATGTGATCTGGTACTATGGATGTGCTGCAGTGTGATTTAGCAAATGTCAGAGCCCTACTCCACCAAGAGAAGGATTTGAACCCATGTGGAAGATGATGACTCTGGTACTTAGGGCTACCGTTAAAGATCCCTCTTTCTGAAGGCTTCCCCAACTTCCCCAAAGAGTGGGAAATTTGGGGGGGGGGCGGGACATTTAGTAGCTGTCCCAAGGTTTTTTACAAATTAAGGATCAGATTTTTAGTATTGCCTGTTTATGAATTGTGCATGAATAAGCGTGTGCATAATTTATATGTGCAATTATTGCAGTTATGCATGGAAAAGGCCAGCTGGACACCCAGCTGTTCAGTAGCACACATCTGCACACGTGGGTATGATAGTGTCTGCACACACATTTCTAAACTCTACAGTTATGATATATTTTTAATATGTACAAAAGATCAGCGCTGGATGAGATGGAAGATTTTTTTTTCTCAGTCTACATTTGGGTTTAAAAGTCATGATGTCTCTCTTTCTCTCCCTCTCTTCCAGGCTGTCCAATAATATCATTAGACTCGCAGAATAGTTACGAAATGCCAACTCCCTTTTACAAATGCCCTTCTAAAAGTCAATAAATCAGATTATCTCTTATTCATCCCAGACCCTATAAGTCGTCCTAATAAGAGAATTTCTGTGTACTCAGGAATCTGAAGCATAATAAACCTGTCAGCTATTTTTTATGAATTAGGAATTACCGGGGCTATAATTTTTAGCAGAGAACTGAAGTTCAAACTGATGTCCTGTATTATTTAAGATTGTATAAAGTGTAGTACCAATAATTATTGTGAAATTAGCGATGACACTTTAAAAAAAGTATAGATCGCCACATATATTCTGACTGTTCGATAGATGTAGTTGATACTGAGCTATTCTAAATATCTTCAGTATGATCGTTTCTAGATTCATTTAATAAAAGTTTTGGCATTTTTTAAAAATTGGAAACTATTCCTGTACCTGGTCTTCTACAGAGACCCGTTAAATCTAGATATACAACAACACCTTTTGGGATGTGGATGTACTAGTCAATTTTATTTCAAGAACAAAGAGTTCTGCAACTGTCCTTTAAGATTTATCTGCCCTACATATTGTGTTAGCTTTTGATTGGCTTCTAGAATTCCTGAATTAAAGATGGTTCAGACTGATAAACCTGCCTTGCACAGCCACTTGGAGATTACGGGATTCTATTAGACATAGAAGTCAAATACAAATAAATTCAAACTGACCGCTTCAGTTTTTGTTTACAGATCTCTGCTTCCAAGAGTCTGCCATTCCCTGCTGCGCATTTGTTTGTTTCAGAAAGAACAATTTATTTCTGAGAAAATTGCTTATATTACTGGTATGAAATCCAATCTGAGAGCAGGCTAAGTTTCCATCACTTGTCATTCTAGCTGTGGTGTTTATCAGTGGATTGGAAGAATAATATACAATGCTAGGATCCCATTGTAATCTGTGTCATAAAAATTAGGCATCGAAGATTTAACGAGTTGTGTATGGCATTCTGTTATTAATGGTGCTTTGCTGTAGTATGACTTATTGCAGTATTGTGTAGTTTGATTGGCTGGCTATTGCACGCTCCTCTTTCTGTGGCTAAACAACAAACCTTTGGAAATGGGTGGAAAAGCAGCCAGTCAATATACAGAAACAGGTAGAGCCAACTCCTCAGCTGGAGCAAATCAGTGTAGCTTCATTGACTTCAGTAAGCATAGCTCCACTGACTTTAAACACAAAAACCCCACTCCTTAATGATTGTCGCCTACATTGTTTATGACCCAGCGTGAAGGTGCTCATGGTGAGAAAGAGAAATGTGCCATCACCCCTCCTGGGTTCCCTGGGCTTGAATCATCTTTCTGATCTTTGAAGTGTTTTATTTTCCCTTTGTTTTTCTTGACATAACTAAATACATTTCTATAAAAAGAAGTAATGGGTGAGAGGTGGATGGTGCCAACTCCCTCATGAGCTACAATTTGTCATCACCAGGCACTGCAGCTTAAAGGTAATGAACAATAGCTCTTAGCCTGTACAGGAAGTGATGTTTTTCCCTGTTGAAAAAGCGATCATGGTTAAATCAGCTTTGCTGTGGTGACGGCTGGTACCACAGCATTTCCATGTACTTATAGAAGGACATTTTTGTCATATTATCTGAATTAATTGTACAGGGCCAACCGTGTACTAGCTGCTTCATGAGGGGTAGACATAACTGTGGCATCTCACCTGTGGTGGTGTGAGGGAATGTTGCGTCGGGATAGTGAAGAAATGGTGGTGGGTGGGGATTCATTCTGGCTTCAACCGATCAATGTAATAATAGGTCCAGATCTTTCCATGATTCTCGTACACCTGGCATTGTGTTAGTCTTTTGTGAAATCTCCAGCCATTTTCTAACCATCGGATCAGTGACCCAGTAACATTCGAGAGATACATCAGGGGCCAGCGTCAGCTATACAGCCTGGCCATTTTGCACTGCTTTGCCAACGCAAAGCACCATACAGCTAGTTTAATTGGCCTGCTAAGCTGGGCTATGGGTGTTTGGTGTCACTGGAGCAGTGCAAAGCAACCACAGTTTGTTGATGAACCTGGCACCTTGAGTAGGTGATGGCTTAAATGTTTGAATCATTTGTTCTTCGGGTGTAAAGTCTCTTGTGAATTCATGACACACAAATGTTGTCTTTCCCTGGAGGGCATTTGGGATGAAGTTGATTCTCCAGGGAAAGCTCTTTGAGATCAGGAGGTGGCATTGTACAGACACACACACACAGTAAGACAATCCCTACTCTGTACAGTATAAATTGTTGACAAGCCAGACAAAGGGTAACAGGTGAAACAGGGAGATGAAGTGTCTTGCTGCAGGTCATGCAGCAGAGCTGAGAACGGAACCCAGACCCAGTCCAATGCCCTACCCATTAGACCATGCTGCCTTTTTACTATCACTGTAAAACACTCCCTTCATCTCCCTGAAAGAGCACTTCAAAAGTCCCTCCTGGCTTTGGCTTCAGGGTTTTCTTTTGTTTCTGTTTAATTTCCACTTCCCTGAAAAGCTCCCCTTTCCCTCTTAACCAGGAGGTTTCTTAGGTGCATTTTTTATATCAAGAGCCCTGACTGGGTTAAATTCTTTTCATAGACTATGAATCTCATAGCAATCCGCAGTTTAATGCTGTGTGTTTGTGAGTGCTAGAGCAATATATAGTGCTTTGGATTCTGAATATTTTATAACACGAGTATCTTATTGTCTCCCTTTCCCTACTGACAGCTGTAGTGACCGGAGAGGAAGGTGTACAATGGAGACACAATTAAACGGCTGAGCTTTGAATAGGGCAATGAAATCCACAGTTACAATCCGGAAGCTACATCAGGTATTTGCAGTTTTTATACCAGATTATTGTGACAAAAGATTCTTCAATGTGCAGAACTCCCTTAGAAGTCAAGGGTAGGTCCATGTCGGGAGAGCTGTTGGTTCAGGGCAAAGACTGTAAAGAGAACAGGAAGATAAAATAAGAAAGGAATTGGTGCAAGAATAACCCATGGAATTAGCATTGGATATAATGCAGACATGCTTATTTCAGTGTAGGGCTCTAATATGAAGGCAAGGGCTGAGGTTTTTACTCCGAGAAACTTCCAATAAAGTCAGTGGGGATTTTCTTAAACAAAAAGCTCAAATCATGCAATTGTCTGTGCGCAGGTGCACCCCTGCAGAAAACAGGGTACATCCCCGTGCAGTCATATTGAAGGATCAGACCTGAGTTACCATCTTGGGTTTTGCCCATTGAATAGAGGCTGGAATTTTGAAAAGGATTTAGGACTAAATCCCTTCACCTTTCAAAGGGATTTGTGTGCCTAAGTCCCACAAGGTTTCTCAGCCTTACGCGCCAAATGAGATTGGAGAAAGTCTGATTGTAAGTGGTGTTTAGATGCCACCCTTAGTAACTGCCCTCAAGCAGTTTATAACAGAATCTGCACCTGCTTCGTAACCTGCTGACGGTTCATAGATCTCCAAGTCCAGAAGGGACCATTGTGATCATCTATGGTGTGCGTATCCCTTGGGGCATGCAGAGGTCTTCCAGGGGCACATAAACTCAGCTAGATAGTTGCCTAGTTTTACAACAGGCTACAGAAAAAGCCTGAGTGAAGTCAAGACAAACTAAAATTTAATGAGAAAGTAAGCAATTTTTCAGTAGTAGTGTGACACTTTTGTATTTTTATGTCTGATTTCGTAAGCAAGTAGTTTTTAAATAAAGTGAAACTTGGGGCTATGCAAGACAAATCAGACTCCTGAAAGGTGTACAGTAGTCTGGAAAGGTTGAGAGCCACTGTCTAGTCTGACCTCCGTTATAACACAAGGCACGGAACTTCCCCAAAATAATTCCTAGAGCAGATCTTTTAGACAAATTTACACTTAGTTACACTTTTACCAGGCACCTTTATCAAGTAAACTGCAGGGGAAAATCATTCAGTGTACTAAAAGCCAGCCTCTGTTCGAGCAAGCAGCAGGAATAATTAAATACGATAGAAGCCATGATTTCTGAACAAAGATATGCGATATATGTTGTTGTTTTTACATCTACCACTACATCATGGGGGAAAGATAGATTTAAAAATAAAAAACAACAACAACAAGTCATTATTGTTGTGATCCTCACCCAAAAATGGGCTTTACTCCGTCTGCTTGTTCTGCAGCTGCAGTTAACTAATAAACTCTATTCCCAGACCTGTGCTAACAACGTTTGCTGGGGCTGATGCACAAACAGAGATGTCTTGGCAGAGCAAGGTGCTATATGAGTTGCTAAAGAAAAACAGCCTTGTCAATGTCAGCTCCATCGGAAGCATGGGGGAAAGCTACGTGTTTGCCATATGGAAAAACAAAACAAACAAACAAAAGTCGGGTGGGAAAATGAACTGGCTTTTTCAGGTTTCTGAAATAATTGCAAAGAATGGAGAATAACAGTGAAATCTAAGTGGGTGGGCGGAGATTTGACTGGGACCTTGAAGAGGCCATATGGCCTTTAATCACAGAAGGAGTTTTTGTTTTCCTCCTGTGTGTCCATTGGTACCTTTGCCAAGAGGGAGGTGTCAGGAAACAAGGCCTGCACCAGAATCAGTCTCCAGGCAATCTAATGATCCCAGCTGGCCTGTAGTCAGCTGCCTGATTGGCCACGCTCCCTAAATTGGTTGGAAGAGTCAGCAGACCAGCTCTGAAGCCCAGCAGCAGTAGCAGTTCAGTGACAGCTGAAAGCCTTTGCCTAAGGCTGGGATAGCTCCTGCTCCGATTCCTGTTGACTTACGCCGGCTTTAACCTCTAGGCATGACCACCCACACCCCAGGCTCTGACAAGAGAGAACTATCACCAGTGGCTGCTTTGCTAAGCAGCTTTGCATGGCTGCAGAAGAGGCTGAATTTGGCCCTTTATCCTTTGGCTTCTGACCTTAAGCATGTTGGTAGCCCCACCAAAGTCAGTGGGCTCAACGTTAGACGTGTGCTTAAGTACCTGGCTGAAGTGAGGCCTAGATGTACATGACACGCTATGATCAAATTTTCAAAGGTGGGTCCCTCAGGTATAGCCTTCAGAGTGGGATTTAGACATCTGAGTATGTGCTCAGATTTTTAGAAGTGCTTAAAACCCACAATTCCCATGGACTTCCACAGGGGTTCTGAGTGATCACCGCTATTGAATATCTGATCGTTTTCTTAGGTGCCTGAATATGGATTATGGTGCCTAACTGTAGGCACTCAAATTTAAAAACATTGGCCCAGATGACCTTGTTCGGCAGTTTGAGGAGTTACACCTCACCAGTGAACGGAAAGGGATCACCTTGCATTTATTACATAAATTAGAATGGTGACCATTAAAAAGATATCTATTAAACACAGTTCCTAGGAAGTGGTATCTGAAATACTGCCGATATTTTTTTCTTTTAAGTACTGGCAAATTCTGTCAGCCCCAAGAGTATGTCTTCACTGCCCGCTGGATCAGCGGGCAGCGATCGATCTAGTAGGGATCGATTTATCGTGTCTAGTCTAGACACGATAAATCGACCCCTGAGCGCTCTCCTGTCGACTCCGGTACTCCAGCTCCGCGAGAGGCGCAGGCAGAGTCGACGGGGGAGCGGCAGCAGTTGACTCACCGCGGTGAGTAGAGCTAAGTACGTCGACTTCAGCTATGTTATTCACGTAGCTGAAGTTGTGTAACTTAGATCGATTCCCCCCCCCCAATGTAGACCAGGCCCAAGACACCATTCCATGGTAACTGGGGGTAATGCTGACTCTTTATTGGCAACCACCACACTAGTTCAAAACTGACACAGAGCTTTGATACATTTCTCTTGCACCCATGTTGCCAGATGTGTGGTTTTTTACCAGAGCACTCGGTCGAAAAGGGACCCTGGCAGCTGCGGTCAGCACCACCGACCGGGCCGTTAAAAGTCCGGTTGGCGGTGCTGTGGGTCTAAGGCAGGCTAGTCCCTACCTGTCCTGGCACTGCACTGTGCCCCGGAAGCGGCCAGCAGGTCCAGCTCCTAGGCAGGGAGGCCACAGGGCTCCACGCGCTGCCCCCACCCTGAGCACTGGCTTCGCACTCCCATTGGCTGGGAACCGTGGCCAATGGGAGCTGCAGGGCTGGCTCTACCATTTTTGACACCCCAAGCAAAAAAAAAAAAAAGCCACTCAGACTGCCGGATGAACTACCGCCAAAGGGGGAAGAAAAAAAAAAAAGCCGCCCGGACTGTGCTGCCCCAAGAATGGACGGAATGCCGCCCCTTAGCATGTGCCGCCTCAGGCACGAGCCTCCTCCCGCACTCCAAATCCCTCGGCCCCACCCCCTCAGCCTGGAGCCCCCTCCTGCACCCCAGAACCCTCACAACCAGCCAGAGCCCACACCCCAACTCCCTGCCCCAGCCTGGAGCCCCCTCCCACACCCTGAACTCCTCATTTTTGGCCCCACCTCAGAGCCCGCATCCCCACTCCCTGTCGCAGCCCAGTGAAAGTGAGTGAGGGTGGGGGAAAGTGAGCCACCAAAGGAAGGGGAATATAGTGAGTAGGGGGCTGGGCCTCAGGGAAGGGACGGGGCTAGGGTGTTCAGTTTTGTGTGATTAGAAAATTGGCAACCCTATGCACGTGAGAAGTAAAATGTTCCTCAGAGAAAACTGGTTGCATTCAAATGAGGGCAGCGATGCTTTTTAGCCCTGACAGTAAGGACCTTATCAGATAATAAACTTCTTATCATTATATTTATTTCTATGACCCCCAGAAGTGTGTGAGACCACAGTCCCTGCCTCAAAGAGCTTACAAAATATACAGATAAGACGCAATGAGGTCTGGTATATACACAGGTTTTGTACTGGTATAAGTATTTTGGCTAGGGGTATGACTTTTTTTTTTACTGAAATATTTATACTGGTACGACTCCTAGTGTAGAGGCAGTTACACCAGTATAAAGGCGTTATGTCAATATAGCTTTTTCCCCTTCCTATATGGGAATAAGTTATACTAATATAAGCACTTTTATACTGATAGAACTGCACCCACCTAGAAGGGTTGTATTGCTTTAACTATTCCAGTATTGTTAAAGTGATAAGGAACATAAGAATGGTCATACTGGGTCAGGCCAATGGTCCATCTAGCCCAGCATCCTGTTTTCTGACAGTGGCCAATGCCAGATGCTTCAGAGGAAGTTAAACAGAACAGGGCAATGATCAGATGATCCATCCCCTGTTATCGAGTGCCAACATCTGGCAGTCAGAGGCTTAGCCATCTTGAATGTGTTTTAAAAAGCCTTTGTGAAAATGGATAGGAAAGAGCAGGAAGGGTGAAGTGAGGACCAGGTGTAGCCACAAGAGGTCAGTGTGGCGGTTTGGGTAACAGTGTGCGCACCTCTTAATGTGCACACTTTCTTAGTTACTTTTTGTGAAAGTAACAAGAAACAGAGAACCCTATCATGTATGACAATGTATTGGCTTGAATGATCCACCTTTGATTCAGAATGGTGAAATGACTAGATGCCCCTCTGTAGGGGAAATTGCAGGAGCGGGGTGGCACGTCAGAGAGTTCCCAGCCAGTTGTCGGGCTGGAGAAGCCCTGCTGAGTTTACAGGAGTGAGGTCAACATTATGCATCCTTGGGATCTTTCAGACCTTTGGACATCTCCTGCCCTTACTCACCTAGTGCCCACTGCTGCCTTTTGCCTACCCCTCCTGTGCATGCTCAGTAGGAATCATGGGAGGGATCCAACAGCAGTCAGTCCTACTTCAAGCTGTGGCAACAATTGTCAGGGTATCTGCTTGGATATTCAGGGGGTTAGCAGAGCTGCGTGCTGTGGACAGCGGCCAGTCTCCGGTTGCCGCCAGCAACAGCGCAGAAGTAAGGGTGGAAATGCCATGGCATGCCACCCTGATTTCTGAGCTGCTGCTGGTGGCAGTGCTACTCTCAGAGGTGGGTGCCTGGCCAGCAGCTGCCACTCTCCGACCCCCCAGCTCTGAAGGCAGTGCAGAAGAAGGCCTTTGTGACCCCCTTTTGGGTCAGGACCCCCAATTTGAGAAACGCTGTGTACTTACTATAGGGTAAAAGTAACAAAAGACCAGATTTCACGATGGAGACCTGATTTCCCGGTCTGTGATGCATTTTTCACAGCCATGAATTTCGTAGGGCCCTAATTATGACCCCTGTCCTGCAGATTCTCATTCATGTGTGTCACTTTACATGTGTGAGTAGCCCCATTCCGTTCAACAGGACCACTTGGTGCATATAGTTAAGCACATTCATGAGTTGTTTGCAGGATCCAGACCTTCAATTTTAAGCCCTTTGGGGCGGGGACTCTGTGTAGAGCACTTCGCATGATGGAGCCCTGATCTCTGACCGGGGCTCCTCAGCACTACTGCGATAATAAAATAATAATTAATAATACAAAGTAGAGAATTCCAAATATTAAAGCAATTTTTAATTCTTAAATATGAGGCAGGTGTGGAGCAATGTATTCCTTTAAGATATATTAAAGCTCAGTCTACAGATCTGTCTCACCTCTCCAATTAATTTTTAAATTGCAAAGGGGCCTGGTCCTCAGCTGGTGTCACTTTCAATTCAGCTATCCTGATTTACCCCCACTGAAGACAAGGCACTAGGCCTTTCCTGGAGCACATAGTGGAAAGAAACGAGAAAGACAGACTGGTCTTTCTGCCATTGTGTGTTTCTCCTACTGGATCCCTCAGATATAAAGGTACAGCTCAATTTCCTCTGATATAATAAAACCTACCATCCATTATATGGGTCAGATCCTCAGCCACTGTGAATCTGCATCGCTCCATTGGCTTGAAGGGAGCAGTGCCAATTTACTCCACTTTGGAATCGCCCTGTGTTTGTAAACAGATAAATTAGAGGAATACACAAATGAACCATATTCTGTATAGCCAGTAGCTTGCTAATAACTTCCTAAAATTGCTCTCAAGCATTAATTGAAATCATAAATCCCAATCACATTCAAAGCATAACTACTGCTGCCATTGGCTCATTTCGGTTCTTAATCAGAGTCTTCTGGGGAATTTTCTTGCTGCTTCTTTCTTCCCTTAGGAGCAGCCATATTTATTATTGCAGTTCAAACACCTTGAGATATTTCAGTTGAAAAGCTATATAACATCTTTCTAAGCATGTCGATGCGTGTTCAGCTTAATATGAATGGTTAGGCCATTCCCACTGGAGGAAAGTAAAAAAAAAAAAAAAGAAGAAAAAAATGTCAAGGAAATATATTTAGCTTGTTTCTGCACAGATGCCTGCAGATATCTTGTATCTAAAGGATATTTAAATTCTGTTTTGTTAAGACAGGATAGTTATATTATACAGTGGAGCAGCCAGGAGGTTATAGTCTCCACTAGACAATTTGCCAGACAAGAAAGATGGCTTAGTAGCAATGCTGACAGCTTTATTCTTGTGGCTCTGGCAGAAAAATAGGCAAAAAGATTGCAGAGGCGGCAGCATAGAATACAACATGAAAGTTCAGAAAAATATTAACAGGTTGTAAAAGGAGTGGGTGGATGCACTACAGGAGCTGGCATTTCAGTTATATAACAACACTTATTGCAACATCTTTATAGCCAAATTATGCTTTTTTTTCCTGCACTGTATCTTTGCGTCGGATGCTTGGGTCTGATGATGAGATACGAAATGTTTATTTGGCAGGAGAGAGGGGCAATAGCCATGAATCACTTTTAGCTGAAACATTCTAGTGATCCCAGCAAAGACCCTAGGCAATTTTACTCCGTTTCTAATATATTAGACATGATATATTTACAGATCTGCTTTTATGTCCTACCCTGGCCACTTGCCAAGGCCCATACAAATATTCATGAGCTGAATGCAAGTTACACCAGATGCTGGTCTTCTTAGAAGCCATGCATTGTGGTCACAATCTTTCTAAATGAGAGAGACCTGGGAGCACAGTGGAATATCCGTAATCTCTCATTTTTTAATCCTCCAGAGGTGGGTGGTGTTGAGTTTCGAAAGATGCATTCCTTTCCCCAGGGATTAAGTATACAAGAACAAATTCAGAGGTGAATCTAAGGGTGTCTAGTACGTATTGCAATATTGGCTATTTGGAGCCCATCCACCTGCAGATAACGCTAATCTTAGGTTGGACATTAGGAAAAAGTTCCTAACTGTCAGGGTAGTTAAACACTGGAATAAACTGCCTAGGGAGACCGTGGAATCTCCATCTCTGGAGATATTTAAGAGTAGGTTAGATAAATGTCTGTCAGTGATGGTCTAGACAGTATTTGGTCTTGCCATGAGGGCAGGGGACTGGACTCGATGACCTCTTGAGGTCCCTTCCAGCCCTAGTATCTCTGAATCTAATATTGAGTTAATTAAAACCCCATAGACTCAGCGCTGTTATTATAGAATTCTTATTCTCATTCCTTGTGTAGCGTGAGAGGCTTCAATTGAGATTGGGGCTCCATTGTACTAGGTCAAGGGTGGGCAAACTACTGCCTGGGGGCTGCCTCCGGCCCTTCGGATGTTTTAATCCAGTCCTCGAGCTCCCGAAAGGAAGTGGGGTCTGCCATACATGCCATAGCACCGCGTGGCTCCCGGAAGCAGTAGCATGTCCCCACTCCGGCTCCTACGCATAGGTGCAGCCAGAGGGCTCCACACACTGCCCCTGCCCCAAGTGCCGCCCCCACAACTCCCATTGCCTGGGAACCGTGAGCATTCATGGCCCGCCATACAATTTCCTTACCCAGATTGCCCATCCCTGTACTAGGTGTTGCATATACACATAGTGAGAAAGAAACCCTGCCCCAAAGAGCAACACACAAAACAGATAGCAAATGAAACCAAAGAAGTATTATTATCCCTATTTTACAGATGGGGAATTAAGGCACAGAGAGATTCAGTGACATGCCCAAGGTCACACAGGATGTCTATTGCAGAGCTGGGAATTTAAAGCAGTTCTCCTGAGTCCCAGTCCAGTGCCTTAACAATAGCTACACCCCTCTCATTCAACCTCTTAGCATGTAAATTACACCACATTGGCCACTCCAAGTTGATGTGTAAATTACGGGCCATTAAGTGAATGTGCATGTAAGAAAGTGTACACTTGACTGTCCTTTCACTCACACCTTTTTTATACCAGTGCCACTCTCCATTGCATTAAACAAAGCTACATCTGGGTAAAGCTGATGGAAAGAAAGAAGAGAATCAGGCCCTCTGAGTCTGAGAGAGACTAAGTCAGTGTAACCTACATTCTGTGTGTGTGGGGGGTGTGTGTGTAAGGTGTGCATTACACCAATTAGGGTTCTTAGATTCACCTGTGCATCTGGCTGGTTTTAGCTTTCTGGGTTTCAAGTCTTTTGCCTTGAATAGAAGTTGAACCTCTGTTTCCCACCTAGCAGTGTTACTAACCTGGGCCCATCAGATCTGAGCCTCTCAAAAGTCATATCTGATATTCAGCTCTTAGTTGAATATGTAATTGCTTTCAGAGCAAAAGCTGCTGTTTATATAATTTTTGGCAAATCCAAACAAATTCATTATTGGCAGTCAGAAGTTTGTAATGCAACATTTAACTTCTTTGCTGGGGGCGTAACCAACGCCCTGAACAAATGGAATCAAGGGAGAGGAGGCAAACTTCACAACTAGAAAAGAGCACGTCAAAGGCAGGGAACTTACTCACTTTGTTACACACACTTCTAAACCTGATACCTCTAAAGCTGCCACAGCCTAGATACTCTTCTCAGACACACCATGTGTTTCTAACCGGAGGCTTCATGTGTTATATGGAAATTTGGTAAATTCCCTACAGTAGAAGGGAAAGGGGTGAGATAAGAATCATTGATCAGACACAGGAAAAAGCAAAATCACCACCCCCGGGGAGAAGGTGCACAAAGTACAAACTGAGAGAGTAGGGATGAGATACAACCAAAGCCCAATGAAGAACTGAAGGATCAGTTAAGGGAACAGCTGCATAGACAGAAAAGGGACCAAAAAAATGATTCCATGCCACTGCGACTGGTATTGCTGTTGGCAGCCTCTGCAGAGAGGTCACAGAGTGAATGGGCCACAGAGATTTGCCTTGATGACTGGCTAGAAGCAGTGCTCCCAAGGATGGGGAATGAAGGGTCACAAAGTTGAAGACCAGAGAGGACACCAGATCATCTAGTCTTACCTCCTCACCTGCATATTAACCCAACAACTGAAATTAGACCAAAGAAGGGGGCCATTTAGGGATTTGGGGCAAAAATCTGTCTGTGGATTAGTCCTGCTTTGAGCAGGGGGTTGGACTAGATGACCTCCTGAGGTCCCTTCCAACCCTGAGATTCTATGATTGTATGAATTACAACCCACAGGAGACTCAACTCTTGTCAGAACACAGGATGTGGGTACAGCAGGTTGGAAAATATTTTTTTTTTAATTTCAACTTTTTGTTGGGAAACCAAAAAGCAAAACATTTTCAGTTTTCATTTCATGTTTTCTGACCATCAAAAACTTTTGAGGAGAGCAGCCACTTTCTGTGGACTTTTTTTTGCTTAGATGAACACCCAATTTTCCAGAAAAAAAAAAAAAAAGTGTTGATGGGAAATTTTTGACTAGCCCTAGTTCTAGGACACAGAACCATTTGAACTGGTGTCGAGTCACTCTGATGTGACTGATTGGGCACTAAGGTGCATGACACTCGTACTACCATGAAGGAGAGCTGGAGGTCCCTTTCCTGGCGCCTGTATCTATGAGCCATGTCACTCCAGAAAACAATGACCTGAAATAGAGTTTTCTGTTGACCATTTGCTTTTTGAAATCTGGACAAAATGTGCTATGAAGAATGCTTCCTATGCTAAACTGAACTGTATCCTATGTTCACAGTATTATTTAAGGTTACCAACAGACTTTCATTGCATAGACGTTTTATCAGACTTTTTACAGATACACTCTGTGCAATTTGGCTTGTAGAAGTTTCATTTTCTATAGAACTTCTGTAGCATTTTGTTATACTGACAATTAATGGAACATTTTTACAGAGACAGGGTATGCGTCAAGAAAGCAGTTCTTGGGGTGGCTGTGTACAAAACTGACACATGTGGTTACACTCTGCCTTTGGCACACAATAAAAGAATGTATGAGGTGCTGCAAGAGATGCGAGTTGACCTTGCCACGAGACATTTTAACAAAACCCTGTTTAAGTTCCTGTAAAAGACACCCTAGAAACATTCCATAGAAAATTGGCCATTTTTTCCTATTCAACTTTATGCCATCACACTATGTACTACACCATCTGTACAGTTTTCCAGAGGTGTCCCAGATCAGTTGCTATGAAGGCTGTACAAAACTTTTGTGAACATATCCGGTAGAATTCCATAGCAACAACAAAGTGCCACAAAAGTAGTTCAGAAACTATCTGTGAACTTTCCAGTGGAGAATGGGCCCATTTTTGTGTGACAGCATTGAATTCATTTTAAAGATCCTCTCTTCATTCATGTCCCTTCTAGAGATTCACTTCTTTCCCAGTGCCCACAAGAAGTCAATCGATCCAGGAAGAGGTGGCTACCTATATATGACATCCAGAATTGCAAAGTCAAGCACTCAAAAATTAGGAAATGCCAGAAATGATGCAACCTTAATTTGGTTCCCTTGTGGGTTTGCGTTATGAGAAGGGCATGTAATTGATGCATTTATGAGGTACCATACAGCACTTCCTATACAAGACAACTTGTTTCTTAAAGTAAAAAGCATTACAGAGAAAACATGAAAAACAGAAAAAGAGCCTACTTGCATACTAATAAGCTTACCAGAGATCACCCCAACCCTCATATGTGTTCTGGCAAGAGCAGTCCTTCAACACCCCACCCCACACCCCGCTACACACACACACACACACACACACACACACACACACACACACACAAAAATTCCTTGTGGTGACAAGTTCATCACAGCTTCAGCTCAGAACAAGCGTGAGTAGGCCCAGTCTTTCCAACCCTTCCCCAAGGATTGGGGCCCTGAGCAGACCATGGGTCCTGTCTGCTTCTGGATCATGAAGAAGGCCATGAGTCAGTTTAAAATCAAGCTGTTTATCTGAAAATCCTTTCTTTGTCCCTGGAGAATCCAGTCTGAACTAATATATGCACACCTCAACAGGAGGATGGCTTCAGAGGGCTGATAGTGGATGAAGTTCATTAGCATCACCCCTCCTTCCTACATACAATGCCACAATAACACACATACAATTGCATTTTAATACAATGTTCCCCATAGGTGCTAACCCTAATTAAATAGGGTTTATCTTAATTCAATACACTTTATCTTAATAATCTGAGCAAAGTTTATGGAATTACAGGATATTGTCAGTCGGTCCCATCTCCCCCTTAGAGTTCATAGAATATCAGGATTGGAAGGGACCTCAGGAGGTCATCTAGTCCAACCCCCTGCTCAAAGCAGGACCAATCCCCAAACAGATTTTTGCCTCAGATCCTTAAATGACCCCCTCAAGGATTGAGCTCACAACCCTGGGTTTAGCAGGCCACTGCTCAAACTACTGTGCTATCCTTACAGAAGTGGGCATAACTAGGGTGCTGCCCAACACCCTAGGGGAACCCATTGACTTTTTGTCTCAACAGGCTTAGCCCCCAAATGGAGGGTCTGCCGTTACTTTTCACAATTTCACATTTCAACTCTTCAGATACCAAACATTCTGTTAGCAGCCAGCATGCAGCCTTTCAAAATCTGTATGCGGTTGTCTGACCACAAAACTCTCCATGGTGCTCCCCAAAGCACAAATATTTCTCTTTCGTGCCTTATTCTTTAGGGTCTCCAACCTCTGTTCCAGGGCACCACCTTTTTAAAAGCCTAGCCACGTGTTTGTAAAAGCCCAACTCAATGTCACATAAAAGTAGTCCCTACTTCCCCTTCAGGTATGGAACGTGTGACGCCTTGAGCTGTGTTTGAAGTGACGCCTCAGATATAATACTAGGTCTCACCATCTTTCTCCTTCCTTCTAGAGCAAGTGTCGCTGTCTGCCAGCCCTGATGGGTTGGCAGTCATGAGTTGCTTGGGTAAGGGGGGTGGGAGGGGAGAAGGAAGGGTGTTGTGGAATACACTTAGAAAATATGGAAAGCAAACCAGGGGAAAACACAGCTGAGCAGTGTATTTTTCTGTGCACTGTTATGTCTTACAAAGATAGTTTATTTGAACAACCAAGGCCCTTTCACATTGCCTGTTCGCTCTTTACAGACAAAAGGGTTTGTTTGTTTGTTTTGGTGATGGTTAGAATGGCAATAATGTCAAGATCCTTGGTTACCCTGCTGATCATGATATCCGCCTGCTGCACAGAGAATAACATTAGTGCTCCAATGACCTCTAAACTGCCTTCCTTTTAGTGATGGGCTAATAGGGAAAATTGATTTTTAACAGACTCACTAGTTCTGAGACCCAAACAAAATTGCCACTTCTAGTAAGTGTATTTTCAGTCAATCATGTAAGTTGGCTTAGCCATCAATCCATTCTTGCTGCCGGGAAAGGTGAGGATGTGTCAAATAACGAGGCAACAGCTCAGGCACTGGAGACAGAGTCCTTGCCAACCCATAGATAAAAAGCTATTTAATAGTGTGTAGCACTAATCACATGCGATGCTCTAGGCAGGAAACAGTTGGCAACAAAAACTAGACATAACTAGATGTACCAAGGTAAGGTAACAAAGGACAAATTTAGGCTGAATATCAGGAAAGGCTCAGAATGAGGGGGGGCTCAGAAGTGGAGTATTCTCCCAAAGGAAGTGGGAGATTATATTTGCCTGTAATTTTTCATGCCAGATTAGACAAAACACCAGAACACATAGTGTAAGGAACAATCCTTCATTGGCCTGGAGATGGACTGGATATTCCAGATGGTCTTTTCCATCTCTAACATCTAAGCTCTGCACAGATAAATGTATGGGATTTTGCAAATGTGTCCCTCCGTGTACCAAATGCAAGGTCACAGTCTTTGCAGGATGGTCGGTTTTGCTAGAATATCTCATACCTTCATCTGGTAAATTTAAGTCTACTGGTTCAGGTGACTCCATCTCAGCCAACAGCTGCTACACAATCAGTCATTTGTAGTGCAAAAAAAAAATTGCACTGTCTCATCCAAGTGAGCTGTATTTTGCAGTGAAGGGGTGTCTTGTAGAATATAATTTTACCACTAGAGAAAGATATGAAGACTTCAGATATGCTTGGCAATATGGCAGTAGTTCCCTGAAGTGAGCTATAATGTGTGGGTGGGGCAGGGGCAGGAAGGGCCACTGATTTTGGGTGTCGACCCTCTGAAAATCTGACCCATTTAAGGTGTCAGAAATGGAGCACGCAAAAATTGAGGCAGCACATATCAATAGATCTTTTTGCAAATCTTAGACATGTTTTTTTCTATAATTATATAGCATTTATATGCAAAAATCTTTTGTGAGATTGCACATCCTATGCAGTTACCTGAATCCCATTTCATTGCCTGACAAACATGACTGCAGACTGATAAAACCCAGTCTAATACAGTGCAACCTGGTGCCACAGATGAAAAGCAGCAGATGAAAACAGTTTAAATTCATGAAAATCCTTCAGTAGGATACTAGGTCCACTGCACGCATGCTGCTGGGAAAGATGGAATGTTTGATTCCTAGTTCACAATGACCAAAAAAAAGGGTTACGAAGATCATGATCCATACACAGATTCATGCCCCCTTTCATTTATATATTGACTCCCACAGAAATTTTCATTACTATGATCTTGTGCCATCCTTTGTTCTGTCCACTACACAGAATTCTAATTTACACATTTTGTATTGCTCATTGTCTACATTTGTGGAAAATATAAAGATTGAACGGTAACAGGAAGCAAACTAAGTTGTAAACCTCTTAAATATTTGTGATGTTGCACTCCATATGTTTTATGGAAATATGCTCATGAGTGTGAATATGGTGTAACTGGAATATGCTTTATGCAAAAGGTCTCTTGTAAGGTATCATAACAAAGGTTGTAAACTACTGAATATATTCCTCCTATTTGTATGCATGTATCATTCTTGTATCTGAAACTAGAAATATGAAGTATAACTCTGAGGTCCTATTGTAATTATGCAAAGGATGGGCCATTAATGGTGGTTTAGAATCTTGATGGCTCCCATTGACTAGGACAATTGGTTATAAATGGGTTATTTACCTGCAAGCCTTTCTGTGTACGTGTGGGCCAACCCGGGAAGAATGGAGACTAGGGGTCTTATAGTGATATGTGACCATGTCACATGATACTGGAATCCATCTTAATCCTTGTACTTTTCCATTGATGAGGTGGGGGTGGGGACAAGCACAGACAAAAGATTCCCACCTTGTGCCAAAGCTGTAAAAGGGGGTGGAGCAGGAAAAAAGAGGCTGCCAGTCATGAGAAAACCCCTGCTTACCACCTGAGATGTCTGCTGGATCTAACAAAGATTGAACCAGGGGAAAGGATTGGGCCCAGACTAGGAAGGAGTCTAGTCTGTGAAAGAAGCTTATTGGAACATCTCTGAAGGTGAGATATTGCCTGTAATCAATTTCTTAATGTATTAGGCTTAGACTTGCGTGTTTTGTTTTATTTTACTTTGTGATTTACTTTGTTCTCTCTGTTATTACTTAAAACCACTTAAATCCTACTTTTTATATTTAATAAAATCACTTTTGTTTATTAATAAACCCCGAGTTAGTGATTAATACCTGGGAGGATCAAACAGCTGTGCACATCTCTCTATCAGTGTTATAGAGGGTGGACAATTTATGAATTTACCTGTATAAGCTTTATACAGAGTAAAATGGATTTATTTGGGATTTGGATCCCATTGGGAACTGGGTGTCTGGGTGCTGGAGACAAGTAACCTGCTGAGCTGTTTTCAGTTAAAGCCTGCAGCTTTGGGGGCGTGGACCAGACCTGGGTCTGTGCTGCAGCAGGCTAGCGTGTCTGGCTCAACAAGGCAGGGTTCTGGAGTCCCAAGCTGGCAGGGAAAACGGGCTCAGAGATAGTTTCAGCACAGTGACAGTCCCAAGGGGATCTCTATGACTGAACCCGTAACAGTATTTTCTTAACTTTGGCACATATCTGAACCCCATTGTTCATGGATGTATGGACTCTCAAATAGCATAAGACCATGTACCAAAGGGCTAGCAAGCCTAATGCAATTCTTTATTTACTTTCAGCCATTCTAAAATGTACATGCTGATCTTCGTTGTATAAATAAAGTAGCTTGCCGTGGCTGGAAACCTTTAGCTGAATACTGCAAGAAATGTAAGTTTTGATTTTGCAACCCACAACTATCGTTATTATGTATTTTACTGCATACCATGCTGAGAGTGTCATTACATGTTTTGCTAATATGCTAGAAAATGTTTAAAAATAATGTAATTTACACAACAGGAAGTTCAAACACATCTGTTGATTATTTTAAGGGAATTGTTGCTTCTGAAATTTGACAAATGCACCTGGTTACGTTGATTAGCATCTGACTATTAGAGGCGTAAGATGCTACTCAAGTAAGAAAGGGTGGCACAGAATATGGTCCTTTTTGATGGAAACAATCTTCGCCTGGAGTGAAGCCTCATCTCACACAGACTATGTGCAGACATATCATAATTTACTATAAATGGGGAAACAAACAGCTAAGTCCAAGATGCTCCCTTTTAACCTGTTATCTGCATTTCTTTCATTTTGCTGATTCTTATTGGTATTTTAGCTCTTTATATATGTGCTAAAATGTTGCCCTCTGTCAGAAGCAATCAGACATGTAATAGACTGAAAGCAACTTTGCATAGGCTAGATAAGCTCATTTTTCAAGCCTGCAAAAGGCATCAAAGCTCGCTTTTAAAGGACATGCTGTTTACATGCTGTTTTAGTTTGTTCTCAATAATTTATTATCCATTAATGTCTTTTTTTCAATCTTACTTATTCTCCGTGGAGGCCGTCAAGTTTTATCTTAGGGCATGTTTAGTGTAAGGATGTGGAGAATAGAAAAGTTAATGGCTTATCCATTAAGGCCTAGAATTTCATAGACTTGGATTTTTCACAGACTTTTTCCTTCTATTCAGTGGTGGATGTTTCTATTAAACACATTTAATAATCAAAGGTGGAAATGACAGATATTTGGGAATACTTCAGACAAATCCAGCAAACCAAACTCTCCTTTTTGTGCTCCATTAAGCTTTGTATTGAGCTTCTCTAATTTAAACTTAATATATTAATTTTAAAATGGCTATTTAAATTAGGGCTTTCTGGAGAATTGTCTGTGCTGTAACTGGTTTCTGTTTACAAGAATCATCAGTGTTTACCCAGGATGCCCGCCTCCGTGTTGTTGCTACTTGTTACATTTTCAAAAAAGCATCTTTTTATATTGCAGTATCACCTGGAGGCCCAATTAAGATTATAGCCCCATTGTGTTAGGTGCTGTGCGTATACCTAATAAGAGGCCCTCCTTCACCAACAGTCCAATCTGGCCACCACAAGCCTAGGAACTACAGTATTTACAATCCTCTATGGCGTATTGCTCTTGTATCTTGGGCAAATAACACATTGCAGTATCTCACATGCAGTGTGTTTGAGTTCGATAGCAGGAGCCGTCCTTCCAAGAATTTCTTTGCTGTGTTGCTGGCCCTTATATTTTTAACTGTAGATTTATGGTAAATGCGCATCCTGTTTTCCCCGTAGCAGCTATATTTTGTTTGCCATTTATTGATTATGTGAGTGTCAGATTGCATTAGATTATTGATTGCGCTCGTATTTTTGGACATGGCACACAATCTTTTACAAGAGCTTCGTTATTGTCTAGTTGTTTGTTTGAAGTCTAGGGCCCTTAATTCTTAGTTTTATAAGTCAGTTTTAAGAGTTCAGACACAACAGGGTTGTATCTTTCTTTAGAATCGTTCTTTAGCGCAAGAGCCATGATTTTAAATCTTTAGCTTTTTATTATTTGTATATGTTTCCAATGACTCCTGGCTTCCTGAAGAGACATGACTAGAATAACTGGCATATCCTAATGCCCTTAAGGCTTTCTCTTTGTTGTCTCTTTATACCTTTGGCATTTAGATCAAGCAAGTTTATTCATCTTGAAGCCAAAAATCCCTTATGTAAAATTTTCAACTCTGTTTATTTATTATAAGCATTGAAAATCTCTCTCTCTCAGGATTCTACCACCGCTTGCCATTGCTTCAGCAACATCTGTGCGAATAACCCTCCCCACCCACAGCTGGTGAGAACGATCAGAAGGTTTCATGCATAATGCAAAAGTAGGGGTTGCATCTGGGACTCTAATTTCAAGGCCATGTTTATACAATCAAAGATTCCACAGGTGTACATGCAGGATTGAAGAGCAAAACCACTGGGGAATGACCTAAGCAGATGCATGAGTTATTTTAGAAAGCATTTTAGGAAGTTTGAGTAATCTGAAATTAAAGCTGTACTGAGTATTGATATGTACTCTATCCCAGTTTCTCGAGAAAGTGGACCACAATAAAACAAAAAAAACGAACAAAGTCAAATTTCAGGAATCTCTTTCCCCAAAGTATTGTTTCCTGTAGCTCTGCAAATAACTTTGTAGTCTGAGCTATATCCTTTAACCATACCATTCTGTGGTTATTTGAGGACATACCCCATCTGATTAATTAAATAGGAAATATCAAACAGATTCCTTTAAACCCAATGTGTATTCTTTAAACCAAAATGAGCACACGAGACACACTCCATTGAATTGTTTTTGGCTCACGCTCTGCCGTGGAATACTTTTTAATGGCGTACTGTATATCAAGGAAATGCAAAATTTTGATTTGGCAAAATAGATTAAGTCTTCAGGGGTCAATTCTCTGCTAGTATAAAAGGGTGAAATGCCATTTAAGATCAATGGAATCACATCCATTTACACCTAGAAGAGAGTTTTGCCAACAGTAGGTAGTGCTGTATCTCAAAGGGCAACCAAAAGGCATTTGCAGTAGTCAAAGGGTATTATTTTCTCCTTTTTTGAAGAAGGCATAAAATCAGTGTCCTGGCGATGTGTCAGTAAAGATCCGAGATCCCTTTGCAGAAAATGAGCCCCAAAGTGCTGGCCAAATTACATTTAGAGTTATTGATTTTAAATGTATTTTGAATATGTCAGCCTAAAAAGAGAGCCTCTCACAAACTCCAGGCAGCTTGAAAGATAACTAAAAATACACTCCAACCAAGACACAAACAGTAGTAGCAAACCAACAACCACTTATCCCATAGAAGAAGCTGGTCCACAAAACTGACAATTCCCCTACCTCAGTGCCTACAAAACCCTGTTCTCTCCCAATAAAATTCCATGTCCCTCACAGACACACCCAAACCTCAACCCTCCCCCAAACCCCAAACAAACCGGTGGGCTGTGTAGTGTGTCTTAAAGGCCAACAACTTCTTTTCATAAGTCAGCCTCTGATTATTGCATTCTGAAGGCTGATTTCCCCTCTCACTGACACCAGTTCTACACCACTTCAACTCCATTGACTTAATTGAAGTTGCTCCTGATTTACCATGCTTAACCTAAGAACAGACTCTCCCTCTAGATAGAGGAATTTGTTTTTTTCCTGCCATGCACAACCCACATTCCTGCAACGATACAGCTGAATCTAGCCAAGCGACCTCTAGATGGCTCTTGAGGCTTGTTTTGTCAATTAGCAAGCATCTGAAATAAGTCTGTATCATGTTGTACCCAGTAGATTTACTAGGACTGTGTTACTTTTTAGTATCAGAGAAAAAATATGTCAAGGAGTGTTTCACTTTCAATGAAACTTTTCTCTTTGCATTGCCGGTCTTGCATACGTATCAGAATATTGTCACAAGGTGGAACACTGTTCATCTGGAGAGAGACAGAGGCGTTTGCTTATTAATATCTTGTAAAATATCCTGATAGCAGTTTCTACTTGTGCATATTTTACAATAGGTTTTTTTTTAATTTGCGTGCACCAATTATCCTCCCCCCACGCCCGATCACTTATCCTTGTCTCAACTTATGGGGGGAAACGCACCAGTGTGGGTTTTGCTTATGGGGAGCATCACATGTGCGGTCTCAGAAACTGAATAATTCATCTGAAGGTGGCGCCCTTAATGTTCTCTTCAGCAAAATGACAACTAAACATTAAAAAAGCATCTGATTGACTTGTGAAATCCCAGTGCTTGACTCCCTCAGAAATTCTGTTTACAGAAGCACAGCCCTTTTCACACTGTAGAGGGCATCTGGGGTTTATTCTTGATTCACAGAGAAGGGAAAAAAACCTGGAATTAAAAAAATAAAGCCAACGCAGATGCTTAGATCTAAGGTGACTCTCATAATTTCAAACTATTTTTTATCCTAAATAAAACCTATAAATTATTTGCTGTTCATATTATATGCATTTCTTGCAATCAAAAAGGAGACACAAAGAACTGGCAATTAAGAGGGAAACGTTTGTCAGGCACCTTAATCACTGACAGACAAAGAGGCATCTATACAGCTGCCCGTGCACCTGCCTGGTCCCAGTGAAGGACCCAGGTGACCCTGAGCTCAGCGTCTGGATCTTTTAATGACTAACCAAGCTCTGTGTGATCTGGGTACTTACTCCACCGCTGGTAGAGAGGGACGAGAAGAAAATAATGGTTTTGATATAATGGTAATGAATTTTTCAGATGACAATTCCATTGTTATAGTTTTACTGCATGCAGATGATACATTTTTTGCACAAGACAAATTTTCCCTCCCGACCTCCAAAAAAAATGTAAAAATGCAAGTCAAAAAAAGTTTACACAAACATGGAACCTTTACCTGAGAAGCCTAATATTGGCTGCAAGGTAAATAAGGGTTAGAAATGCTGCCTGCAACTTAAATTTGCTGATTACTTCTTGCCTCCAGGGTAGTAAAGCATTGCAGACTTCTTAATTATACATTGAGGCCTCAGTGACTAAACATCAGCCAGCTAATTTAACATTAATAAAGTGTTGTGCAAACTAAGAAGGATTCAATGCATTCTTTGTTCCAAAGGTTAATACCTTTACATATTGCTTGTGGGGAAAAAAAAGCTGTAAAATATTTATGAATTTTTTTTTTATATTAGTGGACATCAGCACCAATTACAGTAACTGGATGACTTGATCCCTATTTGCAGGAAAAGTCTTCTTCCTACTTCAAATGTCACACCTCACAATCAGCGCACCAGGCCAGATTCTCAGCTGGTGAAAACGGGTGTCGCTCTGTTGAAATGGAGATGTGAAAATTTACATCAGCTGAAGAGATCCTTGCTCACGACAGAGATGCTATTCTTGATACAGTGCTGAAGTGTAGATGTGCTCTTGCAGCACAAAAGAAAGTTGTAGAACTTGACGCCCAGGGCAATGCCTGAGCTGTAGTCCTAAAATGGGATAAATTAAATAGGATAAATAAGAAAACGTTATGAATGATATTGAAAAAAATAAAATGGATTGTCTGATATTGTGCTTTGGGTCCAGTTCTGCCCTGAGTTAACTCTGCGGAGGGAATACACCACTCCAGTGAACTTGGACCATGCAGTATTACTTCAAGCTAAAACTCCAATTGGCATCAGTGTTAAAAAGTGATGGTGTGATCTGGCCACAGGTTTTTAATACAATGGAATGACCTGGTGTGTCTGTTTCTGCAGCAAACAAAATCACTGGGCCCTGTCTTGCATCTGTAGGAGCTCAGTTGTTAGGGAAGCCCATGGATTTACACAGCAGACATTCACAAAGAGCAGAAACTCAAACACTGAAAGAACCATATGCATGGGACCGATTTAGAGACATCCATTTCAACGTCACCTTCCTTTATAGGCCATAAATAGATATGGAAAAAATCACGTTAGCCACAAAGTAACACCACAACCTGCAGATTACAAGGTAATTAAACTTGAAGCAACCAAGTACAGTACTCCAGGAATAATTTACCTCTTGGTGTGGGGAGCTGATATTTTCTGATGTTTCTACTAATGCAAAATGAATGATCATTGGGAGCACAAAGCCTACCAGAGCTAAGGAATTAGCATGTTCTCTACCTGTATCTTTCACTTCTTAACACCCTTGATGACATTCCAATTTAGAAAGCAGCAATAACCATGTGGTAATTGTCTTTAAAGGTACTTACCATGTAATTTTATGGTCTATGTTTAAAAATACAGTGTGACAGGCTGGTAGTGCGGACCTGAAACAGCCCGCCCTCTTAGCAGGTGTTGATCCTGATAGGGAATGCTAAGTGTGTTTTGCTGATGTTAAGGCTCATTATTCCCCCCAGATTCAGGGAAGTAGGAATTGCTGTCTAGAGAAGGTTTGAGCTGAATATTACATAGTGTCATTCATTTCTGGGGTAATAAAACCAACCCCTCGGAAGGGGGTATATTTGGGTCCTACACACATCCTGTGGATTGTGTTTGACAGCAGGATGTGAACAGCACCAATTTATAGTTAGAAAAAACAATTTGAATACAATATGACCTGACCTAAACTTTCACCCCACTCTTGAACTGAACTAATCCTGAATCTTTTTAGGAGATTTAAGTATTTTTGCTTCCAAATATACTTCCTGATTTTTTCTGGGACCTTTGTTCATTCACAGGCAAAATACAGAGGTGAGTCCAAGTTAGTTTAGATGGAGTCTAATTTGGTTGCACTGATTCTCAGGAAAAAACATTTTACTGATATTTTCTGCAATTCAAATCAATATTAACGTGACCAGATGTTATTAAATAGAAAGTGCTTTTTAAACTGCTTTTTTTTAAAAAATGAGGAGTCCTTTTAGACGTTTGTAAATTGCTGCTGGAATCCACTTTATTGGGCTACAATATCTGGTCCTCAACTAATCACTTTAATGTCCTATAACATGTGTACAGTCATTATGAGATTTGTATTTTAGGCCCCAATTCAGGAAAGCCTTTAGGCATGTACTTGAATAAGGGTGCTTTCTTGAATTGGGACTGGATATAAAAGACAAAAGATATAAATATATGTTTATCAACACCCTGTGACGAGATGAAAATGATCAGCCCAACACACCCCTCTATGTAATTCCTAGAGTAAATCTAAGATAGTCCTGAGGGGCGGGGAGAGGGGAGGAAATGGCGTAGAAAGACATCACACAATACATTACTTACAGTCATCATCTACAGCTGGATGGTTTCTGGTACCTTTTCAGCCCTACCCTAACATAACTATCATATGGTTATCCTAGCTATGTCGGAGCCATGGAGACAAAAAAAAAATCTGCCTTCTATGTTCTATTTTAATTTTAAAACAGAAGAATAATTTTGACACAGGCCTATTTTAGGCTCCAACCCTGCAAACATTTATGCCTGTACTTAACTGTAGTACTGTGTGCAATCCCAATGGGACTACTTGATAGTAACATTAGGTGTTTACAGGATCAAGGCCTTAGAAACAACATATTGCCCTATATTTAAACATAAGATCTCCTATCAATACCAAATCGCCCTTTACTATGCACTCCCTACATAGACAAACGAACCCAATATAAGTAAATGATGTGTCTTTTGCTCCTTACACAACCAAAAAAATATGAAGAAAACAAATGGGCACAGTGGGCTTCCAAATAACCATGTTCTCAAAATATATACAAACATACAATGCCTAGCCACAGACATACTGCTGCTCTGATTGGCTTCTATCAGCTTCTAAAACACAGAACAAGCTGCCCACCACTAACGGGATTACAAACTATTTAAAGAGATGCCACATCATTCCTGTATACTACAGTAGGTAAATTTAACATATAACACAGGGACCAGGGGTCACCAGTGAGCACATAACACAAGAACCACAGGTCATCCCATGAAATTAGCAGGCAGCAGACTTAAAACAAACAATAGGAAGTATTTCATCACACAACGCACAGTCAACCTGTGGAACTCCTTGCCAGAGGATGTTGGGAAGGCCAAAACTATAACAGGGTTCAAAAAGGAATTAGATAAGTTCATGGAGGATAGGTCCATCAATGGCTATTAGCCAGGATGGTCAGGGATGCAACCTCATGCTCTGGGTGTCCCTCTCCTCTGACTTCCAGAAGCTGGGAGTGGACAACATGGGGTGGATCACTCGATGATTCCCTATTCTGTTCATTCCCTCTGAAGCACCTCACACTGGCCACTGTCTGAAAACAGGATATTGGACTAGATGGACCATTGGTCTGACCCAGTGTGGCCACTTTTGTTGATATTTACTTGGTGGGACAATTTTTTCAGAGTGTTAAGGTTATAAAAATGTAATCTAGAATAGCTGGTAAAAAAATGGGTGAGGAGAAAGAGAGGACATTTTTGTGAGATTTTTCCTTTCCTGACACCCTAAATTAGAAAATGCAAAAAATTTCAACTGGATCTGTAGTTGCTCAAAAACTAGGGAAAATATTTAGCAAAAAAATCTAAGTTTTTTTTCTCGTTTTTTCCCTTCACATTTTGAACTTTTGTCAGAATTTTGAAATTTGAAAAATGTTAACCAGCTGTCGTGCTGGGAAGGAATGAAGCTGAACATTGTAGGTATAACACCTTCAAATAAGAAAACCAGCCTTGCAGAGATTCAGTTTCTAATGGACCTGCAGTCCCTTCCCTCATGAAAACCAATTGGCTTGGAGTGGGTGGGCAGAGGGGAAGTATAAGAGGTGAGGCCTCCAGGGGTGTCCACAAAGTTGGGGTGAGGGGGAACCAAGAAACTGGCTCCACAGGTGCCCCTCATCCCTGCTGCCCTGTTGAGGGGCCTACCAGCATTCCAGTCCCTCTGCCCACCCTGGGCCTTAACTCAACAGCACCTCAAATCCATCACTTCCTCTCCTCAGATCCAGCCTTTCCCCATCAAATCCATGATCCTTCCCATTAGGACCCATCCCGTCTCCTCTCTTTCTCTCCGCCTGCCCGCTCCACCCTCCTCTTCCCACTCCCCAGCCCACTCTCTTCCCCCTCTCATATTTTCCCCTGACTCCTCACTCACTCCATGGCTCCCCTTTTCTCAAATTCCCCCCAAACTCCTGCTCCTGTCCTGTGTTTTGGCGCTCACCCTGTCACCACATCCTTACTGTTATTCCCTCTCCTCATCCCCATGGGAGTTCACCCTATCCCTGTCTGTCCCTGCTCTCTCTGGCTTCACCCCTGCAGCAAATTCCTTTGACTCCGGCTCCCATCTTCCCCCGCCTCTCTCCCTCCACTCCCTTTGCTCTTTGCAGTTGAGGGCTCTGCAGGGGGATGGATGAACGAGCTCTGCAGGACACAGCAATGGGAACTGCTGCCCCAGGTGATTTCTCTACAGAGTTGAAAGTTGGGAAGGGGAAAATCTTCCGCTGTCCCCTTTGCCTGCCTGAAAATTGGGGTGGAAAAATCCTTGCCTCTATTTTGTGGCCCATGATCAGGAAACAGGTTGACTTGGTGGCAGTAGCATCATTAGTCGAACAGTCGTGTAGCTGAGCAAGGAAATAAGGAGGTCTGAAGCATGAGGGAGCTCAGAGTCTGTAGTCCAGGGGCTCCATTCAGCTGTGGCTTGATAGTTCAGTTCATTGCAGTGGAGTTGTGCGCCGTTATGGCAGGACTGAATATGGCCATGGGGACTTGGGTAAGGAAAGAGGGTGTGGGTTAGGGACACGTCAGGGGAGACTGGCACAAGCACCAGCAGGAGACAAAAACGGAGCAGATGGGAGAAAGTAAGCTACTGAGCAGGAAGAATTTTGGCCTTTAGTTTTACAGTTGCTTTTTGCTGCATGTCTTCAAGGCAAACAGAAACCACCCCACTCCTGCCACATTAAAATGTGATCTATCAGTAAACAGCAGGCACAACGGCAAGGGTTCCAGCACCGGCCCAATCCTGCTCCCACTGAGGTCAGTAGAAAAACTCCCCTTGACTTCAGCAAGAGCAGGATCAGCCCCTAAATTCACAAGTTTGAGGGGGCTTGTTTGCTGCCGTTCACATTGCCAGTAAACAGTTCTGGAGAGCTAATCGCATACTAAAGCCGCATCTGCAAGGCTGAGGCAAGAGCTAGGCACAGATTCCTTTTATTTTATTTATTTGAAAGATCACAGTGAATGCACATGGAGCTTCAATTACAAAAGCTTATGGGACTGAATTCAGCATGTGCTGTGAACTTGTATTAAATGATCAAATGCTAATGGGAAAGAGGCTCTTTTAGAGAAATAAAGAATTAGCATAAATTAATATAGTTCCATATGCACGCGTTCTACAAGGTAACAAAGTATCTCATCAGAAATGTATAAATATTTAATTTAATTCTGCCTGGTGCTGGTACATAGAGTTACAGCTAAGCATAGGAATATGAATTAAGAAGGGGAAAAATAAGCATTATACTATTAAGGTTCATAGAAAGGTCATCATATTTGCTACTGCTGTGCCATTAATTTAAATCTCTACTTTCCTGTGTGTGTGTGTGTGTGTGCGCGTATGTGTGTGCGTGCGCACGCACACAGGCACAGTCTCAAGCCAATCCAGGGGGTAGCAAGTAACTTGTGAGCAGTTTGGCAGAAGAATTGCAATACATACGAGGCCAGATTCAGAGCCCACTGATGTCACTGGGAGTCTTTCCGTTGACTTCAGTGTGAGCGGAATCGGGCCCACGGTCTCTGGCTAATAGCTGAGAGTACACTTGTCATGCTTTCTAACAAGGCCAAGCAGCCAAGAGTGTTGTCCTCATGGGTATGCTGCAGCCTCACTACTTCAGCAAGCAGAGAGAGATGAGGAATATAAAGTTTAAACCGGAACTCTCTATATTAGTTACATGACAGGACAGCTCCTACAGACTCTGAACATGAAGGCCAAATGTTTCTCCATCATGTGAGAGACCCCTCACAATGGGAGGTCCTCGGGTAATTACACATGACTAATTTTAAAGAGAAAGTACCCATAATTAGGGCCCTATCAAATTCATGGTCCATTTTGGTCAATTTCACGGTCATAGGATTTTAAAATAGTAAATGTCACGACTTCAGCTATTTAAATCTGAAATTTCATGGTATTGTAATTGTAGGGGTCCTGACCCAAAAAGGAGTTGTGGGGGGCGGGGTCATAAGGTTATTGTAGGGGGGTTGTGGTATAGGACTGAGAATGAAAGTACATGATAATACAATTTCATTTACACATACAAAATGGGAAAGGACTGCCTAGAAAAGAGTACTGTGGAAAGGGATCTGGGGGTCATAGTGGACCACAAGCTAAATATGAGTCAACAGTGTAACACTGTTGCAAAAAAAGCGATCATTTTGGGATGTACTAGCAGGAGGAATGTTGTAAACAAGACTCAAGAAGTAATTCTTCTGCTATACTCCGCACTGATTAGGCCTCAACTGGAGTATTGTGTCCAGTTCTGGGCGCCACATTTCAGGAAAGATGTGAACAAATTGGAGAAAAGAGCAACAAAAATTATTAAAGGTCTAGAAAACATGACCTATGAGGGAAGATTGAAAAAATTGCATTTGTTTAGTCTGGAAAAGAGAAGACTGAGAGGGGACATGAGACAGTTTTCAAGAACGTGAAAGGTTGTTACAAGGAGGAGGGAGAAAAATATTTCTTCTTAACTGCTGAGGATAGGACAAGAAGCAATGAGCTTAAATTCCAGCAAGGGAGGTTTAGGTTGGACATTAGGAAAAACTTTCTAACTGTCAGGATGGTTAAGCACTGGAATAAATTGCTTAGGGTGGTTGTGGAATCTCCATCATTGGAGATTTTTAAGAGCTAGTTAGACAAACACCTGTCAGGGATGGTCTAGATAATTAGTCCTGCCACAAGTGCAGGGGACTGGACTAGATGACCTCTCGAGGTCCCTTCCAGTCCTATGATTCTATGGTTCTATAAGCAGGTGTATGTGTTTGTGTATATGGGTGTTGAATTTCATTTATGGAGATCTGTAACTGTGTGAGTGCGCAAAGGTGGGTGAGGAATGGGTGTGCAGGATGTCATTTGCTGAGTTCTGTAATCGCGTGCGGATGTGTGTGTGTTAGATTTCATTTGCTGAGTTTGGTAATTATATGTTTTAGCATGCGGGCGCGTGGGGGGGGGGTTAGTTATTTATTTGCTAAGTTCTGTAATTGTGTGTTTGTGTGCACATGTGCAGTCATGTGCCTGTTCTGGTTTTCATTTGCTGCGCTCAGTAATCGTGCATATGAAAGCAGACATGTTTGACTTCATTTCTTCAGTTTTGTGAGAGAAATATGCAGTGAACAGTTTAAATGAATCCACATCCACCCTGCAATATGTCACCGTCTAAGACTTCTCTTTGCATCAGTATATCCTGGCCTTGTATTAATGGATTTTATTTTAAACAGCTCTCTCTACATTAACGCTCAAGAAATAACTCTTTTCATTGACCACTCTATTTTCAATTGCAGCCCCTTCGTTAGTGTGATAAACGATCTCTGGAAAAGAAGAGGAAAAGTTGTATAATAAACAATAGGAAAGAGAACAGCAGAAAAAAAGTGAGTCGGTGCATCCATGATCTGCACTGTGGTGTGGAGCTTTTCTAATTGAACAACATCCAAAATGTTGCTGCTTTAGTATCATCACTCCCCTGGTATTAATAGCATTCATGTGGCGAAAACATTAGGCAGCAGCTTCCAAAATGTACCAAATACTTGCAGTTTATCTCCGTATGTATTTTGATTGGGTCTTACTACTAAGTAATAAACACACTAAATATTACCTGCTCCATCTCACCTGTTCAGCAGTGGATGGGTTAGTGTCGGTATCTTTCCTCCAGACTGTACACTTAAATGTCTTCACTTGTGATAGGATGGTTCGGTGGATTAAAGCACTGGACTAAGATTTCGGAGATCTGGGTTCATTTCCCAGCCCTACTACAGACTTTCTGAGTGACCATGGGCAATTTGCTTAATTGCTCTGTGCTTCAGTTCATTTTCTGTGAAGTCAGGATAATGGTACCCCCTTTCTCCCACCATTTGTCTGGCCTGTTTAAATGATAATCCCTTTGGACAGGGACCTTCTCTTACTGCGTTTCTATTGGGCCTCCTGTGTACTGATTTTGGGTGAAGCCTCTTGCCACTACCATAATACAAATAACTGGTGGTTATGCTAGGGATTTTGAAGAAGAGCTTCATTCGTTATACGTAGAAAATGAAAACCAGCAGGATCTTATTTAGGAGATAAGACAATATGCCGTGTTTATTGTGAATACAGAAAGAATTAATCAGTTATAGCTATATTCTCACTCACGCACGTGCCCACACACACACACACACGCACACACACAAGTTCTGCAAGGTTGTTGTTATAGTTACCAGCCTTAAAGTTGCTTGTGCCAAGTTACTGACCAGGTGGCCTGGACACGAAGATGGAGCCAAATCTGGTCAGATGTGCATCCGATGCTCCTGGAGGGTGGTTGCAGAACCAGAATCAAAGTTCTCAGTTTTTAGAGTTTGTCTTTATAGGCCTGAGTTCAGATAAACATTTGTAACATGTTATCTTATTGCTTTTAGAACGGACTCTTTGTCTCTGGATGTTTTTCTACAATTAGCACAGACCTTGGAAACTAATAGGCCTGCTTCAATTAGCACAAACTCAGCAGGCTGAGAGAACAGGCTGGGAGCCATATTTCTTTCTAATAATACAAGCCAAATCCGGGGTCTGTACTGGACCATACTTTCCCCAAAGCATCAATAGATATTAATTATTACTTTTAATCCAACACATTGTGGTACTCTGACATCGGTAAGCACTGAGAGACTAAAAGGAAGCTGAGGAGTTGACTTTCATATTAACTGGTCCTGGAAGAAAAGGACAGTAGCTGGTTGACTTAGAATTACAATTGTATTACTGGCATTGATTCGTATAGCCCCTTAGGTGAAGCAAAAAGATGAGATCGTTGCTCAAACCACTCCAGAGCTCTCTGGTGAATACTAAATATCTTGAGAAGTAGCTATTATTGTGATCTGGGCTTGGAAGAGCGGGACATTGGTTGATGAACGTAGCAATATATGGAACTCTTCTGCAGTTAAGGCATGATCCGAAGCCCATTAAGATCAGTTGGCATCTTTCCATGGATCTCACTGGGTTTTGGATCAAGATCTTAGCCTGAGTCAGGATAACAAAAGCCAGGTATGCCGCTAACGCTAATTTGATAATGTGTATCTAATGGCTGAAGACAGTTATTCTTGGCTGTTCTGCATTTTGATTTTTGGCCCTCCCCAAATAATCTCCAATTAGGAAATTCAGTGCTGAACAAATAATGTAATTGCTGTCTAATCATTGTCTAAATTCCCAAGCACTCATCCAATAACCAATGTGTTTTGCTTTCGCTATTTAAAACCTTTATGCCAACAGACATTGGAACATTGCATGCTTTGCATCTTCAGCTGAAACTATTTCAAATTAGACACTTTTGAGAGTCGTTGCAGCAAGAGATTTCTCTTGATTGTCCTGCCTGCCTGGGCATATAGAATGTCAATTCTGTTCAAGTAACACTCCTGACACTTGATGACTTTCTGCCAGGTTACATGTCTGACAGCTGTTCTGGGGTGCAGTTTTCCCAGGCACTGGCCTGACTACCATCATAAAGCCAATTACAGTCACAGGCAATTAATGTTACCCTCCTCAAGTGCTCATGGAAGTGATAGCAATGTACAGAGGATCATCATGAAATCTCTGACCTTTGGAAATATAAGCTTGAGATGGGAGCTGAGTTTGGGTTTACATAAGCTCTTAAGGAACGGCGAGGGAGATGGCGAATTACACATTTTATAAAAGCAGCATGCAATTTTTTCTCACTTCCAAACACAACAGCATCTGCTTTCCCTGACAAACAGCAGCTCCCCCTATCCTTCTGCCATACCTATTAATTACCCAACTGTCACAGTTTCATCTGGTAGCAATCAGCCTAATTTTATACAAATTTTAAGGTTAACTACTACATTTGGGCCTGATTCTAGTGTTCTTGATCACATTGCATATACGCCGCAAGTAGCCCCATGAACCAGGTCCTCAGCTGGTGTTAGCCAGCGTGGCTCCAGTGAAGTCAATAGAGCAATGTTGATTTATGCCAGCTGAAGATCTGGCCCAACTGATGTCAGTATAACTACAAGTGGAGTGAGGTCCCTTTGGGGCCTATATGGGCAATAATCACTCAGGACAATGGTTTGGTCGCAATGCATTTTGGACACAATTACAGACAAGCAACGAGAACTTCAGATAAAATCACATCTTACATTACAGGATGATACAGCCCTGCTTTTTCCACCTCCTTCCTTGCACGTCTCGTGATTTTTAAACCAATCTCGTGATTTGGGGGAGGCTTTGAATGTTTGTAGTTGGTAACACTGGGACTGACAGCATCTCTCTTTGTTTCCAGCTCTGTGTTTTTCAGGAGATTACGTTTCAGAATGAGATCTGCAGCGTGGTTAGTTCTGAGTGATTGTTCTTTATAATATTACCTTCTCCTCAGGAAGGATGGATGGATGGAAGGATGGTTTTGCATAGTGAGAAGAGGAACCCAAGGGGAATGGTATGTACAGGTCAGGTGCCATTTCATTTCAGCGGGCAGGATCCCTGAATCTTTAAGTATCAAGTACCAGATTGACATCTCTACTTGAGCTTGCCCCCAAGCAAGAAAAAATATAATCTAAAAATCCCTGCCACGCTTCCCCACTCAGGATATATTCATTTATAGCAGATATACTCCCTCACAAATGACATGCAAAATATCAGGTAGTGAAAACACCCACTGCATTCATTCCTGGATGTGAGTGGGAGTGCTGCTTTCTATTTGAAATATCTGCAATGAAAATATTCTGACACTACAGATAGGATTATTTGAAATGATTGATTCCCCAAGCTAATGGATTCTAATAATAATAATTAATGGAGATATCCCATCTCCTAGAACTGGAAGGGACCTTGAAAGGTCATTGAGTCCAGCCCCCTGCCTTCACTAGCAGGACCAAGTACTGATTTTGCCCCAGATCCCCAAGTGGCCCCCTCAAGGATTGAACTCACAACCCTGGGTTTAGCAGGCCAAGGCTCAAACCACTGAGCTATCCCTCCCCCATTTAAGATTGTTGTCTGTTTATTTCCATGTGATGTTTTAAAATGACTAAATTGACCATTAACACTCCTATGGTATTACTAAAAATATATAAAAATGCTGGTGTCCAAACAGACACTGAAGGTATATCTACAGTTAAGACCTACTCCATGTGTATGGAGTACACACACTGCATGCCCAGCTACCATGGATATAAACAGCTGAGTAGATGGGGCAGCATGACTTAGGCGAGTAGAATGCCCTATACACCTCAACCCCCAAGGTATATACACTACACATAAGAATGGCTGTACTGGGTCAGACCAAAGGTCCATCCAGCCCAGTATCCTGTCTACTGACAGTGGCCAATGCCAGGTGCCCCAGAGGGAGTGAACCTAACAGGTAATGATCGAGTGATCTCTCTCCTGCCGTCCATCACCACCCTCTGATAAACAGAGGCTAGGGACACCATTCCTTACCCATCCTGGCTAATAGCCATTAATGGACTTAACCTCCATGAATGTATCTAGTTCTCTTTTAAACCCTGTTATAGTCGTAGCCTTCACTACCTCCTCAGACAAGGAGTTCCACAAGTGGACTGTGCGCTGTGTGAAGAAGAACTTCCTTTTATTTGTTTAAAACCTGCTGCCCATTAATTTCATTTGGTAGCCCCTAGTTCTTATATTATGGGAACAAGTAAATAACTTTTCCTTATTCACTTTCTCCACATCACTCATGATTTTATATACCTCTATCATATCCCCCCTTAGTCTCCTCTTTTCCAAGCTGAAAAGTCCTAGCCTCTTTAATCTCTCCTCATATGGGACCCGTTCCAAACCCCTAATCATTTTAGTTGCCCTTTTCTGAACCTTTTCTAATGCCAGTATATCTTTTTTGAGATGAGGAGACCACATCTGTATGCAGTATTCAAGATGGGGGCGTACTATGGACAATAAGATATTCTCCGTCTTATTCTCTATCCCCTTTTTAATGATTCCTAAAATCCTGTTTGCTACACAGCTCTTTACACATCCAAGCAACGCCTCCCACATCTACACTATTTTTAGCAGTTTAGCGTCTAGCTGCCTCCCCACTGCTGTTCCTCTACCTGAGCCTTCACTGCTGTGTGTAGCTCCACACCGCAGTGACACGTGTGGGCACAGCTGCCTGTCAGTGCAGCGTGTAGCTACATGTATAGTGCCTGTTCTTGACATGCCACGAGCAGCGTAGACAAGGCCAGACCGTAAACTGCTGAAGGGTCATAGTCTTTTGAACCAAGTGGTTAACCAAATTCAGGGTCTTGTGGGTTGTCCCAGTTAAGAGAAATATTTCCTGATAGAACCAGCTGTTTTCTTTGCAGTCTGGTTTATTTACAAGGATTATACACAAAGTCCTGTTTCCCTGAACACAGTAGGAATCAAACAGCAGGAGACAGTTTCTTTGTTTGCTGTTCCAAACCTGCCTTTCCAGCCAGCATTCTGTGTCCCCGCAGCGTTCACTCATAGCTTTCTCTCAGGGCCACATTACCAGAGCTTCTGTTACTGTCTCTGGAACTTCTTGCTCCTTCTGCTACACTGTCCTGTTTCTCCCTCCCAACACCCCTACCCAAAACAATACCAACAAAGCTTTTCTCCCACATAGTTCCGATGCCTGAGCAGACTCACGTATGCTTTGGTTTGGGTGGGAGCCGCTTAACACTCTCTTACTTCCTGCTATCTTCAATGAGGGATGGCGGTCACACCCAGTGGTTTAAATGAGGTTTAACCCACAACAGTTATGACGTTGGTGAGCAGTAATTCCCCAAAGTATGGGGGAAATCCTGGCCCCACTAAAGTCTTCTTAAGAAGTCTCTTACTGACTAGAATTGAGTCAATGTTTCTAAGGTGCTTATATGCTCCCTCGTTAAACTGGAATATCTTTATCCTCACTGCATCCAGGAGCCGCGCCAGGGTTTTTTCCGCCCTAGGCGGCAAAGCTCCTCTTCTGAGCATTCGGCAATGGGGGTCCTTCCACTCCGCGTCTTCAGGGCACTTCGGCGGTTGGTCCCGGAGCAAGTGAAGGACCCGCCACCGAATTTCCGCCGAAGACCCGGAGCGGAAGGACCCCCCGCTGCCGAATTTCCGCCGAGGACAGCAAAATGCCACCGCCCAAATCTTGCCGGCCTAGGCGGCTGCCTAGGGTCGCCTAGTGGAAGCGCTGGCCCTGACTGCACCCCTGCAAGGTAGGGAATTGGTATAGCCCCATTTTATAGTTTGAGAACCAAGGCACAGAGAGTGAATGACTGGCCAAGATCACACAGGAAGTCTCCGGTGGAGCAGTGAATTGAATGCTGGTCTCCTGAGTCTCGGGCTAGCACCCTGGCTGTGGAACTATCTTTCCTCTCTAGTTAATGGGGCTGTTTCTAATAAGTGCTCATCTGTGTGAGTAAAGGGTGCACAACGTAGACCCCACACTACCTGATAACTGTACAGTGGCACCAGTGTCTTTGCTTTGTAATATCACAATTTTAACCCCTTATGGACCCAAAACACATGCAACTGGCATGTAGGTTAAATTTCTATGCATACAAATAGGTTAAATGGCTGATAATGTGTGTTCAGCTATTAAAAAAAATAAATACAGTAATTCACTGAAGATTTGGGGATGGGGTGGATGGGAGGGATCAGCCTAAGACCAAGGTCATCAAAATTCTCAAAGCAGGTTTTGTACCAATCGAAAAGGGGCTGTGTGCGGAGGGGGGTGAGCTTCTGTCTATGTATTCATAAAGTTTTGTTCAGCTAGGCTGCAAAGGTTTCAGACTCAAACATCCCCTTGGTGGCAGCTTGGTGTCCTTTGGCCACAGATGTTTGGTCCTCGTATTGATGTCCAATATGTCCAGCCATTGAGGCAGATGGTGAGCAGAAAAATATTTCTGAACTTTTGGAAAATATTTCACCCAAGAGCCCAACAAGGGAGATGGCTGAAATTGGAAAATAATTTAATCGAATATTTTATTTTCCACAATAGACTTGAGTGCTGGGAAGAGTGCCATTTCTGAGAGGGCAGCTTGGCTGCCTTCCCTCTGTTCTGCTCAGTGATACACCGTTTGCACCCCTTTCCTGTTTTAAGCCCAAGCAGAGATTTGTATTTCATCTTGCAGAAAGGTAACAACTGATGCGAGAAGCCAGACTTCAGCTCACTCTTGCTACAGCAAAGCACTGAAGTCTTTTGTTGTTGTTGTGGTATATGACTTAATGATCAGTTCTAACCTCTTTGTAGATGCGTTTGTTCCTCCCTCAGGCCGTTTATCGTCTTTCTATCCAGGGAGGAGGAGAGTGAAAGAGATTAAAGGCCTTGATCCAGCAAAGCATTTAGGCCCAGATTTTCAAAGGTATTTAGGTGGTTCCTGACGAAGTGGGTATTCACCCACGAAAGCTTATGCTCCAATACATCTGTTAGTCTTAAAGGTGCCACAGGACACTCTGTTGCTTTTTACAGATCCAGACTAACACGGCTACCCCTCTGATAAAAGTATTTAGGGCATTGCTGTGCTCAATGTTACAATGCCTAATTGATTTAGGAGCCTAACGACATGTCTACACTGCTCTGAAGTTCAGACTACGGGGTTGTGAATAGCAGTGAGCACCAAAAGGCTGCCATGTAACTTCCCCATGTGAACAATGCGGGCACAAACTTAAAGGTCCTGCAAACTCAGGACCTTTACGTTTGCACCTGCACCATCCACACGGGGGAGTTACAGTGCAGCACTTTGGTGCACACTGCTATTCACACATTTTCACAAGGGATTTCCTAAATATCTTTAAATTTGCTTAAATTTAAGCGATAATAGTGATTCCATTGATGTCAGAAGGACTATCCCTGTATTAAGTAGTCCTATTGACACTACTCAGATGCTTAGAGTTAAGCACCTGTCTAAATGCTTTGATGGATCAGAGTGAAAAGGAGAGCACTTTACCATATTTTAAACTTAATAAACAAGCCTTTGTCCTGCCAAATATTTTATGTACTTTATAAGTAAAGTCTTTTTAAAGAGTTTAATTTCTTCTTTAGTTTTCCAAGGATGAGATTATAGATCACAATGGTATGTGGAGAAAGTCCGAGCTGTTATTGCCATCATAACAATTTTTTCAGTTTTTAGTATTTAAAATCACATTAAGGCCAAATTCAGCCCCCAGAGAAGTGCCTAGGACTCCCATTGACTTCTGAGGGTGATACTTGGGTTAGAGCTCAGCAACTGCTGACAATGAATCATGCAGCCATTGATTCTTGTCTCGTTTTGGACTCACAGAATGTCATCGCTGTTTTCATAAATAACAGTATTAACCAGGCATAACTGACTGGATACACTCCGCACAGGTAACGTGCTGAACCCCATCCAGGGATCCTGCAAACAGGAGGTCAAACCTAGGCCGCTTGCAACCCAACGGAATCTGCTACCACGGACTCCCGGAGCCGTAAGCATTCTCCAGGTTAGCTTACAAGAGTCGTCAGAGCTAAAACCAATCCATAGAATTAGTTTCATGGTGTAAAACCCGCACAGGGCAGATACTTAAGAATGTATCTTGGGCGAATTCTAAAGACAATTTTATTCATCCTGAAGTCATAACATTTCTGCAGTGCCGTGGATTGTACCTAAATACTGTTTGCAACAAAAGGGTTTAGGATGAGGCAATGTATCACTTTGTCTGAACAGGTAAAGATGCACTAAGCTTAAAACACTGCACTCTGAACAGGTGTTTCAAAGCTAACTATCTCTCCAGAGTGTCACTTTGCTTATACCTTCCGCAGAGAAAAAGCACTTTTTTTGTGCAGCAGCAAATTGCTTGAGCTTGTAACAAAGATCACATAACTGTTTTCAAACTAATGCTTTTTATAGCTGCAGATAATACCAAAGGGAAGCACAGTCTGTACCCTGGTCCGTTTGTGAACCTAACAGCTATGTGTTCTAAATACCTGCTTTGTAACCAGGCATCATGGGGCAGTGTATCTTTTCTATCTACATGACCACCACCACTCTAGTATCTGAACTTCTCGTGTGCATTGATCCTCACAACCAATCAGTGAGATAGGGAAATATTATGATCCTCATTTTGCAGATGGTGAACTGAGGCACAGAGAGATTGACCAGATTCTCAAAGGTATTTAGGTGCCTAAAGATGAAGATAGGTATCCATTATATCTCCCATTAACTAACCTGCTGAGGTGCTTTTGGAAATCCCACTAAGTGTCCATCTTCAGCACTTAAATACCTTCCAAAATCGGGCCCGAGGTGACTTTCCCAGTGTCACACAGGAAGCCTTTGGCAGCGCTGGTTGTTGCACCAGATCTCCTGAATCCCCATTTGGTGCCTTCACCATAAGACCATCCTTCCTACTTAGGAGACAATGCTTTATATTAAGCATGTGATTAGCTCCCTATGAAGTCAAATTCTTAAATGCTTTCCTGAATTGGGGCCAGAGTGACATTTCCCAAATATGACTGACCTGTTATGTGTATATTACAAAACACCTCTCTCAAGTCTTTTAGGAGGTGTAAGCCCTGCTAGTTAACTCCATTCCACCAGAAAGAATTATGCTTTGCCACTGTGTCTGGGCTGGAAAAAAATATCTATCTGAGGACTCACTGTTTTATGTACAACTAGATTTATATAGTGTATAAGTTTCTGAAGATCCTTTGGCTTCTTTGGGATGAAGGGAACTGTATAAATGTAAGATATTATTTATAAGACCAGCATGCTGTCCTTTTACATTAGAATATATATTAATTCCCACTTTAACTCTATTGACTGCTAGCAACTCATTTTCTGAAAAGTTAGAGCTAGGTATTCTAATGGACATAACACTTTCCATGAAAGGATAATCTCATCTCAGTGTGGAGGGATTTACATGCGGTTGGGAACTTCCAGTGCAGTTAACGTGCAATTTTGGAAATCTCTGTGCATCAAGCTGAGAATATACTCTGAGCCTTCACCATCTGTTCTACCCTCTAAGATGAATACAACATCATAATATTCACAATCCACTTCTTTAAAAAGTAAAGTATGAGTCATTTAAATGCAAGTCTGAAGTCTTGGTTGCTTATTTTTGGAAAATAATTTGCATCTGCTATGCTTACTGTGAGGAAGACGCCCTCTGTGATATAAAGAGATTTTATTTTTCATGGCAAACAGGAATCCAGGCTAAGAGGGTTTCACTACAGTTGTTCATTTTGACCTCTCGAGCACCGTGATCCCAGCAGGCCCAAGAACTGATGAGTCATGCCCAAGAAGGTTGGCTCCCAATTTTTAACAGAGTGGCACTTATTTCCTGAGGGTGCTGCTAGCACCACTGGATGAATATTCATAATGCTGTCTGTCTAGGAGTGTTAAGAATGAGGCTTTGTTAATAATGCTGTATTTCCTGAGATCCTGTCAGCCTCATTTCTTCACCGAATTATGGAAACTGTTCTGTTTGGTTGTGATTCCGACGGTAATATAAATGTAATGGCTAATATGAAACGGGAAGAAAGAGAAGATTTGTTCAGCTTCTCAAACCTCACCGACTAATATTACTGCCCAGTGCCACACAAGGAGCAAGGTACTCAGCAACATCGTTAAAGTGCTTTGCAGCTCTAATATATAGTGACAGAAATGCTTAAAAATGTATGCCGGAGTCAGAAAGAACGCATTTCCTTTCTTCCTCAAGCCCGAGTTTTCATGAAGGGTGGTGAAATTGTCAGGAAGGGATAAGAGTGAAAAATGGAGCTGGAGCAGAGAAGTGTTTGTATGTTAAAAAGCCAGCTTTCCCAGAGGTGCGAGGCCTTTCTTACCTCTCCATTCTGAGAGAGCACTGGACCGATGCAGGCATATCTGAGCTGTAGCTATATTTTAATATGTTCGTAGCAGTCCCCATTCTTGAGGCCACAATCTGTAATGCTGACAGACACAACAGTCTAGTAGAACTACAGTGGTCACCCTAAGACGCTTACCACATCTGCCCTACTTACTGCGGTGTGACAGTAGGCCTGATTCCTGCCCTTGGTACATATGGCAGAGCATGGGGGAAGAGGGCTTTAAGCCCCATTTGCACTGAAAAAACGCACAGGGTGAGATTTTCCAAGCAGGTTAGGGGACTTAAACACACACCTTCCCATAGGTGCTGGGATTGCGGTCACATCTGTTGGCTTGAAGTAGTTTCCATTCTATACAGGGTTTGCAGTTTGGTTTCATGGCTCTCAGCACCCCCATTATAAAAATTGTTCCAGCACCCCTGATACTTTCTGTTCATTGTGGTAGAGGATCTATGTCTAAACCATTTAGCGTGCATGGGAAAATCTCACCCTCTGTTTCTATTTATTTATTGAGTAATAGCTGAGCAAACTGAACTTAGCATAGAATGAAAGTTGTAAGGACAGTAGGAACTTTGGAGCGGGAACCAAAGTTACCCATGGTATTGTATGGGGGGGAATCATGATGTGGTGAATCTTGTCAGCAGAAGCAGGGCTGCTTGTTGCATTGCTACAGGCTTGCAGCCAGGAAGGCAAGGCAACTCAGTAAGAAGTTAAGTAAGGGGTTTACAGTTACTTAAAGATTCTTGCGTATCTTGTCGTATGTTCTCATTGCTAGCTGGCAACAGCTATTATAGAAGTGTGATTGTGCATGAAAAATAATCTCAAATAATGCCACATTATTCATGCAACTCTATTGCTACCCTCTTTCTTTTATTATTATTACTATGTCTATGACAGTAGCACCTAAAGGCCTCAGCAAAGGACCTCTCTGCTCTAGGCACCATACACACCCATGGTAAGACAGTCCCTGCTCCGAAGGGCTTATGCTTTGAATAGGTAAGGCTGGCAGAGGGTGAGAGGGGAAACTGAAGTGCGGAGAGGTGAAGTGACTTACCCATGCATTTGACGAAATGGGCATGCACCCACAAAAGCTTATGCTCCAATACATCTGTTAGTCTTTAAGGTGCCACAGGACTCCTTGTTTGCTTTTTACAGATCCAGACTAACACGGCTACCCCTCTGATACTTGACTTACCCAGGTCTCCTGAGTCCCAGTCCAGTGCCCTGTCTGCGAGACCATTCTGCTTTCCCAGAGCAATATTTGATACCATACTAATTACAGCCAGATCTCATACCTGATCGTTCTATAACTGTATTAAACCTGCCCCCTCTTTCACTCCTTGCCGAGTGGTACACACGGGGAATACTGGCTGCCTATCACTTCCATCCTGACAGGCCTAGCAGTGCATAGGAAGAAACATATATTTGTTCGAGACATAAAATTCCTCTGTTATTGGATTTCCTTAACCAGCCCTGAGGAGACATGATGTAGTCTGCTGGTTTTATGTATCATAAATCTTTAGCAACCTCTGAAAAAAACGACCCCCCAGAAATACAGCACAGCAGACTTGGAAAAAAAATATATGGATTCAGACAATCATTTAATTGCTCTTTGGCCACTTGAGCTTACAACAGAGGCTGGGTGTCACATGTCTCTTTCCCATAAAACCGTGTGCTCTTTCTATTACGCACGTGTTCCTGTACAAACTGCATTGCTTTCTTTCAAGTCCTGGAGCTCTTGGGTGCAGGACCATTACTGTGAGGGAGTAGGAATGTTTCCCAACGTTCTCTTCAGGGGGCAGTCAGGAAAGAAAAATTGTCATTCCTGGGGCTCTTGCCTACAGGTTCCTACCAAGAGTGTCTTCAACTCTTTACTGCTCTGTGGATATGTGCTGTACATCAAGGCTTACTGCACCTCTGGGGCTGTGTGCAGAACACCTGCCACCTTGCTGGCCCCTTTTTATAAATGCAATGCTGTTGAAGATGGGGAAAGTCACTTTGCCCAGGACTGCTGTGTTCAAAGAAACATCCATCTGTTTGAACGTCTAATCAAAAATTGTGGGCAGGGCTGATCACAACGTAGAGCCCTTGGGATAAATTCATCCCTGGGGTACACACCACCAATGCTCCAGGCAACGCGGTAAGGGGGCAGGGAGAGGTGGCGTGGCTGGCTCCAGCCGGGCGACGCGGCTGCCTGTCCTGGTGCTCTTGGTGGTGCGGCTGTAGCGCCGCCAGCCACCGATGCTCTAGGCAGCGCGGTAAGAGGGCAGGGAGCGGGGAGGAGGGGTTGGATAGAGGGCAGGGGAGTTCGGGGTGGTGGTCAGGGGGCAGAGGTGTGGATAGGGGTTGGGGCAGTCAGAGGGCAGGGAACAGGCATGTTGAATGGGGGCAGGGATCCCCAGGGGGCAGTCAGGAAGGAGAGTGGGGGTTGGATGGGGTGGTGGGGGGCAGTCAGGAAGAAGGGATGGTTGGATGGGGCAGAGGTCCTGCGGGGGGGAGTGAGGAAGGAGAGGGGGTTTGGATGGGGCGGCGGGGGGCAGTCAGGGACAGGGGTTCTGGGGTGGTCAGGGGACAGGGAGAAGGGGTGGTTGGATGGGGCTGGAGTCCCGGGGGGGCCGTCAAGGGGCGAGAAGCGGGGGGGGGCAGATAGGGGGCAGGGCCAGGCCATGCCTGGCTGTTTGGGGAGGCACAGTCTTCGCTAACCAGCCCTCCATACAATTTTGGAAACCCGATGTGGCCCTCAGGCCAAAAAGTTTGCCTGCCCCTGAGAGAGACAGACTGTGTTGGGAGCCATAAAAGAACCTAGAAAGACAGATTAGACTGAGGCTACATCTACACTACAGGGAGGGGCGATTTAAGATACGCAAATTCAGCTACGCGAATAGCGTAGCTGAATTCGACGTATCGCAGCTGACTTACCCCGCTGTGAGGACGGCGGCAAAATCGACCTCTGTGGCTTCCCGTCGACGGCGCTTACTCCCACCTCCGCTGGTGGAATAAGAGCGTCGATTCGGGGATCGTTGGGACGCGATAAATCGATCCCCGAGAGGTCGATTTCTACCCACCGATTCAGGCGGGTAGTGTAGACCCAGCCTGAGAGAGGCCTCCGGCCAGGCCCAGAGCCCATTTTGCCAGGGTATGTTTAGGCCCTCCATGAATGGAATATACGGGACAAAATTCAACACTGACTTACCACCTGTGCCATCCACGGAAGTCAAATCACAGCAGAATTTGTGCCACAGAATGAAATAGGGTGAACAGCCTGAGCGAATGAGACATTTCTACACAGCACACACAGAGTAAAATCCAGGCTCTGCTCCTTGCCATCTCAAACAGGCTCAGCCTGATCCTCACCTGTTCTTGAGTGATGTGCTGGACATGAATACCTGCAGCTGTTCAGCTATCGCAGAGAGGAGCTGAGACTCATGGCCAGGAAGCCCCAGGGTTCCCTCACCACCCACCCCAGCCAGCTGCAGCAGGTGCACCCCAAGAACCCAGCTGTCCACACCCCAGAAGTCTTAGGCACCTCTGTTAGCGGTATGGGTCTGGACACACAATTCTCATTCTACCCACCAGAGGGCACAGTAGTTCTAGTCTGTGCGATGCACTATTCCAATTTTTCTTGAGAATTCTGGGAAATCACAGTGCTTGTGGTGCTGCAGAATCTTAATCCTGTACTTCCAAATATTAGTAGGAAGCCACAGAGTTCTCATTAGCATCATTATCTCTCAGGTCTCCACCCCAATTTCTGGCATATGGTAATTCCTTAAATTGCACAATTAATAAATAATTGATCTTATAATACTTTGTAAACTTTTAAAAGACAGTTTGAATATATATAATTCAATAGCCACTGTCGGAATACGCCCTCTTTCCAGCCCCCACAAAGAGACAGCCTTTTCGATTCTAGGATGGTCTCATTAGCAGACAGTTAAATTAGGTCACCGGTGAAGGGCGCAGAAAGAACAGGGTAAAGAAGAAGATGTGATATTGGAGCAAGCCGACCGAAGCCTGATGTGGTCTCTGCACAGTATATTTGTAAAAGGCTATTGAGTATCAGGAATCTAATACTTTGCTCCCTTTCCCCAAGCAGATGCGAAGGATGTAGTGGGAATTACTAGAACCCATTAAACTGGCACAGCTATGTAGGAGGAAAACATTCCTCACTGCCTGTATATTGCCCACGCCAGAGGGAAGAAACCTGGAAACTCATAGTCATGGAAACCTGAGCATATTGCTTTCCAAATCACCCACAAGCCTATGTAGGCTGGCTGTGCTGATTAGTTTAGGGATGTAGGCTGGAAGGGACCTCTGGAGTCATCGAGTATAACCCACTACTATCGTGGCCTACCCCGTCATATAAGCCCGTTTATAAACTTACCAAGATCCATCTTAAAACTACAGCTTACATTGTTTGCCTCCACTGCTCTTCTTAGAAGGTTCTCCCAGAACCTGACTCCTCTGACTGAGGTGACCAACCTTATAGCCTCTAATTTAGAGCTAGTTTGTGCAAATTGGATGACAAGAGGTGGTGCGGAGGGAGGCGTTCTGCCTCGGAGAGCCTCTCCCCTTTGTCCAGGGCAAGTAAGTCTTGGCAGATGTGCGGAGGTGGTGGCAACAGGGTGACCGTGGCCCCAGCTTCTCCCCCTGGGAGTGAGCAGTCCATGTATTCCATGAGCCTCGGGGCTGCAATTCTGCCAGATCTTTAGTTGGGCTACAGAAGACCAGACATGGGGCGGGAGTTCCTTGCACTGTCCCCTCCACACAGCGCATCTGCATAAGGGCGAGGCAGAATCCGGCCTTTAGTATTTTCTCTACTCTCAGAGCAAATGACGTAAAAGCTGCCTGCTGACTCTGTGAATGCCTAAAAATTACTTTTGTGACAACCCATCTGGCTGGGTACACACACACACACACACACACACACTTACTTTGCACTATGCCCTGAAAGTCAACAAACCTGGGAACAAGCAAAGAAAGCAAGGGAAACCTCACAAAATTTCTTGCCACTAGCCAGCTTTTTCTGGGCCTAAATTCCTGAACCACATTCTAGCGCTGAGTTGCCTTGAATAGACAAAACCTTGGCTCATATGCCAGTTAGGTTGAAGAAGGTCAGATATTCCATAGTCAGGACATCCAGTGCCGATCTGTCATGGCAAAATCTCCCCTCCCCCCAAAAAAAGAATTGTACTTCTACTTTTCAAATCAGCTGTGACACACATTTTTTATTCTTCTCCCTAGGTACCTACCCAAAAGGTTGTGCGGTACTGAATGGTCTCACCAAAAGTCTCTCACAATGACCCCCATGATGATAACATATCAGCTGAAAGGAGTTTGTGAAAGATGTCATAGGTGGGGTGGAATCAGAACCATCCAAATACCATTTTAGCGTTAACATAGACCTGGGTCAAGGGAGAGATCTACATGGAGCGCTGTAATTACGGTCTCCATTGTCAGTGCTTTCAGTGCAGCCATGCAGGGAAATGGCACAGTAAGATTTTCACCCCTACTCTTTTCCATGTGAGTGTGTTAGATCTACCCGGATGTTGGTCTGGGCCCTGAGCAGAGCACGAGATGCATGGACACTGCTGACCACCAGATGCAAATGGTTGGAAAGAAGGAAGAGCCATGACTCCATTCTTCCACAGGCCAACTTGATGCGCAGAGGGGAAATGAGTTGCACCCTTTTCAGGGTTGCCATAAATTACTCAGAGTCAATAGTTCTCCCTGAGTGCCTCTTTTGGGGGGACGGGGGCACAGTTACATACCACAGTGCTAATTGCCAAAATCTGGTTCTATGCAAATACTAGGCACAAAGAAGGCAATTAACCAACAGTGCAAAGTGTCAAATAAAGAGTTTGAGAAAGGAAGCTTCAAGATAAAGAATCTTGCAGACACCTATTGTATCACAGGCATTTCTGTTGTAGTTTATAAGGAGAAAGAGGCAAAATAAAAACGTTAATGAATTTGTGTAATTTACCAAGACTATAACTGGGTTCAAAGGGAACTAGATAAGTTCATGGAGGATAGGTCCATCCATGGCTATTAGCCAGGATGGGTAGGGTTGGTGTCCCTAAGCCTCTGTTTGCCAGAAGCTGGAAATGGGTGACATGGGATGGATCACTTGATGATCACCTGTTCTGTTCATTTCCTCTGAAGCACCTGGCATTGGCCACTGTCGGAAGACAGGATACTGAGCTAGACGGATGTTTGGTCTGACCCAGTATGGCCGTTCGTATGTTCTTACCTCCTCCAAATGTTACTGTAAATGGGAAAAATGGGATTACTTATGGAGGATGGGCGACAAACAAGCAAATGAAAACCCTCTCATCAACATGGGACTCAGACAATTTTTTCCCATTTAAATTCTTCTGATTGTGCCCCGCGGTGGAATGGGAGGAACATTTCTCAGAGATAATCTGCCTCTGTAAGATAATACAAAGGATTTGACTCAAAGGTTCCCGAGGAAAGAAGGAAAACATATTAGTTTTCAAAGTAATAAGGTGATAAGGCCTCATCCTTCAGTACATCAAACCTCTGTTTTTAACTAAATGGTCTTTTTCTGTGTAATTTAGAAATCACTTCACAGATAGAAACAGACAACAGAAATCGCAATGATTTGTTGTGGAATATTTTGTAACCCACCAGAAATGAAACCTCTCTGAATGTCCACATGAGAAACTCCTACTGGTTCTCAAATGGGCCTTCCTCACAGTGTGCTGAGAGAGACATGAGAGGGGAATGCCATGGCGGTACAGCGAAGTCTTGCGTGATTTCACTGCTCTGAAGAGTGCAGATTACAATTCAAATTGTACTGCGTTATTGTGAAATCAACGATTTTTGGTGGGGGGAGGAGGAAGAGAGGAAAATGGCTTCATTACTTGATGGTTCCAGGGTACTCTCCTTCAGTAATTAAATTGTCCCATGTTGCAGCCTGGTATTTTTGAGCCCTTTAATGGGAAATAAACTGTGATAGTACTTAAGCCAAATGTCACTCCAAGCTTGTCAGCAGGAGGCACATTTCAGTGTTAAAGGGGTAAAAAAAAAAACCGGTATGCCAGGGAGAATAGCCTGGACATCAGGTGGCGGGGGGGAGGGAAAGAGTTACCGCTGGGACGACTTACCCAGGATATAAATAATTAAGGAAGCCATCTTCCTTCAGCCGCGTGCTATATCCTTTACTTCATCTATTGTTCTCGTTGTGTCTTGGCTCGCCCTTATGTTGTCCTCTTTATATCTTGGCTTGCCCTATTTTTCATAAAGCCCCACAACTAAAGCAATCACATTTTGAGAAGAGAAAGAGACTGGTGACAGTTCAACTCTTAACAATGATATCCCCAAAATAAAATAATATTAAAAAAATCTTTACTCTTGGTCTCGTAGCAATTTCCCTACAATCACTAACACCGGACAAAGTCCATAAATCATTCCTAAATTGCCTATCAGTACACAGTTGGGCTTTTAAGTAGAAAATAAAGTAGGGCAAATATACGAGCGCAATACGATTTAAAGATGTCGTATTTACATGCCAATGAAAATCCACCTACTCCGAAGTTTTCACAGTATTATGAGGTAAATGGGTGTAGCGCTGTTGGCCACAATAGAACTATCCCCATTTACACCAGTTCTGATTTTGGCTTTATAATTTGCAACCTAAAGACCAGATTGTGCCTCCCTCTCTCACATTAAATACTCCCAAATTGATTTCAGTGGGACTAAGTTGAGAAGGAAGGTACCTCTCAGCTGGAGTGGGGTTGTGAGAATCTGGCCTTCAGTGTATAATAGATTTTTATAGCACTTGGAAAAATAGTTTGCTTGCATTTCTCAAGGACTAAAATGTAACTAGTCCTTACTCTTTGCACCCATTTGTCTTACTCTCATTTTAATGATTATGGTAAGGGATGAAATTTCTTCTAGCCTGGGAATTAGTCTATGCAATTAGATTTCTCTGGCAGTAATAATAATCAAGGGGTTAAGACAATGAAGTGATCAGTGCCCAGTGTCTTTCCCCGGGACACATAGCGTGAGAATGTCAGACTTCTGGAGTCACACTATTCTGTCAATTCTCTTCCTATCAAGCAGGTGGTGAGTGAAAAGTTATTCAAGGATGGTGTTATGTACCCTTCATGAATTATGCATCTTAAACAAACTTACATGATCTGAAGCACTCAAGTGGAAGCCTTTTAGCTAGAAGCAGGCCACTGGAGATCTTCGCTACAGATCTCTGGTGATGGTTTAAAATAACTTGCTATAGTATTCCTGCACTCCGTCTCTCTTTGACTCAGTGGCCCATACTTCGCTTCATTTGCTTATTGCAACTGCAATGGAGCCTTTGAAATCCCTCTAGGAGAGACCCATCTTACAGCTTCTTCAATGGGTAAAAAGGCTACACTCCGTTTGTTTGGAGCTTTGTTTTCTGATGTGTTTTTTTTTTTTTTAAGAGAGAAATTCTGCCAAAGTCACTTGTTAGCTTTTCATGAAAAGATAATCTGTGTGTGTTTAATATTTGCCTTCAGTGAAAGGGAATCTGGCTTTATCTTTATTGTGGCTATGGGCTGGTTGAAGTAATGCATCTACTGTTGTGTGTCATTTAATCGGAATATTGCTAGCGATATCATTCCCAGGTGCTAATTAATGGCTTCCCTCAGGAATTGCATTGTTTGGGTGCAGGACATGACGTTTATTTTATGATCATCTGTATCTGAAAAATCAATAATGTAGGTGGCTGAACAGAAATTCTTTGTTTACTTGCTGTCGTCATTGAAAACATTCTATTCTCACATCCAACTCTTCAATCTAATCCACGTAATTCTCTCTCTGTATGGCCAGGATAGAACTGGGCCTCCTTTGTGAGGTGTCATGGTCCAGGCTCCTATGGGGCTAGATTATCATACTGAGGTTTGGTAGAGCTTCATTCCATTGACTTCAAACAGGCTTGGAGCAAGGCAGTGTTCAGTGTGAGTAAGGAAATAAGAACCTGGCTTGTTATAGACTGACTGCCATTTTGGATTCAGATTTGTATGCCAGGGAACAACTGAGCATCTGGGTGCTGTTGTCCAGGCTTATAAACATCAATGCTGCTGCCAGCCCGTCTTTCCTTTCTTTCATATTTCATCTCTGCTGCTCTTCAGAGGGATCAATAATGTCTGCTGACTGAGAACTCATCCTTCCCCAGCTAGGCGTTGATCCTGAGTTATTAAAGTCAGTGGGCGCTTTGCCATTGACTTCAATGAGCCCTTATCCCCTTGGTCCTGTCACTCACTGTTCAAAAAAACTTGGAAAACAAAATTTAAAAAAGTCACAATAGTTTGTTTTGGCCATTTCAAAATGAAGTGTTTCAAACGTTTCAACTTTTAATTTTGAAAAAGTGTTTGATAGTTGGTGAAAAACACTCAAAAATGACCCAAAACTGAGCAAAAACATGAACCGAACTTGGTTTGCATGTTTTTTGCATGTCTGATATAGTAAGGGCCTCATCCTGAAATGTGTGGTACATCCTGTTGATGTCAGTGGGAGTTGTTTAGGGTACTCAGCATCGTGTAGGATCTAACTCAACTTCCCCGGTAACATGGAGGTGTTCAGTTTTCAAATATAGGCTCCTTAACTGCAAAAAGAACAGGAGTACTTGTAGCACCTTAGAGACTAACAAGTTTATTTGAGCATAAGCTTTCGTGGGCTACAGCCCACTTCATCAGATGCATGTAGTGGAAAATACAGTAGGAAGATATATATATGCACAGAGAACATGAAACAATGGGTGTTACTATACACACTATAAGGAGAGTGATCCGTTAAGGTGAGCTTTTATCAGTAGGAGAGAAAAAAATTGTTTGTAGTGGTAATGAAAATGGCCCATTTCCAGCAATTGACAAAGAGATATGAGGAACTGTGTGTGTGTGTGGGGGGGGAATAAGCATGGGGAAATAGTTTTAGTTTGTGTAATGGCCCATCCACTCCCAGTCTTTGTTCAAGCCTAATTTAATGGTGTCCAATTTGCAAATTAATTCCAATTCAGCAGTCTCTCTTTGGAGTCTGTTTTTGAAGTTTTGTTGTTGTAATATTGCGACTTTTAGGTCTGTAATTGAGTGTCCAGGGAGATTGAAGTGTTCTCCAACTGGTTTTTTAATGTTATAATTCTTGACGTCTGATTTGTGTCCATTTATTCTTTTACATAGAGACTGTCTGGTTTGGCCAATGTACATGGTAGAGGGGCATTGCTGGCACGTGATGGCATATATCACATTGGTAGATGTGCAGGTGAAGGAGCCTCTGATAGTGTGGCTGATGTGATTAGGTCCTATGATGGTATCCCCTGAATAGATTTGTGGGCAGAGCTGGCAACGGTCTTTGTTGCAGAGATTGGTTCCTGGGTTAGTGTTTTTGTTGTGTGGTTTGTGGTTGCTGGTGAATATTTGCTTCAGATTTGGGGGCTGTCTGTAAGCAAGGACTGGCCTGTCTCCCAAGATCTGTGAGAGTGATGGATTGTCCTTCAGGATAGGTTGTAGATCCTTGATGATGCGCTGGAGAGGTTTTAGCTGGGGGCTGAAGGTGATGGCTAATGGCATTCTGTTACTTTCTTTGTTGGGCCTGTCCTGTAGTAGGTGACTTCTGGGTACTCGTCTGGCTCTGTCAATCTGTTTTTTTTTCCACTTCCTACTGTATTTTCCACTACATGCATCCGATGAAGTAGGCTGTAGCCGACGAAAGCTTATGCTCAAATAAATTTGTTAGTCTCTAAGATGCCACAAGTACTCCTGTTCTTTTTGCAGATACACACTAACATGGCTGCTACTCTGAAACCGCTCCTTAACTGGTTATCTAACGTTCCAGACAGACAGCTCCAGACAAATGATACATCCGTGTTGACTCAAGTCTCCAAATATGGGCTTTGCATGACTTACTTGCATGTCCTACTTAAAAGTGGGTTCCCTGTGTGGGACCATTTTCAGACTCTGAGCTAGGGTTGAAATTCTTGACCAGGAAAATCTCTCTCAGACTTCAGTGGGAGTTTTGCCAGTTTAAAACTGCAGGATCGAGCCTTGTCTTTACTTTTCATTCCCAGGCTGGTGCAATAACAGTTATTTATGTAAATTTCCATTTTATAAGCATGTTTAATGTGGAAAACAGCATTCATTAACTTCATATGCATAGGCTAGTATTATTTTACCTTTAGGGTCTGATATAGTCATAATGTATATTTTTACTTCAGTGAAAGACTTGATCGGCCACATTGTCGGATGGTGTGACTCCACTGATTGCAGTTTGCTCTGCCATATTTAGCATGTGCATTAGCTTTTTTCATCCAAGTTTTTGACTGAAGGACAGATTGTCATTGTTTTAAAAATGTTTCTAATGAGCCTGATAAATGTGAGCGAGGAAAGATCTCATTTCACCTTTTTAATCACATAACCAGCCTTCTTGCAAATGCAAATTTTAGAAATACAGATTAGTGCAAATGCGCAGCAGCTTGGTTTTGTGACATGAGCAAGAGTGCCAGGGAAAGAATTTAGGTTACTGGAATCTGGATGTGCTGTATTCTTCCACCTCATTTCGAAAACAAATTTCAGAGACAGACAGAGTCCAGCAAGCCAAGCAAGCATTTAATTGCCAGTGTGTACTCAAGAGCAGAGCTAGCTTTATTGAGTGCAAATGTTTGGGTTTTTTTGAAAAAATCAGAAGAACAAAGGAGTTCAGTTTGACCCTGTAAGCTCCCTCTTAATCATTTCTTTGATCAGGATTTTCTCCAAGGAACTCCATTGGCATTCTGAAACATCTTTCTTGGCACGCAAGCTATCTCCTTATGGAATAGAATACAGTGATCTGTCAGACACCCAGCACTGTATAGTGTGTTCTTTTAAATTATTACTACACCAGCTCTGCCCTTCTCTGACCCTTCTTATTGTCCTTTCCAGTCCTATAACTTTCCCAACTTTCTCGTCCTCGACTAAGGACGTTAAATCTATAAAATCTGTTCCAAACAAAACTACTTGGCTAAAGTGCCGGTAATTAAACAGTGGAGGATTTTTTATTTTTTTTTACATTGCTCTTGAAATCTGTTTTGCCTAACTCTAAATTTGAATGCCACAAAAAATGTATTGGGATTCTTTAACGAATCTCTTGAAATTGTTTGAGAATGTCAGTAAATTCAGAGAGATCAGGTGAGTGAGGTAATATCTTTTATTGGACCAGCTTCTGTTGGTGAGAGAGACAAGCTTTCAATCTTACACAGAGCTGTTCTTCAGGTCTGGGAAACTAACTCAGAGTGTTCACAGCTAAATACAAGGTGGAACATCTTGAACTCAAAGAAGACTCCACACCACAATGTACCCATGGATTTAAGGATATCAACAAATCCTTCCCCAGACAACTCCAAGAGAAACTCTATAAACTCATCCCTCCATGAACCCACCCCAGTGACCTTCCACATGCTTTCCAAGATACACAAACAAGGGAACCCAGGCAGATCATATCTGGCCATGGCATTCTTACTGAAGGAATATCGGGTCTCAGTGAAACTATCCTCAAACCACTCACCACACAAAGGGCCAGCTTCCTCCAGGACACAACTGACTTTCTCCACAAACTCCGCAACATTAACAACCTCCCTCAGAGCACCATCCTTGCCCCCATGGATGTCACTTCCCTATATACCAACATCCCTCACATAGTTGCCTGCCTCAAATATTTACAAGACAGTGGAAAGCCCTCAGATATCCACCCCAAAGACATCACCAAATTCATCCATTTCATCTTCACCCACAGCAAGTTTACATTCAACAATAAACACTTCATTCAAACCCATGGATGGGAACACCCATGGATACTAGGATGTATCCCCAATATGCCAACCTCTTCATGGGCTACCTTGAAGAAGAATTTCTGGACAATGAAATATCTGAGCTACATTGATGATATTTTCATCCTCTGGACAGGTGACTTAAACTCCCTCATAGATTTCCACCACAACTTCAGCAACCACCACCAGTCCATCATGACACCATGATCAACTTCAGCAATGGAACCTACAAACAACCATATACAAGAAACCCACAGATCCAGCAACCATCCCAAGAACACCAAGAAATCTGTTATCTACAGCCACGTACTCGGACACCACAGAACGCACTCCGAGGAGAAAGTCTGGGATACACACTTTAACCCACTGAAAACCACCTTCACCAAACAAAGACACCCCACCAGAGAAGCAGATCGCATCATGGAATGGGCCACCCAAAAACCCCAAGAGAACCTGCTTTAATACAAATATAAAACCCTCTCTGACTGCACACCCTAGTTGCCACCTACCACCCCACACTGGAACCTATACAGCCTATCATCAAACAACTACAACCCATACTCAATAGGGACCCCATCCTGAAAGAAAGTTTTCCTAAAGCCTCTCTTCTGGCCTTCAAACAACTCCCCAACCTTGCCAAGCTCACCATCAGAAGCAAGCGCCCCACAGATTAGGACACACCAACTCAAAGCGGCACCAGACCCTGCCCGAACAACAGATGTAAAACCTGCAAACATTATCTCCACTGCTACAAGGATCAACAAGATCCATGGATCCTATACATGCCTATCACAACATCTGCTGTACCTCATCCTATGCACTAAATATCCCAACAACTATGTGGGTGAAACCAGACAATCACTACAATCTCAAATGACCTCAGACCGGAAAATGATAAAGGACACACACACCACATCACCTGTGTGTGCATAGGCGCTGACTCCGTGGGTGCTCCGGGGCTGGAGCACCCATGGGGATAAAATGGTGGGTGCTCTGCACCCACCGGCAGCTCCCTGCCGTGCCCCACCCCCAGCTCACCTCCGCTCCGCCTCCTCCCCTGAGTGCGCCACGGCTCCGCTTCTCCCCCCTCCCAGCGCTGGGAGGGAGGGGGAAGGAGGGAGAATGCAGCGCACTCGGGGAAGAGGCGGGGCCGGAATTTGGGGAAGGGATCCAATGGGGCGGAGAGGGGGCGGAGTTAGGGTGGGGACTTTGGGGAAGGGGTTGGTATGAGAGTGGGGCAGAAGGGGGCAGGGCTGGGCCAGGGACGAGCAACCACCGGCACCTGGAAAAGTTGGCGCCTATGTGTGTGTGAACACTTTTCACAAAGCGATCACTCCATATCTGACCTCTAAGGAAACCTGTGCATCACAAGCCTGGGAGCTTAAATTCATAACTTTGCAAGACGCCAAAAAACATAGACTGAATAGAGACACTGGATTTATGATAAGCCACTAACTGCTTCTCCCCAGACCTTCCTTTCCTCCCTATGACTGGAGGGGCCACTTCACCTTGAATGGTCCCTTGAAATATATGTTAACTACTTTCGGTAAAAGGTCTCTTCCACCTTGTATTTAGCTGTGACACTCTGAGTTAGGCCATGTCTACACGACAACATTATGTCAACCTAACTTACGTCAGCATCCAGCCACGGCAGTTATTAAAATGCTTATGTATCTGCACACTTGGTTCCTTGTGTCGGCGGTGGGCATCCTCAGTAGGAGCACTTGTATCAAATGTATTGTCAGTGTGGGGCATTGTGGGATGGCTCCTGAAATTCAGTAACAGTCGACATAAGCAATGCAGTGTCTACACTGACGCTACGTTGACCTAATTACATCGACTGTGATTCTATGCTACTTGGGGAGGTGGTGTCACTAATTCGACATGGAGAGGCACTTATGTCGCAGGAGCTAAATTTAATGAAGACACTTCCACAGCTAGATCGACACAAGGCAGCTTATGTCGACCTAACCACATAGTGTAGACAAGGCCTTAGGTTTCCCAGACCCGAAGAAGAGCTCTGTGTAAACTCAAAAATCTGTCTCTCTCACCAACAGAAGTTGGTCCAATAAAAGATATTACTTCACCCACCTTGTCTCTCTATTATCCAGGGACCAATATGACTCCAACAATATTGCATTCAGTAAATTCAGAGGTGCTTATCTTCTCTCTGAGAAGTTGGACTGATATGCTAAACAGATTAATTCAGACTAGACATTACGGGAGCTAGAGCCACAGCTGTTGTAAATCGGTTTTAAACTCAATTCAGTGGAGTTATGCCTGTTTACACCAGCTGACAATCTGGTGCTACCATGATGTTTGCATTGGTAATCCCTCATGTCTGCATTTGTTGAAAGGTAAGATAGTTTTCTCCAACTACATTCATGCCCCTCCTCCCTGCAACTTAACAACAAACTTAAGAGTCAATCACTCTATCCTGGAAGTAAAACAAAAAAAAAATGATGACTCGGAGAAGGCTGGATTTAATTTCATTGTAGAAATTGGAATATCATAAAAAAATCAGAAAATGCATTTTGTATGTCATCATTTGAAAGCATTTTATTACAAATTAGATTTGTGCGTGACTTGAAATAGTAAATAGCAAAAGGCGTCAGGAAAAGAAAAAACTTTCTAAGCTCAATACTTTGGCCAAATTCTACTCTGTGCAACTCCGCTGGGCCAGGTGCAGATGCACTGACCTTGATTGGTACTTTGCAGCACGAGCAGTCACGCTGAAGTCAGTTGATATAATTGAGAGCTGAATCTGGCCTTTCAGCTGTGAGTGGTATACTCATCCCTTTTCCTTTTTGTTCTTTTCCTAGTGTCAGTTTAGCTGACAGTAGGAATCCAAACTATAATCGTACTAATTACTGTCAATATCCCGAAATTACACTTCACGCTACTGAATTAAGGCCCAATCCTCCAAGCACTTACTCAGGCAATTAAATCCTTATTTACCTGAAAAATTCCAATGCCGACAATGGGGCTGATCCAGCTTGTATTCCCATTGACATCAGGAGAAGTAAGATTAGGGACTACTTTTGTGATTAACATGCTTGAGAGAAGAGGTTGCAGAAATGGGCCCATAAGAACAGCCATACTGGGTCAGACCAATGGTCTATCTAGCCCAGTATCCTATCTTCTGACAGTGGCCAATGCCAGGTGCCCCAGAGGGAATGAACAGAACAGGGAATCATGAAGTGATCCATCCCCTGTTGCCCATTCCCAGCTTCAGCTCTTAACTGAGTGATTTTCTTCAAATGCTGCCTGAGATTTTCATTTGGAAATTTTTTAGATAAAATTCTAACCTCAATGCTGAACGTTTTATCCAATTTGGTACAGTTTAAAAAAAAAAAAGCTTTACATTTTTCTATTTCACCTAAAACATACTTCAATTTGATCTTTTCTATAAGGCTAACATTTAATTATTGGGAAAAGGTATGCTGTATGTTTTGGGTTCTGGAGCATGTGTGACATTGCTGGGGTAAGTCCTGGTTTCAGTTTATGCTGATGTAAACTTGGAGTAATTCTAGCAAAATCAATGGAGTTCCTTTGGATTTATTTACAACAGTGTAACTGAGAGCAGAATTTGGTCTGCCATTTTTACTTGCCGCGTTGCTTTCAATCAGTAGAATTCTTTTGTTTTTTAATAGAAGCTTGTTTAAATAGAAGTGCCATCATATTACTGTATTTTGCAAGCTCCTGGGTAGTATCATAAAAATGTAGTTATACAAAAGAAATTATTATGTAGACTAAGTGACATTTTAGCATACAGTAATCTGTCAGACAGGTTGTTAAAACTCTGCATTTCACATTATATGAAACTATTTAAGCAAACTTAAAAGTGTCAAAATAAATCTGTCAAGTATCAGAGGGATAGCCGTGTTAGTCTGAATCTGTAAAAAGCAACAGAGGGTCCTGTGGCACCTTTAAGACTAACAGAAGTATTGGGAGCATAAGCTTTCGTGGGTAAGAATTATTTTATGTAAAAGGATGGTTTTTAAGGCCTTTTCTTTGTTCAGTATGTCTATGGAAAAAACAGGCTGACCAAAAACATACAGTGACTTGAAGATAAACTGATGTTTAAAACACTTAAGGGCCTGATCCAAAGCCCACTGAAATCAATGGAAAGATTACCGTAGAAAGTAGTGAGTTTTGCCATAGTTAAATCCAGGTTGGCTTAGAGCCTTTCTTTTTATGTGGACATTTAGAGTGGTATTTTCTATTACAATTGTGCTCGTAAGTACAGCTGGGTGAAATTTTTGGCCAATACTTCTTGTGCTGAAAAATGCAGATTTAGTTTTACCGAAACCTTTCCTAAATTTGCGTAAAAACTGGCTGGCTTGTTTAAGCCCCTCCCCCCCCAAAAATAAAAAAAAATGAAGTTTCATTTTGACATTTTTGATATGAAATGTTTTGATTTTTCATTTCAAAATTTACTTCAGTCTTCTTTAAAAAATTAAAATGTTAAAAAGCTCAAAAACAAAATAGTTTGTTTTGGGTCAAAAAAATGTTCAACCTGAAGCAATTTTTTTTCAGTTTTGAAAAGCTGTGCCCTACAGTCTTGCATCCCAAAGATAATATTTATGACACTGGTTATTTAGGGAAACTTGCATCCCTAAATCGCTCTATTACCTCCAATAACTTGATTCAAAACATGGGGCAGAATTCTGTTCCTATTTAAGTCAATGGGAAAACTCTCATTGACTTCAGTGGGGCCAGAATCACCTACGATATTCAAAGATACTATATTGTCCTCTTCCAAATCCCTCCTTAAAACTCGCCAGGGCTGTGATTTAATGGCTAGGCAGCTGAGCTGACACTTTCGTTTATTAAGGTAATCAACTGTTTAGCTTGTCCTCTGCACCATTTATTCGTTTTATCCACCTGTCACTGTCTCGTCATATGTGTAGATTGTAGATTCATTGCGGCAGGAACTTTTAATGTGTGTGTGTACAGTGCTTAGCACAATGGGAGGGACCCTGATAACTGGTTGAGGTTTTCACAATAGAAATAAACAATAGCAATGATCAAGACTTCCAGTGAGGTGTCTCAAGATGGGCTTAGACAGAGAGGGTATGTTCAATTTACCTTAACCAACTCAGGTTGTGTTCCTCACTCCATTCTTTTTCTTTCCCTTCCCAGCATGACAATAACTCCATAGGTTATAGCAGCCAGACCTACACTTTCAAATGCTTGTTTTGATTCAGTACAAGATGCTTGAGCCTGTTGTCAAACGTCTAACCGCAGAGACCACGATACTGCACTTCATCTCAGTGTAATGCGCACACCGCCACTCCCAGTTAAGAGGTAGAGAGAACCGCAAGTTCATTCTTGAACTTCTCACCAATGCAGTGCATACTGGCTGCCAGTACATACCTGAGTATATTGACCAGGTATTTGTGTTTTTAAAAATGTGCAGATCCAGTTCCGAGTCCCATTTGGCCCAAACAACAGAGGACTATTGGCCTTGCCAGTGATGCCATGGAAAGCAGCTACTCCCAAGCACCAAACCCTTTTCCCCAGAGTCCAAGCCTTTCCCTGCAAAAAATGCAGAAGCCAAACCCCACACAACTTACCCGGTGGGGCCTCTGTGAACCTCCAGAGAGGGAGCATTGTACAGTGGAGTGAGTGTCCCACACCCCTTTTTCATACATTCTAGAGGTTTGGTTCTACTCCACCCACATCAGCAGAACTTAAAATATATTGCCAGATCCTCAGTTGTGCCAAGCGCATCTGCCCCCTGGCACGCCCCCAATCCACTGCTCTCTGAGAGGTGGGGGACACAGATGGCAGCCATGTCTGAGGATCTGGCCCAGGGCCCTGCAAGTATCCTGTATTTTAAGTGTATTAAGTTTGGAAACAAAATGTATAAATCAGACTTCCCACTTTCACCCTCCACCCCCGCTGTAAAATTGATATAACAGACCCTTCTTCTAAAACATAGCAGTGGGACTTGGATAGTATCAACAGATAAAATAGCACTTAAATTCCTGTTCAGACGTGGAGATTAGCAAAAAATACCTAAATACGTTATTTGAGAGATTTCACCTCTCTTTTCAATTGCAAGTTTTCCACATTCAGATCAGTGTTTTCTTGCATTCTAGGTCTGTAGGTTGTTTCTTGAGCAGTTAGTTGTAAGTATTTGATCATCAAATTTCAAGCCCCTTTGACTGGATAATCTAGGTCACATGAAATGTTCCCATTTCTTGACTGGATGAGTTTAGCTATTAGAAACAGGTTTATGTGGGAATAATCTCTTAATACAAATTTGAAATTTGCTCCCCTGTATATTTTGTGATATTCACAACAAATGTGCTGTTTTATTGAACCTTTCTGCTAGTAGTGTCATTTGCCAGACTATTCACAGAGAATGAAATTCACCCTGTCCCAATGTAACCCAGTTTATTAAACTCTCTGTACCCTGTCCCAATGTAACAGTTTATTAAACCCTCTGTGTACCTTTTGGTTTCACTTTCCAGTTAAAGTCACCCCAATCGGTCAAAGGGAATTAATTTAAATATTCAAATAAACATTTACATGCCCAGCTGTAGTCTAAGGATTTTCCATTTTCTACATATACGTTATTCTCCAGATCTAGATTGGGTAATAGATTGTGAGTTTGAAGCTGTTATGTAGCACATGTAATGTTATTTAAACTTACAAGAGCCTACTGAGATTTCAATACTTTGTTCACCAAGATCAGCACAGTAGTTTGGTTTAAATAACATGAAATCCATTTTATGTACTGATTACTCTTTTCCATTTGTTTTTAAAAAGAAGCATTAAATACTCCTCGAGGCATTCTGCAGAAATTGTTAGAGAAATTCTAGCTTTTAGGATTCTTGATGGAAACGAGAGAGAAACTTTTAGACACTGATCCTGAAAACACTTCCACCCATGACTGACTTTACATCTAGGAGCAGCTCTCTTCAGTTGAGTTCAGTGGGACTACTCACTTCCATAAAACCACTGACAAGTGTAATAGTTTGCAGTGCAGGATTGGGGCCTTCGGTTGTAAGATCTCTGTGGCAAGGAATGTCTTGATATCTGTGTCTTTTTACCGCACCAAGCACACTGCTGGCTACTAACAAGTAGCAAATAATTCTTTTAAACTGCAGACTTTATCCCTACTCCATTACATTTGTGCCCCTTCGGCAGCTGGCTCAAACACCCAGGTGATGATTCTTCTCCAAGATCGAGGCCTCGCCCAACAACAACTTTTAGCATTTGCAGCAAGCACGTCCTCATCAGGGACCCAAGTCCCAACAGAGCTCCGAGGCCCAGAGAAGCGGTTTGTCAAAGGTCATGCAGGACAGAACTTCAAAATCCATATACTAACATTCTAACTAAAAAACATATTCCCAGCTGCTATAAACCAGTGTAGCTCCAATGATTTCAATGAGACGGTTTCCATTGGCACCCGTTGAGGAGCTAGATTGTTTTAATCCAGTCTTCTCCAAATTGCTCTTCTTCCTCTAACGCACATTCAAATAGTTCTGATGACTGTTAGCCAGACCCTTCAGACTGGGCACCAAACTCTACCAGATACGCAGATGGCCTCCCCCCGCCCCCCACTTAGAAGAGATTTGTATTTTTACTGGTCTTCCAAAGAGATTTCCTTCATTCCTGTCAGCGCACTCTGTGCTCGCTTTCTGGTGCGCCGAGCTGAATGTCTTTTTTTAATTGCATCAGTAATATTTTATACGTTCTGAAGTGATATTAAAAATTAAATTATTTCAGTTACCTAATAATTTATTTTGAATAAGGGAGACAGACAGTTCCCCATGGACAAGAGCAGACAGGGAAGAGTGAGAGACGGTATATTAGACCTGTCTTTCTAATAGTGAACCACCTTGTCCATTCCTGGAGGGGTGAGGAACAGACACTTTGGTACATTCGTCGTGGTTTATTGATCCTGTTAACATTATCTTGTGGTGAGATCGATGCTGGAGTTTCAGTCTGGCAGGAGACATGTAAATGAGCAGATGAAAAATATGCCAAGACAAATGGCTTCCTAATGGAAAATGAGATGTGAGAGGAAACAACTGGAGATGAGCAGTATGTGAGTAAGTTGGAGACAGTGTTGTAAAACTAAGGGCCACATTCTGCTCTCCGTCATCTAAGTGTCCCTCCCACTGGCTTCAATCCCTGTGGCTGAAATTCCAGTGCCTGGAATGAGACTGCAGCAGTGGAGAGAATGTCTGTGTGTTTTAGGAGTGGATTTAACACCCATCCAACTCCCACCGTTTTCCCTGCACAAAAGGCAGTTGCATCCTATCTGATTAGTCCATCTCTCCTACATGCCAGTTACAAACAGGCTGTGAGAGTCCTGTTTGTTTTCACTGATTGAAGTAATTTTGTTATTTCTGCTCTTATGAGCCATGCACCTTCTTTCATAAAATGTCATGTTTACCTTTGAATCTATCAGCCAGGCCAGCCTGTTAAAGTCAAGTCCCAGCTGGAAATGAAATATCATTTTGCCATAAGAACACTAGAAACACCCTCCATCTGCAATTAGCATGTGCATGTTACAATAGCCAGCTACATCCGACTCTAGGCACACTGTTTAGAGGGATGACGTGACTGAAGAGGTAGTCACGGGATGCTGTCTCAGCCCTGCGACACACATGGATTTTTGTTTTCAAAGCCTTTGGTGATGCTAGGCGCAATCTAGGGAAGTTGACTCAATCCTCAGTAATAATGGAGCAAGCACATGTATGTCCCCATTGATAATGAAAATAACAGCCTGAACCTGCATGACGGTCTGTAGCTAAACTATCAGAGGGGTAGCCATGTTAGTCTGTATCCACAAAAACAACGAGGAGTCCGGTGGCACATTAAAGACTAACAGATTTATTTGGGCATAAGCTTTTGTGGGTAAAAAACCCGCTTCTTCAGATGCATGCAACAACGCCTCATTGTTTTTGTAGCTACACTAGTCTCTGGAGCCTCTGACCACAGTGTCCTGTCCCATCCCCCGCCTTCCCCAATCCCATCTCATTTCACAAACAGTCTGGGCTCCTCATTCTGCTCTTTAAGGCTCTGCATAACTTTGTCCCTGTCTGCATCTCATCACCTGTCAAGCCCCAAGTTTGCCCGTTCCTGTCCCCTCCTTTTGTCACTTGTCTCCTCCTCTGCTCCCTATTCTTTGTGCCTTTTTTCACACTGCTGCCTTGGCATATCATCCCTCTATACTTGGCACCAACCATCCCCACTGGCCTCCTTCAAACTCTAACAACAGCCCCCATTCCTTTTGCCTTGCTTTCCACTGATGACTTTCACTCCTGTGCTGCAGTCAGCGTTTGCAGGTCCAGCTCATAGAGTGTTTGCTTGTGGGACAGTGACCATATCTTCTAAAATTTCTGTAAAGCATTGGGCAATATTATATGGTGTTACATAAAAGTATCATCATAATACCATTGGTGACCTGCCTTCCCCCACCAACTGTCTAAGATAACATGAGAATCTTCCTCAAAACTAGCCTGGTGCGGCTCTGAGTTTGCAGCACGTTTCTGAGACAGAGCTTTGGATGGGATGTGTAAGTAACTGCAAATAATTATTGTCACTAGAGAGATCCCCAACCCATATTCCCAGATCTGAACAACAGTGAACTCTGAGCACTTGGAATCAGAACCTGGATCCAGATCTGAATTCAAACCGCTGGGCCCAACAATCCCCAAACTCTGTAGTGTTTGAAATCCAGAACCAAGATTTGCTACTAAGGAACATCTCCACTTATCACCTAGAAAACTTGACCTCCCTATATCCCTTGTTATTAGCTCTGCTGTTCTGCAGATGGCCTTGCTGTTCTTGTAAAGTAACACTTCTTACCTCTTCTACCTGGTGAGTCTTAGATCACCACGCAATTTGAACAAAAATAATGGTGTTAGGGAACTTTCTCTTTCAAACTAGGTGAGAGTTTTTTCCCTGCTAGAAGCTGATGTGCATCTCAGGAAATCAGTCAGGCACAAATGAAGGAGGAGCTGGCGATACCCAAAAGAGTGTGTGAATGAAATTGAAAATAATATCTGAGGAAGCTGCTCAAATAAGAAAGTTATACATATTCCCAGTGCTCGCATTTTTTGACGTTTTGGAAAAATTAGTTGCGTGAAACTACCCTCAGGCTACTCTGAACTGAACTGGTTCTTTGTCAGTATATCACCATGGGTCTCGCGCTCTCTCTCTCTCTCTCTCCCTCTGACCTTGGCTGCATTACGGAGATTATGTTTTCACATGGGTGAACTGTTCTTGAACCAATTCTCCAATGTATTCTGTTTTTCTTCCATGTGAGCCATGCTCTCCTCTTTTTATTTTGTCTGTCTCTTCTACAAATGTAGTTGTAGCCATTGTAAGAAAAAACCACTTCAGTTAATGTCTGAGTTCCTCTTGTCCTTCCTACTTGTAGATACTGATACCTACGATAGTATAAAGATTCTTATCCTGCAGTTTTTTCTGTTTTTATTTTAAAAATCTTATCCAGAATCTCTAGTAAAATAAATAAATAACACTGTTTATTGACCGCTTCTATTGGAGCCTTCTTTTCTGACATAGGAACCTGAATAACAGATCAGACCTGTAGTTATTCTAGTCCAGTATCCTGTCTTCAAAAGTGGCCCATTATCAGCTTCTTCAGAGGAAGATGCAGAAACCCCTGTAACTGGCAATTACAGGATAATTTTTCTAAAGGGGAAGAGATGTGTTTGTTTTTATTTTTGTCTTGCCATATGAAGAGTCTTGAATGTTCTCTGTATTTGTACTAGTACCGAAGGATATGGAGGTATAGGCTTTCTTAAGCATCTCATTGGCTTCATTGGGAATTTCACCATGACTGTTGCTTATCAGAGCAATTTTGTATTCACGGTCCATTGGAGGAGGCCACACTTTTGGGCAGAAACTACCTTATTATGAGTGTTTGGTAACCTATTTATCATGAGGTTCATGAATATTATACAAAATCTCTTAAGGGAATGTCTGAATACTTAGAGTTCATATCTACATTCAGATATGCTCACGTTCTGGCTCTGAGTCATATCACATTGGTAGTTTTCATGTGGAATATGCAGTGTGCCCATCTTTCTACACAGAAGATTTGCAAGGTAAACAAACCAACAACAAACAGAAAGCCCACACATTTTGTGTCCTCAAAGGAGAATGAACCACATGTGACAGACATTAGTCATGCCACTTCATGCACAACTAGAAAATGCTCAGATGTTGTGGTGACGAGGGCATTACAAGAACCGGTATAGAATAGAAATAATCCTTCTACAAAATAACAGCGCTAAAATGCTAGCAAGCGGTTATGAGTGACCATCTTCCGTGGCTCATTTCCCTCTCACCAACTGGAACTGATGAACGGTCACTCTCAGGTTCTATGTCCTGGTCTCTCATGCCAACCTCACCAAAGTCCTCCTGAGTGGTCATTGGTCTCCAATGGGACAGCAACTCAGTGCTTAAAGTAAGAAACACAGGAACCTGTGTTAGACAGTCTCCCTTCCCCTCCTGCTGTGTTGTTGGTGCCGGGTGACCATGAGTCTCCCAGGAGGCCTTTGATGTGACTGGGAGAAGAGACCAAGAGTAGAAGTTGACAGGGACAGCTGAGGGGCTCTGGTTGTAACCAAAGGGGCTCATGAGTAACAGAAGAGGGTCAGCTCCTGTGAACTTGCTAACATCTCTGGACACTTCAGCCATATCCTGGAGGAGCCATCCTCCCCGAACATTTGCCTAAGCAAATGGAACACTCTCTCCCATCAGGACAGAAGAACCGTTTACTCCTCAGCCATAGCTGACTCCTGTCAGTAACTGTTATGCGCTTCAGACTCTCCACAACCAGGAATACCTGACTAGACCAGAGATTCTCAGAAAGAAGGCCACTGTTGACCAACCAGATTCTGCTGGACCCAACCTCTGGAGAAGCTTAACTGGACACAGCTGGGTGCCAGAAAGTCCAGGTGATAATGGGATTGTTACCTGTGACAATCTGTTGAGGCAGCAGCCATCTGGATGGCAGCAATATATATCTCAGGGATGGTCCTGTCCATTGTAGAGGTGAGCCATCCATGGCATGGGCAACAGAAAGGGAAAGTGCTTTTGAGTTTTTTGAAGTCTCTGTCTTCCTAAACAGTGGAGGAGTGTAAAGGAAAGACCAACATTTTTCATTGTGCAGTGGAGGAGAGCAAATTGCACACTATGAAACTTAGCTGATTTTTGAATCTTAGGGCTTTGGGCGTCTATCTCGAATCACTCCAGCAACCAAAACCTACATGTCTAATCAAGCCCAGAAGTGGGCATTCACCCACGAAAGCTTATGCTGCAATACTTCTGTTAGTCTTAAAGGTGCCACAGGACCCTCTGTTGCTTTTTACAGATTCAGACTAACACGGCTACCCCTCTGATACATGTCTAATCAAGTATGTTTATTAGATGCCTGGAGCATTTCACATTGTAGCCTGAGTGCCCTTCCTAATCTGCTATGTATTGTTTTTGAAATAGAGCTGTTCGGTTTTATTGCCAGTTGCAGTGGAGTGTGTATATTGTTTTACATTCTCAAAGCAACTGTGGGTTAGGATATATTGTTCTGTGAAGGTTGAGATCATGTTGTCAGCATAGAATTTCCCCTTGCACATATCATTTGCTTATTCCTATTTGAAGGATGGCTTTAGTAGGAGATGTTTCTGTGAATTCATTAGGGACACATTACAAATGGAAACACTGATATCAATGCCATAATGCACACTAGATTCTATATCCCAGGTTAAATAGCTCTAGTCATGCCTACAAAATTAGCTATAAAACCTGACAACAGTTGGTTTATTTATTAGCTGCTGGGGTTTCCATGGCACCTATTGCTATGGCAGATAGGGTGCTGAATTGTAAAGATTAGAATGCACATTAGATATGTCTATTTATAAAAGCAGTCAATCATATGCTAAACAGAGTACACCTGTCTTGCAGCACACCATGTCTGAAATGAACTGCCAGTAGGAACTAATTCTAAAGAAGTTGTCAACTGAGCAACCTTCCAGCAGTCGTGGAGTTTTGAAACTTAGGAAATGTCAGTAGGAAACAAGCAGCTGATACCATAAGAGTCTATTAGTAACACCTTGAGTTATGCCTAAAATTCCATTCTATTTTATATAGATGCTCACACTGTCCTCCTCATCGTGGTATCTGAACGCCACCCGGTAGCATATCAAATAGCATGACTACACATCTGTCACATGTTGTTCTCTCATCTTCTCCCCAGGGAGAGAAACATATGCAGTAGAATGTCTTGTTTTGATAGGGGTTAAGTTTTGTTTGTTTGTTTGTTTTTAAATATACACTATGCTATGTATTTATGTTGGAGAAGGCAGGTCAGAGAAATATGCCTGGTCCTTCGAGTAGACGGTGATGAGGTTTGAGATGGTCCTTATAGCCTAAGGGAGTTCATTCCACTCAGACCACGTCCCAAAAAAGTTTTGTCTCCCATGCAGACGGGCTTTCCACTTATGGAGAAGAGTTCCATTGTGCTGGAGGAGTGAGGTTATCAACCAGGGTCTTTATCCTGGAACTAGAGGTGGTATTTTAGGAGGCCACGGAGAGCCTTGAACACAAATGCAGAGAGGAAGCCAGGGCAAAGATCTGAACCCAGTTGTTACAAGCTTGTGGTGCCTGGCACACGGCAGGCTGCTGAACTGCAGAACAGCTGACATTTCCATAGGGATTTCTTGCCTACAGCCCATTTCAGTAGTCAAGGCTAGAGATGACAAACATTTGGACAGGGATTGTGAGGTCTGCATTACAGAGGAAAGGTTGCTATTGCAAACCCATTGGGTGAGATGGAAACACGCCTTCAACAGATTATTCCTCCATTCTCCTGAATGTTTCCTCATCACTTTGTCTGGCAGAGGCAGGGATCTAGATGAAAACAATGGAGAGGAAGGAGACTAGCTCCTGGGTGTGATGGAAAGGAAACGTACAGCTGAGTAGCGTCAGCCTGTTGGTGTCACTGCAGCTCAAAGCATCGCAAAAACCCTCCGATAAAGACATTGAACACAAGGAGTGACAAGGTGGAGCCCCATTGCAATGGATGTGGTTTAAGCACTGAGACCCTGGAGACCAAGGCTCAGTTCCCAGCTCTGCTACAGACTCCTTGTGTGGCCTTGGGCAAGTCACTTGATCTCCCTATGACTCCATTCCCCGTCTGTACAATGGGGATATTAGCACTGCCCTGCTTCATAGAGGTGTGGTGAAGATAAATCCATAAATACTTGGGATCTCTGGGCACCTAAATTGCCGCTTGTAAATTTCGGCTACTTCACATGAGCACAGCCACCTACGTTCTGACGCACAGCTCACACCTAAGTCTCAGCAGGACCCTCCAGCTAGGTGTTGTCCAACCTAGCGTGCCGGCTTGGCCTAATCCACCACCATACCAGAGCGTGAAAGGTTGACTCGACAGCCTGGTGGTCATGGCACTAACCTGGAATGTGAGAGATCCAGGTCTCTCTTCCGAGGACTACTTTCTGGCAGTAGAACAGCCTGAAAGAGCCCCACCCCAGAATATCCCATACCCTGTGATCAGGGTACTCACCTGAGAGGTGGGTTCAAATCCCTGCTCCCCATCAGGCAGAGGAGGGAACTGAAGCTGGGTCATCGGCACCTTTGGTGAGTGCTCTGTCGACTGAACTAAAGATCATACGTGGGAGGGTTCATCCTGCCCAAGTTTTTTGTAAGAAAGGGCATAGACACCTAACTCTGGAAGAGGGTTCATAGCTGTAAACCCCGAGCAAAGGGAGGTGCCCAGAGTTCATAGAATCATAGAATCTCAGGGTTGGAAGGGACCTCAGGAGGTCATCTAGTCCAACCCCCTGCTCAAAGCAGGACCAATCCCCAACTAAATCATCCCCACCAGGGCTTTGTCAAGCCTGACCGTAGGTGCCTATGTCCCTTTGCAGGGTGCCTAACTCTCCCCATGCATTGAATAGGGAGCCTGGGCACCTTTACTCAGGGCTGTCGATCCCACTTGGCAGCAGGGCACCTAAATACTAGGTGTTTCAATGCTGAGTCTAGGTCTCCTTTGTGTATCTAGCCCTAGATGCTGCAGGATAAGGACTAGACAGACAGACAGGAAAAGCAACTGCCAAGTGGAGACTACTTGGAAAGGCCATTCCATCCACCCCCAAAAGTTCTCACAAGTGAGTTAACAATTCCCCATGGTCAGTGATATTGAAAGCTGCAGGTAGTTCCAGTAGAATCTGCCTGTGCATTGCTCCGCTAGTACAACCTCACTCACAGGTTTCAATGCAGTCTCATTTTAGTTCTCCTCCCACCGTGACAGGGATGAAATAAATGTGTTGTTTAGTACAGCTGGACCTGAACACAATAAAACATCACTGTCCTCCAGATTTATTTAGGGGGGAGCAACGATTTCTATCCTACCTAGTTTCAGATTTTTTCCTCTGGTTTTTTCCCCTGTGAAATTCACCTTTTTCCAATATGTTTTTAACAATCAATTAGTGAGTTGCCAAGAAACAATCCATATTACAGAATGACAAATTAGAGAAGTTTCTTATTAGATCATTTCCCCCTCCAGTACATTTAAATTAGTGAAGCTTCATTTGCTGGACAGCTTGATCATAAGGGGTTGGCTGTGCATGAATGAATGTAACGTTATGTTGGTGTTATTCTTTTAATATCAAATGGTCTTTAATACTTTATTTTTAATTAATCTAGTTTGTAGCTCATGTTAGGTCAGCTGGGTTATTAATGAGAGATGTGATGCATGGTTTGGCAGAAAATTTGGTGGTGACAGTAAGGACTGCTTGTTGAATCACAGTTCCTGAGAAATACTCCAATCTCTTTACCCTGTAGAATGGATTCTGTAGGCTACTCTACCACTGACTTATCTGGGTCACCAAAGAAATTAGGGGTGGGGACTTCTAAGGTGCTCAATCTTGGCTTATCTCTGCTCTCATTGAAGTCAATGGTACAACTCCCACCAATTTCACTGGGAGCAGAATTAGTTCAATGCTCATCACTTTTGACACCCTCAACCCAGATAAATAATTGAATGAGAAAATATTTGTTAAAATTTAGAAATGTACAGTCCAGGTGCCAAATTGTGGCCCAGGCATGTACAGTTTGGGGCTGCCATTCTGAAGTCTCTCATTGGGATCACCATATATTGTTTCGGTAGGAGCTTTGCCTTCAGAATTCAGATCCCACTCCAGCAAAGCATTGAAGAACATGCTTAATTGTAAGCACATGAGCAGTCCCATTGACTTTAGTGTGCTTAAAGTTAAGCATGTGGTTAAGTGCTTTCCTGCCTCTGGCCCTAGTGCCTTTCTATATAGCTTTCTGTTAAATTTGGGTGATTTGTATGGGGGCATAAGAGCTACCATAGACAAAACCCATTTTGTTCCATTTCCCTTTTCCAAATGGATTTCCTGTTCTTCGCTCATATCAGCCTTGTCTGATATTAGGTCTCCATTACATAAGAATAGCTCTACTGGGTCAGACCAAAGATCCTTCTAGCCCAGTATCCTGTCTTCCAACAGTGGCCAGTGCCGGGTGCCCCAGAGGAAATGAACAGAACAGGTAATCGTCAAGTGATCCATCCCCTGTCGTTCATTCACAGCTTCTGGCAAACAGAGGCTAGGGACACCATTCCTGCCCATCCTGGCTAATAGCCATTGATGGACCTATCCTCCATGAATTTATCTAGTTCTTTTTTGAACCCTGTTATGGTCTTGGCCTTCACAACATCTTCTGGCAATGAGTTCCACAGGTCGATGGTGCATTGTGTGAAGAAATACCATTCACGCAGCTGTTCCTGGTACTGTTACCAGGGAGTTACTGATGATTACAAAGCCCATCACCTTGGTGTTGGATCCATAGTTTACATGCAGCGGCACTAAGGCAGGTATGATTTCTTGCCATTATCAGCTGATCCCGTGTTTACTCAGTAGTAAACAAGAGGATCTGAATGCTTGATCCAGCTGGAAGACAGAAAACATGTGCTGGGCCCAAGTTTATGTTGCACTTTCAGGACCTGACTCTCCACTGCCTGGCACTTTGTGGAGTCATTTATACCTATGTTCAGTGAGTGCAAAGTGGGTGTAAAATGTCACTAGATCAGCATTATACATTCAGCTTGCATGAGTGCAAATGAGCACAATATAGGCCTGGTCCGAAGCACAATTAATTCAGTGGGTGGGTTTCCATTCACTTCAATGGTCTTTGGATCAGGCGGTAGGTGAAAGGCAGTGGAGAATTAGACCCTCGCTCTGTGGAGCTAGCTGAGTCTGGGACAAATTCTGCTCACTCTGGACACATGAGTAATGCTCACTAAAATCAGATTGTGCCCCCTTACTCAATGCAGTTACTTTGTGACTAAAGTGAGCAGGGTTTGGCCTAGAGTCTGCCATTTATTCTAGCATCTTTTCAATAGCATATAGTTTAAAACAAGCAAACAAACCAATCAAGCCTCATTAATAACTGCAGATTCCACCACCAGTTTAACAAGAGATGCAATTTAATTGGGGCCCAGATTGCTTTGTGTAACTCCGTTAATGTAATTGAGTAATGCATATTGATTTTTCATGGGTCTGGAATCTTTTTTCTTCATCTAGTGTAAGAAAGCTTGTTGAAGAATTATTAATCACACCATAATTGCTTTAAGATCTATGCTCTAATTAAAACTGTAAATTCTTTATTACATCTTTATTTTAATTAGACATACAGAAAGACAATAATTTTACAAGACTCCGTGTACAATAAAATTACCCCATTTAGCAATGCTTCAAAGAGCCTACACTTAGGACACACTGAGATTGTAGTAGGACTTCCTAAATTAAGACATGAGTGATCCAAGTCACAATCAAAATTAAACGTGCCTTTCTGACTGTAATTAAATAGCTTTACACACACACACACACACACACACACACACACACACACACACACAAATCCTCCATCTGCATCAAAGGACTGGAATCATCTACTGTAGTAAGGCTTTACCTTCTCTTGGTATTGTGCTTCACTTCTTTTGGGATTTTTTTTATATGAGATTCAGTACGTTCTGAAATTTAAAAAGTCCAATCCAAGGCCTTTAAAGAGCTTATTTTAATAAAAATGAGCTTATTATCATACCAGCTTTTGATATTTCTCTTTGGTTAATGTTGTTCCTGCATCTGTGGGCCTGTAGGGGCTTTCTACCTGCCTGAAGGAATTAAAAATAAAATTATCACATTTCTTTGTTTTGCTTAAAAGCAGACCAAAGCAAAAGACCTGACTCTTCTCCCGCTGCGCACAATAGGGGGTTTGCTGTTGGGGAGCAGGATCGGAGCTAAACTTTCCACTTGGCTTTTTGTGGACTAGGAACCCAAAGGAACCTCATGGGTCAGATCCTCAGCTGGGGTAAATCATGTTGCACTGATCCACTTGGTTGATTCAGACGTGGCCGCACACCTTTACAGCAAAAGTAGTTAGTTTATAGAATAGATCTTTTCCGGATAGGGTGTCTACTTTTTCAGATTTTCAGTATTTATTTCTACCCCCATTACAGTCCATTTATAAGAAGTCAATTTTGGGTTTTTTTCAGTCCATTTGTCTGAAAATTAACTGGGTTTTTTCCCCCCCTTCTTTTTTCTGAAGCTATCTGCTTCTAGGCACGGCTTTCCAGGGTGCTTCACTGACCCCTTCCAGGGAGTACTAAACACTCAAGAATAATACATTTTGGTGTGTGAGTGTTTGCTAAAAACCTATTCTAAAATGTTTGCTTGAAAGGGGTTTCTTTTTTTTCTTTTTTAACAGGTAATTGGTTTTAACTTCAAATTGGCGAGTTTACTAATGTATCACAATGTGCTGCTCCTTTGTAATCCATAATTCTGCATCCTTTACTCACAGTGAGTAGCGCTTGCTCATGTGAGTATTCCTTGGTGTATTCATGCAGGCAAATTGGGAAAAACACAATTTGCCTCTTTTCCATGGGAGACACACACTGATTAACTCCCACTCACAAAGCGGATTTTAAAATAAGGATTTGAGCAACACATTGGGTGCATCTTACACAGATATGATTGTTTCAGAAAAGGGTTTTTTTTATATATCACATTTCCCTCCAAGAAGCTGCAGCATATCTCCTGTCAAAACCCAGATTACTACATCACATAGCAATGTTTAACTATCTAGGCCTGTGGGCTTTGAATGAAAAGCCAGTTAATAGCATAGCAGTTGGTAAACGGGGGACAGGTGGGTGTATTTGGCCCTAATTCCCCCACTCACAGGAATCCAGCACTCAACAGGTGTGCTGTCAAGGGGTGTCATTCATCAGATAATCTCTGGATGGTAACCAGATACTCTCAGAGATGAAAAAATTAATTATTTCCCTTCATGGGGATGGTGGCATTCGAATCTTCACCAGGCATTACACATCTAGACCTGACTGGAGTCCTTACTTGCTCTGAGTAGTGATAACTCAGGTAAGTAGTCCCATTAAATACAATCTGGATTTTTCAAGGTAGGCAAGGGGGACGTGGCTGGAGCATGCTGACCTCGGGCTGTCTCCTTAGGTGACCATAACCAGCTAGCACAAATAGAGCTGTCTCTGGGCTGTTCTAATGCAGACAAAGGCAAAGAATGAGGAATTTATAATCACCCTTGCAGTCCTCTTTCCCCACCCCCTTCCAGTTCTGATCTGATCAGAGAAGCCTTTATATTTCACATTCCTTTCCAGCCTTATTTTAGGTTTCTCCATTTCAGTGGCCATCACTTAGCTTCAACATTAAAACTTATTCTTATATTTCTGGATTTATGTTTAAAAATGCCAAGGTCTGGTAGGTGCCTCCACTAATTATAATCCCAGCATTCAAACACCCTTCTCTGAGGTGGTTGCCTGACCCCAGTACCCCAGGCCTGAGCGAAAGACAACTGAGGTCAATAGGAGTCTCTGTTGTCAAAGGACTTTGCATCAGGTTGGCTCTAGAAGGCACAGCAAATGAGTGAATTAGATAAGCATAAGTAGAAGTCTATTTGAAATATGCATGGAGTCCCTTCCTTGTGGAATAGGCTGCTGTGGCAATGCATAGCGGTAGGTCTGAGAGCTCACAGTGCTATCTTTCATCTAAGGGATAATGAGGGTGGAGGGAAGCTTGTGCTTAAACGCAGAGGGCTGCCTGCCACCACACAGATTAGCACATAGATCAAACGGCCTTGCCAGCCAGGTACTCTTTCCCCTCAACCATTTCATTTGTTCTGCAGTCTTTGTGAAGTTCGCAAGATGTTTCTGCCCCAGCTTCTGTTGCAGAGGGTGGGATTTTAAGGCAAAAGTTCTAAGGAATGCACTTTCCTTGTCTGCCTTTGCTTAGCCTGGAAGCAACTCAGCAGGTCTTTTGGCAGGAAATCTTAAACAAGGAAACTGCTAGGTTTGGAATATTTTTTCATATAGATTGGTTTTTCTTTGTGGAACAGAGTGAATAGAAAAATAGAGGGAGCCAAGTCTAAGTTAAGTTTCAAAGGAAAGAAAAATGACTGTCTTTTTATGAGGGGAAGTGATGTGAAGCTCTGGATGTGTCTTCAGTGCAGAGTCATGTTGAGTTATGACTCAAGCGGTTCCCCACACTTGAGTCCCGTCCACACACAAACACCCTTGACTAGAGCACAGTGGTGCCTTTAACTCAGTTTGGCTAACCTGACCAGGAGTGTCCACTACACCCTGAGTTAGCACAACCTGAGCTGCTAACCCAATCACTTGGATCAGCTCAAGTCTGACTTTGCAGTGTGGCTGCACTCAGGGCTGGTCAACAGTGAAAACTTCCTCTGGCAATAGTCCACATCCCTGAGTGACGTAGCTATGTGGACATAACCCCTGGTGCAGACAGCGCTGCTGGAAGTGTTGATGGCAGAATTCTTCTGTCTACCTACCTACTGCCTCTCAGGGAGATGGATTACCTACAGTGGTGGGAGAACCCCATCCACACTGCAGCGCTGCAGGTACACTGCTGTAGCATTTTAAGTGTAGACATAGCCTCAGTCAAGCTTGGCTAATTTGAGAGGAGTTAACTCACACGGAGATAACTCAAGGTAACTCTGCAGTGAAGATATAGCCTCAGAATCTAGATGCATCTTACTCCTGTATGAGCCATACTCCACTCCACAAACACAGACCTACAACAGCATGAGAAAATAGCTCTTTCTATTTCTGTTCCATACAGAGGCTGGCTTACGTTATGTGGTACACCACACTGTCAGGATGATAAATCCCCCTTTGCAAATGTTAATTGAAGAAAACGGAGATAAAAAATCTAAAGCCAAATCTAGAGTCACACGAGTGGGTCAGAGCCTCAGCAGGTCTAGCTTCATTGACATCAATAGAACTATACCGATTTAGAGCAGCTAAGAGTCTCACCCACTGAAACAGAATCATAGGATGGGAAGGGACCTCGAGAGGTCATCTAGTCCAGTCCCTGGAATCATGTAAGACTAAGTATTATAGACAACAGCGCTTCTCAAAGCCGGTCCCACACTTGTTCAGGGAAAGCCCCTGGCAGTCCCGGCCGGTTTGTTTATCTGCCGCGTCCGCAGGTTTGGCCAATCACAGCTCCCACTGGCCGCGGTTCACCGCTCCAGGCCAATGGGGGCTGCGGGAAGCTGCGGCCAGCACGTCCCTCGGCCCGCGCCGCTTCCCGCAGCCCCCATTGGCCTGGGACGGCGAACCACGGCCAGTGGGAGCTGTGATTGGCCGAACCTGCGGACGCGGCAGGTAAACAAACCGGCCGGGACTGCCAGGGGCTTTCCCTGAACAAGTGGAGGACCGGCTTTGATAAGCACTGATCTAGACCATCCCTGACAGGTGTTTGTCTAACCTGCTCTTAGAAGTCTTCAGTGATGGAGATTCCACAACCTCCCTAGGCAATTTATTCCAGTGCTTAACCACCCTGACGGGAAATTTTTTCTTAATGTCCAACCTAAACCACCTTTGCTGCAATTTAAGCCCATTGCTTCTTCTCCTAGCCTCAGAGGTTAAGAAGAATAATTTTTCTCCCTCCTCCTTGTAACAACCTTTTATGTATTTGAAAACTGTTTTCATGTCCCCCCTCAGTCTTCTCTTCTCCAGACTAAACAAATGCAATTTTTTTCAATCTTCCCTCAAAGGTCATGTTTTCTAGACCTTTAATCATTTCTGTTGCTCTTCTCTGGATTCTTTCCATTTGGCCACATCTTTCCTGAAATGTGGCGCCCAGAACTAGACACAATACTCCAGTTGAGATCTAATCAGTGTGAAGTAGAGCAGAAGAATTACTTCTTGGGTCTTGCTTACAACACTCCTGCTAATACATCCCAGAATGATGTTTGCTTCTTTTGCAACAGCGTTACACTATTGACTCATATTTAGCTTATGGTCCACTATGACCCCCAGATCCCTTTTCGCAGTACTCTTTCCTAGGCAGTCATTTCCCATTTTGTATGTGTGCAACTGATTGTTCCTTCCTAAGTGGAGTACTTTGCATTTGTCCTTATTGAATTTCATCCTATTTCCTTCAGACCATTTCTCCAGAATTTTAATCCTATCCTCCAAAGCACTTGCAACTCCTCGCAGGAGTTTTGTCTGTGTACAAACTGAGCGAGAATTTCAGGATTTGGTCCATTGTCAAAAAAGGAAGATTAACAGAGATTTGGAAACGTGGACTATACAATGAATGGCTATACTGCCACAGTTAGAATGGTATTACTCCAAGAAGTATTTTCCTAGGAGCCATAAACATCGTAGTGTCCTACCAAAATGATGGTGTGAAGCTGTGACTTCGCTTGTGGGGGCATTACTTCCTGAAGTGATAGAACTCGAGCATACCTTTCAGTGGTCACATATGTGAGGCATAAGGGGAAGGAGAGACAGTGTGACCTAATGTCTAAAAGCACTGGACTGGGACTCAAATGACCAGGTTTTAATCCTGGCTCTGCCACTGGGTTACCTTGGGCCAGTCACTTCACCTCCCTGTGCTTCTATTTCTGCCTCTATAAAATAGGGGCAGTTATGTTGAACTCTTTTTTAAAATACTTTGAGATCTAGGAATGAAAAGCATAAGGTGTTAATTATTATTACTATACTAATATTAAAAAGTAAATGGCAACTGAAAAAATAGTCGTTTGTGGATTTCATGGGAAAGTACATTATGGTGGGTTGCTTAAGCAGATCAAGCCTGAGTTGGAGAAGTCTTTTAGGCACCTTCATAGGAGACATGAAATCCTTTGTGTTGTCCCGCTAAAAATAAATGCATTAATAAATAAATAGGCTTCCTATCACTCAGGACACTTACATTATTTAACCTGTCAATACATTTCAGCTATAAATCAAAACGGATGATTTTGACATCTTTTCCTTTTGCGCTTCACTAAATGCCTGTGAACTTCTATTCATTTCATATGAGCCCAGTATCGAGGATGGATATACACTTCCTCCAAGTTTTAAACAACATAAATTACACTGATTCGTGACTCTGCTAAATTATTCCCATATGTAGTACCTTTTAAAGTCCCATTGCCCAGGGATTTACTATAAGGCAGGGCTGAAAGCTTTAGTTTCTTTGGTATAGTGCAAACAGCTTTATCATCACAAATGAAGCAGAAATGTATGATTAAGTGACTGCACATGAATGAAACCTCTTCAGCTTTCCCAGCAAAGGCTATGGCAATTGGTACTGTGCGTGTGTGAGTGTACTGCCCCCTGCTGGCATGGTGCAACTCTGCACTTCCCCAGCAGAAATCTGTGCTTGAAAGGCACCACAGAGACCATAACATCATTGGTGTATGGGGATGCTGAACTCACAGCTGTGTACCACAGGGAGCTGGTGCATGCTGGTGATATCACTAAATAGCTTCAGCCAGCCATCCAACAGGACTATAGCTTTTGCCAGTCAACCATGCTCTCTAATACATGTTGTAGCATTCAATGAAAGAGCAGAATTACATAAAGCTCTGCACCCACTCCACTGATCCTCTGCACCCACAGCTTGCCAAGAACCGCGGGGGAGAATAATACAGAGGGAGCCCTTAAACGGGACAACAGCTTGTGCAATACATCAAATACCAGGGGGAGGGAATGCAGCAAGGGAGTGTGCAAAAGGCCCTGCCCTTTCCTGCAAAGGAAGTATAGATGCATAAGATAAACTATGAACATTATATTTGGCAGCTAGGCAAACCAGTGCAGTTCTTCAAATCTGCACCCGTTTCTAGAACTAGACTCCAACCAAAACTATTTTAAGGTTCTGAAATGCTTGGGTAAGTTTTCTCCAGTTCTGCTTTCTGTCTGCATCCATTGCTGCAGTAGTGTTAACACTCAAAAGTGGAAGTAGCAGTATTGCAAATCTCACGAGAGAAGTCTTTTCTTTGAGATTTTCTGCCCAGTTTTGCAGAGTCAGGAGCTCCAGGGAGCTTAGATTACTTTCAGATAAACTTCCAGAGTGAAACCTTGGCTTCATTGAAGTAAATGGGAGCTTTGCCATTGATTTCTAAGGAGCCCAGAATTCACCTCCCAGACTTTTGAATGCTTATCTGGACTGAAGTCAAAACCCCAATCCTACAGCAATTTGACAATTGTTGCAAACTGTATAGTTAATTATTAGAAAGATACTTATAGCTACCTACCTTGGTGAGGCTGACTTTAGGCAAGAATTAATACATTAATACATCATTTAGAGAAGACATATCACAAATCAGCAATGCTCAATAGAAATAGACAATGTAGATCTCACCAGTAGTTCAGCATTGGCATGATCCAGCACTGGCATTACCCAGTCCCAGCAGGCCAGAGCCTGCCAATGGTCCCAGTCTCCATGTAGGTTGTCCTTGGCACCAGCTCAACATACTTTCAGAAAGGATTCCCATAAATGAGTAGCAAAGCAGGAAACCTAAACAGCAACAACTTTTATTTAAGCACTTCCAGCAAAACCTGGGAACAACAAAAGCTTAGCCAAGTGTCTCTATCCTTCTCTTGTCTGAGTAAATGCAGTGAAGGAGACAGTAAGGTTGCCAGGTGTCTGGTTTTCAACCAGAACGCCAGGTCAAAAAGGGACCCTGGGGGCTCCGGTCAGCACTGCTGACTGGACCGTTAAAAGTCCAGTCAGTGGTGCAGCGGGGCTAAGGCAGGCTCCTTGCCTACCCTGGCTCCGTGTAGCTCCCGGAAGCGGCCGGCATGTCCCTGCAGCCTCTAGGCACAGGTGCAATCAGGGAAGCTCCGCGTGCTGCCCCTGCCCTGAGAGCCGGCTCCATAGCTCCCAATGGCTGGGAACCGCGCCCAATGGGAGCTGTGGGGCTGGTGCCTGCACAGATACGCCTGGCTGTGCCTCCGCCTAGGGGCCGGACATGCTGGCCACTTCCGGGAGCAGTGCGGAGCCAAGGCAGGCAGGGAGCCCACCTTAACCCCACTGTGCCACTGACTGGGAGCCGCCCTGAAGTAAGTATCACCCAGCTGGAGCCCGAATCCTGAACCCCGTCCCGCACCCAAACCCCCTGCCCCAGGTCAGAACCTCCTCACACACCCAAACTCCCTCCTGGGGCCCGCACCCCCTCTCACACCTCAACTCCCTGCCCCCGGCCTGAGCCCATTCCACAATCCAAACCCCTCGGCCCCAGCCTAGAGCCCCCTCCTGCACCCCAAATCCCCCATCCCCAGAGCCTACACCTCCAGCTGGAGCCCACACCCAGTCCTCTGCTCCAGCCTGGAGCCCCCTCCTGCACCCCAAATCCCTCATCCCCAGCCCCACCCCAGAGCCTACACCCACTCTTGCACCCCGGTGCCCTGCCCCAGCCTTGTGAAAGTGAGCAAGGGTAGGGGAGAGCAAATGATGGAGGGAGGGGGGAGGGAGGGAGTGGAAGGAGGGGCCTCAGAGAAGAGGCGGGGCTTGGGGCAAGGTATTTGGTTTTGTGCGATTAGAAAGTTGGCAACCCTAAGACACAACCATACACATAATAGCCACACCCACACTATGTAAGCATCCTGTCATTTCCCTCCCTACTTATCATAGATTTTGCCACCTAAAGGGGAACACCAAAGGACTTCCGTCCGGATCATGAATTTTTGCAGCTTTGTGATCAATTGTAAAACGGAGAGAAATGTCCAAAGTGCAAAACTATTCCCTCCACCTCTAGTCCATCTGGTGACTGAGTGTCTGGAGCTGTTTCTCGTTGGTTACATTTTTGCAGATTTCATGCTGAGCTGGAGATAAATACATTTCTTCTCAAGTCCAGCCACAGTTCCATTGGATTTAAAATGTCTGATTTGGCACTTTCTCCAAAACAGAGAGAGAGAGAGAGAGAGAGTGTGTGTTTGTGAGCGCGCACACGCATCTTAGACTTTTGCTGGTTTGAATCACCCACTTCTGGGGGATAGCACATCACCGCTATGGAAAAATAGGCTGGGCAAAATTCTCCCCTGTGAGTTACACTCCCTTATCTGTAGCAAGAATCTGTATTGCACATTCTCCACTTGTTCTACTTGCAACATGCTTCTCTGGATGTGGATGGAAATTCCACACAAAAGGTGAGTGCAATTCTACGTAGTAGAGATAGAAAAAGCCGACAGAGGATTTATATCTTTAACACTTTTAGACCACATCCGCATGACCACTGAAACTGCGATATCATCTGTATTTAATGTGCCGATTGCCAGCAGGGCTGTAGGGTGGTTTAACAGAGAGAGTGGATAAAGGATTTCTTATTTGTGGTTTGAGAACTGTTAGAAAACTGCTATAGAGGGGCCATAGCACAGGTGAGCCAGCACATCTCAGTGGAAATGGGCATACTATGCTAGCCCCAGCTCTCGCACAGCTGGACTGGGCTTCTGGGCTAGGCCCAGCTAGATCAAACACAGCACTTGCTAGTGCAGTTGGTCGGTGCTACATTTCGTGTGAACCTGGTGGCTGCTAGCACAGAGTAACCGATGTGTGGATAACCTTATGCTGTTTGCTTTTCCCCACTGGGAGCTGGTAACACAGTGACTTGCCTCATGGGCTGGAGAGCCTGGGGCCTGATTACAGGATGGGCCTCACCTGAGAGAAATCAGGTGATTGCTGTATAAAAGAAGCCAATGCGGAGAGGGCCCAGGTAGCAAAAGGCTGCAGGGAAGAGAGTGCAGGGCATTAAAAGGTTCCTGCAGGGCCCGGAGTGAGCAGTGAGGAAAGCTCTCCAGGCTGGAAGCCCTGAAAGAAAGGCTGTGTAGCCAAGCAAGAGACTGGCTGTAGACAAGCCCCAGAGAGGGTGGAGGGTTGTTGTTTTTTTCCTATTAAAGACGGTGTTGAAGTTTAGTTTGCACAACTGTGACCCTGTAAGGGGGGGATTAAAGGACTATGACCCAGCTGGCAGGCTTTGTTACCTGACAGAGAAACCACCACAGTGCCGGGGTGACTGTCGACAAGGGGTGCTAGCTCATGGAGGGACTGCTATGCCATGCCTGGTCGTGAGGGGTTGCCCAGGGGCGAGTGGGACTCTGTCACAGAACTGTGTATGACCTGAGTGCATGGATGGAGTGAGATGAGGGGAGGGAAGGGTGCAAAGATCACATTCCCCAGTGCACCTGCCTGAGAACAAACATTGCCTCTGCGGATTTTGTTAGACAAGTGCAACAGGGCTACCTAGTGCCACAGAAAGCAATGAATATCCCAGAGGTGTACGGCCTTATATACTGGGAAGCAAAATGTGTCGTGCAGCATGCATCTCCAAGCGAGCTGAAGGCACTAAGTCACAGGCAGGCAGCTTCAGGTGGGGTAGATGGTCATAGGTCCATTGACTTCAGTGTTGCCAGGACAATTGACACCATCTGAGGATCTGTCCCGATGTCTCCAGGCACTGTTCCTAGTGCAGTGAGTCTCCCCAGTTCTTCAGTAGTGCTCAGTCTCATAAAAATCCCAAAATACATAGCAGAAGCTAAGACCCAAAGTTCAGCCTTACACAGACATTCATATTTACTCCTGTGGGAATTCTGCGCTAAAACATTCAAAATTCTGTGCACAGTATTTTAAAATTCTGCATATTTTATTTGTCAAAATAACACAATATAATCACACCAGTTTCAATTATTTTGGTAGTTTATTTCAAAATACCTGTCAGCAAGTATGTCTGTAACAATACAGACAACAAAAAAGATTCAGGAAAAGCTTATTGACAAACAGATTCTTTACTGGGCAAATTAATAATGGAATTTTGAATAATAATTCATTTAAACTACAATACAGAAATGTATTTCCCACACCCCTCAGAAGCAGTGCAAAGGCTAGGGGGGAGTCAGGGTAACAGAGGAGCTGAGGGAGAGGGAAATAATTGCTGGGAAGGAGCCTGGTTGTTAACTTGGAGGGTTGTTGGGGGAGGGAAGGGAGAAGTATGGAACAGGTCTTTTTTGGGCGGGGGAGGGATTGTTAGGGAGTTGGAGAGTCTCCTCCATGCAGACCCTGACTGACCCCTAGCTTCTCCCATTCAGTCAGGCACATCCGCCCCTGTCCCAATGTGTCCCTGCAACTTCCTTCCCCCCATCCCTATGTGTCCCTGCATCCCTGTCTCCATGTCTCCCTGCATCCCCACTCAACCATCCCATGCCCCCCATCTCCATGTGTCCCTGCATCCCCACTCTGTCCTCTGTCCTTATGTGGCCTTGCACCCTCATTCCCGTTCAGCCCCTGCCTGAGTCTGTCACCTCGACTAGCCCTTCTGAACCCCAGTCTGTGACCCCTCCCCCAGCAGCCCCTGCTCTATCTGTCCCCGCCCCCATATCCCATTCCTCCTCACCTCGCACCTCTGACAGGGTGCTGTGAGGAATGCAGCTGGCTGCTGGGTGCTACTGCTGGTCAGCTGGCTGCTCTCTGTTCTGGCACCATCTGGTGGGTGAAAGGCATAACAGCAGCACCTCTCTGGCAGAATGTATTTTCTACAGAGAAAAAAAATCTGCAGGGAACATGAATTCTGCGTGTGCGCTATGGCACAGAATTCTCCCAGTTCCAGGAGTATCATATTGCACCCAGACAAAGCAGAGTGTATATATACCTAGGAGCAGAGAGACAGATGCACAGATGAGACAACAGTGTGGCCATAATAATGCCCACTATGAACACAATACATTTATACTACAGCTAACTAAATAGTACTCACTCTAACAGCACCAGAAGCAAGGGTAACTGTAATGTAGGACGTATTTTGGCCATCAATTATCTAAAAGTTCTCCATTCCAGAAAGATAAAATGCTGTTTGTGTGCAGTTATACATAATGTCATGCTCTGTTTGTCAACTTAATAGCTCTCCCGGGATCACAAGAAACATTTAAATGCTACAATGCCATCTTTCACAAAAATAGCCTACTAAACCTAATTAATAGTGCACCCTAGTTAACACATGCAGACTTGGCATTATTAGTCTAATTAAAAGGACTTTAACAATCCAGGTCCCCTTTTGCCTCCCTCCTCAAACATTCAGACATATGCAAGTTAGGTAAATGAAACCCATTAATCACCATTGGTGCATATGGCATAGGTTCCTGTAATGCAGGATTGGCGCTGAAAAAAGATACTAACCGGCCTCATTATGTTTAATTTCATTGCCCAGCAAAGGGTAATAAATACAAATTGTAACATCACAATAAAACATTTAATTATTCAAGAGCAGGCTTAGAAACATTATAATTAGCTTACTGGTATGTGTCTTCATTTGTGTGGTAATGGATGCAATTTAGGAGCTTAACCATTTCTGACTAATGGTTTGAAATCAAAGTCTCCAGGAACATTATTGCTCAAACCCTTAACAAAGTGAGAGCTGTCCTGTAACCTCTAGGTTATGCTTCGATTTGAGGTGTGTCCCTGTGTGAACAGAGCGGTGTGGTGTCAGCAATGGGAGATAGTGATTGATGAATGATTTGGATGATGATTCAGATCAGGCAGAATTGGTCTCTGCTGTGGGGTAGGTTGTACCTGCAAAAGGCAATTTAAGCATAAGTCTTTGGCCACCTCGACACTAGAAAAGGTTTGCTATAGGTATAGAAACATAGATGACTCATGCCTGCTGATACGGGAGGGATGGGGGGCACAATATAAAGGGGAGAACACGTGACCGCCCCACATGTTTCCTCTGGGAGGAACCTTTAAGCCCCACGTCTCTGGGCCAGGGCAGCCAATCCCACCAGCTTCTGGGGGGCTGGGGCCACAGGAGTGGGGAGCACGTGCCTCTGAGCCTGACTGGGGCCAGCCCTATCCCCAGCTGAACAGAGACCAGGGAACCTGGTCCCAGCATCTTCCCAGCAACCCCCCAACTCTGTGCCCAACCCGAGGACTGCCGCACTCTCCCCACCCCACCAGAGTTACCTGCTCTGTCCTCTCTCTCCATCTCCCTCCTGGCACATTCGGACCCTGTCCCCGCCCAGGCCCAGCTGCCAGGGTCAGGGGCCGGGCATGCTGGAGGGCAGACTCAACAGGAAAAGGACAGAGCCCCTCTCCCTCCCGGCCACCCACGGCAGGGCAAGCAGAAATCTGGGGGGCACTTGACCCCGCATGCCCCCGCTACACATTGCCTATGTATAAAAATAATATCACTATAGCAACAAACCCTCCTAGTGTAGACACCGCTTACACCAGCAAAAAAGTCCTTTTGCCAATACAGTATAGTTTACATCAGTTTGGTGAGCGAATAACCTATACCAGCCAAGGCACTTTAATATCAGTATAAATAAGTCTACACTAGCGATGTTGCTGGTATAGAAATGTTGTAAAAAAATCACCCCCCTAACCAACAATTCTGTACCATCAAAAGTCTCCAGTGTAGACCTGAGCTTAGCTTTACTGGGCTATTGTAACTTATGACCTGATTTTCAGAAATACCAACCACTCACAACTCCACCTAAAGTCAGTGGGAGCTGGGGATACCCTTGAAAATCAAGCCCTCAGAATGAGCCTTTCAGTCAATGAAGAGATACAGGAAACCAAAGGTGGGTGGTACATGGAAGTGGGAATACTCTCTAAATGGACTAAAAGAATAGTTAATTGCTATTTTTTTGTTTAATTGCACAAATCTTTTTTTTTGCCAGATATACATAAGCCCTTCTCGATTTTACAAGTTGTGTGCTAGGGAATGCAGTCGTGCGGTTTATTTGCCAGCCGCTTATTATGTGAGACTAAGGGATTTCATATTAGTTACTGTCTGGTTTGGAGAGGGAGGGAAGGAATCCTAGTTAAAGACCTCTAAAAGTTCTCCCTTCAGTTTGCTCGTGGTGACAAGTGGAGTTGAAAGCATTTGCTAGGAGCAGCGCCAAATCGAAACCTTGTGTTTTTAGCTCAGACGCTCTGCATTGTTTAATTACTGCTGTCGGCAAAATTTAATTCACCCTCCGTGACACCCGGGGGCAGTGCAGGCAGAATGACCATGCCAGTGTGCCAGTGCACACCCTAGATGCTGTGGAAAGATTATTAGAGGCTGGCACAGAAGCTACTGTTCCCTTTTTGATAAATTGCTGCTGCTTTTAATATCTTTTTAACCATTTGCCAATGCAAAAGTTAACTCGCTGATGTTACTCCAGTAATTCAGCCATATATAGGAGGAGGATTTTATTTCTTTAACATGTTTATTATTGCACATATTTATTGTAGATGAGGTGACAGGCAGGTATGATCTTAATCTCTTACTGGTTACTCTATGAGGTTACAGCAGGATTTTGACAGCATTCAGAAAGTTCTGAGCTGCCAAAGGGTGATAAACTTCAAACATATGGAAATCTGGAGAGACCCAGGATTGACTCCTGGAAGGGAGATCACTGAGCACTTCGTTAAAGGAATTAGTTAAGACTGGTGGCCTTTGACGAGTTCATAATGTCTGAATGCAGATGTAAGGGTGCTCAGCATTGCTCAACAAGTCACGTTCCCAGCCTTCGATTGTTATGTATCATATGGGAGCTCGGGAAGCTTAAGAGTGGATTAATGCTCTGAACAGCAGAATTTAAAAATGTATTTCCGACGCACATGCCAGATACCCAGTGTAACCTTTGGTTTTTTGTTGGGTTTTTTTTTTTAGACTTGGATGGCTCATACATGGGTTAAGCACTTGAATAAAGATATCAATAGCACAATTCGAACATACTTTGTTAGATAGCTAATACAAGGGAGATTGACTGCTTGGCAGAATATATTGTTTTACAGACCACAGAAAGAAACACAAGATTTGTCCCAAGGTTAAGAAGGACATTAAGCATTGTGTTTTTGCTTAGATTGGCGTTATTGGAATTATTTTCCATAACATATGGATGATTTTTTACACCTTGCCCACTACTGAATAGATTTTCAAAGTTCATTTCTCTACAGCATAAATTATCTTGTCTTTTCTAAACTGGCAGTTGAATTACTATAAGAAAGTGTGAATATGAATGTGCAATCAACATTATGAATGTGGGGTGAGTGTTATTTTTTCCTCCACTAACTCTTCTCAGTAAGATTTACTGTCACAGTGAGTTTTTTAAATAAATTAAATATAACATGAACATAGTTGCTCACATGGACCTAGTAGTTTAAAGGATCATTAATCACTACTTTAATCCCAAAGTCTCCAGTCATCCTAATTAATGGTACTGTGCTGAACTGTAGTCTTGTAGTGTCAACAAAAACAAGCTATTACCGATCTAAGCCGATAGTGACCATGAGTGCAAAAACTCAGGAAGGCACTTTAAGTGTAGTAAAATTCATAAATATTCAAGAAAGAAGGGCCCAGTCCTGCAGCCCTTTTTCATCCGAGGAATTTACCCCAGGATGAGGAGCACTTGTGCAAATAGTCCGTCAGTGTTCAACTTGAGTTGGGTTCAGTGGGACTACTTGCACCAGTAAATAATATTCATTGCGATGAACAGCCCCATTGGCCTCAATTAGACTACTCACTTGAGTAAGTCATACTTGCATTGGAATAGATTGTGCAAGCCTTGGGCACGCTCACTTGTGTGCTTGCCAGCATGAGGTAACTGTTGCACAATGAAGCGCAAAATCAAGGGTGGCAGAATTGGAGCCCATACTTGTAACTGAAAATCATAAATCATAACCATTTATTATTCAAACTCATTAAACTGATCATCAGGGTAGTTTGAAATTGTATTTTACTTCTGTTTCCAAGGCAAACAACATACAGGATTGTATGGCTTTCTGTGTGAAGTATTTTAACAGGCAAATTGTTGTTTTCCTTGGTAAAATCAAAGAATATAAGAGAAACTTTCATTTTTGCTTTAGCTTAGTGTGTTTATTAAATGTTAGCAACACATTCCACTGGCAAAATGTAGCATTGTTTCTCATTCTGTAATGCACACAGATGCAGGATCCTAGAACAGCACAGGACCACATTGCAGATTTCTTTGCCCCACTCGGTCTCTGCCAGCTGGAAATTAATTATAATTAGATGGTCTTGAAAGTTGGAACTTAACTGTTTTCAGGGAGCAACTTCCTTATGGTGATGGAAAAAGAAAGCTAGCTAGAGCATAATCTCATTGCATGGCTTTTCTAAGTAAAGTAGCAAATTGTGATTGTGTCATTAATTTCTGCTTTTTACATTTGTTAATTACGATTATAATTAAATTCAGTGGTGCACCATATGGGCTCAGTGGTTCTGCCTGTGGTCCTTTATGCAGAATTGGGGCTTAGGCCATCTCTACACTAGGAGCGGTTTGCCAGTAAAGGAGAACTGCTACATTCTACTTGGCAAAGCGCTCTTAGCAGAGATGCCACTGTCCCAGCAAAGGATTGGTCCTGCTTTGAGCAGGGGGTTGGACTAGATATCTCCTGAGGTCCCTTCCAACCCTGGCATTCTATGATTCTATGAAAGCTGCACTTGGTACCAGTGTAGTAAAACCACTCCTCATGAGTGAAATAAGATACCAGTAAAAGCACAGTTTTGCTGCACCTACACTAGGGATTTGTGCTGGCACAGCTATATCTGTCAGCAATCACACTTCTCCACACCGATGACTGATGCAGCTGTTTCAGCAGAAGTCTGTAGTGTAGACAGGAATACGTTTTGCTCTTAATGTTGATTGTTCTTTTTAAGCTGAGGGTACGAGGGGATTTTTAGGCTATATAATTTGAATTATTTCATGAAACATTTAACAAGGGCCTATTTCATTCTTCACTACGTTAAATTGGTGTAAGACGACCATGTTATGGTTAATGTAAATCATAATTATCACCAGGTGCATCAGTGAACTGAGAAATTGTGCAAAAAACATAAGAGTTTTGTTCTATTTCTTATTGAAAAATTATTCTGCAGTCTGCCAGCTGGTAATCTCTGTTACAGGAATGCTTTTCTTTGTGTTGGTAAGTTACAGCAATAAAACATAACCAGATGTGTGTTAGCAAGCGAAGGGGGCTAGGATGGCCAAGGTTAATGGCTGAGGCCCAGGTCCACCTACCTCCCACTGAAAGTGATGGCAGTTTAGATACCCGAGTGCATTCAACTACTTCAGCAGGCATTAAAAATGGGTTTTCATTTTAGAGAAGAGAAGAAAGACGGTTTGAGGTTAAGGCACTGGACTGGGATTCAGGAGAGTTAGGTCCAGCTCTGCCACAGACTTCTTACGTGACCTTGGGCAAATCACTTAGGGCTTGCCTACAAGGCATGTTGCTGCATGTCAAGCCAAGGTGCAAATCTATAGCTGTAGCAGTGTCCCTAGTGAGCATTACTGTGAGAAGAAGAACAGGAGTACTTGTGGCACCTTAGAGACTAACAAATTTATTAGAGCATAAGCTTTCGTGGACTACAGCCCACTTCTTCGGATGCATATAAGACAAACTGATTACTGTGAGACAAACTGGTGCATGGTAGATTCACTCCCTGACTTGCTGTGCAATCATTTGCTGTGTAGACAAGCCCTTAAGCTCTGTGTGCCTCAGTTCCTCATTTGTAAAATGGCATTGATAATACTTCCTCTCTCCTGTCGTTAATAGCCTTGTCAATTTAGATTTTAAACTCCATGAGGATCCTTTCCCAGAGTCTGGGCCTGGCATGGCATTTGTCCTGGCTTCCCCGTCCCATGGAATGGGTCACAGAACATGCCCTAAAATCCTGTGGATCCTTCAGGTAAATTTTATCCTTGGGCCCCAACCCTACAAAAAGCTCCATGAGAGCCCCAGAGATTTCAATGCAAGGGTCTACCTGTGCAGAGCTCATTGCATGATCAGGGCCTTAATTAGCAAGGGTGTGTCATGAATTCCTTCCACAGCTGTTAGCCTGAGAGGGATCATTTGAATTGTACCATGGGAGGCTTTTTAATGGCCATTATGAATAAGAAAAATTCCTAAGAAAACAAATAAAGTAGGTAAATGGTTTATTCCTCATGAATAAGTGGTCACTTTTTTCTCCATGATGACATTTTTAGCATTTTTTTTATATATATATTCTTCTGGAAAAGGTGGGCTAAAAGCCAAACCCAGCATCCAAACAGCCTTACATTTTGGGGAAGTTCATCTCTCATCTCCAGATCTAAACGCGGTGGCCCATCACTATCTCCGCCATTTCTAGTTTCTAGACTTGACACATAGAAATGAGGATTTGGGTGATGATAAACTGCACAACCCAGTGCCTCCTGGTACATAAGGATATCGCCCCAAAACTCTACCTCCCTATCTCAGGTATTTACGCCAAATCAATGCAACCATTTAATTCTCCAGAATTACAGCTTACAGAGGACATCATGCTTGGTTAGTTATGCATTGCATTGATTAATATGTAAATCCTGGACACATTAAGTATCCTTAACTCCTATTGCGGAAGATGCTCAGCACCTCAGATGAGGTGGTTGGCCCTTGATAAGATGAGCCCTTTTCCTTGCATGGGCTATGTGGTGGAATAACCACACTTGAGGATGAAGGATACAGGTCCATTTACGCCAAAGGAGGTCATTCCATTGACTTCAGTGTGCTTTGGATTGGGCCCCACTGTGCTATATAACTACACACTCCCTAACCCAGAGCAGAGATATCCGAATGCTCCTTATTTAATCCACCCACACATTTGTAAACTTTCCAGCTCATCTGCGACACCTTCCAGAAAAAGCTCAAGTGGTTTTGACAAATGCAGCTGGATAGCAATGTAACTGCCTTGGTGGCCATTTTATTTTCATTATCCTGTCATGGGGATTGCTTGGAAGTAGGCCGGAGCGAACGTGTCTGTGCCTTGGCAGCACGGGTCTCTTCACTTGTAAGAAGCAATATTGAAACCGGTAGAAGTGCACAGCAAAGCTGAAAACCTACCTTGCGAAAATGATGATAACAGCAAACGGGAAAACATTTAACGCGGGAAGTGATGGCCAACTTGACAGTCTTGCGATCGTTTTGCCAGCCCTGAAATATAGTCCTTGACAGCCCAGAGTGGGCAGGAAAAGCTGAGGCTGCAGAATGGCTCTACTCTGGTTCAAAGAAATTGTAATAACAGAAGAGTGTCTCGGGAATTTGCTACAAGTACACGAGAATGATATTTAACTGTTCTTTGGCTAACCAGTGTAGAGAAATCAAATTAAATATATTTCCTGAAACTGATCCTTAATTTGGTGGCTCAATCCAAACAGGGCTTGAAGGGCTCATTAGTGCGGTACCTGGTCCACTATGCTTTGCGGTGGAGATCTCATTGATTACTAAGTGACCATTGGCACTGTCCACCACTTTGACATTTGGCACATTACTAAATATACATCTTATTTTTCCTAGGAAAGTACTATATTTAAAGCTGTCTTACCAGGATCATCATCATTTGTGGCACGACTGTTTCTCTATGTGCCGTTTTCTAGGCACCTAAAAGAAAGCTACTATCTCTGCCAGAAAGAACAGATGTGAGAAAATTGCAAAATGGTTGCCAAGCATTGTGAATTAACTCTGTTGGTCAGATGTTCAACTCCCCCTGTTGATCGTGAGCTAATCTAAGTGAAGAGTAAATCAATCATTATCTACATTCATGCTATCCAGCAAGACCATAGGAAGCCCTTTGATTAATGCACACATTCTGACCTAGAGGATGCTCAGTCTTGCAACTCATGGTTACAATGAGGTAAGGAATAATTGGTTTTTAATAACCTTGATAATAACCTTCTGATGGCTCCATTTAGGAGGCTTTGTTAAACTACAGCTTTTGCATGTCATCAACTCAAGTCACTATGACATTATTTTGGAGTATTTAGAACTATTCTGGCCCTGCTGTTGATCACGAAGAGGAGTGCTAGATCCTCAGCCGGTGTAAATTAATTGACATTGACTTTAAGGAGCTGGGCTGAAATTTTTGAACAGCACTTGGCGTATGAGTCAAAAACCAGGCATAAAATATTAATATATACTCTATGTATATACATAGAACATCATTAAACAGTGATCAAAACTGAAAAACACCCAGTTTACCCCTTATCTCATACACCATCTAAAGCCATATCCTCCTGAATGTGCTACAGTAAATCGTACAACCAGATGAGCAAACTAGACTCCTAACAGCTGATCTTCAGTCATGTGCTGAGCTCCTTACTCAGTTCTTATGCAATCTTCCACACTTACAGTGACTCCCAGTTTGATGGGCGTTCTCTGTGAGGGCGGACCAGGTGACAACTGAATGAGTATCTCAGAGTTTGACCCAGTGAGATGAGGCCAGGCACATGGGAGAGCTGCAGACCTGATGCAGGATCTCAAACCCAGAAGTCAGAGCATGGTGGAGACTGCTGACCTTGCGAGGTAGTGCTGATGGATGGTGAGTAAAGATGCCAAGCAGATGAGTCATCGCTGAGGGTATGGGATGTGGGGAGGTTAACAAGTTGTCTTTAAGGTGTAGATGAACCAACAATGGTTGGGTATTGCGGTTTCCAGTAATTAATCACTTCTGCTGCTGCTAAGGAATGCACGTCTGGAGAGCTTGTTGGCACAAACAGTTAAATATGAAAAGAAACCCACAGCCCTGACCATTGTGGTATACAAGGCTGGAAATCTATAATTTCATAATTACAAACTATGTAATTCAGCATAGACCCACTGAAGTCAATAGAGCTACGTTGATTTACACCAACTAAAGGGTTGGCACTGAAAGATTCCAGATTTATAATGGTCTTGTAAATATTGACACACTAGCATGAAATGACTCCTCTTTTCTGATCCTGCTCCCACTGGACATTGGGATATTTCCATTGACGTAAGTGAGACTGCATCCAGAACGAGGGTAGCTAACCACATGCACAAAACTGTCACAAAGCAACAGTAGGCCATGCAATACATAGGAAATATTAGTTTCGTGGAGAAAAGACTTTCTTTACCTTTTTCTCCATTAAACCAATTAACAGCTAATCATTTTATATGAAATAACACAATGTACCATGCGATCTGATGCAGCTATCCCTTTATGTATAATCATCTGAGTTTAATTGCATTTGGACAGCACAGAAGTAGGATTGACAAACAAATCTAACAGCGAAGCTGACATTAATAAAAATCAAAGGAATGCGAATAAGCGTTTCCCAGATTGGGTGAGAAGTGTTAAGTGTTGTTAATTGTTGTCAACCATCTGGATTGGTGGGGTGAGGTGGGGGGCTAAAAGGAATCTCCGTGCCTAGCACTCAAGAGGTTATACCAAGGGTCGGCAACCTATGGCACGCGTGCCAAAGGAGGCATGCGAGCTGATTTACTGTGGCACGCTGCTACCAGCCTGGGGTCCCCACCACTGGCCCCGCTCAGCGCACTGCCGACCTGGATAGACGGAACCCCGGGCCGGCAGCAGGCTGAGTGGGGCCGACAGCCAGGACCCTGGCTGGCAGGGGCCGACGGACGGAACCCCAGACTGGCGGCGAGCTGAGCCGCTCAGCCTGCTGCCGACCTAGGGTCCCAGCCACCAGTCCGCTCAGCCCACTGCCAGTCTGGGGTTCCAACCGCCAGCCCCTGTAAATGTCAAATGTATTACTGGCACACAAAACCTTAAATTACCGCGAATAAATGAAGACTTGGTACAACACGTCTGAAAGGTTGCCGACCCCTGAGTTATACAATTGTATAGATTCATAGATTCATAGATTCTAGGACTGGAAGGGACCTCGAGAGGTCATCGAGTCCAGTCCCCTGCCATCATGGCAGGACCAAATACTGTCTAGACCGTCCCTGATAGACATTTATCTAACCTACTCTTAAATATCTCCAGAGATGGAGATTCCACAACCTCCCTAGGCAATTTATTCCAGTGTTTAACCACCCTGAGAGTTAGGAACTTTTTCCTAATGTCCAACCTAGACCTCCCTTGCTGCAGTTTAAACCCATTGCTTCTGGTTCTATCCTTAGAGACTAAGGTGAACAAGTTTTCTCCCTCTTCCTTATGACACCCTTTTAAATACCTGAAAACTGCTATCATGTCCCCTCTCAGTCTTCTCTTTTCCAAACTAAACAAACCCAGTTCTTTCAGCCTTCCTTCATAGGTCATGTTCTCAAGACCTTTAATCATTTTTGTTGCTCTTCTCTGGACCCTTTCCAATTTCTCCACATCTTTTTTAAAATGCGGTGCCCAGAACTGGACACAATACTCCAGCTGAGGCCTAACCAGAGTAGAGCAGAGCGGAAGAATGACTTCTCGTGTCTTGCTCACAACACACCTGTTAATATATCCCAGAATCATGTTTGCTTTTTTTGCAACAGCATCACACTGTTGACTCATACAGTCAACAGTGTGATGCTGTTGACTGTATAACTACAGTATAGTTATATTATTATTTATTTCTATTATGACAGCAGCTAATTACACCAGTTGGGATCAGGGCCCTATTCTATTCTGCACAGTCTCTTATGCCACTCTCATTGTGTTGGGCACCACACATACACATTGTACAAATTCAGTCCCTGCCCAAAAGAGCTTATAATCTACACATATGATAAGACAACAACAGGTGGATACAACAAATCAAAGGGAGGGAGGGCAAGGTAAATAGTGAAACAATCCCAATGAGCATAATAAGTAGGAGAGACAGCACACTGGCTGCCTGATTGCATATGAAACAAGCCCTAATTAAGACCCATACAAAATCAAAATTGCTTGATGAAACTGCACCTTTGTACCAAGTCCTATATCCAGTCTGACACTGTGGCCAGGAAGGCGCAATAAATTCTCTCATAGACAATTTTAGATTAACCTGCTGTGATGGGGTGTCCACTCCACACAAGGATGAAGGAAGAGGTTAAGGTGGCTAGGTGGGCCAATTAACAATCTGGGCTGCACCTGGAGGGGGAGCCAGGGATTAAGGAGGACTAAATAGAGATGACGTTCAGCTGGAGAGGAACAGGAGGGACCTGTGTAAAGCCGAGTAGCTGTGAGAGTACAGGGGGATGGGCAGAGAGGGTGTATCTGCAGTCACTCTCAGGATGAGAGAAGACAAGGTAGGAGGTAGCTCAGGGATACAGCAGTAAGGTTTAGGACTCTGCAGACCTTGGCTGCTGGTTGTGGGGTCCCTAGTCTGGAACCCAGTGTAGATGGCAGACCTGGGTTCCCCTACTAGCCACTGGGGAAGTGGCCCCATTAAGGGGCACTGAATGGGAAGACTGCCTGGGACAGTGGGTCTCTAAAGAGACTTTGATACACGCACACACACCTGGAAGGGGGAACAACTATGGTGACCTGGCTGGAGGGCCAAGCCATGAAGCAGGAGCAGACAAGTCCTGAGAGAGAGAGAGAGATGTCTGGATGTAGAGATGCTTCACCTGCATTAAGCATGGCATAGAAGAACTTGCCCCTCATACCTGCCTAGCATCAGTAGAGCTCAAAGCACTTTACAAAAGAGGTCAGTATCATCCCCATTATACACCTGGGGAAACTGAGTCACAGGGAGGCAAAGGCGCTTGGTCACCCAACAAAGCCAGGAATTGAACCAGATCTTCTGCACTCCCGTCCACTGCTCTGTCTACTCCATGATGCTGAATAGAATAGAGGGGGGATGGAGAGTTCAGAGATGCTCAGATGCAAAGAAGACAGTATTTGAGGCCCATTGTCACTGTCCAGATTCACTGAAAGTATGGAATGTGTGTCTTTTTCCTGATTTAAAAATTTAAAAAAATATATTGCTGCCAGTGATGGCTCTGCAGTTTCACAGGATAAGTATGCCATGGAACTATGATGACAGCAATACCGCAAAATCAATATCTATGATATGGGATTTTAAAGAGGCTTTTGTTGGGCAAACTTTTCTTACATTCTAGTTCTGAGAGTTCTGCATCTGTTAGGGAAGTTGAATAGCAGTCAAATAGAAACCATTCTTTGTCCCTCACAACCTTCTCCAGTGCGTTGCTTGTACAGTAAAAAGGAGCAAAGCTAACAAAAAGCACCTTAGATGTCTGGCTTGCTAAAGCAGAAGTCTTAAAATGGAAGTGGCCTATAAATCACTGTGATTTCAATATGTAAACAACATATTAGAGTGTCCATGTTAAGCAATAATGTTGTGCAGAACAATCGTGTATTAAATGTCAAGGAAATGTGAGTTTTGCATACCAGAAAAACTAACATGGACTCCCTGCTGGCTTTTTTTTCTTCTTCTTCCCAGTACTCACAGCAAGAGAATGTGTATTTGAGCTAATGAGTCAATTAGCTTTGAATTAGCTGATTGAGGATCTCATTGTTACATCAAACAGCCAAATAAATCGTCACATTCCTGGGTTCACAAACAGATTTTTTTTAACACATAAATCTTCCTGCCTTGTTTTTCCCTCACTGTAGAAGTTCATTTATTAAAATGGAAGTTATTTCTGTGCAAAAAAAAAAAAAACTATTTTGTTTACCTAGGGCTTTGTGTAGATAGTTTTGTTAATTTTTTTCCCCCATTCTGGTGGATTCAGAAACCCCAAACTTTTCTCTAAGTTTTGGCCTTGTGCAATTTCAAAATCCTAGAGTGAAATTCATTTGAAAGTTCTGAGTTTATTTTGGGTGCATGAGGAAGCAAGAGATGGGTCTGATTTCAATACAAAACCGTCCTGGTCTGCTTATTATTTATTGATAATGCTTTTGTTTATTTATGGTAGCATCCACTCTTTTGCGGGATGCTTTCCTATTATTGCCAACCCTAAGCATTCACACATCATGAAGCAGGCTGCAGAAAATCATGAGATTTTAATATAATATATATTTGGGTTCTTTTTATTTGACCTTCCGTCTTTTGAGGCTTTAGGGTGCACTCAGGTCATGTTTACTAGTTTCTCTCCTCAGCCATATGAACTAAAAACTTACTCCCCCTTTTTTTTTTTAATGAAAGTTGAGATTCTCATATACTCATTTGAATCCAGGAGCTGGGATGTGAGGAAAAAATACCAAATATCATGAAACTTGGTATAATATTGCGAGAACTGGCAACCTTGCTTTCCGGATAGACAAAGTATTGCTGCTGGGAGTTTAAGGGTGGACAGAAAAACAGGTTAGAGGGAAGGGAAGCCAATAAGTAAAGTGGTCTATGGTCCTGAACCTTATTTTTGCCAAAACATGGCCAAGATCATTTAGATTCAGATGAGCACAGGTTCTGTCAAAACTCAACCCAAGTTCACTCAAAAGGCTTAATAAACCCGGTCGGTTTCTAGTTTATAACAAACCTCAAGCTGACATATTTCATGTGTTGCAGAGTTTTGCAGCAAACATTCTACATTACATTTTTAAATTATTTGCAATTAAATACCTCTTCAGGATCAGGAAGAAACACTGTCATGGTCCCTCTTCGTGAAAAGATGGGACTAAGTTAAGAGAATCTGTGATAAGCACAAAAGGGACTATAATCAAGATGGAAGTATTATAATATAATGCCATCTTCTCTGTGAGAAGGTGAGATTTAAATCTGCCCCATTTTATTAGTAAAAATGGTTTTCTGACAGCCAGGAAAGAAATCATCAGTAGTAACTGACGAAGTGGCTGCTTGCCTGCAGAGAGAGAAAACAGGCTAGAATCAAAGCAAGGGACCAAAAAGTTTAATACATTTCAAGGCAAGGGAAGCAGCAAACCTACCATCATTATTCACAGGCTTACCTTAGGGAGGAAATCCTGGTTATAATGGCTGAGACTGCAGCTTTGTATAGCTAATAATCCTCAATATTCTCATAATTTCCAGAGAAAAGAGGGAAAGTCACAAGAGGTTGGTAGTGTTGTCTCATTCCTGAACCAATGAGCCCATCATAGCTTGCAGGAACAGACCGGGGCATGCCAAGAGGTTAGCCAAAATCCTGCAGGGGGTATCTGGGTAAGGTAGGAAGGATGGTCTAATAAAGTCAAAAGGAGATGGTCTATATCAGTGTGTCTCAGGCTTGTCAGCTTGGAGATCTTATTTAAGGTCAAAATTTCATGATCCCCTTACTTTTATAATCAATGTAAGGGTAAAATGTCTGAGTGGTAAATCTATATAATGTGGGTGGGTGTGTTTCTCAAGAGGTTGACAGAGAATATTTGACCTTCAAGTTCAAGTGGGATGTTGTTTTTCTCTTGGACTGGAATGTGATTCTCATTTGAAGAGCAATGCAGATTGGAGGGGCGCTAAAGTAATATTTTGTTTGATTTCCTATGATGATCATGATTCACACTGGTATCGTTGTCTTGTTTTGTATATAAAGCTGTGGCCTTTTCATTCCTGTATTAGATTCATGGATGACGATTCAGTTACGTTTGGGAAGGGAGGGAGATTGCAAACCTGCCAAAGCTAGTAGCAGAGGACCAAAAGAGGCAACTGAATTTCTTCGCACCTGGTAGCTGCAGGAGGCTCTATTGCTTCATGCAGGATCCTTTCTTCCATTTCACTGGTGACATGATGTAAATGTAACACAGATGCTCAGGATAAATAATTGAATGAGAAACAAGGGATATAAAATTAGTGAGCTGTAAACGTGCAGTCAAGACAACTACTGAGGTTGCATTTTTGCATCATTGTGCCGGCAATATCAGCATTTGAACTTCTTATCCTGATGTTAATCCCTAATGGGGGCCAAACTGTATAGTTTTTCTTGGAGCTTTGCTACAGCCATGACATTTGTACAATAACAGCAGTGCATTCCCATTCTCCAGCTCCCTGTTTTTATAGCACAGAATACACCATTTAATTCCACCCTTTGGTTTTCTCAGGGCTTGTCTTCACTACCCGCCTGGATCGGTGGGCAGAAATCGATCTCTCGGGGATCGAATTATCGCGTCTCGTCGGGACGTGACAATCGATCCCCGAATCAACGCGCATACTCCCACCTCGTCAGGAGGAGTAAACGCCGTCGACTGGGAAGCCGCGGCGGTCGATTTGCCGCCGTCCTCACAGCAGGGTAAGTCGGCTCGGATACGTCGAATTCAGCTACGCTATTCCCGTAGCTGAATTTGCGTATCTTAAATCGACCCCCCCCCAGTGTAGACCTAGCCTCAGATACAGATTTCCCATTTGAAAGAGTTAAGCCATGGCTTTCGCTCCTAATACAAGAATAAGCTGCATTGTTGACAATGGGCTAAATTTTCTTCAGAGGCTCAACCTGCCCTCCGTCTTTGTGCCATCTAATTGTGGGTACAAATGTTATACTTTTGACATCCTGGGTCCAGATCCGCAGCTAGTATAATTAGTGTAACTCCATTACTTTCAGTGAAACTACACTGTTTATTCTGGCTGGGGATCTGGACCCTATCTGTTACATCCGACCTATGGTCACAAATAGTTAACTTCTATCACTGGCACCTACACTTAATTGTGCCCACACAATTGAAGTCAATTAAACACACAGTCAAAAAAGATATATTAGAATTGGAAAAAGTACAGAGGAAGGCAACAAAAATGATTAGGGGTGTGGAACAGCTTCCGTATGAGGAGAGATTAAAAAGACTGGGTCTGTTCAGCTTAGAAAAGATACAACTAAGTGGGATATGATAGAGGTCTAAGAAATCATGAATGGTGTAGAGAAAGTGAAAAAGTAAGTGTTACTTACCTCTTCACGTAACACAAGAACCAGAGGTCACCCAATGAAATGAATATGCAGAAGGTTTAAAACAAACATAAGGAAGTACTTCTTCACACAATGCACGGTCAACCTGCAGAACTCATTGCCAAAGGATGTTGTGAAGGACAAAAGTATAGCAGGGCTGAAAAAAGAATTGGATAAATTCATGGAGGATAGGTCCATCAGTGGCTATTAGCCAAGATGGTCAGGGATGTAACCCCATGCTCTGGCTGTCCCTAAACCTCTGACGGTGAGAAGTTGGGTCTGGACAACAGGGGATGGATCGCTCAAAATTGCCCTGTTTCATTCATTCCCTCAAAAGCATCCGACACTGACCACAGTCGGAAGACAGGATACTGGGCTAGATGGACCATTTGTTACCACACAAATATGGGGAGGTCTCAGGCCTACGCATTGGTCTGACCCAGTATGGCTATTCTTGTATATTTTGTCCATTTTTGAGGGTTTCATTCTAGTATCTCTGTAGTATGCAACTTGTCCTCTGAACGGGGCTTTTGAGTTACCAGTTTGTGCGGGATATGACAATTGATTAGTATACCTGCTCCTGCTTAACACTGAGCATGGAGGTGTCCAAAGTTCAGCTCTTTCATTACCTTGTGTGTACATGGAGAAAACTGCTTTACACTCCTACTGGAGGATGTTGAATGAGAGGGAAAGAGGATTAATAAAAAAGCAGTATGTGCGAGGTGTTTGGAGACTAATCAAGGTCACATGGGGTTTAAGGGAAAATGATTCACATTTGATTAGTGAGCTCACTTTTTTGAGAAAAGCAGCCATGCAAAAGAACAGTCTCAAGCCTGTAATAAGGACCTGTTAAGTAGTTGATACCATTTCACTCCGAGGGGCTGGCAATAAAATAGTCCGTGTTGGCAATGTTTTTTTGCCATAAGTGATCTGTTTGGCTCTTTCCAATACCCAGTAGTAAGTATGCCATGCTGGGACTGTTGAGGTGGTTGGAGAGATTGTAGAAAAGTCTCCCCATCCCATTCAGTTACATTTCCTTTAGTTAAGAGTCTTTCTTTCCCTACTTTGTGCAGGGCTGGAGAAGTTCCAGGTAATCATACAGGGAATCCGCATCTGGGCACATCTGGAATGATGCAACAGAATAAAAATGCCTACTACATTCAGGGGATTGTGGTAGCCTGCTGGACTATGTTGACCTTTTCAGTATTCCATATTTTGATTGATTGGCCATTTTTCCTCTTTGCCAGGTTGTAAACAGGGGAGCAGTGAAATAGCCGGCCAAAATGAATGCTGCAAGTTGCATAGGCTAAAACAGAATTTATATAGAATTTATGAGAGATGAAATTCTGCTACCGTGTTCTCATAAAAATTATAAAGAGAACAGAAAGTGACATAAAATCAATCAATTTTCATCACAAAGATCATTATGAGAAGAGAAAGTAGTGTCCTGTTTTAACTCATTCTCATTACAGTTATAAGATTATCATCTCAAGTTGACACATGAAGGGGCTGAGTGGAAATTCTTCCTTATCTCGGCACTGGAAAAAACAAACAAGCCAAATTACCCTCATCTTGTCCTATGTGCGATCTTGTCATATTTCACAAGCCATGTAGGCATCAAGACAGATCAAAACTTCGATAGAAGCCTCCCCACTACAAACACCTAGATGTTTTGGTGCTGTAGATGACACTCCACCTCCTGAGTCCATAATAAACCAACTCTCCAGCGTGGTCTTGGGAGGCATTGGATGTTGGTGGTGTCATTTGTTTAAGTATATGCAAAACCAAAGTCTTCTCACTTGTGTTTGCTAAAGAACCCAAGGCACTATTAGCTAAATAATATCAACTTTGCTGAACTGCCTCTTGGCCAGCTCCCCCACATCCCTCAGTCTAGCCGTTAAGCGTTGGCTGACATCTTATAGGTGTTGCCTACCAGATTTTTCTTTTGGTTAATTGATATTATTGTTTGTTCTTGAATTCCTTTTTTGTAGACTAATCAACACCATGCAAATCAAAACACTGACTACCAGACATTGTGTGCAGCCTAAACCTGTCTTGCATGCCTACAAGGTTATCTAAGTCCTCCTAGGCAAGGTGAAAGAAGTCTGCAGTTAGGTATGTATCATCTCATCTTGCGTCAAGGTCAGTAATAGACATTCTGCATAAGTACTTCCTGCTTGTGGGGATGCATTTAAGTATCCTAATGTACAATAATGTGCCACACTAAAATGGAGAATATATTGCTTTATTGCTATACTCTTTTAAATGTAATTTTAAATGCCCATAATGTGTGGTGATTGCATATTTTTATAGCCGTTTACTGCATATGGAGATGTTGAGAACATATAGATGCCCAGGGTTCTTTCAAGGGTGATATTAGGTCTTGCAAGTTTACTGTAAAACATTTAATTGGGGGCAGCAGCTGTTTGCCAAGGCACAGGGCTGTGGAGGTCAAAGTGGCTGCAACTTTAACATCCTGATCCTTCTCCCATTGACTTAAATGAAAATAGGATCAGGTCCTTGTTGAATAACCCAATGAACCTCTTCAACCAAACTTAAACCAGGTTGCATGTTCTTGCAAAATTCAGCTCAGATCCATGTGCTATCACAGTAACCTGAGAGCTTGTTACTGGGCTCTGTCCATGCGATAATTCCAAATGCACACTGCAAATGAGATTTTTACCCTTCTGATTGGATTATAGATGAGGCCTAGATTAACAATCAGAGGCTAGTTGATTTAAGACCTCCAGTATGATTCTACTAGGCAGGTACAGATCCAGTTGCTATTCTGAATCATGCTCTGTTGGCAAGGACTGACTAGCAGAATATGAAGTAAGAAGCAGGCAGGTGAATGGTATGTAAAGAAGGGGCAGCGGGGTACACAGAACCAGAAAGGCCAGTCACTCCTGGACCAACCCACTAGGTCAGCTGTTTGAAGTGACAGCCGTAAATTCCAATCAGTCCCTGCAGCTCTGGTTCTCAGTACTACTAATGCAGAATAACAAGCCCGAAGTGGAAAGCCCAAGCCTTTCACTTTGCAGAGAGGATGGTTGCACCATTTGTGATGCAAGTCCACAGCACTGGATCTTGTCGGGTACATTCAAAAATCTAGTCTTGTTCTCCGCATGTATTGTTCCTCGTATACTGCCGAACAGCTGTAGTTCGTTTTGGAGTTGACATCGGGCACTGTCAGACTGTATAACTGGTACTGACTTGTAATGAGAGCTGAACATTTTGATCTTTATAATATATTTATGAGATATGATAGTCCTTATTCATAGCATAGATACACCAGTCATTGCACAGCATATGTAATCCAGGAATTTTGCATGCATTATGTTGAGAAAAAAAGTAAGTTTATGAAAAAGAAGTCTTCCAAATTTGGCCAACATAAAACTTCACCAACTTGCTGAAGACAGGATGAGCTGACATGATAAATGTAGGGCATAATGCCCTGATCAAAGTAGGCATTTCCTCATAGCAGGATTACAAATGCAGCTTCTCAGTTCACCCAGCCTCTTCACACTCATGCAGATAAAGTTCCCAGACTTCACCCTGGACCTGCATAGCATGCAATGTGATGCCTTAATTCTCTCCAGATGGCTGCACGCAGCCTCTGAATATATAGGACTCTACACACTTTGCTTCCAAAGAACACATGGGTATTAATTGTAGTCTAGAGATGGAGCAGTTAGGGAGGTATGCTGAAATCTCTCAGCTTTACTCAGAGTGATGTTATTTTAAGGCATGCTAAATTTCCTTTGCATTTGATGATACCATACCTGCCTATGGGGAGGCTGGGGTGCTGTTATGTATTTGGAATCCTTGGGATACTTTACAATACCCACGTGATGTAGGAAGTGATATTACCCCATTTTTCAGAGGGAGACCTGAGCCACAGAGAGTAACTGGCCTAAGATCACATGGGAAATCTCTTTTTTCTTTTTTGCAGTGGGGGGGGGGGAGGAGAGGACTGCAGGGAATTGAACCCAGGTGTCTCAAGTCCCAGGCTAGTGCCCTTTCAGCCACAACCCTGAATAAAGAGTGGTGTGGGCTCATACTGCGACAGGCGTGGGGGAGACCTAACAGGCCAGATTCTCTACAGATGGAGCTCTGCCTAACTACACAGACTAAGGGTCTAGCCCAGTGTCTCCCAAAGGGCCCCAATGCAGATGTCAGTAGCCTAGTGCATCATCGGTAAATATGCCCAGTGGCTTGTGATGGGATGTTAGAGGGGGTGGGATCTGAGTTACTGCAGAGAATTCTTTCCTGGGTGTCTGGCTGGTGAGTCTGCGCCCACATGCTCAGGGTTTAGCTGATCCCCATATTTGGGGTCGGGAAGGAATTTTCCTCCAGGGCAGATTGGCAGAGGCCCTGGGGGGGTTTCGCTTTCCTCTGCAGTGTGGGGCATGGGTCACTTGCTGGAGGATTCTCTGCACCTTGAAGTCTTTAAACCACAATTTGAGGACTTCAGTGGCTCAGACATAGATTAGGGATTTGTTACAGGAGTGAGTGGGTGAGATTCTGTGGCCTGCGTTGTGCAGGAGGTCGGACTAGACGATCATAATGGTCTCTTCTGACCTTAAAGTCTATGAGCCTGAGTCTCTGATCCTTAGGAGGGTGAAGGGTGCAGCAGGACAAAAACATGTTGCTGCCTCTTTCCCAGCCCTGGGCGTGTTCGCAGCTTGTGGTCCCTGCGTGCATGACTGCACGGGAAGTGCTGTTGTTGCTGGAACCTTTCTCCCCTACTTCTGCTTCTTAGGCAGATAGAACTCCTCCTGGTGCTCCCTAGGACATAGTGAGGGTGTGGCCACTGCTCCACTCCGTCAGAGAGTGCAGCATGATTTTCCCTGTGCACCTGGCCCATAAAAATACTTGGCCTGCGTTTGTGCAGGAGCTCGAACAAGACGAACATAAAGGTCCATCTGAATGACAACTAAATATGAGATCTGATTTTCCTTTACCAACATTTGCTTTTTTTCAAATACAGCTTTTCAAAGCAAACTCCAAAGGAAAAGTCCAGTGAGAATCGGGGCGGAGTATTCCTTTCAGACAGATTTCTTCATGCTGTGAATTCACTCCTGGTTTTATTCATTTTCAGTATTATGGCCGTTGAGTCTTAGCACTGACCTTTTCCGTGCCAGACGCTATAAAATCATTGCCATTCCTCATTTAGAGATCTGCCGGAACATGTCTTCTAAAAGCATGGGATGTTTCTTCTAATGGATCTTCGTTTTTTAGGAAGCAATGGAGAATTATGTTGCTGACCTTTCTTTGTGCTTAATAGGATTCTTTTTCATGTTCAGAATCATGCGATTGCTTATAAACAGGACAAAGAGCAGTATTTTCATGTTTGTGTGTGTGCTGGCATGTGTTTAAATGTTTATTAAGTAATGTTACAAGAGCACTTACAGCAGAGCGTATTTGATAGGAAATCTCCCTTTATCATCACTTATAGAACACTAATGGCTAAGAAATTTTAAAAGGAATGGGTAGGTAAAAAAAATGGTTCAAGCTGTCTTCTTCCTCATGCTGATAAAGCAAAACATACTGTGTGGTAAAGCATCTAAGTTTTCGGTAATTTCCATGCACAATTAGCTTTGTATGTATGCAAGGTGAATTTTGTTTGACCTCTCCGGTTCAGCGGAAGTTGGACTTGAGTTTTGCATTTGTGTGGAATGTCTATTCTATTCTCCTAAGTGGGGCCGGTAGCTCTGCCTACTATTAAGGTTACCCAACACTTCCTTTTACAAGAGCCTGGTTTTAGTTGCTTAAAACTTTTGCCAATCGCTAACCATTTAGAATGACATTTTGCATGCTGGGCGTCTGCTTCACACTGAATTTGTCTGGCCAGTTGGAGCCAAAATGGTTGTCTTGTTTCTGAAAGTGACGGTAGGGAAAAAAAATGCTGTTTTGCCAATGTTTAAAAATAATTCTGGTGACTTTTTTCTTTTTTAACAGCTCTACCACCCGCATGCTTTGGAGCAGGGATTTGAAATGTGGTCTTTCTCAGAGATGTGCCTTTGGCCATCCCTGTGAAACTGCCTACATTTGGCTGGATGATAAGCCGTTCTAAAAAGGCAATTTGCACATGTTCAGTAGAGGCTTCTTCAATTTTTAACATCTAAAATCTCCAAAGAGTCATCCTCGCTGAGCATACTCGAGCCGCTGAGAGCTTGTCATGCGGACGAGACTGAGCAGGTACCAACCCCACAGGCAACCTTAATTCTGGGGTTTCCAAACTTGTGATTGCTTGACTTTACAAGTGTAATAATGGTCTCTTAATGTTGTGTGTGTAAAATATGTCAGTTCGGGTACCTCCTTCCTCATCGTAGTGTCTGAGAACCTTCCAGTAGTGCATTAAGTGGCCTGATTAGAACCTCATGTGTCGTTTTTCTCCCGTCCTATCCCCAGCAGAAGAATTGTGTGTGCACTGGCCGTGGTTTTGTTGTGGTAGGGTTTGGTTTTGGTTTGTTTTTATTAGAGAAAGCAAGATGGAAGGTGTGCGCTTTGCACTTGGAACAGAAGGTGGGGGAGGTTTGCGATGGGGCTTAGTTCTTGTCAGAGTTCGTTATGCACTTTCAGACCAGCCCTTCAGAAACCTTCATCTCCTGCACAGAAAGGCTTTACCTCTGTGGCATGGTGCAGGATCAGGCCCTTCATGTGAAACAGGTTTATCCTGTTTGGGTCAATTTCAAGTCTTGTTTCTTGCTGCAAACAGACCAGTCTTAACAACTTGGAATGTGAGGTTGTGTTTTGGAGAGGTCTCCGTACAACAATAATAAGAAAACTTTGCACTTGCAGGGACAGATCCTCAGCTGGCGTAAATCAGCACATGCCACTTGAACGTCACACAGTTAATACAAGACAGCTGCTTTCTGCATCCCAGTTCTCTGTGCTAAACGCTACTCCATGCAGCTCTGTATTCAGATGCACAAGTTCTTCTTGTGTTCGCTTAGGAGCTGCAACTCAATTTGGGGATCTCATTTTATGGAGAAAGTGAGAAATCAAACATGTCCAAGGCACAGTGATTGAAATACATGGCCCCAACTCAGTCCCACAATGGGACTTCTGAGGCACATGCTTAAGCATCTTGCTGAATTGGGGCCTAACTGACCTATAAGCATTCCATTTGTACTCCCCCGGGCAAACTTCAGGAGCCAAACTGTATCTTCGGATGCAGGTGTCTGGAGTTCCTTTGCCGATGGGATTTGTGCAAATGCTCCTTCAGAAGCAGAATTTGGCGTTAATCAAGCTGCTTGACAAATAAGTGGGGGACTGGATTTGAATTTGCCGTGATGGACCATAATGCTCAGCTCCTCCATGCATAAAGCCTGCTGGAAGGGCTTCTCGCCTCTGCCCGTCTTTGTAGTTAGCAGTGCTGGAGCAGAAGACCAAGGGCTTTTCCAGTAGCACCAGTAACTGGTTTTCTACATCACCACCATGCTGTACCTCCAGCTGTCCTGCACTGCAATCCTGTGACAATAGATCTAAATAGCAGCGGTAAAGGAAATCGTATCATCATGCTCTCACCAAGAATGTTAGTTGACATTCTAGAATCCGTATTGAGCCTGTACGAGTGGGTCATAAAACAGAGCCTCCTCCAGCAGATGGTTCACATGTAAAATTTCCATTGATTTCAATGCAACACCGGGCCCATGCTGTCTGTGTTTCAACTGACTTTCTGCTCTTTGATTCACACTGTGAATAAAATGAATCCCCCAGAACTGAAGCATTTAAACGTAGTGTATTTCCTGTTTGGTCATAGCATATAAATCTGTCATTCTTCCTGCCTAATTAGATAGAGTACAAACTAAAACAATCTCAATTTGCTGTTATAGTTTATTCTATACTTCATCAGTGCTTCTTGTTTGTCTCTAAATTGCCACATAAATACAGATTAAATGCCATGACATCTCTTTTTGGGACTCGGTCAAATACTTTCCGGTTAATTTCTCTCTTACAGCAAGATTAGGATCTTGGATATATGATTGCATATTTGTCACACTTCACGTAAAATCATCTACAGCGTCTGCACGCGCAGATTCAGCAGCTAATATTCTGATGCACTCCTCCTCTCCTATGTAGTGATAAGCACTTTTTCAAGACTAAGCAAAGACATGATGATGATATGTCTCCACCTGCTGTTTGTGAGATCAGAATCAAGTTCTAAGCCTGGGAAATAAGGCCATTTTGGAGGGATACTACATGTGTGATTCCCCATTCTCTCCTTTTTCCGCCTCTCTTTCTCCACCTCACAGGGCTCCTTTCTGAGCAGTATCTTCTAGTTCCAGCAGAACAGCTGGCTCCTGCATTCATTGTAATTTCCACTCCCTGGCAGATGCATACTGTGATTTTTGGCAATTCAGAGAGGCTTGCGGTTCATCACAAGACTAATGGGTGAACATCAACTATTTAGGCTTTCAGGGTGGAGGGAGACAATGTTTCCAGGATCTGAATATCTGACAAGCAGATGCCTCTTCTGCTCATCAGAAAATAACCATATGATGCCATATTGGCCAACAGTCAACTCTAGAAATAGACAAATGCTAAAAGCAATCTCTGCCGATGTTCACTTGAGTTTGTAAACGTATTCGTGTCTCCTTTGTGCTCATTGTCCACAGAGATTGAAGGTTACTGGCGCAAATGTTTGTAAAAAGTGGATTTCTGCACAAGAGTTTGCAGAAATGGAATTTTAAGTTTGCACACTCTGGAGGGAGCAACAGAGGGTCCTGTGGCACCTTTGAGACTACCAGACTCTGGAAGGAATTTGGCATTCATTCAATCAGGTGACAAAAATAATACCATGTGACTTTTGTGACTGCTCACAGCTCACTGGTCCAGCTCAAGTGATGAACAATGAATATCAGATACCCAGTGATAATCAAGATTTTAAAAAAAAATTCAAAAATGTTCTTGAATAACTTAATCACAATTTGCTCATAGCTATTTTGCAAGAAAACAGGATGAATATAAGAGCTTATTTGCTCCACTCTAGTTACCTCTCAGGGCTGCAGCCCCATCTCCTTTATGAAGAAAGGTGACCACAGACTAGGTCAAGCACTTCTGCAGATTTCAGTTGTGGCAGTACAGCACAGGCAGTCTCTCATATATAAAAGTTCTAAGCCCTTTAGGACTTTAGCAATCAACATCAACACGTCAAATTCCACCCAGAACCCCACAAGTGGCCTGTGCAGATCATGGAGTACAAGTAATATGCTTACAGCAAAGCACTTTGCTTACTAAGTGGACTGATACATTCTGCACTAGCTTCACCTCCTAAATGGATTTAAAGTATAGCTCCATGGAGAGCACATTCCACTAGCCCAGTCTTGAGATGGCAAGGGCATGGATCACAGTGGCAAGGTGTGTATCAGAAAGCGATGGTTGCAAAAGCTGCGTTGGCTACCGCTGAAAGGTGACTATCCAGCAATAATTGGAATTGTAACCAAACTCCTAGGCAGCAAACATGAACCACACAAGCCTTGAATTAGCAGCAGATAAACAGGGGCTCACTTTGGGAAGTGGGACCTATGAAGAATAAATTAAAGCCCAAGAAAGGGGGAACATGACTTTAAAGACATTGTTGTGAGTGGATTATTTTTGGAAACCTCAGGGAAACTGAGGCAGGGTGTCTGCAGGGCCACCTCAAGCCACAAGGGAGTGCCCTGGGATGGCACAGATGTACAGTGAGCTTTAGCAAACGTTGACTTTCTACAAGTGACCACAGTCTGTAGCAGAGACGTAGCTATTAATCCTTGGTAACAATGTTTCCCTAAATACATTATTCTGTTCACTCTAACATTCCAGATTTAAGGAGTGTTCAATGCCAGATGTTTCCTAAAACATTCAGACGAATTCTGCACTCTTTGCTGAGTTTGCACGCAGTCACTGAGGCAGACTCGCATGGCATAGCAGTGGTGTGACAGAAATCCAGAGTTGGAGCACACTTTTCAGCATGTCGCTTTTTTCCCCCCCCCCCCCCCCCTTATTCCCTGTGCTTTTCAGTTCTCCGTGATAATTCGTCATGGCTGGTTACATTGGCACATCATGTTCAATTTATCGCTGAGAAGCAAAATGAGAGATGATTAGACAACTTTGTGAAATATTTGAAACTGAACTAATGGCTAAGACACAACACTGAGCTAGAGAGGTCAGATGGGACAGCTCTGTTTGAAGGCAGTCCAGCTGCTGGGTCACTGCTCAAAAAGGTCAAGCGTGTGCTCCTCTCTATAGTGCGGGTCAGGAGTTGCCACACAGCCTGGGGTCAGCTTCCACCAACTCCAGTGGCTCCAGCTGTGCTATCTACAACCCTGAGGGCCAGTGTGGAGGAGTGGGGGGAAAGAGCCTCCCTCCCACCCCGCATCAGCGCTAGTCCCTAAATACAACAGCTCCCATTACGCCTCTCCCCTACTTTGGCCAAGAGAAGTCTTGATGAATACTGGGCACTCCAAAAAACAGAGTTAAAACCTATTATAATTTGGACTTCAGTGAGGCTCTGAGGCACAAGGGTCTGCCTGCATGGTTCGGCTTGCAGGAGCAGGGCCAATGTCATCAGAGCTTTGACCAAAGTAGATGGCAGCTTTGCTTCTGGTCAGAAAATAGAGCTGAGCTGACCTAGCAATGTCCAGCTCCTAATCTCAATGTCAGCATTCAGGCCTGGGAAGTTACCGGAGCCAGGCAGCACTCTGGATCCAGAATCCAAACCAAACCAAAATGAGGAAAGTGTCACCAAAATAACTGTTCTCTTGAAGCTTCTACTGTTTCGGCCTCCTCCAGGGTCTCCACTCACCCAGTCTGGGTTGCATTCAACCCGGCCAGCTGGCAGGCTCCACCAAGGGGGTACAGACTGTCCACTCACTTTTTGGTGGGGATTGCCCATGGCAGGCTGCCCAATCCCCAGACCAACAAATATTTCTTGGGGAGTGGATGGGAGTTGTGCTTAGGGTGACCAGATAGCAACTGTGAAAAAATGAGACAGGTAGTAGGAGGTAATAGGCACCTATATAAGAAAAAGTCCCAAAAAACGGGACTGTCCCTATAAAAATGGGACATCTGGTCACCCTAGTTGTGCTAGAAGGTCCAACATGTACATACATGGGGCAACAGGCAGCGGCACCGTGTATTCCTTCAGTGAAAATATGCATTCTAGGAAGAACTGCTCCTTTCCCCTTTAGGTTTTTTGAGATTTTTTTTTTGTATAAATAGGAAATTAAAACACAAATCGTTTGCTACATGAAGATGTGGCACTTATGAGACATACTGAAAACAGGTAGGAATGTAATAGAAAAATAATTTCTGCATAAAAATCTTGCCCCCAAACTGAAACATTCTGAGAGGAGAGTGCATATCTCCTGTGCGGCCATGGTTAGAATGTATGTGTATCATACACATGTGCACACACACACATTGTGTGGATGCCAAGCAGTGATCCTCTTGACCCTTCAAAACGCATACACATAAAGCAAGTGATTACTGATCGAGACCATACTTACAGAGAAACAAAACCTATCTTAAAGAAAAATACATGTCATTCATCTATAAATTGCCTGTAATTAATTAACCCAAACCAAGCCTAAAGAAGGGATGTGAATATCCTCTAGGCAAACCTTACGATCCCTGGGGAGAACAGGTACATTCTGAAAAGCAGATGTTAAAAGCCAAAAGGCATGCTCTAAATGAAACCCTTTCTTTCCAGCATGGCACCGAATGCAGAGTGAGACTGATCTCTAGTGGTTAAATCCAAACACTGCATTCAGCTTGAGAAATCTCTTTACAGCATATTCTAAAAGCCAGAGCAGTTGCTATAAGACAAAAATAACCCCTCTTCTCCTTAATAGAGTACGTGTTCAGCACTTTAGCTTGTGTGCCATTCCTTGCGTTGTGCAGATAACTAATTAAAACAGAAAATGGGCTGTTTAAAAAAAATAAGCATTACAAGGGAGAGGTTTAGGTTCTTACAAGTTGGCTGCTGTTTTGCAGGCACAAATACCAGGTACATGTAACTGGGTGGTGCAGTTTTCCACTGATTACAATCGAGACCAGGTTCAGAGCAGACTGAAAATTTGCCTCTAGGTATCTTTAACATACCACACAAACGTGCCAATATATATTTTACCTTCAACAGAAGTAACACCTTTCCTATGACTTAATGTATTTCTTGGAACATAGCTGATGATAGAACATCAGGGCTGGCTGAAAATAAGTATTTGGCATGAAAAGTTTTGGAATAATAAATGAAAAACATATTTTGATTTAAGTCATTTTCCTGGAAATCTATTTTTTGTACAAATGAAATCTTGTTTCTATTCAAAATGAAATAAATGCTTTTCAGGTGGTGTTTTTTCTTTTTTTCTCTAAATTTTCCCTTCTCTCATTACCCTCTCTCCCCCCCTTCCCCTNGGACAAATAATGACCCTCTAGTTTGATCTCATGCATAACACAGCCACAGAATGACACTAAATGGTTCTTGTATCAGGTGGATCCTGCATAACTCCTAGTTGGACTACTAAAGCATATCTTTTGGAAAGTCATCCAATCTTGACTCAAAGACTTCAAGTGAAGGAGAATCCACCATGTCTCAGACAAACTGTGACAGTGGTTAAGTACCTTCCTGTTAAAAATGTGAGCCTTATTTCTAGTTTGAATTTGTCTAAATTCTGCTTTCATCCATTGCATCTTGTTATGCCTTGTCTGCTAGATTAAAGAGCTTTCTATCAGAAATTTTCTCCACATGTGGTTAATTACAGACTGTGAGCACATTACCCGTTAACCTTTTCTTTTCTTTTCTTTTCTTTTTTCTTTTCTTCTTTCTAATGAAGTGGTCAAACCCACTCACCTGTTGTTTCAATTCTTGAACTACCCTGGCCCAAATTTTCAAAAGTGACTTAGGATGTTTGGACACCGAGTTTGAGTCTCCATAGTCCAGATTTTCAGTGGGTGGGTGATCAGCACTTTATGAAAATCAGTCCCCTTTCCTGTGCATCTGCCTTGACACCAGAAAAAAAATGGAGGAACCCAAAATCACTAGTGGCTTTTGAAAACTTTTGAACTCTTTGGCTTGATCTCTTTGGTGTGACTCAGATTTCTGCCTTCATATATAGGTCACACGCATTGAAAATGGCTGCATTCTCTGGGGTTTACTTGCAACATGCGTCATTACCTCAGTGTACTTTTGAATATTCCCTTTTTTTTTAAATGCTCACATTAAAAAAATTGTGAGTTGTAATTTTGTCCTTTTTTAAAGTTTACTTTGACATGCATAAATAAGTACTTTACGGCCGGCACATAAGACCCAATGGAGTCGCTGGGAGAAATCAGTTCTGTCTCATAGTTCTGGCCCTGGGTAGAATTTTTTAGGAGAACTTACAACAACAACAAAATAAAAGGAATTAGTATCAACTTAAAAGAAATATTGGAAGTCTCAAGAGAAATGGATTCCCATGGAGTTGTGATGTATAAAACACAAAAATATAAAAACACCACTTTGTCCACATGCTGTAAGTGACTGTAACTTACCTGGCTATAGTTCTGTTGACAAGTGCTTGAAAATGAACAAACTCTTAGAAGTGCATCCTGACACTGATTTAGTACCCACCTATCTTTAATCGAGTGGGGTTTTTAATTAACTGATAAAATAACAATAGTGGTATCATGTATATTTGTATGTGATTCATTAGCAGCCATTACTTAATGTTGATTGATGAACTTTTGCAAAACTCAGGAAAAAAGACTGGAAAGAGTTCAGAAAAATGCCTTCATCTATAGCTATCATATGAAATAGCAAACCAATTTCCCCCAAATGATTAGAGAAGAAATGTATTCATCCTTTATAGTGTTGTTGTACACTTCATTCCACAGTGCTTTGCACCCAACCTTCATACCATATAAGCCAATCTAAGTACGTAAGTGCCTTGGGGCAGGGACTATGTTTTTATTCTGTGTTTGTATAGGCCCTAGCACTATAGGGTTCTGGCCCATAACTGGAACTTCTAAGTGCTACCGTATACAAAAAATAAATTAAGATCACTGAAAAAACAGCCATTTCTGTGAATTCTTACAAAAGACTGGATTGGTCCAACTCTACTCCCATTGAAGTCAATGGTAAGCTTCCCATCAACTTCAGAGTTAGGCTCAATGTTGAGCATTTTTGAAAATCCTATCCCCAATGTACATCTAGAGCAGACAGCATGTCTGGGGCCAGATTCCAGGCAGGCCAATTGGGCATGTAAATGCCTTAACATATGGTATCTAAATGGTAGATTACAGTCTTTTATGGGTCTGTAAGTATAGCAGAGCAATGTATGACAAATTTAAATTTTGCCTGAGTAGGCAGATATACAGTAGGCTATGCCATTACATGGTCGGATGAAAGCTCCTGGAGTTCTCATGGGAAACGCACTGGAATTTATAGCATAGACTCCCTTATATTAAAACGCTGCAATCATTGTTTTGGTGTAAGTGGTTGTGGAACGCTTCCATCTTCTGCAAAATGAGAGCACAAAACTACATAGAAACACCCCATCAATTTTATTGCCTCTTATGCCACTTTTTGATAAGCGCTGTCTCTCTCACACACACACACGCACGCCTGGGGAAATACCTCCCCAAAGTCTCATTTGGATTAGGAAAGTGCTATTTTCCCAATCCCCTGCAGTGAGAGAGACTGTGTGTATGCGTGAGAGAGATGGCACTTGCTGCAGGTGAACTCGGAGGCATCTTAAACTGGCCTGATGCCCGCGGCATTTTAAAAACAACCCTGCATGTTTGCTGTCTGCTTCAAAGCAGGGCTGCACATTTTGCTGCTGGCTGTCGCTATTGTGTCTCCGACAGCCAACACCGAAGGCATTTGCTGCCTTGTGACAAAGGAGCATCTCAACACGCATCAGGCCATAAAACTCCTTAGGCAAGCGCCCTACCGTTTGTCGGAATTCTGCAGGCCAGTTCCTGCCTCTCTCTGCAAACACTCGCTCACCAGTGTAAATGAAGAATAACTCTGTGCCATTACACAGGCAGGAAACCCTTTTTCTCGCAAGTTGCTGAACTGAATCCTCTGATTCGGGGACTAATTCTTCTGACCCTGATATGTCTGAAGAATAATTGAGTATGCAAAGATGGCAGGTTAAGGTCAGGGTGTATAAGGTGAGCAAAGATGTGTGATAATTGTTAGAGGTCAGTGACGTTCAACCTTTCCATAACAAGGACCCGCCTCCCCCGCCCCCTCTCCCAGGAGTCTCCTCCCATGGAACAATTCAGGAGAGACCAACTCAGTCATAGCTTCATTGCCATAGTTAAAGTAGAGATGGCACTTTCTATTCGACTCTCACCCAGACTAGAGGGCCAGGTTTAGGCTATTCTTGTGCCTATTTAAAATGGTTTCTTGTTCTAATCTGACAGTGATGCAGACTAACTAGAAATCTCTTACTTACTTCTTTGGCTGTTACCATGACGTCAAAATTAATTTTTTGGGCTAGATTTTCACTACTTAAATAGTGAGGTCATTTCTACAAAAGGCCCTATTGCATACACGCCTCTGCTGTAAAAATGGTCTCTGGGGACTCTAAGCCTAGGAACGCAACAGATCTGATTCTGCGCTCGCTCACACCAGTGTAAATCCAGATAACTCCACTGAAGCTAAGGGGAGGTACACCAGTGTACAAGTGACGTGCGAGCCGAATCAAGTGTCTGCGTGAGCTGGTGTTGGACATTTGCACTTGCACAAAGCCATATTTTTGATTAAATAATATAAGCTAATAGCAGAAAGAACAATGAGAAATGGAAACAATGTCATATACAGAGGGCATGTGATGGGAGAGAAATGGGTAGGGAAGAGTGAGTCTAAAGCTATTGGGACAGATTTTCCCGTAACTCCCACCACAGGTTTTCTTATCGTGTAACACCGCTGACTTCCATCGAGTTGCTTCTGAGCACACCAGGGTAGCTGGCACTTCCATGAAAGATCATGAGGCTCGAGCCATCTCTCTGGTGCTTCCACAAACGTGACGCAGCTTAGCCCCACACCCTCCTCGAGGCCTCTCTGTTTGCAGGCACATTTTGCACTCACACTGAACTTCTGCTCACACTCTGCCACACTGAATTGTCAGAGCAAATCCAATAACTTATGCCCCCTGCTACCCGATCTGGGCTTGCAAATTGTGCCTGCAAAGAGGGAGGTTCTGGCCCAGTTTATAGTCACTGGCATTTCTGAGAGGCAGGTACTTTTGCTGAATGTGAACCCTCACCCATTTCTTCAAATGGTGCTTATAATGCCTACATGCTCGGGAGTAAAGCTAAACAGTTGGCGTTAACTTTTCCGTCTTTATAAGATCAATTTCACAAACTTTTCTAGGTAGGCTGATTGCCAGCAGCGGGAAGAGTGTAGTAAATTAATTATAGATGTATGTTAAATTACTTTCATTACCACCTTCCATTCTGGGATGGGCTCCCGCAAGCAGGAAGACTGATGAAACAGCATTTTTATAGAGCCCCCTGGTACTGGATATTTTTACTCGACTGGCACTGTCGTTTCTGAATTCACAAAAGCTGGAATTGTGTTTCAGGAAGCCCCTGGCCAATCTAACATAAATCCCAACCATTGTAAGTGGATTGTGGCTAAAACATACGCACTAGAATTTGAGCTAGCCATCTTGATTCTAATATTGGCACCACTTAATGGAGTATATGGCTACAAACCCCTAAACTTATACATCAGACACAAAATATTAGACTGTAAATAGTGTTTACAAGTTGGCTAGAATATTTAGACATCATTCAACAGGGCCGCCCGGGTAGGGGAGGGCAAGTGGAGCAATTTGCCCCGGACCCCACAGGGGTCCCCATGAGAATATAGTATTCTATAGTATTGCAACTTTTTTTATGGAAGGGGCCCCCAAAATTGCTTTGCCCCAGGCCCCCTGAATCCTCTGGGCGGCCATGTCATTGAAGAAACCTGGTTAGCTAACTGGGCATTATATCTATAGACATGCACAAGACATAGCAGCTGAAACTGAATCAGCTATGAAGGAAATCCATGTACATTTTTCCTTTGTTCCCCTTTATATCAAACTTGGCAAAGGGTATTTTCTAGGGAGCCATGACCAGATGGAGTTAAGAACCCTCAGCTGAACTTCAGGCTATCAGCTCTTCACGGCAGTCATTAATCCCCAGGAACTATCCTCTTCCATGATTTGTTATTAAAATCAGTACATTACATTATCACCAACCCTAATTACTAGCTTTAGCTACACTTCACAAGGCAAGTAAATTAACTACAGTGTAGTTAGGTTGCAATTACAATCCAGTTACAGTACTGTCCTAATCCTTGTTACATGTGATTACCACTGACTCCTATAACTGGAAGCGGTACTTAATGGCTGAATTACTTAGTATTATCCCTCCAGTTGCATACCCTAATGTAGCTATACTGTACTCAATGTACCTGCATTTAGTTTATCCAAACTTGTAAATGATTGAGCTAATTTTACATTGAGCAAATTACTTAAATAGTCAAGTATTATAATTGATTATTTATAAATGTTTTAAAATAAACCGAATAGAAATATTTTACTTGCAGAAAAGTTAATATGTTATGAAGAATTTAGGACAAGAATGGAGGACATCATAGAAAAATGTGAGAGATGGGGCTACCTAGCAGTGTCGACATTGAGCACTGCATGGTGTCTTCCTCAGAAGACGTAGATGTTTAAACGAAGATTAAATGGTAAATCAGCTGCGTAATGAGCACCTAACAAAGATTAGGCAAATCAGTCTTGCCACTTTCAGTGCATATTTCAAGATCCTCCTCTTCAGTAACCCATCCTTATGTGTATATACATCTCTATCTTGATATTACGTTGTCCTCAGGTGCCAAAAAATCTTACCGCGTTATAGGTGAAACCGCATTATATCGAACTTGCTTTGATCTACCGGAGCGCGCAGCCCTGCCCCCCCGAAGCACTGCTTTACCGTGTTATATCCGAATTCGTGTTATATCGGGTCGCGTTATATCGGAGTAGAGGTGTACTACTAATCTAAGTCATGATACATTAATAGTAAATATAGGCTAAGAGTCTAGCAAAGAGCTAGTGAGTTATAACACTGCACACCTCTTGTATGGCTAAACGCTAGTGGCCAGATTGACCCAGAGAGATGTGATGTAGACCCAGAAATAAGGGTACCCAGAATTAGAGGCCACTTTAGCAAAAGTGTGGCTCAGTGAACAAGAGCATGCACCCTGTGAAAAAAGGCTCCTAAAGATAGTCCATGGTGGGTACCATAAATGGAAGTACCCCAAATCACGCTAGGTAAGTGGCATTATAACTCACTAGGTCTTGGAATACGCCATTGTTTGACGATGGTAAAACGGATAACTTGTTTGCACGTCATTCAGAAGCCCCACAAAGCTTTATCCCACTCACAACACAACAGGGAGGTCTCGCTCCTGGTCTTCATTTATCACCACAAGTAATTAAGAGAAAATGTATCTTCTTTATTAGCTTCTTGAATGAAACGCAAAGTCTCATTCATCTTAAACATATCAACTTGCTAACACTATTGCCAGATAGAATAATGACACACATTGTGGAGAACACAATCTGTCAGGAAGGAATATATTTTCTCCTAAGTCATTCTGCATCCATATACACCCCCTTTACTCTTACCAGACTGGCTTGTGAGAATAATGCTGGGGGAGCTACAAAAACTCAGTCACAGAGCAGAAGAAGACTGTGCCATCCCAAATCTCATCCCTCAGAAACGAGGGATCGATATTAAAAATCTCAGCTCGTGAGCTGGAAACAAACCCTACATTTTTGAGGGGGGCCACAGCCATAGGGCAGTCCCTTCAGTCCCCTACTGCCCTATGCTCGTGAGAATAAATACTCAGAGGTGTTCCTCACTCTCCTTGGAGTGCAGTCATTGTTTGGATTTCTCTGTACCCCAAGATGCTGTCAGAATCCACATCAGTGGGATGTAGCTATCCACCTGAAGGACATGTATGGGCCTCTGACCATAGTATCTGAGCACCTCACAGTTTTTCATGCATTTATCCTGACATTCCTGTGCTGTAGGGTTGCCAACTTAAGAACCGGACACTCCAGCAGGAGCGCCAGAAGCACCCTGCCTCACCTCTTCCCAGTGAGGCCCCACCCTGCCCCGCCTCTTTCCCCAAGACCCCACCTCTTGCCCCACGGCCCCATTCACTCCTCTTCGTCCTACCTCCCTGTCACTTGGTGCTTTTTCCCTCCTCTCCCCACTCCCCTACCAGGGTCAGAAACCGGGCTCGGAGCTGCAGCTGCCTGTTGCAGGTAGGAGGTGGCCCTGGCTGACTAGGAGCTGGCACAGGTCGTGACCCAGCACCTCCCCACCTCCTCCACCTGCAGTAACCGGACTTTGGGTGTCCGGTTTATATACTGACCGGACACTGTCAGGTCCCCTTTTTGACCGAAATTTCCATTCAAAAACTGGACACCTGGCCACCCTCCTGTTGGCAGGGCAGTGCTGTTATCCCCATTTTACAGATGGGGAGCTGAGGCACAGAGAGGCTTAAGGTCACGCAGGACGTCTGAGGTACAACTCCAGTCTCTCAAGTCCCAGGCTAGCTCTCTAGCTTCTGGACCATCTTTCAGGAGACAAGGACAAGGGGTTCCTTCAGGGATGGCTGTCAGCTGCGAAAGCTCTGTCAGCATGGCTCCTTCAGGATGCATTCCTGTGGGAAGGGGTGCCAGTGGAAACCAAGAGTTGGCTCAGAGATGGGGCTTCGGCACGTGTGGATCTAACCACCTGCTGTTCCTCCATGATCCACTGGGGATTGGGTGAGGGGGAGGAGTCAGCCAACCACCCCTGATGAAATAATGGGGAGAACTTTGCAAATTTCTTCCTCCGTCACTCCTCTTCCATGATTGGGCCTTCAATAGTTCCCTCCAGAGCTGTAGAACGTGCAGAAAAGTTTTCCAAGCACTGATTACACATGCTGGGTTGTAAGGAGGATGTGGGGAAGGCCATCGTGGACAGTCTGAGAACCTTTGGAGTTGTGTTGATACAAAGGATGGTCGGCATTGATTATCAGCCTTGATACTGAGTTACACACAGATTAAAAATGTGAGAGGGTCATCTGTTCGGAAAGAGAATGCAAGCCCTGCCACAACTAGTAGGAAAATTCCCCCCCCTCACTTTTTCATTTCAGCTGTTGCAGCACATCCACCCCCTGATAGCAGCTACTAGCTATCATTTCGCATTGCATGAGAAAGAGAAGGCAATATATAATACAGCTTTAATATGTGCCAGTTTTAATCAGAATTAGATCCAGAAGATAAAGCTCACTGATGCGTGCATGATTGTCTTTTCTCATAAATATACGGAATGTGATGATAAAAGAATGAAAAGTATGTTAATTGTGGGTGAATAGCCTATCAAAAAGAGCGATACTCCCCTATCTTCTGGTAGAGAGACAAACGTTTCCGTAGCAGAATGTTTTGGCTTGAAGTCTTTGTGCTGACCACCTGCAAGTGCAAAAAGTAGGGCTGTCGATTAATCGCAGTTAGCTCACACAATTAACTCAAAAAAATTAATAAAACTAATCGTTCAGGCGTTCACATGGCACTATTGTAGCCGGCATTGCTAGGTATTTATGTGCCAGATATGCTAACCATTCGTATGCGCCTTCATGCTTTGGCCACCATTCCAGAAGACATGCTTCCATGCTGATGACACTCGTTAAAAAACTAATGTGTTAATTACATTTGGGACTGAACTCCTTGGGGGAGAATTGTATGTGTCCTGCTCTGTTTTATCTGCATTCTCCCTATATTTCGTGTTACGGCAGTCTCGAATGACGACCTAGCACATGTTGTTTGATTTAAGAACACTTTCACTGCGGATTTGACAAAATGCAAAAAAGATATCAATGTGAGATTTCTAAAGATAGCTACAGCACTTGACCCAAGGTTTAAGAATCTGCAGTGCCTTCCAAAATCTGAGAGACAAGGTGTGGAGCATGTTTTCAGAAGTCTTAAAAGAGCAAGACTCCAATACGGAAACTACAGAACCTGAGCCACCAAAAAAGAAAATCAACCTTTTGTTGGTGGCATCTGACTCAGATGATGAAAATGAACATGCATTGGTCTGCACTGTTTTGGATTGTTATTTTGCAGAACCCTTCATCAGCATGGAAGCATGTATTCTGGCATGGTGGGTGAAGCATGAATCTTTACTCAATCTGCATGTAAATATCTTGCGACGCAGTGCCATGCAAATGCCTGTTCTCTCTTTCAGATAACATTGTAAATAAGAAGTGGGCAGCATTATCTCCAGCAAATGTAAACAAACTTGTTTGTCTGAGCAATTGGCTGAACAAGAAGTAGGCCTGAATGGACTTGTAGGCTCTAAAGTTTTACATTGTTTTATTTTTGAATGCAGGGTTTTTTTTACATAATTCTACATTTTTAAGTTCAACTTTCATGATAAAGAGAGTGCACTACAGGGTTAGCGCCATCAGTACTAATAGCAACTTTGTGAGGTTTTTTAACCAGTGAAATTACACTGATGCATATAACAAAGGCCATATATACTCTACAGGGACTATAGTAGCATACCTAGGGCATCTTAGCAATGCCAGCACAGTCTCATAGTGTAGACGCAGCCTTCAGTGACAGGAGGGGTTTATCCGTTGCTGTAGGAAACCGCCTCCCTGAGAGATGGTAGCTAGGTCTTCTTCCATCAACAAGGTCCCATAGTTACAGTGCTCAAAGCGGTTGGTTTTTCACACACTGAGCACCATAGCTATGCCAACCTAAATTTTAAGGGTAGGCCAGGCCAAAACCAAATTCCCAGGGTAGAAAAGGGCCTTAGTCTTGGCACAGGGGCCTGATTCTCCATTGCACAATGGGAGTGCAAAGGGGGAGTGAATCTGCCACTATCTATCCTCTCTGACTTACAAGGGGATTCTGTCCTGTTCTAGCAAATGATGCCCATGCCTCAATCATTCACACCTGCATCACCTCGTGGCTGGACTACAGCAAAGCGATGTATCTGGGCATGAAGCCTTCACGTGGAGGAAACTCCAACTGGTACAGAACACTGCAGTGTGTCTCCTCAGCATATAGGCTACTGCAAATGCATCAGACCCGTACTCTCTATACTGGCTTCCTATAGAATATCAAATCACATTCAAGGCCTCACTCCTTATCTTCAAAGTGCTCAAAGACCAGGATATCTCATAGAGCCCAAAGCTCCAGGCTGGGGACCGCGGTCACCAGCTTCACTACTTTGGCACAAAAGGAATTGCTACAATTAGGATAAAGGTAGTAGACTACGTTTTCTCAGGGGGCCGATCTGACATTGTGGAATGAACTCCCACAGGAACGAGGGACCATCACAAACCTCACCACTTTCCACTTCAAGTGCAAGGTGCATTTCTTTGACCTGCCTTCACTAACAAGGGTGTGTGTGTGTGTGTGTGTGTGTGTTTAAAAAAAACTTACCAAAACACAACACTCCACACTTCCTCCCCCCTGGGAGATGATGAAAAAACAAACTATGTGACAGTCATAGCACTTAATGCATGACTGAAACACTCTTAGGTCAGGGGTGGGCAAACTTTTTGGCCTGAGGACCACATCTGGGTATGGAAATTGTATGGCAGACCATGACTGCTCATGAAATTGGGGACTGGGGTGTGGGAGGGGGTGAGGGCTCCGGCTGGGGGTGAGGGGTTTGGGGTGCAGGAGGGTGCTCCGGGCTGGGACAAAGGGGTTTGGAGAGTGGGAGGGGGTGAGGGGCTGGGGCAGGGGGTTGGGGCGCAGGAGGCGGTCAGGGGTGCAGGCTCCAGATGGCGCTTACCTCAAGCAGCTCCCGGAAGCAGCGGCACGTCCCCCTCTGGCTCCTACATGGAGCCACAGCCAAGCGGCTCTGCCCACTGCCGTCTGGAGGTGCCGTCCCTGCAGCTCCCATTGGCTGTGGTTCCCGGACAATGGGAGCTGCAGAGCTGGCGCTTGGGGTGGGGGCAGCATGCGGCACCCCCTGGCTGCCCTACATGTAGGAGCCGGAGGGGGGAACATACCGCTGCTTCCGGGAGACACGCAGAGCCATGGCACACACGGAGCAGCCCAAGCCCCCAACCCCACTCCCCGGTGGGAGCTCGAGGGCCAAATTAAAAGGTCTGATGGGCCAGATGTGGCCCGAGTTTTCCCACCCCTGTCTTAGATCCTATGGTGATGAGCATGGTATAAGAAGCTATATAGAATAGAATATATAAAGGCAAGACAGCAGGGCATCAGTAACAGGGCTGGCTTGGAAAAGCATTAATCTGAACTTCACTTAAAACGGCACGTGGAAAAATGTGTCATCATCCCATTTCTCATAAATGTAACATAAAATGTTGACACCTGCCAATAATGTGATATCACACGACATGCCAAGTATGAGTTTGGTGTCATTTGTATCCACTTTGATGCCATAAAATATAAATAGTAATTAAATTATACCCATTATAAATGCCAAGGCAGATAGATAGGTAGCAGTATATGGCAAATATGGCCTTTATTCCTGAGATATACTGCCATTATCGAAGGCTATGTTGACATTGATGTATACTATACATTTAAACACTCACACTGGTTTCTGGTGTGTCTAACTCTGCCTGCTCATATTTTATAATCAATGTTAATGTCACTGCTGCGTGGCATGACAGTCCTACCTTAGCTAATTCTTATAAACCTGCACTTTCTGAATGCAGCCAAAGAAATCGGTGTCAACTGCCAAAAAATGGCCTTGTTGGACAGTCTCTCGTACAACGGCTACATAGTACTACGCAAAATGACTGTATATTGCAACTAAACATTTGGTTAGGCTATGGAGGTACATAGAAGAAGCTGTTTAACATAACTAATATCTCTTCCATTCAGCTTTGTTATGGAACTTTTGGATTTGAGTCACCCAACAGTTGCCTACATTAAAAGGAGCGCAAACAGATTTATTTTTGTTTGTGCGTGGGCTGCTAAAAAGCCTCTTCCCCTTCCTCGTCTTTAATTTAGCTCTGTCACATTCACAGGTGTGCATAGCCAGTGGTAAACACACACTCTTTTTATTTACAAAACCAGACGCCGGCTGAATGGAAACTGCTACCAAAGTTCTCCGAGCAGCAGCCCAGGAGAAGCACGTGCACCTACAGCGAAGCACCCAGAGGGACAGTACATGAAGAAGAATCAGAAACTGCAGCCGCCTGTGCTTTCTCAACAAGTCTTGCTTAACCATTTTCTTAACTATCGACCATTGACTCCATCTTGGCTGGCATTTTGCTTAGGACAGGTTTCCCTAGCAACAGAAAACATAAAAAAACTAGGAAGTAAAATACTTATAAACACTGGCTTCCTTTGTGGAAGATATGGTTTAGCTCAGTTAACGGGCTCAATACACGTGTCGCTGGATGAAATTTGAGGCCCTGTGACATGCAGGAGGTAAGACTAGCTGATCTAACACTCCTTCTTGCCGTTAAGTCTGTGGGTCCAATCCTGCATCTCTGGCTACTCATGTGAGGGTTGGGCCCTGTATCTCTGGTGCTCACCAAACCACATTAGCAGATATAGGCCTGGGCTACACTGCAATGTTAGGTTGACACAGTTGTGGCACTCAGGGGTGTGAAAGATTCAGCTGCCACATCATCACTGCTATTTTAAACAAGTTAGCTAGATGGCAGCTCGCCTGGATAAGGTCTACATGAGTTTCAGTCACAGTTTTGATTACAGTGTAAACAAAGCCTGAGCGAAGCAGGGCCAAATTCAGAGGTGGGGTGTCCTCTTGAGTAAATTAGGCTCCATCACACTAATTTACACTCTCACTCCGTCAAACATACACTTCCTTAGACCTTCTCAATCCCCCATATACTGCTGGGAAAATGAAGAACCCAAGTCAGTGCAGCTCATAGATTAAGGAACAGGAAGAAAGTATAATCAAATGTAAACATAGAGATTAGCCTACTCTCACTAAGGCAATTTTATACTCTGCTGTTAGTTGCTTATCTTGTTACGTTCCTTCATTTTGGCCCATCAGTGTAGAATTCAGCCGGCTGGGGTCCCTTCCATTGCATTAGATTCAGTGGGTCAAATTCAGAGGCAATGTGTAAGGACATGGGGAGGGGAACTGTAAATTACAAAGTAATACGTGGAATGAGTCTAAGTCGAAGAGCATCTCTAAAGTGTTATAAATTACACCAAATTAGCCCGCATTACTTGTGCTGTGGTTCTCTCTTAGGCTGCGATAAAGAATAGAATTGTTAATGGAGAAAAGGGATCGATCAGGCATCCTCTTGCATCTACCGAGGTGTAGTTGATTGGAGAGGAAATTTTGAGATATTGAACTTTTGTACATCTCCGTTTGTGTGAGGAGCTCTCTTTGACGCAGTTGGAGTGACAAGGTGGGCGAGGTAATATCTTGTGTTGACCAACTTCTGTTGGTGAGAGAGCAAAGCTTTTGAGCGTACACAGAGCTCTTCTTCGGCTCTGGGCCAACTGAAGCAAATCTGAAAGGAATTGCACAGCTTCATCCAGCTCTGTCTCAAACCCATAGCTGGTGCAGGTCAGGCCTCCCTGTGAAACAGCTGCCATTTTTAAAAAAAGACCGAGCAGGTTGCAGAGTAGAGCTAGTGACACCTCATGGTCTCAGCTTGCACGGCTTCTGTGACCTAAAACAAACGGGAGTGAACCCCATGAGAGGCACCTGGGAGTCCTTGACAGGGCCATTGCAGTAGCAGAGGGAGAGGAAAAATCTTTCACAGTCCTTCCTTTGCTTCTGTTTCTTCAAGAACTGTTTAGTTTCATGGATATGGTTTTGCCACCTGGCCTGGTTTTTTGCTACATAAAAGGGACTTTTTGGCTAAACAACAAAATAAAGATTCTTTTCAAACCCCAAGCTAGCCATGAGTGTCTGAGCGACACACTTTCCATACGGTTACAAGTTAATTTAATGCAAAATGTATGTCTAGTACTTGAACTCAATTGAAATGGGTTGAAAGCTGTCCCTGCACATCTAAAATCTCAATCATGCTCCCATGCGCCTGTTATGTATGTTTATTAACCAACATTCGTTCCTCTTGACTTGCATTCACAGATGTTTTCCAGACTTGAGCACGCATGTAAATATGATTTGTGTGTCCGAGTTGCCATGCAAATCACCAAATTAGATGCACACTCAAAGTGCATTGCTTCTCAAGAGCACACTCCAAAGGATGGTTCTCATTACCTCACTTTCATTTTCAACAAATGCAAAATGAGCCGATGGAAGTTTACTTGCGGTGATTGTCTTTGGAAGCCCAATTTAAGGATTGAGCCTGCCAGGTGCTGAACACTCTAGCCCCAATTCAGCAAAGCACTTATGCATGGTTAACTTTAAACACATGAGTAGATATCACTGGGGCTACTCATATGCTTGAAAGCTTTGCTGGGTTAAAGTCAGCATGTTCCGCACTTTGTAGCATCAAATCCTTATAGAGCCGGGGACCAGTCATTCAGAAAGCGACTTTAGAGCTGATGACTATATTAAAACATGCTGGCCTCTCGGATGATAGAAATGGTGTCGTAATCTTACAGAAACAACATAAATATGGACTAAGGAGCAACCCAAGTAATAAAGAAAGAATATAGCTTGAAGGAAATTATGAGAGAACTGGTGGTTTTTAACCTAAGGAGCGTTATTAAGACATAAGGAACTTGTTATTAAACATACTGACAGCCTGTTCTGCACGTGTGCTGTGCTAACATTAAGATTTATACGTTTATTTATGCTTTCCACATATGGATACGTTTATTTATCTGCATTAGAAATGTTACTGTCTGGGGTAGTGTTATTTTTATTTACAACGCATTTATTAAGCTTCTTTTGGAGTCCCGTTAAATCATGGCGCCGATCCTCAGCTGGGGTAAATCAGCATTACGTCCATTGACTTCAGTGGAGCTATGCTGCATTATGCAAGCTGAGGAGCTAACCAATTGTTTCTAGAGTGAACAGATTGATGGGAGCTGGTAAGAGTCTGAGATATGAAAGCACCCCTGTTGTAGTGGAGCCCTCATTATCAGACTCCCGGAGATCGTTCTCAGCGGCTTTCAACGACATCAAGGAGACAGCATGCAATTGGGAGTGTGAGGCTAGCGCGGTAAATGGAACGACTCATGCTGGCACCAGCAGACTTTGAATTCTGTCCCAGAAGAACTAGATTAATGAGAAGGAGGATGGATCCTCATCTTTCCCCAGTTCTTCATCAAGGAAAATTTGGATGCTGTATCTGCTGGAGCTGATATTTGGTGTGGTAGAGGGAGTAGGTATCCTAGGGTTGGTGTTGGTTCAGGCTGACAAGTGAGAGATAAGCAGGAGGCATCCATGAGTTGCTGGCCTACGCGGAACTTTTATTTAACCGCAGAAGCTTTTAGAGGAAGAGAAGGCACAACTGGGGAGATCCTGCCACTATTGAAGTCAATGAGAATTTTGCCCCTGACTTCACTGGGACTAAGATTCCACCTAATATCTTGCAAAGAATTGTATTCCAGAAGCTCTGCTCTTCAACACAACTACTAGGTCAGCTTAAATTTAGACCATGCCACTTCAGATACCCAGACTGTCTGTTTTGAGGATGGAGACATGTCCGTTCTTTCCCCTACCTCCAGCTGCATGTACAAAAGGGGGTGGGGGAGGAATCAGCAGGGCAAAACTGAAAATTATGCCAATAAAATGTGCTTGAATTAGAATCTCCTTATGTCATAGGCTTGCAGGGTCATGTGCACTGACCCAGCTAAGGAGGAGAGAGAGCAGATGGCTCTCTTGGTAACTGATGTGTATTTGGTATGTTAGCTTTACATACTGCAGAATATTTGTTACTGAATTGTGCTGGGTCATCTAACATTTAAAATAGTTACAGCAGAATAATATAATATAAAAACACCTTACAAGCGACAGAAAATGATTAGAAGAATGGGCTGACCTTGTTCAAGACAAGCAGTATCAAAAGAAAAATACAGCAACTATTATGCTTTGGATATTTCTGTGAAGGCCAATAGAGTGTTCCAGGCCTTGGTAGGAGAGATGATGGTTCTACTTTTTTTTCATACTTAAGTATTAATCTGATTGTATTAAGCCATTCTGTAAATGACCTTTCCAGTATGTCATAATGTTTCGCTGGGCAGCTTTTTATGAAGCGGTTGAGACATTATTTAACCTGTTGGGTTGTAGCTATTAATGGAACATAAAACATGTGATGGTCCAGAAGGATGATAGTGAATGCTTGATTTAGATTTGGAAATCCTGGCCCACATGATATATATATAGCAGAGAACACGTGCAAAAATATGGAGTTGTGTTTTTTTTTTTTGACATGTCCACTGCATGTGTTTTGATAACTATCTTGGTTTAGTCTGTCTGGCATATGAGTGACAGCAGAGTTGAAAAGCAGGAGCAAAGGACAGCTGTAATATTCCAGATTAGGTATATTTTTTAAGGCACAACCAAAACCATACACTCCCCTGTGCTCTGAGTAGAGTTCTGCAGGGCCAAACTGTTAATAATAAATACTTAGTCCTTATACAGTAAATTAAGGTTTATTTCCTGCCCATTATTAAATCATGATATAGATGCTGGGCAACTGACGCAGATTGCTGGCCTACCTGCGTCAGTTGCACAGCGCCCATATCGTGATTGGCAGGTACATGGCAAGCACGTTCATAATAATCTTGTTAGGACATTACCTGAATTGCATATGGGTTTGGTTTAATTAACATTCCACCAAGAGCTGAGCAACAGGCAGGGTGACAAGAAAGTCTTTTGTCCTGTTTGTTTAGCTGCCATTAACGCTAACAAGAGTTATGCACCTGCATCAAAAGGAGATTAAAGACCCCAAGGTTTCTAAATACATCAGGGATCACAGCTAGCAAGAAGCAAGCCAGTGTTAGACCCGGTGAGGCTTGCAGAAACAAATGGAAGAGGTTGCGTAGTCTGGAGAAGCTGTATCACTTAAACCAAGGAGTAAAATATTTCCTCTTCAAAAAAGCTACAGTAAAAGATCCTTGTGGCTGCTATAAAGCCCGTTGAAGTCAAGGGAAATCTTTCCATTCGATTCAGTGGGCTAGGAATCAGGTTCACAATCCTGTTCCCATTGAGGGCAAAGGCAAATCTATCAGGTGTTCGTGCAATATCAAATGGAACTCACCCCCACCCCACCCAGCTACATTAGAAAACCCCATTCATTTTAAAAACTAGGGGTGCACTTAGGAACAGCCAGACTGCATCAGACCAAGGGTCTCTCTAGAGCACTAGCTTCTCACTGATAATGTCCAATACCAGCTGTTTCAGAAGGTGGCCCATTAAACCCAGCTGTATACAGGTATGGAATAACCTGCTGACCCTCAGTAATTAGTGGCTGGTTTATGCCCTGGGGCAGGAAGGTTTATATCCCTGCTCAAACTCTTGTTTAATCTTAATATTTACTGCTATAATGCTCTATATTCTGGTTATCCATATAAACATCCAATCCTCTATGAATCCTGCTTTGCTCTTCGCCTCGGTGTTACCCTGAGTTCCACTGGCTTTTGGAGTGGAAAAGGATGAGGCTTATTCTCCCCCTCTGTTTGCGGCAATCTCTAGTCTTACTTATATGTAGCTGGAATGGATACCACTGTATGTGATGCTATCACCAGACTCTTAACAAAGGGAAAGCACATTATCCTCACAAACAGACATTGAATCAATTGCAATTGTTTTTTTTTAAAAGAGCTTTATTGAATAGCTTAAAGCTTCCAAATGACATGTGCTGTCAGGAAATGTTCTGGCATCTCCATCAACACCATTAATTTGGAATAGTTTTGTTCATATTTACATGACTGTGATAAAGAATATTTAAAAAAAAAATCCAGTGTTACTGGGATGTGCTGTCCACAACAAACACAAGATGGTGTCTAAGGATGAAATCTTAGCCTCACTGACTTCAATGGAAACAGCATTTCAACCCCACTGCACATCCCCAAGTCCTGTGGAGGAAACTACACATCTGACCTACGTTTAAAGGGCAGCAGAATACACAGAAAAGATTCATTTTTAAAAAGCCATCGTTCACAGCTAAGGTGTACTCAGTCTGTACATTGGGTTTAATTAAATACTGTGCTCAGATGACAGAGCTACGGAATATGATTTTTCTCCAATATTTGCAGTGAGCTGGGAAGTCATTAATAATACTTAGGCCCAGGTTCTCAACGGTGTTTAGGTCCCTAATGCCAAGTGAAAGGAATAGGAGTTAGGTGCCTAAATACCGCTCAGGACCTGGGTGCTGGTGTTTATACAAACCTTAACAGGTTTAACTAATGAGCCCTCACAACTCCCTGTTGTTATTATCTGCAGTTTATTGATGGGGAAACAGATACATAGAACCGTTGATGGTGAGTGAAACTCTATGGAAGCCAGTGGCCTTGATCCTGCAAACCCACGGGCTTATCTTTATTCACGTGAATCGTCTCATTGAAGTCAACGGGACTAGCCAGGAGTAAAGCGAAGCATATGTGTAAGCATAGGTGCTGCCACACCCTGTGGCTTGAAGTGGTTTCCACTATATACAGGGTTTTCAGTTTGGTTCCATGGCTCCCAACGCCCCTGTGTGTAAGTCGTTGCAGGACTCCCGTTGTTCCCACTTAGTTTTCCCTGCTGATTGACGTCGATGGAATTAACTTTCACCCTTTTCTTGAAGGCTTAAGTGGTGCACAGGCACACCCTGGTCCTCTACACAGGGTGAATTTCACCTTTGTTAAGTTACTCTGCTCATAGCACCCGTGGATCTGGCTCAGAGCCGTTTCCCCACGACCCTACAGCAAGTCATTGGTCAAGCTGCCACTAGAGCTGGTGACTGCCTGGCTCCAGATCCTGTGCTCAGTCCACAAGACCACGTGGCCTATCACACACAACCACGTACCGGTGCATACTGTCGTTAGAAGCCAAGGCTTTAATTTAAGCTGAATCTTTAAACCAAGCATGGCTTCAAAATGAAGGTGATTGGTATTAAGCCTAGTTACTTTTCCCTGTGATGAAGGTGCATTAGTAAAAGTGCAGCGGCTAAATGAGGGTGGCATTTAAGCCTTCCCGATAGGTCCTTGAGCCCTGATCCAATACACACTGATGTCAACGGGAGCCTTGCTGTTGGTTTCCCTGGACACTGATCAGGCCCATAATGACAGTACTTAAATGGTTCCATAGCAGTGGAAGATTCCTCTCTAATATCAGCTAATTCAAAGCACATTGCAGCCAGTGGAAGGTTTTGCATTGACTTTGGCTACATCTACACTACGAGCGAGCGGTGTGATTCCCTCGCTCGTGTACATATCCTTCCGCTAGCTGTCATTGGGTTAGCACGAGCATTAATAGCTGTGTAGCCGCGTCAGCCTGGGTGGGGGCAGTGGAGTTATGGCTGAGCCATGTTGATTACAAACCTGCCTGAAATGGTGGGTGCGTACTCCGTTCAGCTTACCCCGGCCTCTGCTGCTGCTCCCCGTGCTACCACAGCTACACGGCTACTTAGACTCATGCTAGCTCAATGAGAGCCAGCCCAAGTCTGCGTACGCAAGCAGGGAAATCACACTTCTAGCTCCTAGCCTTTCATAGACATTGGAGCAGGCCTAAGAGCAGAATGGGGGTTAGATGCTTTTAAGATCCCTATTGGCCACAGGAAATAGCTAAAGAAAAATGATGCAGCCCTCCAACAATATAGGAACAGGTATTGCACTGTATGTGCCAGCACTTCGTAAGACGCTAGACTTTTTTTTCTTTTCTTTAGGCTTTTCCTAGACAAAGCAAAGTGTAGAAATAGAGCAGTATCAATGCAGAAGTAGACATCTAAAGTCATGTCATTGTTACAGTCAATTTAAGAAACACAAAAAGCAATTTCCCAATCAACCTGTTAAAACAAGCTTAGACTTCACTTTTGCCATTCACTTCTTTTTTTAGTCCCTCTTTTTCGTCTGTCAAAGGTTCCACCTCCGGACCATCCTGCATCTTTTCTTTGGCCCAGATATTTCCGTCCTCTGTTTCTGTCCTTATATGTTTGTTGTCCTTCATTGTCTCTTCTGTCGCTTTTTTTTCCCTCTCCTCTTTCGCCAGCATACGATAATTGTAGTAATTCATGATGAACAGGAATGTTCCTGCTAAGACCATCACAGCTCCACATTTAATGAACATGTATTTGTAATCTCCAAAAGTATCTATAAGCGTTCCTGTGAATTGCAAAACAGAAACGTAGTTTAGACGTGAAAGCAAAAATCAAAATATCTATGGCGGCTTCCGTTTCTGAACACCACGGCTGCTATTGTGATTGGAGCGCAGAATAGGATATTTTCTGTACTTTCTAATAACTTAGGCTCTGATCCTGCAAAGGCTTAGTATATGCTTAACTTCACGTCCTGTGAGTATCATATTGAAGTCAATGAAACTATTCATACTGCGTAACGTTAACCAGGTGCTTAAGTCTTTGAGTGATGGAGGCCTTGTACTGTAGTTTCCAGATTTCTTATGCACATGAAAAATAGAACTATAGAATAAAATATTAGAATTCTTTATTAAGAGATGTTTTTGTGCTGTTGAGTGAATTTAGGGCTTGTGCAAAGTACCAGCTTCTCTCCATCACCTTGCCGTCATGCCTCTGCCTTCAACTGCAAGAATCACCTGATCCAAAAGCCACTGAAGTCAATGGGAGTCTTTCCATTGATTTCAATGGGCTCTGGATCAAGCACGGCCTGAATAAGATCCACCTCGCTGAGTCAGTCCCCAGCCTCGCTGTTGGGGCTGTAGATAAGTGTAAAAGTGGCCTGTCTGATGGGACACCTGGCCATTAAGAAATGGGACAGATTCACTAAACAGCAATCAAGTGGCAATGACGTTCCGTCATTACCAGCCTTGCCTGGGCTTGAACCGGTGAACTAGAAACGAAAGGGCTTTCCATAGAACTTGAAACATTAGTTGCAGGGAAAGCAAAGAGGGTGCTGTCAATGTTAACCATTTTCCATTAGAGAAGCAAAGTGTGTGAGGTAATAGCTTTTATTGGTGAGAGAGACAAGTTTTCAAGCTTACACAGTGCTCTTCTTCGGGTCACCTGTATAAGTTCGAAAACTTGTCTCTTTCACCAACAGAAGCTGGTTCAATAAAAGCTATTACCTCACCCACTTTGCGTCTCTAGTATCCTGGGAGCAACACAGCTACAACAACGCTGCCTACAGCTATTTTCAGTAGCAGGAAAAATGTGACAGTTTCATCTCAAAGGTTAATGCCTTGGCAATGGAATTATGGAAACATTGAAAAGATTTGGTTTAATTGACCTGTCAATGTTCTCCATTATGTCAAATGTAACATAATGCAAACCTTGTTGAGACTGTGAGGCTGAGTATTAATGCCCGTGTATTGGAGCAATATGGACTGAATTTAACATCCCAAATCCTAATTAAAATAAGATTGACCTCAAGCATAGCCTTTTTAGTTCTTTTTTGCAATTAACAGGCTGTATATAAGCTCTGACTTTTTGAAACCATTTTTTCTCTTTGAGAAGGGGAACCTTTAATTACTTCCTGAGTGACAACTAATCTGTTGAAAGTCTGATGATTAATTATCCCAAAGTATGCTTACACTAGCTAGGTATTTTTTGGCCACTAAACGTATTTACTGATTGCAGAAATTATTATTTCAACTGATTTTGGTCACCAATCTGCTTTCTTCTATAGATATCCTGGTACACAGCTTTCAATATATTGTCTTATGGATGTTACTCATGAAACATCAACCAAAGACTAATTACAGCAATTCTTCCTTCTTGGTAATCAGGATGATCTGGAAGTCTGTTAAATAGGTTTCAATGAGGGTTTTAATGAGTAGAGTATTGGAAAATTCAACAGTAGGATAGTCTCGCCTCTTTCCTTTGAGAATAAGAAAAGCCATAAAACACACAGGGAACAATTTGCTTAGTTCATTAAAGCAGAACCCTGTAGTGGGTTATTAAATGCCAAAGAACCAATAAATTTGTTGCTTATTAAAATGATGAAAAAAATACTCCAAAACTAATATCACTAACTATTACACAGCACTGTTTTGGCCTCATTAGCAGTCTTTGGCAATTAGCTTAATCTCTTGCGTAAAAATTACAGAACTTAGAAAACAGTCACCTTAAAACCTTCAATTTGCTATGAACTATATAATGACTGTGTGAAAAGAAGAGGCTGCATCTGCTTCTGCCACACAGTGAAAGGAAGAATTAAATTGCTCTGTAAAATGTGAGAGAACGAAGCTTAGGCAGCTCTTAGTTTTTTATCTTACGAAATTCAAAACCATATTAACTCTACCTTTCCCTTGTGAGTTCCTGGGCTTTACTATCACGTAAAGTTGTGTTGTGAGCTGCTATCCCAGTTTAACAGGGTTATATACAAATACCTGCAGAACACCAAGCCTAGTTAAAAGTTGACGGCCATTCAGCGCACGTAAAGGTGACAGATTAACAGTCCTAGCAGCAGACAGTTACCCTACCCAGCATACGGGTGCGGGGCAAGCCGCTCCTCCGCGCCTGCACCACCCTCTGCGATTCCACCGATATGTGCAGAATAAACGGCAGCTGGGTGTCACATACAAACTCGTTTAACTCATGGCCACATGAGGTTTGATGAAAGGCCCAGAGAGGTGAAAAGTGTGTTAAATAATTATATTATGTAGATATTGTTTGCTCCTTGATGGGAAAGGACTTTACAGTACATGCTACATAATGACCCAATATAAGGTAATTTTATTCACTGGAGAATCCTTCTACTGCCTGCCAAATGACTCTGGGCATTGCTGCAGGTTTGAACACGTATTGTTAGTAGGGAGCCTTGAGGAGAATGAACTTAAAGCTAGAGGTTATAAAGTAGGCTGCGGTCAGTAGTACCGCTCCCGTGTTTCGTTACAGGTGTGTTCAAGTACTGGGCTGGGGCCGGTGAGAGCTGATAAAGGGGAGTGCCGCTCTGTTTCCTTTACCAGATGGAGCACACACAGTGACTGCAACCAACTTGCAAGCTGTGCAGAAGTGGGACTTTTTGGTTCTTTCAAAGCCAAAAGGTACTGAAGGTGCAATGAGAGGACAGACTATTGGAGACTGGGTTCTCAGGGTGTAGGTGAAAGGGAGGGTGATAATCATAAAAGAGGTCCCCAGATGCCCTTCTACTGACAGCAAATGGCCTCGTTTTTGTTTGATGTCATATTAAATTATCAATCCTTTATCAGAGTAGCACTTTAGGGTGACCAGATGTCCCGATATTACCCCCATCCTGTGTCCCGATTTTTCACATTTGCTGTCTGGTCACCCTAGAGTGGCACTTAGAGCTGTGAACGATTTAGGACTCTTACTCTGAATACTAGCTAACATCTAGGGCCCTCATCCTCAATGATATTTAGGTGCTTAATTCCCATTATTTCACTGGGAGGTAGACCCACAGCTTAGCTCCCTTTCCAAGAGTGCTATCACATTCACAGAGATGCTGCATAACTTTCCTGTAGTATTGATCCCGGGTTGTTACAGGTTGTTTTTGTATCATCATCTTGTAGTGCAATAAATTGTAATATGGCGCTTGATAACAGAGGGAAAGCGGCGTCTGAGGAAACCCTGTGACAAAGCTGGTCAGAGCTGACAATTCTGCCCCATATATCTAGCTCTTAGCAGTATGCTAGGCACTTTACAATAACATAGGTCCCTGCTCTGAACTGCTTGCAGTCTAAGCTAACACACAAACTGAAGTTTTTCATGTGACATATGAGAAAAGAATAAAGGCACCCAGATCGTGTTCATATTTATTTTCTATTTTGTCAAATATTTTAGGAATATATTATATATTTTTAAAAAACTGTAAGAAGGGGAAGCAAAAATTCTCAAATCTATTCAAAATAAATGATTTTTCCTTTAAAAAAACAGCCCGTTTTCTTCATTACAGTCTTTACAGCTGGAATGCTATTGGCCAAGCTGAGAGAATGAAAATCTATAAATGGAAGCGTGCCGAGTTTAAGGCCAGAATGTACAGCTGCATAGAAATTAAAAGCATACACATCTGTGGCTATTTGGATCTATTGTGTCCTTGCAGACAAATAAAAAACATCAGCTAAGATCCAGGGGACTCGATTCAGCAAAGGGATTTCAATGGAATTATTATCATGTTTAAAATTAACCATGTGCTGGATGGTGGCCTTAATGCCACCTCAGTGCTCTGCAAGATAGAGACCCTAGCCTGTTAACACTTATGCATGTGAATAAGTTTACATATATGAGTAGTCGCATTGCGTAAAGCCACTTACACACCTACATGTTTGACGGATGAGGCCTAAAAGCCTCCAGCATCCATGTCACACACACAACTGTTGGCTTCAATGGGAATTTTTACATATGGGACATATGCAGGTTCAGGTCCAAGGAACAAATACACGAGAGATGATCTTTTGTTTTTAATGTTGCTAAATCCTCACTAAGAGAAATCATGGAGGACAAATCTATTACCTTTATTACTCTACACATAATTACTTGCAAAAAAACCCAAAACAAAGTGGGATTGAAATGGAGAAGATGAAGTTAGACGCACCCCTCTGCAACCTGTATTTATCTCAGTATCAATCTAGGAATTAGATCAAAAGCTGACATGTCACTAGAGTTATAGTATAGAAACATGCTCACCTCCAATAGGTGGTCCAAGAAGTATCGTGCAACACTCCACTATGGTGACAAGGCCAACAGCACTTGTGAATCGCGCAGCTCCCACGAGGTCCATGAGGGTTTCAAAGAGCATGGCACAAACCATACCAAAGGCCAAGCCAAAAAAGACGGAGTATATGACTAGACCCGTGTAGCCTGTGGCTAAGGGGCACAGGAGATGGCAGGCACCATTAAAAGCAATTGAAAAGCTGAAAAAATACTGGATCTTTGGCCTCACCCATTTACTGTTGGCAATAATTCCAGTGGTGGGTCTGGCGATCATATCAACTATTGCAAGGATAGAAAGGAGGAAGGCTGATGAGTATTCATCAATGCCAAGGTGCTTTGCGTAAGGGGCCAAAAAAACAATAGGGGCAAAAAATCCCAGAAACATGAGCACGTTTCCAATCAGGTAAATCAGGAAACCTCTGTGCTTAAAAAGGGAAAAATCAAGGTACTTATTAAACTTCTCACAGCAGTCTTTGTCCTCCTCGTCTTCGGTTCCGCTCAACGAACTGACAGTTTTGGGAGAGAGCATTTCAACTGAGCTTTTATTGGTCTGCTCTTTTACAGTCTTTTCAGCTTGCTTGATGGTTGGTTTCCGAACAGGGTCAGCTGCCATTCCAATGGGCCTGAAGAGAGCACCAGCCACACAGCAGTTCAGTAAAATTGCCCCAAGAATAAAGAAACTGCCCCTCCAGCCAAAATTGTCAAAAAGGAACTGGTTCAAAGGAGCAAGGGTAGAAAGCATTACGGGGCTGCCAGCCATGGCAAGGCCGTTGGCGATTGGTCTCCTTTTCAAAAAGTATTTCCCGATGATTATCACCGAAGGCTGAAGGTTAAGAGCAAGGCCAAATCCTGTAATGGAGAGAGAAAAACAATGACAAAAGGTGTAAATTATACTGCCAATTCCTCCATTCGGAATATGGCTCTGTCTAAATCAAGGGTGAGATCCTCACTGACACTCTGGCCCCCTTTATACCCGGTGCAAGGGCTGGACTGGCATGAAGTGGCCCTAAAATCCCCAGCTCTGACCAGGGGAAGGCTTCACCCAACGCAGGACCTGAGGAAGACAGCCCTAAAACTGCTTCCAAGGACCCCTTTACAAGCCTTGACAAAGAGGGCATGCTGGGGGCAGAAGGCTCAAGTGAGGCAGAGACCATGTTTTTGTTCTGTGTTTGAACAGCACCTAGCACAGTGGAGCCATGACTAGGCTCCTAGGTGCTTATGATAATATAACTAATAAGAAGTCAGGGCAGCGGGCAGTGCTGAGGAGATTCCAGACGGCGCTGTGGCCCATAGAGTAACCTGGAGACGCTGCTGTAACTTTGCAAGGCCCCTGGCGCTGTCCAATTTATACCTGGTGCCTCTTCAGCTCTCTTCATTCTGGCAATGAGCAACAGAGAATGGTATTTAGTAACCACAGTAGCTCCATCAGAAGTCCTGGAGACCACTGACCATCAAGTGTTGGGGAAGATGGTGTGGTCTCTGGCTCAGAGCTGTAGAGCAGCTTTCAAGTGGCCGTGATCATTCCTGAATAGAAGAACTACTGGGGGTGCTTATGGGGACTTGCTTTTTTCACTGAGAGGCCAAATGGGTTTGATTAGTCTGGAAAAGAGAAGACTGAGAAGGGACATAACAGTTTTCAAGAATGTAAAAGGTTGTTACAAGGATGTAACAATGTTTTTCTTAACCTCTGAGGATAGGACAAGAAGCAATGGGCTTAAATTGTAGCAAGGGAGGTTTAGGTTGGACATAAGAAAAACTTCCTAACTGTCATGGTGGTTAAGCACTGGAATAAATTGCCTAGAGAGATTGTGGAATCTCCATCATTGGAGATTTTTAAGAGTAGGGTTAGACAAACACCTGTCAGGAATGGTCTAGATAATTAGTTCTGCCACGAGTGCAGGGGACTGGACTAGATGACCTCTCAAGGTTCCTTCCAGTCCTATGAGTCTATGCTCAGATACCAAGGTGACAGGCAACCTTATGAAAACTTGACCAGATGAATCAACTCTTTCCACTCACATGCAGGTCTCTCCCTGGTCATCGAAGCTTTTGCTACATCCAGGCTACTTGATAATATACTCCTAGATGGGCTTAGATCAATGCCTAGACATTGCCCAATAAATAAATGAATAAATATGGTGATGTCAGCATTATGCCATACATAGCATTTGGTATTTAACCACTAGAGGGCAACATGCTCACATGCTTGATTAGGACTCACATCCCAACCACTGGAGGGCTGCGGCGTCCCTGCCCACTTCAGAAGGGCAAGCAGACCCAGGAATCAAGTGCAGTAGCACCCATCCCTTCCACTGTTAGTTAATGTGCTGATGTGAGGAACTTAGCCAAGAGATGAAAAGGCCTGAGAGGTCCAGAGCACAAGTACATTGTAATAGCAAAAGTGACAGCCACTGCAGCTCCTACTAATGTAGACGGTCCCTAGAGCTAGAGATGTTTAAATTAAAATACCCTTTTTATTGTATTTAAACAAAATAGCAATAGTAATAGTAGTATAAATCTCCATAAATAATTCAACCACCTAACTGACCATTAGCTCTCCTATTGCATGAGCTGGAATCTGTTTTCTACCCCAACAGATGTTAAATGTTGAGTGTTGGACAGTCAGAGCATTCTTGGGTTCTTTAGGATACCAGTAAGGAATCTGTTCTACTTAAAAGATCTTTTTAAGCATCTGTGTGCTGCTTTCTCTTACAAAATAAAATTATGTAGGTAATGTATATTGGTCTTAAAGTTATATTTAGAAATATAACACACATTTTCCACCCTAGCCCTTAGCCTAAGAATGATCCCCTGTAAAACAAAATTGAAATTTCATCCTTGAATTGGAAAATGTGAATCTTGAAAACAGCGCCATGCTGATTTTTTCCAGTTCGTTAATTTATATAATTAGTTTGTTTAATTGTGCAGTACCTGATTAAGCATATCACTTTACAGAACAAAATGCAGGAATGTCAAGGTCCTTCAAATTAATGAAGGAAAACTATCGTTAATAAGTAATATTAGCTACACAGAATTCCAACGGTGTTGTGCAACTCAAATTCCACATATGCTATGATAACCCAATGGTGTTAAACAACTGCTTTCCAACTGTCAAGCTTCCATTTTAAATTTTAAATTTTAAAATTAACCTAATGTTTTGAAAATTCAAAAGAAATTACAAAACAAATACATGTTAAAATAACCTCAGGGCTATATCCTTGGTAGGAAATTCAGACATAAGGACTGTGATTCATACCTAATTTGACCTGATGGATCTAGGTACTCCATAAATGTGGTGGGACAGATGCTGAGTTGGTATAGATTGCACACTATACACAATCGGTGAAATTCCCCACTATGCAGAAGGATAGCTCAAGGCCTCTAGCACTAAAGGCCAGATTTTTCAAAGTATTTAGGAATCCATCTTGCACGGAGTTAGGCACCTCGATACCTTTAAAAATCTGACCTAAGTTCTCCAAAAAAAAGCATAAGTGAGACTTACAGGGTACATAGTTCTTCTTCTGGCTCTCAGCAATAGCTGAGATAACCCAGTGATTATAGAGACCTGCACAAATGTTGGGTTAAGGAAGTAACTGCAGTTTAAACTTTTCCAGCCTCTCTCAGATGAGTCAGATAATTTTAATGGACTGTCTTTCATAGGAATCTACAATATGCATTGGCCAAAAGAGTCACTTTGAGGAGAATAAAAATTAGGTAAGAAGCCAACTATCCATTTAACCAAATCAATCACAATCCTGTATTATCTGACCATTAATTTACAAGCGATGCAAATGAATTTAATATAACCTCATTCTGTTCCTGCTCATTAGGATCCGACAGTTTCAAACTTACTGACTGGATGTTCTAATTACTTTAATCTTTTTGCTAATTTTATTCTAAAATATTTATATCCGTTTTCTTCTCATTTGCTATCACAGCAAGAGGGATCCCAGACCTTAAATTGATCCCAGCAGATGGCATTTTGTTCCAAATAAATTAGAGAGGCTGTATCCTCATGACCTAAAAGAGGAGGTTCGAGATGAAGAGAAGTAATTTGAGCAAGATGGAAACCATCCTTTCACCCCATTAAATATCTTCCAATTATTATGAGAATTAGTGCATAAAATGGTTTTATAAGATGCCTTGCTCAATAACTACTGTTCTCTGTTACATATCAGTAAGGCTATGTATGTCTGTACTGTAATCACACCCTGTGAGTGCAGCTCAAGACAATATACCCAACCAAGCTCTAATCTCATTAGCACAGGTCCTGGCAGCATGTGTTTCAGCACAGGCTAGCCTACGACTAATACTCAGGGCTCTGGGTGGGTTTGTACAGCCAGGGCTGCAGCTCATACTGCCGCGGCTTCGTTGTTCCAGGACCCGAGCTAGCAAGATTAGAGCTAGCTGGAGTAGTAGGTTGGTTCAAGCTGCAATCACACCCTGTGATTATAACATAGACATAACCTAATGGACTCAATTTCAATGGCCTCAGAGGAGATGTGATTTTCCAAAGAGCACAGGGCCAGATTTTCAAGCACCCAGCACCCACATCCAGAGCCAGATTTTCAAAAAAAACCCAATACGCAGCATGCTGCGATCTTCTGACATCTCCTCAGTGTCTGATTCAACGGCCATTAAAATCAATGTCTTTCCACTGATTTCCATGGGTTTTGGATCAGTCCCTTAGGCCCAAATCCTCAAACCCTCTTGTTGAAATCAATAGGAGTTAGGCACTTAAGTACCCCAGGCCCTTAGTCTTTACTCAAGCAAAACTCCCATTGACGTCAACAAGAACAAGGGCTGGCTCCTGAGAGGGGAAGAGCTCTCTCAATGCCAGGAATAATAATAATTAATAAACCAATATTTGCATTTCTATGGGGGTCTTGCCTCAGAGGATCTCAAAGTGCCGTGTAAATAAGGGCTGGCCATAAAATTTCCACAAAAACAGTAGTTTGACAAAAAACAGAAATAAACATTTTTGACAATGTTTGTGAATTGTTTCCGTTTTCCTGCCAGCTTTCTCTGACCGCGTTAACCAATGATCAAAACTACCCCATGAGTTTGTAGCAGAGATACTGGGATGACATCACACAACCTGAAAGACTGCAGCCTCTGGGGTGGAACACAGCACAATTGCAAAACTGTTTTGGAAAAGAAGAGAAGATTACAACCTCGCCCTACTGAAACTGCAAAGGCAATTAGAGTTAGGCAGAATGTATGTATCTGAATTGGCATTGGCCAGAAAAACGGGGCAGCCACCACTCACCTTATTATAAGTGCTAGGGAATATTTAATGACCATGGGTGGTCAGGTATTTGGTTTTATGTCTCATTCAAAAGATAAGGTGGACGAGGTAATATGGTTTCTCTAATATCCTGGCACAGACACGGCTACAACAACACTGCATACATCATCCAAAAGATGGCAGCTCCCACAGTGTAGTGCTCCCTTCCCTGACTCAATGACTACATGAATTTGCATCTGATCTACATATAAATGAGGTGTGTCTAAACTGTGGCTCATGAGTTGCATGCGGTTCTTTTACAGTTAAAGTGCGGGCTCTCGGAGCCCCTCCACACCCATCATTCTCTGCCTACCAGATTGTTTGGGGCAGGTCAGGGCTTCTGCCCTGTGAGGAAGTGGTGGGACTAGGAGCTTTTGCTAGCAGGGAGGGGAGTCTCAGGGCTTCAGCCCCGCAGGAGGCACCTTCCAGGGCTCGGGGCTTCAGCAGGAGCAGAGCTCACGTCTCGAGACTCCCTGACCCTGCAGGGCAGAAGCCCCTAGCCCCATCACTTTGCCACAGGGTGGAAGCCCCGAGCCCCGGCAGGTGCTCTCTGTCTCTCAAACTTCTGAAGATTGTGGTATGCAGCTTGGAGGGTCAGTAAGTTTGGCCACCCCTGATATGAATAGAAAAAAGACATACCTCAATTGAGAGAGCCATTGAGAACGGTGTGTCTATCTAGACAGTGTGAATTGATACATTCATGTTTCTAACTTCTACCTCTGAAGAGATGCTATTAGCATGCCAAAGGCAAGGGAGGCGAGCAGAGATCTCTTGCTGGTGGGGTTCTCGTTTTAACTCTGTGCCTTGGAAGTACGCAGGGATGCTCTTCCCAGTCAACGTGCGTCTCCTTGTCAGACTAAGCAGGAGCCTTGTAGAAGTGTAGTTCACTGTAAATTGCTGTATATGTATCTCTCAGGTAGTTACTTTCCCACAGTCATGTGATCAGGAGGCTGGCTTTATAATTACCCTTAAATGCTCCCACGTCAGATCTGACCAAACTAGGTGAAAAAACATTTCAAATATAACTAGGAGCATCAAGGTAATTAGGAGCATTGAAAGCATTTTCTTCAATCCTGAGAGGATTCTCATTCACTCCTGAGCACACCAGCAGCAGACCCAGGAAATTATAGGTGTGTCTAAGGCCTTGTGCACTTGGGGGAGTTTTACCAGTTATACCAGCACAGTTATACAACAAATAAGTGGGGGGGGGGGTGAGTTCTGCGCTTGCACTATCAGATAACACCACGCCCTTATTTTCTTTGGATAGATGGATCTTGTGAGGCAACTTGCAACTGTGTCATTTTGCCTTTCCAATACAGTAATGTAAACCTCTTCCAAGAGACTCAATTCCTGTGGTAAATTCTTTGGGGCAGGACCTAGTGGGATTTTTAAAAGCATGTAGGCCCATTGGGAGTTAGGCCCTTTGCACACTAGTTACTTAGCAACATCTTTGGGTGCAAAAATCTGGACCTGCAGCGTCTTGGGTGTTTGTACAGCACCTAGACCAACAGGGACATGATTCTGATTGGGGCCTTTGTGTGTTAGCCCAATACAAATAATAAATAATTATAGTTTGAAGGAGACGCTTCCCCGAGGGGCAGCTTATTCCATAATTGTCCATTATGGGGAGGAGTCTAGTACCTTCCTGTGGTCTGATCCATTGTGGCAATTTACTGCAGCTCAGTATTTACTCCAAGGCACGCACTGATCCATACTGGTGCACTTCTATTCACGGTTGATAGTGTGAAATGCTTATATAGTCTATAACAAAGGATTTGTGTTTTACATTAACTATTATGTTAATGGGGGGAGAGATAGCTCAGTGGTTTGAGCATTGGCCTGCTAAACTCTGGGTTGTGAGTTCAATCCTTGAGGGGGCCATTTAGGGATCTGGGGCAAAAATCTGTCTGGGGATTAGCCTTGCTTTGAGCAGGGGGTTTGACTAGATGACCTCCTGGGGTCTCTTCCAACCATGCAATTCTATGATTTCTTAGAGGGCATTTGTTTGTAAGGGAATGTTGCAATCAAGTGTTCAGCAATGGTATATAGCTGGATCCATTGCTCCTTTGACTAGCACACAAGGTTAAGAATTGCAGGTTATTTTTGTTTCTGGAATCTCCTTCCAAGAAGCGGTGTGAATTGCTGCTCAGTCCGTGACAACAGGGTGTCACCTAAATGTGGTGGCACAATCAGAGCAGCGTAAGAAATAAAAAAAAACAACAAGCTACTTAGGTGCATGAAGTAACATTTCACAACCAGATTTAATGAGACGGTCTGGGCGCAGGGGAACATGGTCACAAGTTTTCTGTCCCAATTAATGTTTTTCCCCTTGCCAGTAAACTGTGTTATTAATCTTACAAGTTTAGTCCCTGGAGTTCATTATCAGACGTCAGGCTATCTGGTGCAGCCACAGTGACACGGAGTATATTAATTCCACATCTCAGATGCTGTAAAGTCAGTATTTTAGCGTAACGTGTCATGCTTTCAAACAGATGTCCTAGTTGCACTGGAGGCAGCATTATAAACATCTATTCTAAAACGATCAAATGGATGCTGAAAATTAGGCACCTAGAGAAGTGGCCTGATTTTCAACGCCCCCACCCCTGGTGCCTAGTTATGAATTTCAGAGTCTAATTTTAGGCATTCAAGCTAGAAAATGCCATTGGCTCTAGTGCAGAGCCAGCCTTAACCTAACTATGAACTGCTGGGTTTGGCTCACTCTGAGGGTTTAACAGAAAGAAGCTGTATAAACTGGAGAGGGAACAGATTTCACCAGCAATCGGTGGATTATTTTTCTGAGGGGGGAGAGGGGAGGATGAGAGGAGGAGGATTCAGAAAACACAGAGGATGCCTGTAGCTGGACTTGGTTGCTTCCTCCCTGCCACACTTACTTCTCCCCAGAGGCAGTTGGAGAACCCAGGCAGGGCTGTTTCTCTGTAGCTCTTCCAAGTGGCTAAAGTGAAATGTAACAGGAACACCGAGGAGCACTCATGGTACCAACCAAGGAGAAGGGGGAATTGTAGGGAAGCAATTCATCTGAGCCAGGGAAATAAGTAGGAGCGTGTAGGGGTTCGGCCGGGGCTCGTCCCCCTCCGGGGTGGCTGGGAACCAGGCCGTCTCACTACTTAGGTCCGCTGAGTCGGGGAATTAGCCTGGCTGGGTGGCAAACAGTCAGGAGCTCAGGCGCTCAGGCCCTCAGGCAGGGGCTGAGCGAACAGTTCAATAACAGGTCCAGGTCCTGGGTCAGGGCAGGGCAGCAAACAGTCAGTAGCTCAGGCCCTCAGGCAGGGGCTGAGCAAACAGTTCAATAACAGGTCCAGGTCCTGGGTCAGGGCAGGGCAGCAAACAGTCAGGAGCTCAGGCCCTCAGGCAGGGGCTGAGCAGACAAATAAGTTTAGGAGGCCCAGGTCCTGGTTCCGAAGGACCTGGGAGAGGGGGAGATGGCTATCCGCACGTTGGGTGGCAGGGGGGACGCAGGCCCACCCACTCCACTGCGTCCCAGGCCGGGGCCCTAGCAGCGGCAGGCAGCCTGCTGCTGCATCAGTGGGGATCCTGACCGCAACACACTGACATGGGCTCTGGGTGTGCTGCAGCCAGACAAGGGTCAGCTGCCCCCGGGCTACTTCCTACCTCCCCCTCTAGAGGTACCTGCGTCTGGACAGAGTCTTCCAAGGAGTCAAGCACAATGGGCTCCTCTGGGTACTCGGCGAGCGGTGGGCTTGGCAGCTCCTCTGGGTAACTTGCCACAGGCAGGTTTACCAGCTTCTCCGGGGTCTGGCCAGTCCTCGGGTCGGCCACAAGCTGCAGGAGTCTCCCAACCAGGAGCTAGGCCACAGGCGGCTGACTTCTCTGGCGGCCGGGCCCCTAGTGAGCTCTGGGGTTGGGCTTTTGTACTTCCTGTCCTGCGCCCTGACCTCTGGGGGGCGGGCGCAGGCTCCACTGGCTCCGCCCACTTTGGCGTCCGTAGGGGCTCATCCCCCTCCGGGGCTGCTGGGAACCAGGCCGCCTCACTACAGAGTGCCTCTCGGCAAACCTTTCCTATAATCCTGGACTCTTCCTGCCTCCCAGGATTCTTGCTCTAGCACACACAACCTGACTTCTTCCTCCTGGTGAACTCTGCCCACGGGTGCTTTGAATTGTGATGTACCAGCCCAATAATATGTGGATACTACTGTCCCCACACACAGACGGGCAGACGGAGGGCTGTACCCAACCCTCACTGAAGTCAACAGCAAAATCCCTGCTGACTTTAGCCATGCAGAACCGAGCCAGCCGTTGAACTCCAGGAAAGGAAAACTTCTTGGCTTAAAGGGTTATTAGAATTCCAACTTTTCAATGAAAAAAGGGAACTAAATTTTAGGAAAATTTTAAAGGAAAAATTTCTTGCTTTCCAATCAACTCTAGTTTTTATTATTTTTATATGAAGAACCCCTCTCACCAAAATGAGGATCAACAAAACCTGAACTCTCGTAGCTCCACTATTTTTGTACTAATCGCCATCTTCAGAGAGAGAAAAATTTTAACAGCTAGGGCTATCTGATCATGCAAGCTGCCACGTGATCCATTGATTTCAGCAGGAGTTGAGGGCACTAATAACCATCTCCATTATTGTCCCGGAGCAGCGCCCATCTGCAAAGAGCCTGCCGCATGTTAGACTCACACAAAGTAAGCTGAAAACACAGTTATGAAGAAGTGTAGGCCCATGCCATGCAAACATTTAAGCAACTTTACTTGGGTGAGTAGCCCTGGTTGTGGGACTACTCAGATGCGTAAAGTTATGCACATGCTTAAGTATCCGCAGGAGGACAGGGGCTTGCCTTAGAAAAGATATCACAAGAGATAGAACAAAAGGAAAGCCTGTTTGTTACCTGAAACGACTCCAACGCAGATGTAAAGCTGTAAAATGCTCGTGCAGAACGCCGCCGAAATCATCCCAATTCCACACAGCAGGCCTCCAAATATAACCACTGGTCGGCTGCCAAAACGATTCACTAAAATACTGCTAATAGGACCTGAACAAAACAGGCAGAAGAAGAATCCCAGTGTTAAATAGCTTCCGAACACCCTGCCTTTTGAAAATAAGGTGGTTAAAGCTCACTGTAGTTTCATTAATACTTAAGCTGTTGGTAACAGCTGCTTGAATTTCCTCATGCTAAGAAGTGAAGAAGACTGCAAGATGATTTGTATTATGGTGGCATGTAGAGGCCCCAACCGAGACAGCACAAGGCACTCTAAACACACATAAAATGTGCAGGCTGGTGCAGCAAGCACGGTGATCAATTGTTCTCCATAGCCACTGAAAGCAGGACAAGAAGTAATGGGCTTAGTCTGCAGCATGGGAGATTTAGGTTAGATATTAGGGGAAAGCTTTCTAATTATAATGTAGTGAAACTCTGAAACAGGCTTCCCAGGGAGGGTGTGGACTCCATCATTGGAGATTTTTAAGAACAGGTTGGACAAACCCCCATCAGGGATGGTCTAGGTTTACTTGGTCCTGCGTCAGTGCAGTGGGCTGCATTTGATGGCCTCTCGAAGTCCCTTCTTGCCTGACATTTCTATGAGTCTATGATAATGACAGACAGTCCCTGCACCAAGGAGATTACAACAGAAACAGACAAAGAGTGGGAGGGGAACTAGAGCCACAGATTGGTTGTCCAAGGTCAGACAGCAGGTTGGGGGCAGAGTTGGGAACAGAATCCAGGTTTCCTGGGTTCCAAATCAAGCATTGCACCACACTGCCTATCTAGCATTTAGGATCTAGTGATCCCAACTGTCAGTGTCAACAGGATGAGAAAATAAAGAGCTATCAAGAACATTGGTCCATTTGGGCAAAGCAAGTCCTCCCCGCCATCCATAAGACCTTAATGTGTCTTTTACTCAGAGCCTGTCTAGACACAAAAGTGGTACCGTGTTAGTTAAACCAGTATAGTTAAACCAGTACAACTCCACTAGTGTGGCTGCAGCTATACTGGTATAAGATGCTATGGTGGCATAGTTAGTCCCACACAGGAGGGGGAATAAGCTATAGTGACATGCTGGTACATTTACACCAGTATAACCGCATTCACACTAGGGGTTGCATAGGTATAACTATTTTGGCTACAAAAGCGCCCGCACACACACACACACACACAAATAAATATGATAGACTGGTACAAAACCTGTGTGTAGACCAGCCCTGCCTCCTGACACAATCTGCACTAACAACAGTTGTAAAAGCAGCAAAGAGCTAGACAAAAGGTCTGTGTTTCTGTTTAATAAGGGACAAGGGAGCAACACTGTAGAGCACATCTTGGTTTTGTAGCCCCACCCCTCCCCCCCAGGCCCCTAGTCCCGTGACAAAGCTGGCAGCCCTCAATGGCCCTGCACATACAGGGCTGAGGCGATTATATCAAGTCTTACACCAGACCCCCAGAGCGGGAGGGGAAACAGACACAGAAAGGCTGTCCAAGGTCACACTCGGATGTTTTCTCTGCCTGCCCAGCATAGGAATCCCCAGAGGAACAGCCACAACCCCTCCCTTGTCTGACTGTCAGATAGCTCCACCCACTTCAGGCAGATTATTTTGATATTTCTCCTATGTCTTCTGCTTTGCGCATCCTCACTAAGAGCAGGGCCGGCTCCAGGCACCAGCTTAACAAGCAGGTGCTTGGGGCGGCCAAGGGAGAGGGGCGGCACCTGCGGCAATTCGGGGGCAGCAGGTCCCTCACTCCCTCTAGGAGCGAAGGACCTGCCGCTGCCCATCACAGCTTTTTTTTTTTTTTTCCAATTGCCGCCGCCGATCGCAATCACGGCTTTTTTTTTTTTTTTTTTTTTTGCTTGGAGAGGCAGAAATGCTGGAGCCGGCCCTGACTAAGAGCCTCTAGGTACAACAAGTCTCCCCACATTCCCCCAGCTTAAGAGCCTACGGTCCAGTCCGAGTTCCAATGTCCAAGCACCATCTACACTGCTCTTCTTAGCGTGCCAGTGAGAGAACTCCGCTAGCACGGGTCAGTGGACTCAGTTGCTTGTTCCCAGATGCAGTGTAGACACCACCGCTGAGGCTGCCCTGTGCGTGACAATGCCGGTGAGTGTTCTTGGCATGAGGTGATACTGAATTGGGCCCTCTGATTATAGCAGAGTCGTCATACTCAATAACGCTACTGTCTGCCTAAAAGGATGTGCTCAGTTTGCAAGAACTGTCCGCAAAGGGGAAAATGAAAACACAATAACAAATAAAGACTAAGGGCCTTGATCCAATGCCCATTGAAGTCATTGGAAGGACAGTCATTGACAAACTGGTTTGGATCAAGCCCTAGATGGATAACTGGGCTTGGAGATACGAGTTGAAAGCAGGGCTACAGTTTTTCCCAACACAGATACACACCTCATCTCTTCAAGCCAGGTCATCTGCATCAGAAAGAAAGAAGAGATTCATTCTGCCCTTCATACTGGATCAAAATCTGCCCCCTCCCCCATACACAGCCCCATTTGCTTCAATGCTTTGCAGAGTCTTCACAGAAACGAATCCACTGTTTTTAAGTGACTTCAAAAGAGAGAGCACTTGAAGTCTCAATATAAACCATCTCTATGGACGGTCAAGTTAAGAGTCCCAGCAAAACATAATGAATCATGTTTCTGTTGTACAAGCTGCCTTCACAATCTGAAAGTTATTAACCGTATCTTCATTATAGTAAAATATGCTATGTGAGATTAGTAGGTACACATCAAAAAATATGTAGTACATCCTTTAAAACAAAATATACAATGTTAAGAATTTCATTGTTAAGAGCTGCAAAGATAGGAGTCACAGACTACTAACCATTGCTTCAAAACCTGAATGAAATCACAACTATAACAAAGATTAACCAAGTCTGGTTATAAGATGCAAATAGTGAAGGAGCCTATGGAATACCTTTATACAGCCTTTGATCAGTTCCTAAATATTCCTACATTATTTCTTGCCAAAGCAGTTTTCATCATTGTGGATCAAAGGGAAAAATAGCCCAATACATGACTAATTTCCACCCCCAAACAATTCTCAGCACCTTTGTTAAATTCACACCATAAAAAGTACCTATCTACCTTCTTTCTAGCTAGATGCATATGTCTAAGGCCTTGGCTACACTTACCCAGTAGTTCGGCGGCGAGCGATCGAACTTCTGGGTTCGACTTATCGCGTCTAGTCTGGACGAGATAAGTCGAACCCGGAAGTGCTCGCCGTCGACTGCGGTACTCCAGCTCGGCGAGAGGAATACCGCGTAAGTTCGAACTAAGGTACTTCGAACTTCAGCTACGTTATTCACGTAGCTGAAGTTGCGTACCTTAGTTCGAATTAGGGGGGTAGTGTAGACCTGGTCTAAGATTTCCACGGGGGCCCGCACCTCTATTTGAAAATTTTTAGGGGGTCCGAAAATGAAAAAAGGTGAAAACCACTGTCTTAGATACAAGTAACCATTTCCAATGTGTTTCTAGTGTTTATTGGATGAACACTGATTTCATTTTTTGTGTAATGAGGATGTTTTATTCATGTTTACTGATTAAAAGCTAAAATCAGTACCCTGTATACAATGTACACGTCATATAATTTTTCTTCTTCTTTTTCCTTTATTCTGCTTTTCCTGGTGAGGATCGTGGCGGCAGCATGGAGAGTAGGAAGGACCAGATCTCCTTTTCCTCCACAACAGGTTCCAGAGCTCCCAGGCCAGCCGGGAGATATATCCCTCTATTATTATTAATCTCTCTCTGTTACAGTCCCTTTAATTGAATGATGTGTTATATGGACTCCACTTCATGTATTATTCAGTTAAAGGAACCGTGTGTAGATAATTAAGGCTTCTAGCTTTATGCCCTAATCCTGCAGTAGGATCCGTGTAAGCAGCGCTTTGTGCTCCACTGAAATTAATGAGTGGACCTGGGATAAGAGAGAGACACTGGAGCTAACTCAGCCCTGATGTAAGCAGACACAACTCTTACTGAAGCACCATTGATGAGCTGTTTTGCTTACATCAGTGTTGAATTTGTCCCAAAGCGTCGTGCAATTCAGTAGAGAGAGTGAGCCACTGTCAAAGATCCTGCGAAAGGCACCAACCCTTTGAAACTGGTCTGCAGCCACAGAGGACATGAGCCGTAAATTTTTCAATTTTACAAAATGTTCATGTCTCATCATGCAAACCTAATTATGCAACTGGGAAAAACGTGGCTCCAATTACACTCTCCTGCAAGCTTACATTAGGGCTTTGTAAAAGAGTTGACTGTTCCAAAGAGTACTAGGGCTCGTAAAGGCCTTTATGGCTTCTCCTATGCCTTATATCAATCTGTTAACTCTGTCTTCCGTTAGAATAGTAATTGAAGTCCTGGGATGGGAAGACAGTATTATGTCATATGCAAGAATACCCTCCCATATTTTCTATTCTATTCTGATTTCTATCGTCGGCAGCAGCGATCCCTCGAGGTTGAGGAAGATCTTTCACAGGTTTTATTTTTCATGGGTCCTTTAGTGACTGAGGAGTCCGATTCTTGAGCACAGGCTTGATGGCAGACATTTCAGGTGGTGTTGGAAGACAGGGTTGGGCTGCGATTGCTGCATGACAGTTGCCTTTCCTTTCTTTTCTGGCATTTTTCTGCGATTTTCCTCAGAAGTGGACATTCCCTCTCTGATGCGTCGTCACCAGTTATCCCTATCCTGGGTTGCTGTCTCCCAGTGTGTGCTGTCGATGCCACATCTGATGATGTTTATCTTGAAGGTGTCTTTAAAGCGTTTCTTTTGGCCTCCCCGTTTCCTTTCTCCTTTGGTGAGTTGGGCGTACAGCAGTTGTTTTGTTAAGCGTACATCAGGCATGTGCTCACAGTGCTTGTTCTACCTCAGCTGGTGCTGGATAATCAGGACCTCAACACTGAAGATATTGGTCTCTGAGAGGACACTGACATTAGTGCGATGATCCTCCCGCTTTATGTTGAGGACCTTCCGAAGAAAGTGCTGGTGCTGGCGTTCCAGGTGTTTTCTGTAGGTCACCCAAGTCTCTCAGCCATTGAGGAGAGTTGGGATTACCACCGCTTTATATACTAAACGTCTAGTGTGTGTTCTGATGTTGTGATTGTTGAACACCCAGTGAGACAGTCTGCCAAAGGCAAGGCTGGCCCAGCAAATTCTGTGCTGAATCTCGACGTCTATGTCTGCTCTCTGTGAGAGAAGGCTGCCAAGATAGGCAAAAAATTCTACATTTTCCAGTTCTTCTTTGTCGATATAGATCTTCCTTGCTGGGTCTGACAATTGACTGGAGACTGGCAGGTGGAGAACTTTTGTTTTGATGATGTTCAGAGTTAGCCCTAGGCTTTTGTAAACTTCAGAGAAGCAATTAAGGGCTGTTCGAAGATCCTCCTTTGAGCGTGCAACTACAACACTGTCATCTGTGCACTGGAGTTCAGTTATTGTTGCCAATATTACTTTAGTTCTGGCACGGAGATGAGAAAGGTTGAAGAGGTTGCCATCAGTCTGAAATTGGATGCCAATGCCCTGTGGTAGACAGTCTTGGGTTAATGTTTTCATAGCTGCTAAGAAAATGGAGAAAAGGGTGGGTGCCTGTACACAGCCTTGTTTTACACCAGTTCGGATGACAAAGGGCTCAGAGATAGAGCCACTGCACAGGATGGAGGCAGTCATCTGGTCATGGAGAAGTCTTACAATGGTGATGAATCTGCTTGGGCAGCCAAACTTTGACATGATTTTAAACAGAGCCTCACGGTTGACAGAGTTGAGGGCTTTGGTCAGATCGATAAAGGCCATATTCAGCTCCTGGGGTCCTCATACCTCTGAGATCCGAAGATGGTAGTATCCTTCCTAAAGATAACAAATCCATCAAAGAGCGCTGGAAGGAACGTGACCAAAAGCTTCTAAATCGAGAAACAACTGTGACTGACGATACCATCGACTCCATCCCTCAGCACCCAATCTGGGAAACTCTTGCCAACCCACCAACACCTGAAGAGGTCTGCAAAGCTATTAAACAAATGAAGAAAAATAAAGCACCAGGTCCTGATGGCATACCAGCTGAGGTACTGAAAGTGGGGGGAGAAACACTGACTAACGAGTATCAGAGGGGTAGCCGTGTTAGTCTGGATCTGTAAAAAGCGACAAAGGCTAGGTCCACACTACCTGCCTGATTCGGCGGGTAGAGATTGATCTTCTGGGATCGATTTATCGCGTCTCATCTGGACGCGATAAATCGATCCCAGAAGTGCTCCCCCTTCGACTGCGGAACTCTTGCTCACCGAGAGGAGGAAGCGCTGTCGATGGGGGAGCTTGCCTGCGCCGCGTGGACCCGCAGTAAGTAAACTTAGTTCGATCTAGGAAACGTCGACTTCAGCTACACTATTCTCGTAGCTGAAGTTGCATTTCCTACATCGATCCCCCGCCCCAGTGTGGACCTAGCCAAAGAGTCCTGTGGCACCTTAGAGACTAACAGACGTATTGGAGCATAAGCTTTCTAACGAGTTTCACTTGCTGCTCCTCAAAATCTGGTGCACTGAAGAAATTCCTGCTGACTTACGTAATGCTAACATCGTCACCATTTTCAAAAAGGGAGACAGGCCGACTGTGGCAACTATCAAGGCATTGTCCTTCTCTCCATCGCTGGGAAGATTCTTGCTAGAATCTTACTGAATCGTCTGCTCCCTCTTGCAGAGGAAGTACTGCCAGAGTCCCAGTGTGGCTTCAGACCATCACGAGGCACCACCGACATGATCTTCGCAGCCAGGCATATTTTGTCTGGTTTCTATTCTACCAATGTACCTAAGTGCCTTCTGTTAAGTGACATGATTAGCATCTTTAATTCTGGTTTTTCCTTCTGTCTCTCTTCCTCTCCCCAAGGGGAAAATTGTGTGTAGATTTTTTGAAAATAGCTGATCTCTGTGTGCTGTGCTGTGAGTTTTTCTTAGGCCGGGTCTACACTTACCGGACGTTTGACACACTGCGATTGATTAATCAGTGGTCAATTTAGCGGGTCTTCGACCGCCGATTGCTCTCCCCTCGACGGGAGAGCATCTCCAGTCAACATCGCATAGTGTGGACTCTGTGGTAAGTAGATCTAAGTACATCAACTTCAGCTACATTCTTCGCATAGCTGAAGTTGCGTATCCTAGATCGATCTCCTCCCATAGTGTAGACCAGGCCTGAGTGAAGGCAGGTCAAAATGTACCTTCTACGGAAATACAAGGAGAGGGGTTTGTGGTGGTTCCCACATCCTTTGAGAGTTCATTCCAGCCCCCAAGAAAGCTCTGTCTCCTGTCCAAGCAAATTATGAGTTACTATCAGGAGCCTTGTTCTTAATCTTATTTCCATCTATTGATGCATGCCACAAGATTTCATCTTCAGTGAATTGCTTTATAGCAGGCCTATGTGACCTTCAACGATCTGGCTTCATCTTTATGATCAGTGTTATCATAACCAGATGAATTTGTGTATTTGTATTGCTCTATGAGCCGCAATCTCAGTGGTGACACAGGTCACGCAGAAAGCACCACTGAGATTCTGGCACGTTAGCATTAATTACCATTACTGTTTGTAGCAGCCATGGGGTGGGATTTCCAAAGGCACCTAAGCAAGTTGAAAATCCCATACAAATTATTTCTGCTTGAATAGTTAGGGCCTCGTCCTGCACCCACTGAAGCCAGTCAGAGATCTGCCATCGACTTGAATGGAGCAGGCTTGAGAAAGCTGTGAGGGAAGATGGTATTTCATACACTATCATCACTCTCCAGAAACACCCATGCGCCGTGGCTAGCCCATCTCTGTCACGTGCAGCAGATTACACGTCTGTGCTCAGCGCAGCACACAAACCCAGCTGATTTTTGCACCTATGAAAAGCACAGAAAAATACACCCCCACCCACTCCAATGTCTTTTCATGAGCAATGTTGCACCCACCGGCCCGAATGCACCTCACTAGTTCCAATATACCTACATTTCCCCCCGCTACCTTCCAGATGGGGTCACTTACATGCTGGCAATCCAAAAAATGTTACATACGTAAATCTTCCCCTGAAATATTCTGGGGCGCTTCAGAAAACATCAAACAGCTCAAAACAGTGGAATGGAATTAGGAGCAGCTGGCAAAGGAGCCAGTACCCTAGCTACAGAAAAAGGCAACATGATTATTGCTTCGCTTGAGGCTACAGCAAAAATTAAATCTGTGACAACATCTCTGGGAACTGCCGGAGTTGAAAGGCAGGACCTGTCATTTACAAGCTATTTAGAGTGCCTGGATGGAATAAAGATACGGACTTTTACCACGCGGAAACCAATTACAACAGCAGTGTGCATCGTTCAGACCCAAAGCCCATATTCCTTGCGGATACCTGCGTGGCCAAATGTGCAGGAGCCGTAGGCTTCCTGTCCTGCAGTCTGTACTAAATCATCCCAATTTCTTGTAAGTAGGAAAGAATGTGGGGCTAAAATGAGCCTCTGTGATTTTTGCCTCTTAATTAATAGAACTGGGGAGGACAGGGCACGAGAAACAGCTGGCATATCTCTACAATACACTCATAAAGCTGCCACTTACTTGCCTTGACCTTGCAGAAGAAACAATGCAAGCACTGACAGATCCTCTGAAAAGTCTCAGAAATGAGGAAAAAGCTTTTGAGGTCTATTCAGCAGCTGTTGAGTGTCTCACCAATAAAGTGCATAGCTTTCAAAACCAAAACCACCTGAGAGCCATCATTTTTAGCTCAGTGCCTAACAAAGAAAGGGTGATCACCTGGTATCTTCTAATGAGGAAATAGGAGATAAAGCTGAATACTGTAGCGTCTTATTAGACCAAAATATATGACGTGCTGTAGATTGCCTGACATGGGGAATAGACATCAAGATTTTTGCAATGGATATTTTGCTGATAAAAAATGAATGACCATTTCTCCCCGGCCCCCAGCTTAGTGAGTGAGGCAGCCAATTATCAGACCCAGGAAAGAGCTTCCTTCTTGATGAACTTTCAGTCTCTGTGAATTTCATTAATCATCTGTCACCTGGGAAAAGAAGTGGGCCAGTAGAGGACATTCAGAGATGGACCTGCTTCCCCTCTCTCTTCTGTTGGAATTACCCCAGTATTACGCCATTATATTCAGCGGGGCTTCTCCTGGTTTGTCCCCACGTAAGTGAGAGGGGAACTGGATCTGGACACTGCACAGTATTCCCTATGTTAAACCGTTCAGAGCAATCATTATTGTAGCTCCAACATGTAGTGGTCAGAGCATTTAGTGCTGCTGGAGGATACTGGAAAGTGATCCAAGTACCACCACTTGGGTCTGTTCTTTGCAGGTTCCTTCCTGTGAAACAACGGAGAAAAGGATCCAGTTGAGGTGATTAAGAGATTTGGAAAGATTTACAGGAAAAACTAATGTGAAGGCTCAGAAATGGAGATATGCGTTAACTGTTTTCCATTCCAGAGTCCTTATGCCATGGGGGGGGGAGAGGTGTGCACTAGCAAGATGTCCTGTCCTCCAGAAAACCTTATGAAGGGGGAACAGTGGTCTATACTAAGCATTCCCTAAAGGACTATGGGAATAATGTCCACCCACCACTCCTGGAAGACCGACAGAATGTAAAGCACTATACTTAGCCCATATAAATCACATCAGTTTAATGCCTGGCCTGCTTAAAAGATCTATTTTCTCATATCTGTGTCAGGCTTCCATTCATCGCTTGTTTGTACATAAAAGGCCGTGTCAAAGAATCAGATTTCAGTGGCAGCAAAATACAGTAACTTGCCTACGGGAAATAAACGCAGGCACCTTCTCATTTGTTATGTTGTCCAATTACTTTTCACCTTGAGCTCTGAGTTTTCAAAAATGAAAGTGACTCTTTAAAAGGAGTCTGTAAAAATCCACATAAAAGAACTAAATGACCTGGAAGCCCAAAATCCAGGCTACTCCTGAGAAGGAAGAAGACCCAAATTATAGTTATACTCCTTTGGTGTTATCCACCACTGTGCAAAGGGCTTACTCAAGATCTGTCCCTTGTCAACACTGGATTAATTAGCATGTATGAATATTTATTGTTAAATAAATGAGCAGAAGAGTGACACACGTGGTGGCAGCTCTGACAATTAATAAGACACTGGTGTCAGCCACCATTCACTCTGGGTAAGAAAGGTGTTCGTGTGATAAACCTGGATTGAGACAATAAAATCATCTCTTTTAAAAGCTGGAGCAAATGTTATGCAGCTGGTAAATTTTAATGACATTAACATTATCCTGTGTTGTGATGCTAATTTGTGTGCCATACTTGTGAGATATAGAAGGGTGGAGTCTCTCACCCCTTATCAGTCTGCCACTCAATGTAAAAAAGAGGAACCAACTTTGAAGCAACAAAGGCTCCAACTCTGATCTACTGGATTTATGGTTTTACATTTTAATTTCCAGGATACACGTCCTACGTGCACAGGTTCAGACGGCATGTTGAAAAGCTTTGGGCCCAGATTTTTTTGCAAAAAATGTCTAAAGTTAGACTCCTAAATTCATGTTTAGGCACCCCAATAAGTGCCCCTCAATACTTGCAGGGACACCGAACATGCAACAGTTTTAACTGACTTCAGTGGGAGCTGCTTAGAAATTCTGAAAAATCAGACTATTCATTAGGATGCTCACATATTGACATGACAGCCTAGCTTTAGACTCCCAGTTTTAGAAAATCTTGGCCTGGCTTTTTTGTGAATTTCCCACCCCCCCACACAATCTTTGCTGAAATTTTAACATAAATATATCCCTCTCATAATCTGTTTCTGTCCAATGTCTAAATGCAGAAAGCTAGTTTGCTAAACCACTGTGACACCCATTTCCTGACCTCAGAAGGCTTTGTTTACATCCTGCTTGAGTCTACAAGGAAGCTAGTTTTCTTCATGCATGTTTATAAGGGTTCTTTGTCTACAGTCACAGGACTATATAATTTGGCCTGAATAAGCAGAGCTGGTAGGTCCTGTTCAAGACACACCTAGGGCTAGAATAGTTGTAATATGGCCAGTCACCACAAATTGGGGGGGGCCTGGATCAGCATTCACGTCACACTCCCCGTCAATACCCGGCCCAAGCCAGGGAAGCTAATGATCCAACCAGCGGACCAAATTTGGTGATGAATCCCGGTCACGTGCCACCTGAGGCACGTTTTGCATATGCTAAGAAGACCACTAATTGTATTAGTAAAGCTTTGGGATCTTTAGCAGATCTTTCTTGTCCATATTTAGCACCATCTGGCTCATGGCAACCCATGTGCCTGCAATTGCATCACCAGGATGAAATTCATACTGTACAGATTTAATGCAATAAGATTTAATACATTGGCTTTAAAATTTACTTTTTTGGACAGATTGTAATTTACCACAATACCTAATCCATCACTCCAAAGGGTTAACAAAAAACCCTTTAATTTTTTTTCTTACTAGCACATAGTATTCTCCTTTTTTGTTAAGTCTGTCACAACTCTGTTCCTCCTGTCTGGAACCTTGCTAGCTGCACTGAAGGACAAAATGATAAAGCTTTGTGACGACGGAAGACCAAAACCACCAAAATATTTCACCTGAATCCATGGGGCTATTATTTGCTGTTAACTAGAATGGGGCTATTTAAAAAAAAATAAAAAATGAAGTACACAGGTGGTGACCTTGTAGGGCTTGAGTGGTTTGTGATGTTCAATAGACTTGTACGAATTTACTGAGCTCCATCAATGTCAAAGCCAAAATCATTATTTGCATGGATTCTCAGTATAAATCAGCATTCTAATGAAAATCCTTTCCTGGGATCCTTTCCCACCTCAACTTGGTGGGAAGGCTTATGAAGCCCAACAATCCAGAGAGCTATGCTGCTGGGAGTTTTAGTTCCTGGTAGGGCCACCCATGCCAGACAGGGTAAAAGGCAGGGACCAAAGGAATCAGGTCCTCCACACTTCCCACGACCTAGCCTTGTCACAGCATCATAGGGTACGTCTACACAGCAAAGTGAGTGTCAAATCCTGGGTCAACTGACTTGGGCTTGTGCTGGGAATCTAAAAATGGCAGTGTAGCTGTTCCTGCTCAGGCTGGAGTCGGGTGACCAGATGCCAAAGATGAAATATCGGGACGTCGGGGGGAGGGGGGCCGCCAGAGCGCACCCCCCGCCCCGCTACAACCCTCTGCAGCCGCTGGCTGGGCCCCCGGCTCTGCAATCAGAGATGCAGCGCTCGGCTGCTCCTCTGCCCTAAAAGCCAGCCTCCCTCCCGGCACGGGCTTGTCCCTCCTCCGCACACAAAGGCTGGTGCAGGAGGCAAAGTCCCGGGGGGTGGGGCCGGGAAGGCCGCAGGAGCAGCGAGAACCCACCCGGGGCAGAGAGAGCCCCGCAAAAGGAGGCACAGACCCCCCCTTCCCCACCCTGTAGCTGCCATGAGCTCCAGTGAACAAACCGGAGCACTCCCCCCTTGGTGTGTGTGGGACTGCCAAGCCGAGCCGCTTCCTTCTTCTCCCGCCACCTCTGCTCCACTCATGGGCGGGAGGTTTCGGGTTACAGCGCCCGCGCCCCGGACCTCCCACAGCCGCCGCGCCAAGAGAGAGGCGCGGACTCGGAGCAACTGCCCGACCCGCCACACATCCCTCCTCCGCTGGCCTCCCGGCGCAGTTGCTGCACCATACCACCTTCTTAATCTTCATGGCGGCCGCGCCACACACGCTGGTGTCCGGCCTCCCTCCAGCGCTTGCGCCGCCGCCATACTGCTGATCAGCGCGCAAGCGGCGTGCGTGGGGAAGAGGCGGGGCCAGGGCGGGGATTTGGGGAGCTATCCAATGGGGGAAGAAGGGGGTGGAGTCAGGGCGAGGAGGGGGGCGCGAGCCGGCGCGGAGGGCAAAAATTGCTTCTTTGTCCAGTGTCCCGACCAAACATCGGTCGGGACGCGGGACAAACAAGTAAATATTGGGACAATCCCGATAAAATCGGGACGTCTGGTCACCCTAGGCTGGAGCTTGGGCTCTGAGACTCAACCCCCCCCTGAGTTTTAGAGCCCGAGCTCCAGCCTAAGCCTGAACGTTTACACTGCTATTTTTCACCCTGCAGCCCGTGAGCCCAAGTCAGTTGAGCCGGGCACTGAGACTTGCTTCCGCTGGTCTTTTTTTCCTGTGTAGACATACCCATTGGGTTTAAGGCCAGAAGGGATACTACATCATCTAGTCTGACCTCTTGTATATCACAGGCTGCTAAATGCCACCCAGTCATCCCCATTCCAGGCTCAACAACCAGATTTAGACCAAAGTATTACAGCCCTTGGGAGACTAAACCATTGTCTGCTACAGGCAGAGAAAAAAGTGAACACAACAAGGGAGCCTTTCCAGCATACAGCACAATAGACAGGGATGACGAAGCCTTGTTCATTCCCTACAGGCCATCTGATGCCACAGGAAGGATTCAGATTATAATGAAGCTATATATTTAACAGTCAGGGTTCTTGTTCTTACAGCAAGTTAAGGACTTGGTGGTAGATTTTTAAAGTATCTAGGTGTCTAATTCCCAATGAAATCAATGGGAGTTAGTTAGGTGTCTAAATGCCTTTAAAATCTGTCCCTTAGTGCCTCATCCTTACAACACTTACATACATGCTTCTCTTTATTTATGGAAGTAAAGCCATTCAACTCAATGGGTGTAAAGTGAAGTGCGTATTTAAGTGCTGGCAGGATTAGGACCTTCCCTGGGAAGTAAAACATGACCTATAAATGCTAAATGGAATCAAGGTCCAGAAAAAACTACTCAGTACGAAAAGGCAACAGAATTAAAAGTCATGAGAACAATACTGTATAATGATTATTTATAACTATTTCTATTGCGGTGGGACTTAGGAGCCCCAGTTACGGACCAGGACCCTGTTGCGATAGGTGCTGTACAAACACTGAACAAAAAGATCATCCCTGATCCGGACAGGTTACATCTCAGTAGACCTACATGTTTTTTCCCCAGCAACTGGCATTTGAGGCTGGCCTGCAGCTACCTTCTCATCATTCCAGTCCCTCCCTAGACATCGCATCTTCAGAGATGGCCACAAGAAGCGAGGCGATAATTACCGTTATTTTTACATATACAATACCAAAAAATCTGTCATTGAACCAGCACTATGTAATTGAACACATCTCTAGTGAGTCACCAGGTGATGATATTCCTGTAAATACTGACCTTTCTTCTCTCAGCCACTCCTCACTCCGCGCTGTTGTTACCTTCAACTTGATACTAAATGTCTAAACTTAGTGCTTCATTCTCCATCACTTCCCTCTTTTGCCAGAATTTACAACTGCCCGAAGTGAGTGCAAATTATTAGTAGTATTACGAAGTGAGTGCAAATTATTAGTAGTATTACAGTGGCGCCAAGAGACTCCGTAACTCACTGTGCTAAACCTGTGGTGAGGCAGTCCCTGCAAACACACAGACATGGCAGACAGAGGGCACCAGGGGAAACAGAGGCACAAAGTGGCAGGGCCAGGAACAGAAGCCAGGTGCAGGACCATGGAGAATCAATCCCATTGATTATAAACTGCTCAGCGCAGGGGCCATGCATTTCTTTTTGCTGATGTAGAGCACTGGGTCTGGCTTAATCATAATTAGACTTGGCAGAATTTGATTTTTATTTGTTTATAACAAAGAATATCAATGTTTATTGTTAAGTATTTTTTCCAATTTTTATCAATTTCAAGTTTCATGGTTGTGCAAAATTGTGGATTTTAAGCATTTTTTTAATTATCTATTTAAAAAATTTCACACTTGTAGGAAATTATAGGCAGGGTGAAACAGTAACTATTTAATGACAGTAGACATTCAGTTTCAAAAAGTTTTAGCCTTATAATCATTCAAACACAGATTGTCAACATCCCATGTCAAAATATATAGTAAATATTCTTAAATCAAACTCTAATAAATTCTCAAACAGCATTTTTCTTACCCTTTGCCTGTCTGTAAATTTCTATGATCATGGATGGAAATATTTTTTCCATCGATTTGTATGTGCCAGGTGAAATTGACATTTACCAACATTTACTGATTTCACAAACAACTCTAATTCACGTCTATCAGTGACAGAACTGGGGGGGGGGAGGGGAAAGATTGGCGCTAGGCCAGATAAGAAATAGGCATTACAAGCATGTAACAGTGAGTACCAAACAGCTGAGGGCTAATGCTGCCCAGGGATTAGAGTCATCGATATACTCTAAAGTGGTGGTTTTGGCCAAGATCCTCAAAGGTATTAACTGCCTAATTCATAGGCACTTTGTCTCTATTTAGACTAAGTTATATAGAACCCTGGGCCCCAATCCTGAACCCACTAGTATCTTTACTAAAATGAATGGTCCCATTGGTTTCCCATGAGTAGAATTTCTGGAGATTGGTCCTGCTTTGAGCAGGGGGTTGGACTAGATGACCTCCTGAGGTCCCTTCCAACCCTGATATTCTATGATCTATGATCTAATTACACGCATAAGCGTTTGCAGAATTAGCGCAGTGAACTGTTTCTGGGAAAGGCAATGCAAGAGTTGCAGCACTTACTGCTGCAGCTGTCTGACCTCAATGACACTAGACTAAACATGCTGGTAACAGACCCCCGCCTGAGCAGAATGCCTGCTAAAATAATTGCAGTTTGGAGGAAATATTTCTTGAACTGGACCACGTACCATGTGTTTCTCCCTTTGAACAGATCTGCATTTAAGTGGGGAGTTGAAAAGAGAGATGAAAATACCCATATGCAGTAGGGTCATTGTAAAATGTTACCAAGCAGCGTGATCTAACGGATAAGCTTGGGACCTTCGGAGTTGTAACCTGATGTGCTGAGTGTCCCTGAGCAAGTAACATACCCTTTCTGGTTTTCCATCGGTAAGGAGGAAAATACTATTTACCTTTGGCATAGGGGTGTCCTGTGGATTGATATTTGTACAGTGATTTGAAAGGTCTACGGCCCATTGAAGCCGACGGAATGATTTCAATGACTCTTGAATCAGGCCTAAAGTTACCTTTGTGCCTGATCCCACAGCCCTCATTTCATTGGGAGTTCTGTCTGAGTTTGCAGAATCAGGCCCATTATCCATAATGCCTTATGTAGTTGCATGTCCTTTCTATACCCATCATTGTAATTTATAGTATTAGCAGCATAATACAATGGAACTATAAAATTCTGGATTAAAATGTGCAAGGTCAATTGTTGACTTTCAACTTCCCAAGTCCAATACAAGCCCAGCCTTGCTGTTGGTAGCAGATGCTGTATTAAGCGTTTACAAGCTTTGTGAGAGAAAAAAAAATCAATAGAGGGGATCTCCAGAATTAGATCCTCTGGCTTTTTCATCCAATTTCAAATTGATAAATAATAAATAATGACAGTAATAAACACTGTCTGGCTCAAGGATCACAGTTTTATTCAAAAACAAATCACAATTTCTTTGGAGTTTTCAGATGCTGGCTTGTATGTTCCTGTACGTCAAAACATTCAGACAGTGATTCTCAAAACAGTAGCATAAATATTAGTATGTGGACATTGCCTTGATTGTCCTTCAGTTTATTTATTAACTGTAGTACACTAGCAGCAAAATGCTCTAATAGAGACCAAGATCTCATTGTGCAAGGTGCTGTACAAATACACGGTAAAGCCCTATTGTGTTTTTGCTCTCTACTCACCATTAAGAGTATGAGGAAACCACACCGACAGAGCTAGAGTCCAAATAATTGTAATTAAAAACGTACAAGGCCTACCTACGTATACACCCTGCTGTTCTCTTAGGTTCTGGTGGCTTCTGCAATAGAAGACAGAGAGGAATCCCTAACTATTTAAAGGGATACTACCTAACTCCTATAAACTACAGACACACAGTGTACAATCCAAACAGACAAAGGAATGAGTAGTATTCCCATTTTACAGATGGGGAGACTAGGGCACACAGAGATTAAACAGCCTCTCAAGGATTTTGCAGCAGAGCTAGGAATCAAATCCAAGTCTCTTAAGTGGCTCCCCTGTGTCTTAACCCCACAACCAACCTTCCTGTCATGGCATCCCTGAAGATACTGGTTCCATTAAGAGCCATATCCTATCACTTTGCTCATACGTTTCATCACATTCGTATCTGTGCTTCGCAGGTGCAAACACCTGCACAAATTCTAATGTATTCTAACAGTGAGCCCCAACAGGTGTGGCAGATGCAAATAGTTATACTTTGCATACGTATAATACCTAGATGTTATATATTGCTTTTCATCTATAGATCTCATAGTGACACTGACCTACCTTGTGAAATAAATTCATGGAGGTTAAGTCCATTAATGGCTATTAGCCAGGATGGGTAAGGAATGGTGTCCCTAGCCTCTGTTTGTCAGAGGGTGGGGATGGATGGCAGGAGAGAGATCACTTTATCATTACCTGTTAGGTTCACTCCCTCTGGGGCACCTGGCATTGGCCACTGTCAATAGACAGGATACTGGGCTAGATGGACCACTGGTCTGATCCAGTACGGCCGTTCTTATGTTATGTTCTTATGAAGTGCTTGCTCTATTTCGAAGATGAGGAAACTGAGACACAGCGAGGGGAAGTGACTTGCCCAAGATCACTCAGCAGGCCTGTGACAGAGCCAGGAACTGAACCCAGGTCTAGTGAATCCCAATCCAGTGCTCTCAATTGGTTTAAAAGACAAGTGGAAGTGCTAGTGGGCATGCCGTACAAGCCTTCAAGTTTCAGCGGAGAGCGCATTTTGTCCCTTCTGCACGCTTTGCCTAAGGGCATGATGAGCATATTTAGTGGGAAACTTCACCAACTGCCTCAACAGGTATTTTTAACAGACTGTTTGGCCAGTGGGACCCAGACCCCTCATGTGATTTTGGCTGAGAATGGCTACTCTGATAGACCCCCGCGTTGCAGAGCAATGGCCTCTCTCAAATGTAACAGCGAGGATCGTCAGGTTTGTTAGAAACCACATTGCTTGACGTAAGGCTTCCAAAACAGCTTTAATCCTCAAGAGGGAGGATGGTCCAGTGATAGGCAGGCCATTTGTCTGGTTTGAAGGTGGACAGTCCTGTTTTGGAGTGGTTTGTTCCTTGTCTGGCACCAAGAGAAAACCAGGTATGGTTTTGTCCAGTATTCTGCATGGAGGACACACTGGATCATGCACAGAGGTCACGCAGACAGGGGCAATGCAGCACACTCTTCAAAATGGCATCCTCCATGTGGCTTGACTTTGCCCCTTCCCACATGGACCAGAATGTCCGGTATTCTGGGGATGTGTCAGTGGCCACCCTATCCAGTGGTTAGGCTGCTAGCCTGGGACTCTGGAGACCCCCATTCAGTTCCTCCTTCTTCTGCAGACCTCCGTGTGACTTTGGACAAGTAACCAAGGCCCAGATCCTCAAAGGCATTTAGGCACCTCAGTTTTCCGTCTGTAAAACAGGGCTAAGACTTGGCCTGTGCTATGCAGGAGGTCAGACCAGATGTTCATAATGGTCTCTTCTGGCCTTAAAAATCTATGAAAAAATACCAGCAGTTGGTTAACAAGTAGTGTTAGAAAGGTGCCATGGGAGGAACAGGTATGGAGACTGAACTACCCACTCTCTGGATCAGGCCAGTGGAGGGACAACTCCCTGTTTGGTGCCTGTTCTGTGGCTAGAAAAGAGGTCTGCGAAGGACAGACCAAATTCTACACTCTCTAGGCCTGTCAATCCAGAACCAGCAGTACAATGGGCACAATTATGCAGGATATTGAGTGCCCTCAACTCCAACTGACCGCAGGGTGTTCAGAACCTGCTCAGCATTTTGCAGCCTTCACCCCCGGACTCAGGACTAAAAGGCCCCTTCTAGTCTTTGAGTCCAGGCCCTGCTATTGCAGGCAATCCCTTCACAGAATCCCATTCATAAGCATATCAAGTTCCATCTTAAAACAAGGTAGGTTGTTTGCCTCCCTGAATACACGTTAAGGAAAATGTAAATTGTTTATAGTGATTAAACACAGGTATTCCATTGCTTCAATCTTATTTCCCAAAACCAGAGCTGCTTTGATATTGTGGGCCAGCCCCTCAGCTGCTATAAATCAGCAATGCTCCACCGAAGTCAACAGATCTACACCGATTTCCACCTGCTGCAGGTCTGGCTTGGTGTATGAAAGAAGTACCAGAAAACAAGCTCTTTCTGACTCATTTGTGAAATGCAGATGGAGGGCATGGCACAATGTTAGCAGTGAAAGAACATCCTTATAATGAGGATCATGTCAAGGCAATGAGGGACAGCAGGCTGACGATGTCTGAAAATAAAGGCTATTATTAATCAGAACATCAGAGTCTCCATATTTTGTTGAAACATACAGGGTTAGTTCCTCAACTGGTGGAGAACTGATTTCAATGGAGCTATGCTGGTTTCCAGCATCCTACCCCAATGCCTTTCAATCTGCTGTACAGTTATTTTGCTCTCTCAGACTTAGAAATCCCATTTAAAGAAGTCTTTCTCAAGCAGTGCTACCACTTCCTTCTTCATCAGCCCCTGAGCAGGCAGTTAGTCAAGCCAGTAATCAAGGATATTCTTCTGTTATCTACCAGCCCTGCAGGATAAAGAGTAATCCCGTGAAGGAAAGTTGCCCAGAAAAGGTGCCAGAGGAGGACAGTGACCCGTCAATGAACTGAGATGAACAAACAGCACCAACTGTTGACTTTGAACAAAGCTTTTGACCTACATGGCTGGATCCCAAATAACTGCATTTGGCCTTTTTGCTGCTGTACAACAGAGCCAACTTGGCTGCACTGGCGCGGGGGTTGGAATAGAGCCCTACAGCTCCAGGTGAGGTTGGGCAAGTCTTGTGCCTTGATTTCATTGCTAAATGGCTGGTTGTTGAGGTGTGAAACCAGTCACTTGTCTCACTTCCCTCAAGGCACAGGATGGACATACACTCTTTTTCATACTAACGCCAGCTGGATAATCTAGTTTAATTCAGTTTCACACTGGTCAGTTACAACGTATTTACACTGGCATCCAGGCAAGGTTACTCCCTATCTATTTTAGACTGTTTTACAACGCCACATCCAGACACCCCACATTCTCCCCATGTTTCAAGCAGGATGAATATATGACCACGGCTTGCAAAAGGGACCAATGATTTTGGGGTCCCAACTTGAGACACTGTGAAGGGGCCTGATTTTCAGAAAGTGCTAAGCACCCGCCCTCTGAAAACCAGGCCTCTTAAAAAGGGTCTCAAGTTGGGTGCCCAAATATACAGGTTTGGTTTTGTTGTTGGTGGGGTTTTGGGGGCGGAGGGGTCTTCTTTCAGCATATTGAAGATATAAGAGGGGGCAAATGAAGATCAGATGTTGGACCGTCAGTCAGCTGAGCAGTCCCTGTCAGGAGGTTGAAGCCACTGGTAGATCTTTGGGTCAGACGGGCCAGGGCCACTGTGCTTGAAAGGCCGTGGCAAGGAATGCCCTTGAACCTTGGAGTTCTGTCAAAGCAGTGTTATTGGCTTTCACTTCTGTTTTTTGGTCTGAGTCAACCACACCAACTCAATGAGGTGAAAGGAGCAGGTCATAAAAAGATATTAAAGTTTCATGAATCTTCATTTAGGCTAAATGAATATTTGGAGACCAGTTACTTCTTCCTACAGTGTATATTAGTATGGCACTAGGCTCGATTATAGAAATTACAGCAAGATAGATTTGATTATCTATAGTATAACGTGACCCAATGGCTGGAAGCTAAAAATAGACAAATTCAGATTGGAAATAAGGCATACATTTTTAACACAAAAGTAATTAAACAACTGAACAACTGACTAAGGATTGTGGTGGATTCTCCATCACTAACAATTTTTAAATTGAGATTGACTGTTTTCCTAAAAAATCTGCTCTAGGAATTATTTCTGGGAAGTTCTCCTACCTGTGTTATACAGGGGGGGACTAGATGATCACAATGGTCTCTTCTGGGCTTGGAATCTATGAATTTATTATTCCATTCCAATTTGTATTTCATGCCCATCAGTGCAATATCTAGTCACCAGTGATGGCTTGGTTTTCTCCTGGTTTGGAAATAGCATTACTTAAAGTTCACCAGTGAGGACAGGATACAGTTATTGGTCAGAAAAATAATAAGCACTGATGCCATCATTTGGTATTATTTAGAGAAGACCCTGAACCACAGAGCACTGATCGAAATCCAGACACAAACTTCTCCAAAGCTCAGGGCAGTTGCAGTCTGGAGCTCTGCTTTTTGAGGCATTGCTAGCCACGCCAGCTTGAGAATCTAGCTCTGGGTTCCATCTCTTGCATCAGTAACTATAGCACATGTTACAAGATTTTTGTTCTGTTTGCTGGTTGAAACATATTGAAATTAGAAATTCTGATGACATTTTCATCAAAATTTTAACAAGACCAAAAAACAATAGGTTTCATTTTTGTGAAAATTATATTTTTTTAAACCAGCTCTAGTAAACAGCATATATAAAAAAGCTTATGTTCTTACTTTATTATTTCAATTAAAAAAACAAAGTTACAAAACCTGATGTCAAACTATTAACTACCTTGCATAGTAAAACAGGTTTTATTATATTGGCTTGCAGACAATTGCAATAGCTGCTTTAGCAGAACAAAACTCTGAAAACTTATATAAACTAGTGCCCTGTTCCTTTAATGACATCTTCTAAATCACTCAAGCTGTTTATGTCAGCCCGCTCTAATGTTAAATGCCCAGTCAATCACATTAGATGTGTTAAATACACTCTGGGGCAAGTGTGTTTCCAGTGTTTAATGTTCTGTAAACTCCCACGGCTACCTTGTCTGCAGTCACTAAGCAATTTGGCATCACCAACTTGAGGAAAACTGAAGCAAATATAAACCCAATGCAGGAACAGAGAAGGGGAGCAGAGGACAAATAAATGTACATAATTCTAAAGGATTGCATGGCAAAGGTGATGGCCTTGATCATACAGCTGCTCCAAAGATGGATCTCTATGCATTCACTGACCCGCTGTTACAATTGTGGTAGCAATTCATATGTGATAACATTTAAGATCCTTTCAAAGGGACAGTTAGCTAATTAGGATAAAATGCCTTCCATTCCAATGTCCTATTTAAAAGCATGCACCATACACTGTATTTTAGCCCTATTGTTTTGAACAATGTAAAAGCCAGAAGAAAATGAATTGCAACGTAGGAACATGGGAATTGCCAGACTGTATCTAACCCAGCATCTTTTCTGCAACAGTTGCCAATACCATGTGTCAGAGGAAGGTGCAAGAAATCGTGAATTAAGCAGTTATGGAATAATCTACCCTGAAGGAAAGTTCCTTTCTGATACCCAATTGTTAGAGGTTAGATTGACCCCTGAAGCATGAGGGTTTATATCCCTCCCAGAACTTGTTTCTGGTTTAATACTTATGATTCTAACTGGGTATTTTCATTACCCAAATACATATACATGCCCTTTTTAATCCTACTAAACTCTTGCCCTCATTGATATCTTGTGGCAGTAAGTTCCACAGCTAACCACATACCTAACATTCCCCAACCGCCTAATCTAGCCTCCATCTCCACAGTGTGGAGGTCCCCACAGTAGCACTTCCACTGGATGTATGGTGATGTCAGGGCCTGAAACGTGGGCTGCCTAGCCTAGTGGTTGGAATCAGGAGCAGCATCAGAATAGTGGTCACACCAAGGGTGAAGGCTGGAATCAGCAACTGGGCTCATGGCGTGGTGACAGGAACAGAGACGAGGTGTGGTGGGAGGAACAAAGAACAGGGCGAGACAGCAAGAACAAGGAGCAGAAACCAGGCGAGGAACTTGGTCTCAGAGGTCCAGGCAGCAACAGGCCTAGTGACTAGTTGCTCAGACAGGGAATGGGACAGGAAGAGGAAGCTTTGCACCCGGTGATGCCCAATCAGCAGTCTGCTGTTAGTTATCTGACCCTGCTGAGTCAGCCTGTGCGCTTCTGGTAGTGGGATATCAGCAGCAGTTTGTTCAGTGGCAGAGAGAATAAGGGTCCCGTTTGGCGGGTTCCAGATGTGTGCTACCTGACAGAAGATTTTTGTGCAGGAGGCCAGCTTCCCACTAAAGCCAATGGAAAGGCTCTCACTGAATTCAGTGAGCTGTGGATTTCCCTTCACTTCCCCTAGGGGGTGGTGTACACTCCGCCTGAACTCCCCCTTCATAGTCCTAGTGGTCAAACCAACCAAAATGAAGAACATTCCAAGAACCAAGAATATACCAACATGACATCTGAAGTTTCAAGTGGAGAATCTATATTTGAACAGCCCGAAGCACAAATACAGCTACCCACTGAAGAAACAGTGTCTCCACAACCTAAAGGCAATTCTCGATGTTTGTCAGTCACATTTTTCCCATTTATTGGAGTTAGAAAACAGGGCTACTGCCGCACCTCTTGCAAAAAAGCTTAAGAAGAAGGAAAGCTTCCCACTGCTACAGCTGGTAAAACTGGAGGAGCCTGGTTTGCCAGACTGATCAGCAAAACCAGTGCTGACAAACTATGTGAAAAAGCTGCAAAACACCAAGCCTCTGGACTGCATTGAGATGCACAAAGCCTTATAAGCCAGTCACTTTCAAAGCCAATTTTAGAAGTACTTAATGAGGCTGTTAAGAATGCTGGAGACACAAGACAGTTTATGTGAATAAACGGCTGTCGCATCACACTTTCTATTTAAGCAAGAGATACTACACACTACAAACTGGAGGCCAACATTAAGTGCATTGTCACTTGTTAACCCAGTGCGTTCATCTTTGGTGGCTTCTCATGTGTTCTTGTTAAACTCTGAGGATAGGACAAGAAGCAATGGGCTTAAATTGCGAGCGGGAAGCGGCGCAGGGCTGAAGTCCTGAGCCCCGGCACTCCCCTCTGCGGGGTTGAAGCAGGGAGCGGCAAGGTGCTGATGCCTTGAGCTTTCCCCCTGCCCCTCCTCCCACCGCCCTCCGCCCAGCTACAGTAGGAAGTAGCACGAAGTTGAAACTCCAAGCCTTCCTGCCTCTTTTCCCCCTCTCCCCCAGCCAAAGAAGCATGGGGCTGAAACCTGGAGCTTCTTCTCTCCCCCCCCACTGCAGCCAGGAGCAGCACAGTGTTGAAACCCCAAGTTCTCCCCCATCCACCACTGAAACCAGGAGCAGTGCAGGACTGAAACCCCGAGCTTCCCCCCTGCCCCTGGAATTTTTCTAGTATGTTTAGGGGGCATCAGAAAAAAAAAGGTTGAGAGCCCCTTGTCTAGATAATACTTAGTCCTGCCTTGAGTGCAGGGGACTGGACTAGATGACCTCTCAAGGTCCCTTCCAGTTCTATGATTCTATGATCTACTCAACTAGCACTAGTACAAGCTGCAGAATCTTCAAAAGACATTTAAAGAGTCATAAATGTAAGGTCTTCGTTATATTCTTTTTTCAAGAAGAGTCCAAAAAGATTGAACATCTTGGAAAAAATAGAAGATTCTCTGAGATTGAAGTTCAAATTAATCTAAACCGGGAAAACCTGCTGGCTTTCTCATACACAATCCTTGGCTGTTTTCTTAAAATTACTGCAACAATTATTACTGGCTTTGGAAAGTATCTACCAAGATGGAACAGATCTAAGTATTGAGGCTGGTGGACTATTGCTACTACGTTCAGAGAATACAATCATCTTTCTCTCTTATAAGGCTACTGTTGAAACCACTTGGGTCATTAAACAATGTCATTAGGCATCTGCTACAACAGTAATAGATCTTTCTCCAGCACTAAAAGCTACACTTGGATCAATCAGAAAGATATTCACTGAAAACATACTGGAAGAAGCAAAGACGTCAGTCCAGAAGCTGACTAATGAATGACTCCTTAAGTGATGAGGACAAGAAGTGTTTGCTAAGCCATCTGAAAAAGTACACAGACTTGATTCTTATAAATCTACAACAGCGACTTCTGGATTCTACTCAACCCCTATGTAGCTTTCACAGATACCTGTCTTATAAAACACCAACAGTTGCGTCAGGGGTGCTGGAACAATTTTTATAGTGAGAGTGCTGAGAGCCATTGAACCAAACTGAACCCTGTACATAATGGAATCCACTTCAAGACAGCACCTCTAGTTCCACCTCTAATTCCAGCACCTATGAGTTGAGTGGAGTAAGGCACAATCAGCAATGGGGCTGCCAAGTGATCAGGATAACACAGAGAATCTGATCATAGAGTGGAATATCATATGATGAATGAATGAAGATTTGACTTCAACTTCTTTTTTACCATCGCTAGTGGCTCGAACTGATCTTTGTGCTGTGTTTCCCGGGATGAAAGAAATAGGAACTCATCTCTGGCTACTCTCAGTCACAACAGCTACAGTTTCGTGTTCTTTTTCGTCATTGAATAGAATTTTGTGTTCTGAAAGAAGTCGCCTTCTGCCTGATCATGTGAATGAACTAATAAGCATATCAGTTGAAGGCCTGGAAGTACCGGACACATGAGAAGCCACCAAAGATGAACGCACTGCATTCGAGTAGTTCGTTAACAGAGCTGTGCAAAAGTACAAGAAACCAAGAAGAATGTAGATGTCGTGCTTCATAGAAGGCTTGAGTAGCAAACTTTAATTTGTGTGATTTTAAAACATGAGTTAAATCTAATAAAATGGTCATGAAATATTTTTCAGTTACTATACTGCCATACAGCTTCACATTCGCCCTCACGATCTCACTCCTTGGCCCTCACCCCACATAACACATTGTGGGCCACATATACATCCCACAATGGTAAATAGGTTAAGAACCACTGAGTTAGAGAGCTTGTTTTTAGCCTCTAAGATTCCTGATTATGATTACACTGTCTGATAGTCAAGCTGGAAGGGCATATCAAGTGGGGTCCAACAGAGATTTGTCCAGGGTGCGGTTCTATTCAACATCTTCATAAATGGTTTGGATAATGGCATAAAGAGTACACTTTTAAAGTTTGCAGATGATACCAAGCTGGGAGGGGTTGCAAGTGCTTTGGAGACAGGATTAGAATTCATAATGATCTTGACAAAGTAGAGAAATGGTCTAAAATACATAGGATGAAATTCAACAAGAACAAATGCAAAGTACTACATTTAAGAAGGAATAATCAATTGCACAAATACAAAATTGGAAATGACTGCCTAGGAAGGAGTACTGCAGAAAAGGATCTGGGGGTTATAAAGGGTTACAAACTAAATATGAGTCAACAATTTAATACCATTGCAAAAATAAGCAGACATCATTCTGGGATGTGTTAGTAGGAGTGCTGTAAGCACGATATGAGAAGTAATTCTTTCGCTCTACTCTGTGCTGATAACTGGAGTATTGTGTCCAGTTCTGGGCACCAAACCTTAGGAAAGATGTGGACAAACTGGACAAAGCCCAGAGGAGAACCATAAAAATGATTAAAGGTCTAGAAAACGTGATCCATGAGGAAAGAATGAATGAAAAAAATTGGGTTTGTTTAATCTGGAGAAGAGATGACTGAGGGGGGACTTGATAACAGTCTTCAAGTACGTAAAAGGTTGTTATAAAGAGAAGGGTGAGAAATTGTGCTCCTTATCCACTGACAATGGGACAAGAAGCAATGGGCTTAAATTGCAGCAAGGACGATTTAGGTTACACATTAGAAAAAACTTCCAAACTGTCAGGGTAGTCAAGCAATGGAACAAATTACCTAGGGAAGTTGTGGAATCTCCATCACCAAAGGTTTTTAAAAAACAGGTTAGACAAACACCTGTCAGGAATGGTCTGGATAATACCTTGTCCTGCCTCAGTGCAGGGGACTGGACCAGATAACCTAGCGACATCTCTTCCAGTCGTACATTTCTATGATTATTTATCAATATCAATGCAAAAGGATTAAATGCACAGCAAATAATGAGCTTCATGGGGAGCAAAGGAACCTCTCACAGCACTCCCCAGTCCCTGCCAAGCCATGCATTTCATGTATGGGGAGACTACTGTGATGTGGGAGAAGGGGGTTGGGTAGGGTAGCTATGCCTGGGGTTGGTGGGACAGAGCTTGTGTTGCCAAACTACTGCATGAACATCACCCCGAGCACTGACCTTTCAAAAATTATACATCCTTCCTGTGGGTTGGCGCTAAAGGGCCTGTGTGTTTCTGAGCACTCCTCTGAGATGAGGAGAGCCCTACACGCCCATGGAAGGATGAGCTCAGATCCTTGCAAGGCTGGGCTCTATGGGACTGACCCACTGGAGTCCATTGAAAGACTCTCATTGATTTCAATGGGTTTTTGAATCAAGCACTAGGTCAACAAATACAAACCCCAGAGCATTCAGCATGTGTATGCCTTTAACCTTTCCAGAGTGCATTACTCCACGAGATAGGAAAACTGTATTCATTTTATTTTAAAAGCATGCAAAAAAAAAAAGGGAGTAACCTCCTGTAACACCGATTCAGGATTCAGTATTGACATGCCGTTACATTAGTTTAATCAAAGACTTCCCAGGTTGTTCACGGCCTGTTACAATGGAAGTAGCAAAAAGTAAGAGCTACCCAATATGCTCTGTTTTGTGAGCTGACGAGGGTGACTAGCTATTGCTATTGTATTACAGAACTTACAACCTGTCACAACAAACGATAAGCTACAATTCAGAGGACTGCTTCATTTATTGCTCTGTTCGGCTTTGCCTGAACACCATAGCCAGTTATCTGGTACTCAGCCAGCTACTCCTGTTGACTTCCCATGGGCATTAGATCAAGGCCTTAGACATTTGGCAAAGCTACTCCCAAAGACATTAATGCCCTTGCTGTACAGGCCAAATTGCTTCACAGCTGCCATCTTGATTGGGAGAAGTTACCTGCCGAGGCCAAAACAAGGAAAAACATTTCCAGCACGCTGTCAAAGCAGGCATCCTGTGTCTCCTTCACGCTTGGGAAATAAAGTGGGCCAGGCTTTCATTGGCTCCTATTGAGGGAACTCAGCAGGTGCGTCAAGTCCAAGTTCCTGCCAATAAAGGGCCAGAAGTGATGTAAAATTTGCTCTGGGTCTCTGAAGCTAGACAAAACATGAGGTCAAACAGGTTGTTCCCATAGCATGTAGCAAGCAGAAAACGACCTCGGTATCATGTACACCGCAAATTGGGGCAAAGGTGAACAACCGTGTAATGATAAAGGATGACATCCAAAACATCACCCGCGCCAGGAAAACCCTGCACGTTCCATCAGACTGAGCAGAAAACGGGCCAGACTGCACTGCCATAGAACAGAAGAGCGCAGTTTCAAGGGTGCATTGAGCAACACTGCTAAACCCAACACATCCTGCGCCCGCTAATAGCAGTACGATCACTCAGACCAGTCACCTGCAGACACCCGAGGCTGCTGGGCATGGCAGGAACTTGGTGCCTGGAGCTAATATTTTTTAGGGCCAGGTTTGAGTCCCACATCCCATGTCTCTCGACTCAGTTTGATATTTTCCAGCATTGACATACTTGGTTTTTGCCCATTTCTTTCAGCCCTTCTGCACTTCTAGCATTACAGCCCCACTTTTCCCCATCCCTGCCCACGCAGCCCAAATCCCCTCACAGCCGCACTCCCCTCTCACTATCCCACTACACCTATGTTCTCACACACACACACAACCATGCTACACCCATGCTCTCTCCTGCCTCGGCCACCCTGAGCCCCCAAATACTGCACCTGTTCACACAGGCAATAGGATGTTGAGGATGAGAGCTCTGAATGGAGGCCATGGGGGACAAGGGGAAGATCATGGACATTAATGTTGATAAGTGGCCATGTGACTTACCTATCCATACTGATATCTACTTATTTAACAAAACAGGGAATTTCCCTCAAACAAACACTTGGCTGGGTCAGAGTTACGGTTGCTCAACTGCAAATTCTACAAAGACAATCACTAAAGGTCAAGCAGATCTATAATCACCATAGCTAAGCTCCTAAACATACTGCAACATTTAAAAGTCTTAGAACAAGACATAAAATAAATACCACAACGCTTTATAAAAGGGTAAAATTTTCAAAAGCACCTACCTGACTTCAAAGGCGAAGGCCTATTTTCAAGAGGGACTGAATCACTTCTGAGCATAGGCTCCAGGGCTGGAGCACCCACGGAAAAAAATTGGTGGGTGCTTAGCACCCACCCGCAGCACCCCACCCCACCCCCGCTCCAGCTTACCTCCACTTCCTCCTCCGCGAGCGCGCCGCTACATCCTGCTTCTCCCCTCTCCCTCCCAGCACGTGTGCCGCAAAACAGCTGATTCGTGGGGCAGGGAGGGAGGGGGAATGTGGCGCGCTGGGGGAAGAGGCAGGGCTGGGGCAGGGATTTGGGGGAAGGGATCCAATAGGGGCAGGGAAGGGGCAGAGTTACGGTGGGGACTTTGGGGATGGGGATGGGGATGGAATGGGAGCAGGGCCAAGGGCGGGGAAAGGGTGGAGTCGGGGCGGGCCCAGGGGCGGGGGTGCACAGGCATCCACCGGCACCGGAGAAAGTTGGCGCCTATGCTTCCGAGCCCATTTGAAAGTGAATGGGATTCAGGCTCCAAAGTACCCAATGGCCAGAATTTCAAATGTTACTTAGGCACCTAAAGATGCAGAAAGGCACCTAGCAAGATTTTCAAAGCTGCCCAATTAGATTAGGTGCCTGACTTCCACTGAAATCAGAGTTAGGTGCCTAATATTAGTGCCCATTAAGCACTTATCTGCATCTTTAGGCACCTAAATACCTTTGAAAAATTGTCCCTAAATCACTTTTGATACTGGCGTTTAGGCTCCGAAGTCATATTTTGAAATTTGTACTCGAAGCAACATCTTAAACATGATCTGTGCAACACAAGATTTTTGATTTCATTATCCAAGTACAGCTTTCTAAAAGATGCATGATACTCCAATACACACATGAATAGAGTGCAATCAGTTGAATGCAATCAGAATCTACAGTTTCTTTAATCTGTAAGTACCTGTACTCCCTCATTAGAAGAAAACAAAAACAACTGGGTATTTCTGATGTACTCACCTCCACCATAGGTAGTGGCCAACATAATTGAAGACACCCATGCAATCTCACTGTAGGATGTGCCAAAGAAATCCTGGATTTCTTTGAAGAAGATTGCTATGGCTTTAGGAAAAGCATATGAAAATCCAATGGAAATGAACGCTCCAAATACTACTGCCCAGCCCCAGCCCCCATCAGGAGGGGTGTAGGCTAGGTGTGTGTTAGCTGGAGGCGACATGGCCAGGCTAAATTAAAGCCCAGAAAGCACTCCTCTGGAAGCCCTGAAAAACAAAGTATACACACGCAAAGTTAGTCCTTGGGCAAGTTCTCCACGCCCAGTTCTCTCTCGCTCGCTCACTGTGTCTCAGTGGTAAGGGTTTGGAAAATTTGCAGCTGCTGGAGCAGTCAACAGAAATTTCAAACACTATTTTAGAAAAACACAGTTCCTAGGTAAATCGCATGGTAGGTTATGGTGCTTCAGTGGAATGGATACCAGCTAATTCTAAATCTACTTGCACCCTGGCCTAGTGACTCTGCCTGCCCTACTCGCTTTTATCGACCAACGATGAGATACCAGGGATCTCCATAATTATTCTTTTGAGGTGGCTATTACTCAAGAATAAGGCCAAGATTTTGTCACGGAGGTTACAGAAGTCATGGAATCCATGACTTCCAGAGACTCTGTGACATTTTCCAAGGCAGCTGCCCGGTCGCCACAGGCGGATTCCAGAGCTCCCAGCCGAGGGCCCGCATCTCTGAGTTGCCATAGGCAGCGCGGGAGCAGGGGGGGGAGGAAGAAATCCTTGTGCTCTCAGCCACTGCGGGTAGCCCCTGGAGCCCCAGCAGCGGTGAGTGCTGGACCCTCCTCCCTCCCCATTTTGTCAGTTATTTTTAGTAAAAGTCAGGGACAGGTCACGGGCTTCCATGAATTTTTGTTTATTGCCTGTGAACTGTCCGTGACTTTTACTAAAAATGTCTGTGACAAAATCTTAGCTTTACTTAAGAATAACAGCCCAAATTTGGGCCATTTCCACACCCCTTTGCAACTCCAGTGGCTTCAATTGGCTCACTCAGGGATACAAATCCAGGAAAAATTTGTTCCGTGTGTAACGTTCCACTCTTTTGGAGAGAACAGAATTCTATCACTGTATCTCCTTCCTACCGCTGTGTGTGTTCAAGGAAAACCTGAACCCCCCTATCACCACTACCACACACATAAGCAGGAAAAAGGCAGAAAGTGGCTGCTTGAAAATGCAGCCAGGAGCAAAAAGACAGCGTGACTGCTACCCTCTGTGGGAACATGCACTCAATACATACATGCACGATCATGCACACAGACTACATGTAAGACATGAGCATACACACAGAACACACCAGGGGAAAATCAGATCAAAGGATTCTTAATCAAAGACCCTGTTATGTGCAATGCACATGCCTGAAGAACACAATATGGATCCACAGAGAATACACTTGCATATGCAAAGAATACCTCTGCATCCAAAGAATGAACATGCACCTAGAACACACAGCACATGCATATGGAATACACGCAGCCCGAGTACATGGGAATCACATACACACCCAGCACACAGGCTGGCATTGTGAATGCACATGGATACACAGAAACAATACAAGAAACATGCACATATAGTATGCAGACGATACATGACATAGGCACATGGCACACAGATTACATCAGATTCACTGGTTTACGGCATACACAGGACTCATATGCATAAGGCACAGCAATAATACATGAAGCACACGGGCATATGGAACACAGACAGTACACAGGCTACATAGATATGTGGCAAACACACGGGGCTCACACACACGGCACTGTACATAGAGTGTACACACACAGGAACATCCATAAGGCACCATGATAATACATGAAGCTCACATGCACGTGGCACACACATGATACACATGAAACAAGCACGTTACTGCACCTAGCACACACAAGTAGGCAGATGCATGCAGCACACAGGCTGCACATAGGGTGCGCACACTGGCACATGCATATGGCACACAGGTGGCGCAGCGAGCACACGCAGGTACATGCATGTAGCACACAGGCTGCACACAGAGTGCACATGCATGTGGCACACAGACTGTGCAGGCAAGACACAGACAGGCACATGCCTGGTACAGAGGCTGCATGTAGGGTGTGCACACTGGCACATGCATGTGGCACACAGACAGGCACATGCCTGGGTACAGGGGGTGCACACTAGAACATGCCTGTGGCACACAGGCGGTGCAGAGCGCACACGCAGACACACATGCATGTGCCACGTGGCACACAGACTAGGCAGGCCACAGACAGGCACATGCACCTGGCACCCCGGCTACCAGCTCAGCTCCCTAGCAAGCTCCCAGCGCCCCCCGGCTGGAAATACCCCGCAAGTCCCTTCCCCGAGATGGCCGATGCCCGGGGCCCCGCACTGGCGGCCACTCACCTGCGCGCTGAGCCTGGCACTGCGCGGGCAGCGGCGGCGGGAAAGTGCCAGAGTTGGCGGAAAATCTCACTGCCACCAGCGCGAGGGGGGCGGGGAGCAGCTCCTCTCCTCCAGCCTGCCCGGCCCAGACCCGGGGCGAGCCCAGCCAGGAGGGGGGTTAATAGTCCCTCCCAGTCCCACCCCAGCAGCAGCTGATCAACCCCCCCGCCCTGCCTCTGCATGGGGCTGCCAGTCGCACCCCCAGCCAGAGAGCGCCTCTTGCAGCCACGCAGGGGGGCAGGCCGGGGGGGAGGGGGCAGCTGGCTTTGGAGAGGCGGTGCAAAGTAACCTACCAGCTGTTGCATCAGGTTTGTTGCACGAGCTAAAAGTGACCCTGGCTGCTCCTTTGCTCCCGGGCAGGACGGGCACTGAAGGGAAAGACGCTCAAGAAACCCCCCCCCCCCCCGAGCCTTCAAAGGGAGGCTTTGCAGAACCGCCAACAAACTTCGTTTGAAACTTCCACCCAGCCGCCGGATGCGCCCCCGCGCAGGTCTCTGCAGGGCGAACCAGGCAAATGCTGTTTGTGCGGGGGGGGGGGCTGGTGCATTGTAAAAATAAAACACTGATCTGCTCTGAAAAGCGAGACACCCCCCCGGAAGGGGCACTGCCCAGTTCCATTCACACGGAATCGCCTNAAATGCTGTTTGGGCGGGGGGGGGGGGGCTGGTGCATTGTAAAAATAAAACACTGATCTGCTCTGAAAAGCGAGACACCCCCCCGGAAGGGGCACTGCCCAGTTCCATTCACACGGAATCGCCTTATCCGGGTTACCAAATTACCCCCCCCCCCCCAGTATTAGAATTGTGACGGGGGCGGGGAACAGCACATGCTTTTTGTTATTGTGATGCTTGTTTCCTTTCGGTGTGTTTCCAGGATTGGTTTCATGCAGACGGGTCGGGGTCAGTTGCACTCGTGTGCGTCCTATCCGAGCCCAAGGCTGCAGTGTACCGACTGCAGAAACTGCAAGGCCACTTCCAAATTCAAACTAAAAGCTGTTTATTCCATTTTTTTTAAAAGTAATGGCATTTATATTACTAGTGGAGTGGGGGGCCACACAACTTTTAAAAAAAAGTCTACAAATGTTTTGAAAATGTTGCCAAAGAAAAGATTTGAAGCACAAAATAATAGGCCTTTGAATATGAGCTATTTTCCACTTATTTTTAATATATTCTATATAGCAATTTAAGTTCTTTTATGTATAAAAGCAAACCTAAATGCCTAAACGGTGGGCCAAAACCTGGCTGATCATGTTCTTTTAAGGTTCAGTCCCATTTTCCCCCCACCCCATAGGTGCTGGAACTAGGGGGGGCTGCCGCACCCCCTGGCTCAAAGTGGTTTCCATTATATACAGGGTTTACAATTTGGTTTAATGGCCTCCCCACTATAAAAATTGTTCCAGCAGCCTCGCTCCACCCCAGTTTCTAGGACACCCAAGCCATATCTCCACTCACCTCACACACCCTAAATTGCCCTAATAAACATTGTAACATGCAAAACAGTCATGAACCAAAGAGCATTTGGGTCTTTTGTGTTGTTTGTTTAATATTCTTTTATGCCCTCTGGTCTGCATAATCTTTAAAGCATACAAATAAATGTTATTTCTGAATGATTATGAAATCTGAGATTAAACTGAAAACCTTGGAAGCTATGAGAATTTATAGAAAGTTTAAAATATTTATCACAAAATCCTGGATATTATTTTCTATGCACAAAAAAGTGTTTGTAGGTTTGAAAAATACCACATAAGGGAGAATTGCCTAATATTAAGTACAAACAATGTATCTTAACGTTTAACAGTTTGGTTAAAATAGATCTGATAAGGTGAACATAGAAATAGTTTTGTAGGTTTTGTTAAATAGTATCTCTTCACTTGTGTAGCCTATAGGACTAACCTGCTTGCTTGTGTGTGTATATCTAATCTAATCTAATCTAATCTATCTATCTATATATATATATATATATATATAGTTAAACTATAAGAAAAGATAGATATATAGATATAGATAGATATACACACTTAAACCAAATACTTAAACTATAAGTTTATCGTAATAGGTTTATAGATTTATATTAAAGTAAGTTTGGCTGTAATGCAAGAGACCTACAGGCCATATCCTGCATGTTAAGCTAAAGCAAAGTTGGCATATCTCTCCCCTGCGCCCTTTTACCCAGAAAAGCAAAGTTGACCTTTTATCTTGTTTTTCCTATACCCAAATAAAGTGCCTACGCCTAGGTCTAAGCCCGTTACCTAGACCGATAGAAGAATGGCATGGGGGGGGGGTTCAATGTTGTACCCACAGACTTAACAAGTACGCCACAAGAGACTGATGTGCGTACATACCTGTCATCAATACGAACATACATATTCGCCAATGGGGTAAGTGACCCTAACATTTCTGTGGGTGAGGAATGAAATTTGGGCCTAAGAGGAAGGATTTCTGGCAATTGTCCTATAAAAGAGGTGACCCACCTCAATAGAGCTCTCTCCATTCTTACTGACTTCAGTTCTATTCTTACTTATTCTATTTCTACTCTGTTTCTCTCTATCTATTCTATCTATCTACGATGGCTACTACTATTAGTAGGCTGTACTTGTTCTTCTTAAACTTTAAGTTTCAAGGGAACTAGGTTTCCCTAAGTTTTATTCTTAGCCCTAAATCAGGCTACACTTTTTTGCGTAAAAAAATAAAATTTTCTGTTAAGCAGGTAACATCTCCTTTAACACTAATTTCCTTCTCATAAAACTGCATATGTATTGCTTTTAATCTAGAAATCTCATATTACAAATGCATGTATGTGTAATATAACAGCATATCATTTATATTTTGTTGTATCTCACCATGTTTATGCCTAGCCGTTTGCTGTGCAATACATAATTATATTTAAATTTCTACATATCAAAATTCTCTTTATGAAACTTATTGTTAACAATTTAATTCTTCAGCAGCACAAGTTGCCAGTAAATTACAGTTGCCTTCTCACACCTGTATTTAGTCCAACTTTGCCTCCTCAGTTCTGGTTTATATAAGGGCCTGATTCAAAGCCCTTTGAGATCAATAAAAAGCCCTTAAGGCCCCATCTACCACTTTGGGGATAAGGCAGCTATTTCTGAACCACTCCAAACTTTATGGATGTTCACATCCAGATCTGAGTTTTGCAACTAGTCCTTCTTTGTATAACACACTGAACCAAAACCCATCTCCAAACCAGACATTTTAATCGGGATTTGGAGACATGCAGATACAGTTATCAATCTGAACATGGTGACACAAGCCAATCTCTACTCTCAGGAATTCTGAGACCATACACTGTTTATCAGGGTAAACAGAACCCAAAATCGTCTTCAGGGCTTGTGGAATAGCATCCTGTTGTGATTATTTTTTGAAATAATGTGATGATGTTGTTATGCACTATCATGTTGTGCGGTGACATGCTAACATATCACAACATTGTGGTCTGTTAGATGATACAGACAGGGCAGGTCTCCTTTCTAAGGGTCAGAAGAACCACACAGCCTGGTTGCCATACATGTTCTCATAGCCATAATGCAATATTTTCACTCCATGCATCTGATGAAGGGTTTTTTAGCTTATGCCCAAATAAATCTGTTAGTCTTTAAGGTGCCACCGGACTCCTCATTGTTTTTATAAAGCAATAGGTACGCTGTATTTATGGAACATTTAGTATTATGGAGAATATTTTTCCAGCATGAAAAAAATTCACGTACATAATTTCTTGCATCTAGATTGTGCATGTACCACATCCTGATGGTAACCTGGATAGGCCTAACTTCTTTAGGCACCCCCACTGGGATCTTAATCTGGTTCCCCCGAATGACTAGCACCTCTCATTTGAGAGAAGGTTCCTTTCATGCCCTGCTATACGCCTTTCGTTCTTCTGTGTTCTGGGGCTTTGGCCCTTCCATGCAAATATCAGCCCTGTAGGCTCAGCAGGAAATCAAGCCAGAGTCCTCAGAGCCAATGGTCAGGCACTGTCCCTTAAGAACTCTTGTGTTTGCTGCGCGGTGGCTTTATCTTTTCATTCCTGGTTGTTTTTCCAGACAGCCTTATATTGAGGTAACCTAATGTCTTCATATAGTAAACATCCCGATAACCAGGCCAACATACCACATCGATAAATGATCACAGGGCAGCTCCAAATCCACCACAGTTATAACCTGCCTTTTCAAGAGAACCTGGTGATTTTGATTTTAAAAAGGTATCTCGTTTAAAGGGGCCTGATTGTCAAAAAAGGCGAAGAACCCACCCTCTGGAAATCTGAACTCTATAGGTGTCTCAAGCTGAGTACCCAAAACCACTACTTTTGAAACTGTAGCGCTATACTTGCATTAATATCTTATCATTCATCCACATAATGTGCATTGTTTTGTGGCATTCAAGCATATTTACAGCTGTTTAAAACAGTACAAAATTCCATTTAAAAAGATTTCTTTTGGCCTGAGTATGTACATCTTTAAAATGCCACTAATCAATCAAAGAAAGCTTTTATTTTCTTTTAGTGACATTAGTAAAGTTATGGGGAGGAATGCTGTCCATGCATTTCACAGGAAGCATGGTCATTAGAGTCCAAAGGGAAAACCCAACCATACAAGAGTACAAGAACTAATGTGAATCAATAGAGTCAATGTTTCCTTAGACCAGTATTTAAGCCAGAGCTTTCATGTGCCACTGAATTCTCACGAGGGTCGAAGGTTATCTGACAATTAGAAAATTACCATAGATAAACCTTAAATCCCTGAACAGTCCAAGTTCTTTACCCACCGATCTCCATAGAAACCATTTATTATCCTTACGTAACGAATCAGGTTTTTTTATTGGTTTTACTATATAGAGCCAATATGCAAGATGGCAAGATAGATTAGACTATGCTGAGTAATCACTTACATCTGAGATATCAACTTCAGTTCAAGGCAAATGTTTGGTAGTTCAACCTGGCCAATAGTGTGAAATTCCCCATAAACTAATATCAGTGGAATCCGGATCCTTTTTCGCATACAACAATTCCATTAATGTCCTCAGTGTGACCTCATTTTGGGAAAGAGATTACCTGGTATATTTGAAAATGGTCATGTGTGTTTAGAGTTCTTACAATATTCTTAATTTCGCTCAAGGGATCAGTACGTATCCTCTTTTGACCAGGACTTTGGATTTCTCTTTTGACCAGGACTTTGGATTTCCTCATCACTGAGCATGACTAAACAAAGTTAACACAAAATGCCTTCCAAGAGCCTCCAGCCCTTAGGGATTTATTAGCACTAATCGTTGCAAGTTAGGAGTTTTAATTAAATGAAAACTTACTTATTCAGTTCCCAGTGCTGTGATCTAGTGAGAAGCCAGCAATAAAGAGGACTGCAAATGAATGAGCCACCACTTGTTATAGCCATGCTCTGAATATGAGAGGCAGTTGTACCACAACATCTGCCTCACCCATCTAAATCAAGCTGAGATTCTTGGTAGGGCAAAAACTTCGAGTGTCATCAGCTTTATCAGATATCAGGGTCAACCACTCATTTTGGGTGTTCGCCTCATGCGCTGAATTTCAGTTTCGGGTGTTATCCCACCAGTTAGATACTAGCCCTCACAGGGTGAAGTTCTGTAATCTGTACAATTGCTCAGATTCCCCATTAACTAGAACTGGGTGGACATTTCACAGGGAAATCTGAAAGCAAACAAAGCTCTCTCAGTCCAAAATTCTGGCTCAGTTCCCCAGAAGACTCACATTTTCAGATGAAATTGGGCTGGAGACCCCAGGTTCCATCAACCTGCTTAGCATTTGTACATTTGGTGAGTGAGATGCAGGTGGCCTGAAATCCTCCCAGATGTCAGAGACACTATCACTGGAGATATGTTTGGGGGCCTGGGCAGCTGGTTCACTTTCCTCACTTTCTGAGTTTCTGTTTAGCAGAGCAGTAATTAAACAATGCAAATAGAGACTATAGGTATAAACCAGGGTGAATCATAGAATATTAGGGTTGGAAGGGACCTCAGGAGGTCATCTAGTCCAAGCCCCTGCTCAAAGCAGGACCAATTCTAGGGTTACCATACATCCAGATTTCCCTGGACATGTCCGGCTTTTGGGTGCTCAAATCCCCGTCCGGGAGGAATTTTCAAAAAGCCCAGACATGTCCAGGGAAATAGGGAGGCATAAGCCAGGGTCCACCCGGCCCCAGCACGATCCGCCGGGTCTGTAGCGCAGCCCAGTTGCCCAGCTACATTGTAGCGAGCTCGGGCGGGGGGGCGCAGCCGCAGAAGGCAGCGGAGGGGCCGCTGCTGCTCCCGAAGGCCGGGCGGACCGCGCGCCCCAGCTGAGCCCGCAGGAGCACGGGGAGGTCGGGCCCAGCCAACGGCTCGGGCTTCCCTCGCAGGAGGGGACCCCCTGGCCACTGGGGGACCCTTCCTGTGGCCCTGGCGCTGCAGGAGCTGTTCCAGTGGGGACAGGCTGGGGAACGTGCGAGGTGGCGGGGAGTGCGGCGTGTACCGGGGCTGCAGGGACCTGCGCCGTCCCGGTCGCCGCTGAGCCTCCGAAGCCCCCGCCAGGCAGAGGCTGCCGGGTGAGCGGGGGAGTAGGGCAGGCGGGGAGGTACAGAGGCTGCAGGGCGAGGAGGAGCAGGGCAGGCGGGGGGCGCAGAGGCTGCAGGGTTAGGGGGACGCAGGGGCAAGGCAGGTGGGGGGCGAGTGGGGAGCAGGGGTCACAGAGGCTGCAGGGGCGGGAGGTGCAGAGGCTGCAGGGTGAGTGGGGAGCAGGGGTCACAGAGGCTGCAGGGGCGGGGGGGTGCAGAGGCTGCAGGGTGAGTGGGGAGCAGGGGTCACAGAGGCTGCAGGGCAAGGGGGGTGCAGAGGCTGCAGGGCGAGTGGGGAGCAGGGGTCACAGAGGCTGCAGGGGCACGGGGGTGCAGGGGCTGCAGGGCGAGTGGGGAGTAGGGAAGCACTTAGCAACCCCCAACCAAGATCAAAGCGGGAGGGAGGAGGGGGAATGCAGGGTGCTCAGAGGAGGGGGCAGAGTTGGGGCAGGGACTTTGGAGAAGGGGTTGGAATGGGGGTGGGGAAAGGGCGGGGCCAGGGGCGGCGAAGGGGGTGGAGTTGGGGCGGGGCCGGGGCACCCATGGAGTGTCCTCTTTTTTCAGTGTTGAAATATGGTAACCCTAACCAATTCCCAACTAAATCATACCAGCCAGGGCTTTGTCAAGCCTGACCTTAAAAACCTCTAAGGAAGGAGATTCCACCACCTCCCTAGGTAGCCCTGGTGCTGGATATTTACAAGCGCTACGAGGAACAGACAATGATCCCAAATTTGGGATGGCATCCGCAGTCACTGACATAGATGAGAAAAAGAAACCTATCCAATAAAGCAAACTATGCGGCAATATGGGACATTGCATCCCCTGAACTCTGCATTTGCCATCCACTAACTAAATTAATTCTAGGGATGGTTAGGTCAGAAAGAGGGCTGTGGGGAGCTGCAGAGGTGGAAGAGTGTGGAGAATTTATGCAAATAAGTGTGCCAGAAGCAATCCAAAACCCACTGTGGGGATTTTATGATAAAAGCCTAAGAACAGATCTTGGGAATCCAAAGATTGGGCTCGTTGGAATTGTGAAATATACAGCTGGCTATTTTATTAAACTTTCTCACTTAGAGGGTCATGTCTGGGAAAGACTGAGCCATAACATTGGGGTAGGTTTGTGGATAGGCCCATTATTAGGAAATGCTTTAGGGTCAGATCCTTCTGTCCATTCCATGGCAAAGGTGCATCACTACCAGCAAGGAGGAATAGCTACCAGCAGACCGACTTAATAAGAAACATGGGCTTGAAGCTACATGGGAATTAAGGGTGCATAGATGACCAGAGAGGGGCAACCAACCTCGACAGCACACTCTCCTCGCAACCCAATGGGTATTTTGGTGGAAATTCTAGTCCCCCCAACGCATACGCCCCTCTCGAAATCCCTTGTTCCTTCTGCAGGTGAATGGGACTAGCTGCCACAAATCAGGGATGCGTGGCAATTGGGGTGCAGAGTCCACTCTGCAATTAGACAACTGCGGCTGGCCTGTTCCAGCTGACTTGGGCTCATGGGGCTCAGGGCAAGGGGCTGTTAAATTGTGGTGCAGATCTTTGCGTTCGGGCTGCAGCCCGAGGTCTGGGACCCTCCCAGCTCGCCGGATCCTAGAGCCCAGGCCCCAGCCCAAGCCTGAATGTCTACATTGTAATTAAACAGCGCTGCAAGCAGAGCCCCACGAACCCAAGTGAGTTGGCATAGGCCAGCCGTGGGTGTCTAATTTCAATGTAGACATGCCCACAGGCACCCTGCTGCCTAGGCAGCCTGCAGAGTTCAACTGCACTGATCCTGCTACATTTCCGTCCTCACATGCTTCATGCAGGATTGGCAGGGGCAGCAACCAGCCCTGGAAGAGAGTTCTAGTGTATTGGTATGAACTGAGAACCGCACAGCAAGTAGCTAGGGACATGGCAATCTTCTCCCGCTCATCATGTCCCTTTCCATTTAGTAATGTTTTACAAGGGGTCAAGGAGAGGTCAAAACAGAAACTTGGTGTTTGCTAAGCTCCAGTATTAATAGCAGAGAAGAGGCCAAACTGCCAGAGGAATTCCTACAACAAGAAATAATTCATTTGTTATCCAGGGAAATGCTTAAGTAGCTCTAGTCCCAGGTCTATGTGGTAACAGCAGACGGGTACATACACCATCACTGCTGGAAAGAATGGTTTCCTATAAACCAGAAACTAGACATAGCAGTGAGATTTTTTTTTATTTAGCAAGTATTTCAATCAGGATAACCTGAATAGAGTGTTATTGTAGCCGTGTTGATCCCCAGATATTAGAGACAGGGTAGTTGAGATAATATCTCCACTAACTAATAAAAGATATTACTTCACCCATCTTGTCTTTCTAATAACCCAAATTATGTAGAGAAACCAGATATGATTCCTTTAAATCTAATAACCAGAATGTGTTCACTTGGGAATTATTCCCTGGCTACTACATTGCAAATATCCTTGCTTACCTTTTAATCCTGGAGTGGACCCTATTCTGTTACATTTGGGAAATGGTTACCTAAGAAGAGGGAAATAACATGGTTGAGGTTTTCAAAGCAGTGCAGGGGACTTAGCTATTCATTTTAAAAGAAGACGTGTGGCTAAATCCCCTCCACAGCTTAGAAAATCTCAGCCTCTGTATTTAATTCTATCATGACTGGGGGTAAAAGCTGGCAGTATTTAAAATTATGTACATACATGGCCAAATGCATGGCTTGTGCAGAAAGATGTATAAATAAAAGGTTAGTCAGTTGGTGTTGCAGTGCCCTCCGGACAGAGAAGAAACAGGAGTCAGTTGTTTGCAACGAATATAAAGGGGCTTGTTTATTGAGGCCACTGGACATAGACATTCTCTGTAACATGAAGTCTTTAAATCATGATTTGAGGACTTCAGTAACTAAGCCAGAGGTTAGGGGTCTATTACAGGAGTGGGTGTGAGAGGGCCTGTGACCTGCATTGTGCAGAAGGTCAGACTAGATCAGAGGTGGGCAAACTACAGCCTACGGGCCACATCCAGCCTGCGGGACCGTCCTGCCCAGCCCCTGAGCTCCCAGCTGGGGAGGCTAGCCCCCAGCCCATCCACCACTGTCCCACCTCCCCTGCAGCTGCTGCGCACCGTGCCGCCAGCACTCTGGCCCGCCACTTCTGCCGGGCAGCGTGGGTGGTGTAGCTGGCTCCGGCTGGGTGGCGGGGCTGCGAACTCCTGCTGCTTTGAGCAGCATGGGTGGGCGGGGGTGGGGAGATTGGATAAGGGGCAGCGGGCCCCAGGGGAAAGTTAGGGGCAGGGCCAGCGCCAGGCACCAGTGCAGCAAGCAGGTGCTTGGGGCAGCCAATAGGAAGGGGTGGCACGTCTTCAGCGGCAATTCGGCGGCGGGTCCCTCGGTCCCTCTCAGAGGGAAGGACCTGCCACCGAATTGCCGCTGAACAATGAAGCGGCACCGGTAGAGCTGCTGCCAAAGTGCCGCCAATGGCGGCTTTTCTTTTTTTTTTCACTGCTTGGGGCGGCAAAAACGCTGGAGCCGGCCCTGGTCAGGGGACAGGGAGCAGAGGCTGGTTGGATGGGGCAGATGTTCTGGGAGGGGGGCGATCAGGGGACGGGGAACAGTGGGGGTTAGATAGGTGTGGGAATCCCGGGGGAGCTCGCAGGGGGATGAGGTGTGGATGGGGTCGGGGCAGTCAGGGGACAGGGAGCAGGGGGCTTGGATAGGGGGTGTGGCCCCGGGGGGGCAGTTAGGGGTCAGGGCAGTCAGGGGACAGGGAGTAGGGGGGTTGGATGGGGTGGGAGTCTGGGGGGCAGTTAGGGGCAGGGGTCCCGGGAGGGGGCAGTCAGGGGACAAGGAGCAGGGGGGGTTGGATGGGTTGGGCATTCTGAGGGGGGCAGTCAGGGGGCAGGAAGTGGGAGGGGGCAGATAGAGATAGGGGGCCGGGGCCAGGCTGTTTGGGGAGGCACAGCCTTCCTTACCCGGCCCTCCATACAGTTTCGTAATGCCGACTTGGCCCTTGGGCCAAAATGTTTGCCTAACCCTGGACTAGATGATGCTGATGGTCCCTTCTGGCTTAAATTCTATGAATCTATGATATCCCTGTCATTCCCAGTCCATGGTTTTCTGCTCCCAGACTAAGGCCTTCTCTTCACTACCAAGAAAAGGTATGTTTTTACCTCTGGGTCGTGAACACATGTGAGCTAGTCCGAGTTAAAAACACGTGAAGACAAGGCACTTCAGTGTTACCATGAGGTAAACGAGGTGCGATCAGGCATTTTAGTTTTATTGCGAGGTAAACTAGGGCAGGATTAGAGTGCTGACCTTGCCTATTTTACCCTATGGTAAAACTAAAGGCCTTGTCATCACTCTGTTTTTACCTCAGAATAGCTTGCACAGGTCAGTTACCCTAAGGCAAAAGCCATGCCATTTTTAGTAGTGAAGACTATGCCCAACTAAACACAGCTTGCGTTGCATAGTGTCACCACACAAGGTGTCCCTAAGTCCTGGACCAGCCAGTAGTGGAAGAAACAGGTGCAAAGGATTCTAAAGATCTTGTCGACATAAGAGAAAGTTGTACCAGTTTAACTTAAATTGTGAGTCAATATCTTGCTCTTTCTCAATTAATGTCTACAAAGTGGAAATCCTTCAACTGGAGAAACTGAAAAAGAGACAGATTGACTTTATAACCTGGTGGCTCGGGGCACTCAGCTGGGACATGGGGTACCAGGTTCAAGTCCCTCTTCTGGCTGTTTTAGAGCCAGGACTTAAGCCTGGGTCCCCCACACCCAGCTGAGTAGCCTGATGGTCAGGACACTGACGAGTCTGGGTGTCTTTACCTTGAAAAATTTCTGAAGGGCTTGGTTTCAGTTCAGTGCAGAACAGGAAAAATCTTTGAAAGAGCAAAGGGAGGGAAGGGAAAACTTTTCCCACCCAGCTCTAGTCACTTGTTCTAACTAATTGAGGAAGGAAGCAGAGATCCTTTATTGCGTTTATCTTTAGGACACAGTAAAGGCTCAGATAGGACAGTGATGATCGCGGCATTAAATGCCTAGAGACTGCACATCAGCCATGGCCTGGTTTGCTTTGGACTAGCGCTGTGCAGAAAAGACATGGCTGTCTGAAAGGGGATCGGACCCCTGAGCTCTGGTACAGAATGCGGTAGCTTGATGTTACCGAGGGTAGAGATGGTCTGTTTGCTTACGTTTTCCCCACTGCTTTGCTCTTTGTACTCATTGGATGTTGTCCGCCAGATCAAGCATAAGGTTTTACTATTAACTTTCAAGGTCCTACCTGGATTGCTCTTCAGTGTCATTGAACTGTCTTTTGACACTTTTGTTCCTTCCATTGTACCCTGTTCGAACAGAAAAGATGAGGATTTTGGTCCCGAGGGTAGTGCTAGTTCAAGCTCTCTGCAGCCTTGGGTCAACGGAATGGCCCTAAAAATGCCACAGTCTTTTCAAGAAGGGGTTTGTTTACTCTTGAGCCCACCAGATCTTCTGGCTCTAAGCTCAGGGGGCTAACTCAAGTCTCAGCTGGAGCAGTTCAGACTGCTAAATTGAGGCAAGCTAGTGCAATTCCACCTTTGCAGGCTGGGATGCTCACTCCAAGCTGCGGGATAGACATACCCTTTCTTTCAAGCACCTTTTGCCAGGCGCTCCCATAACATGGTTGGAAGCTACTATGACAACATTCTTATTATAGTGATCACAGGCACGGAACTGGTTTCTAAAAATTACATTAGGCTCTTAGCCTCTGCTTCATCTCTTTGGCATGACACTTTCTATGCTTCTAGCACTCATGTTAAAGGCGAATGTTTGAGAAGAGAGGAGGAACTATGATTTCAATTGAATACTGACTTCAACAGAGCCTGGCTTTCATCCAGAAAATTTGAGCCATGTCTGTTAAGCCATTTTGGAATTAGCCAAGTGTGAAAAAAATATTTAACTTTTCCTTCTAAAAATAATTAAGATGTTTTTCTGTGCATAGTTACTCAGAATTTGCTGTGTTAAAAACTGAAGTTGTGATTTCCAAAGGAGATTTTCCCACACAATTCTCACTGTAAGTAATGAAAGTTGTGTGTCTGTACCCACATGGAAACTTTTATAATCTCAGTAGGGTGACCAGATGTCCCGATTTTATAGGGACAGTCCCAATATTTGGGGATTTTTCTTATATAGGCTCCTATAACCCCCAACTTCTGTCCTGATTTTTCATACCTGCTGTCTGGTCACCCTAAATTTCAGTCTGAACTTTCCTATGACTTAAGCAAGAAATACTCTGATAGAGTTGGTCAAAATTTTCCATTGAAAAATAGTTTATGAAAAATGGCCTTTCAAAATTGAAACTTGTGAAAAAGTTTGACCAAAAAATTAAACTCCATAAGACCCCCAAATTTTGGACGTTTGGTATTTTGAAATTTGTTTTCACCCTTTGCTTTCTTCTTTATCCTCCCCACCCCTTTGCTATTAAATACAGTAGAATGAACACTAGTGAGCACCAATCTCCCCCCCCCTTTCTCATTTTCTTTTTTGCCCCTCTAACTTTTCCAAAGTTGAGGACATTTTGAAAAGTTTGAGGAGCAGAGAGTAAAGAAGAGAAAACCCACCCTACAGATTATATGGGGTTCCTAGGTGCTAGACTAATACAAATAATAAAAATAGTGTATGTGGTGTAAAAAAAGAGGAAAAACAAAATTGCAGTAATGACAATTTGAAATGTATCTAAAATTTCAATTTTTAAAAAAAGTTTTACAATTTTAAAACACAAAAATAAGCCCGTTTGAGACAAAAATGACTAAAATTTTTCCAGTTTCTTTTTTCAATCAGTTGTATTCATCGTTAAATACAAAACAATAGCAACAGAAATTACCCATGTGCAGTGATTGCACACACCTTTCCCTTGATATGATCCTGCTTTATTTTTATTAAAAATTTTAAAAATAATCATAGAATCATAGAATATGAGGGTTGGAAGGGACTTCAGGAGATCATCTAGTCCAACCCCCTTGCTCAAAGCAGGACCGATCCCCAACTAAATCATCCCAGCCAGGGCTTTGTCAATAATAATTCAACCATTTTGAAGATTTACTTTCATTTTTTAAAACTCAATTTTCCCAGTCACTGATCTGAGTGGAACTTGAGGGGTGCACAGCACTTCACAGGATCTAGTCCCAAATGAATAAAATGGATTTTATATAAAAACACATTTAGGTGTTCATAATAAATGCCAGGAAAATATGGTGCAGAAAACTTCCCCTTGTGAAAAAAACAGTCATTCAATCAAGACGTTTGAGTAAAGGCTTGCAAAAAAGTCATCTCACCCTTTCCCATTTAAAATGGTACTTTTATTAAACTTGCTTGTTGAGAAATCCTACTGACTTCAATGAGGCCAGGATTTCACCCTAAATATAACAAGACTTGGAATAAAACCATGTGAACTGGCAATATCATTTATATATTGATTTCATCACCAAAACATTTCCTAATGTAAAAGTTTATCAATATTCTCTAAAGTGTCATGGTAACACTTTATGTTGTTAAAGGACAGCCTCTAGAAAACCAGAGTTTCTGTTTAAGCCTCCCCAAAACTTTTTAGAGGATAACATTTTTCCCCACCCAGTTTTTAAGCAGAGAGATTCCCTTCCTGACCCAAAGAAAGCCAGCACTCTAGTTTCACTCACCTCCCCCGTAGGTAGTTGCACACATGATGGAAGTCACCCATGCAATCTGGCTGTAGGATACATTAAAAACCATCCGGAGTTCTTTGAAATAGACTGTGAAAGCTTTAGGGAAGGAATATGCAAATCCGACAGAGATGGAAGCTCCAAATACCACTGCCCATCCCCATCCACCATCAGGAGGGGTATAGCCTAGGTCTGTGTTAGCTGGGGGAGACATAGCTAACCTAGATTCCAGCCAAGAAAGCGGGTCTCTGGGAGTCCTGAAAAACAAAGTGCATACCTACAAATTAGCAGTTCATATTTAGCCCTAAACTTTATGGACTTGTGTACTAAGTGCAATCAGAACACACATAAAACTGATAGTTCATATGTAATAAATGCCAGAGTCTCTCAAGTCACCCATGCCATAACCCTGCCACAACCGCCTCTTAAAACATCAAGACACTATTCCAATGTGATGGCCTGAGAGTTTCTAACTTTTTACAGTCAGTTAGTGGTAAGGTGTATACAGATATTCAGAGCTAAGTGGTGGAATGACATCAGTCTTCAGTGCAGGAGGCAAATTCCCCATTGAGAATAATCGATCATCTGATTCTGAGGACTAAGATTACTTTTCCATTAGTTTGCAATAATCACCATTTATGTGATCTAGCTTGCAAAATGCTTCCTAAGGAGCACAGATATTTTATTTAGTTAACATCTTATCTTAAAGAATAATATCTATTTTGTCCCTTCAAAATGTTTGTGATAAAAATTTGAGGAAAAACAAATCTGTCACTTAAAATAATGTAGGTCTTCTGATTTTCGGTTTTAACCAATAAACACTGATAAGACACTCCCGATACAAAATTTAAAAAATGAAATCCATGTTTATCCAATGAACACCAGAAAAACACTGGAAATGGTTACTTACATGTAAGTACTTGTCTAAATGGAGCAGTAATACATAAGAACACAAGAATGGCCACACTGGGTCAGACCAACAATCCAGCTAGCCCAATATCCTGTTTTCTCACAGCAGCCAATGCCAGGTGCCCCAGAGGGAATGAACAGAACAGGCAATCATCAAGTGATCCATCCCCTGTTGCTCATTCCCAGCTTCTGGCAAACAGACACGTAGGGACACCTACCCTGCCCATCCTGGCTAATAGCCATGGATGGACCTGTCCTCCATGAACTTACCTAGTTCCTTTCTTGGACCCTGTTATAGTCTTGGCCTTCACAACATTCTCTTGCTCATATGCTCAGAGTCTAACTGATCATAATATATGGGATCATGAAGGAATTTTCTTCCAGGTCTGACTGGCAGTGACCTTGGGGTTTTTTCCAGTTTCCTCTGCAGTGTGTGGGTGATGGCCATCGCCATTGTGGGAACGTTGGACATTGGGACACCTCAGTCCCTCCTATTCTCTGTCTATGGCGCACAATAGTCTAGTCTCCTGAGGGCTGTAATACTTTAGTCTCATTTTGATTATTGGGTTTAGTGTGGCCTGTGATGTACAGAAGGTCAGACTAGATGATCTGGTGATCCTTTCTGGCCTTAAACTCTATGACTCTATTCCAGAATGCAAATTTGTGTCCCAACATTACTCTCTCTCTTGCTGCTTCCGTTGCCTGTGTTAAAAGGCCATTGCTTAGTCATACACACACTGCCATTTCATTTCACTCTCCTATGAAGTGTGTCTCCTGCATTTGTCTGGAAGCATCTCTTTCACGCAGTGACAATCCAGGAGTCTTTTGTAGTGGAATGCTAGAACCCTGTTGGGGTTTGTATCACGCTGTGGGGGAGGGGTACTGATGCAGATCCTTGACTTGGGGAGAGGATCTCAGGAGGGAAGAAAGGGATGGTGTGGGTCTCTGAGGAGATTGGAGAGTGATGCTGAACCTTGGAGGTTCTCTGCACTTTATACCTATCGCAGCACCAGCCAGGCTGCTGGCTCTTGGGGATAGAAGCTCAAAGATGGGAGGTGTATGAGGAAAGGCTTGGAAATGAGAACTACCTGGGAAAGGGCTAGAGGAGCAAGTCTGGTGGGAAGGGGGTCAGATGTCAGGCCTGAGGAGTAAGGTATGGGGTCCCTGAAGCTTAGCAGTGTTATAAATAAATACCCCTGAGTTTGAGGGTCTCAGGGATCAGTATGCACCACAATTCGGGAATGGGAAGTTGGGTCATCTGAGACTTGGAGGGGCTAGGAGCTGGTGGCCCCTCTTTGGTGTCAGGGCCCCCATTTATGTCCACAGAAGTTTGAGAGTCTCAGATAGGTGGTCTCTAAAGTTTTTGGCAGCAAAGAGATGGGGGCTGTCATTTAACAATGGCACAGAATCACAGAACAGGGAGTCTTAGGGGTAGTCCTGTTTTTCTTCTTCTCATACAGCATCTCTGCCTCCACACTCCAATGTACAGATTCTCCCAAGAACCTTCCCCAGTCCCCTACCTGATTTCATTCTATAGATTTAAAGACCCACCTCCTCAAAGGTCTCTTGGGCTAAATAATGGGCACTCCTGGGGGGCTGGGTCTTGAAAATGGGGCTCAGAGCCCCAGGAGAGTTTGGCAGCTCAGAGATACATGGGCATGGAGTTGAAGGATAAGGGGAGCCCAGAACTTCTTCCTACACTAAGCGGTGCTGGAAACGTTACGGAGGTGACTTACCTTAGAAGCTGGTTTCTAGGAGCTGTTCTTACTGCAGTCGAGCTTCCCCTCCAGAGAGGGAAAAAAACAAAGCTTGCCCTCTCGTTAGGGTAAATGCTTCATTGTACGGTTTTCAGATGGGAGGGGAAAGCCTCATGATTTCAGGTTATCCCGGCTTAAAAGAATAATTCCATTGCATAAGCAGCAGGTGATTGGCCCCGCAGGGTGCCCGTCTCCCCAGCGCCGCATGGGAGTGAGGATCTGACTCTCCCAGCTACTGACTTCCACAGGATCTCCAGCAAACAGCTGACAATTTCTGGAGAGCTGACTGAAAGTTCCTGGTGGCCAGCCCTTGGCATATGCCTGACTCTTGCCAGAATATCAGATTATGTCCAGGAGCGAGGCAAACCAGAGGGGATATTGCATCGTTAACATTCTTACCACGCTCCCCAATCACTCAAATAAAATAAGAGTTAGAAGAAAATCACCTCCCTGTGCCTTTTAGGAGCCACTCCAGTCGCCTTCTCTTGAGATAAAGGTATTTAATTGATGGGAAAGACCAGTTCCCCAGTAAGGGGGGAGAATGAAGGTGGACTGCCATTTCTTGCCTCAGCACAGCTGTATGTTTTTCTTATGTTTGCAACAAACGGAGTAAAACTAAAGGAAAATTGTGTCTTCAGAGGAAGTAGATCAGAACGTCATCCTGTATCTAACTGAGAGCTGACCACCCTGCAGAACGGGAGAGTAAACGGTGTTCAGTAAAGTGGCAAGAAAAAAGAATTGGGGAAGTTTAGCTTATCCCTCAAAGAAAAAAATGTCAGGGAGAATACAGCTAGGTCAATTTATACCAGCTGAGGGGCTTTCCCGTCAATTAAATATCTTTCTCTCGAGAGAGAGAAGGGGACTGGATTGGCTCCTAAAAGGCACAGCAAGCTGGTTTTCTTCTAACTCTTATTTTAATGATTCATTTTGATTCATAGGATTCAAAACAAATATGAAAAAAAATCAATTCTTTTTCAATAAGAATTTCTGTGGCAATAGTATTTACAAACATTCTGCTATAAATGTTCCACTTCCCTTTCACTTAAGTTTTCCTAACAGCAGAATTATTGCTTCTAGCCTGGTAATGAGAACACACAGCTCCTGATGTGGTATGCCTCGTTCCACCCCACCTCACACTAAGAGCTATGCCTAGGCAAACGTTGTCTGAGCAGACCCTAAGGATGGGCACATGTCAGGTTGGGATAGTGTCAGTCACACCATAGATATATTATTTGGTATGAGGCTGGTTGGCTGAGAGATGGTACCAGCATAACCCAACATCCTGAGAGTGTGTTACTGTGATAAGATATCTAGCAATTAAAGGATGGGAAAGGTACATGCTCTTGATAAAGTAGTTTCAATGTGTTATTTTTAAGACTATAATCAGTGATAATGCAGAAATGAATCAATACTATATATGCAATACATACATCATCCATGTTACATACTGTCCCTCCAGTTTTATAGTGCAAAATTGGATGTTCTCCTGCTCTGAACAGTCACCGCTATTGCTGCTTCACCCCTCAGTGTATTGTTCCTCACAGACCTTCCTTTGATAAGAGCCGGATCCTGGGAGGTGCTAAGCACTTTCAACTCTTGTAAGTTGAGGTTCCAATTCAGCAAAGCATTTGCACACGTGTTGAACTTCAATGGGACTTAAAGTTAAGCATATGCTTAAGTGTTCTGCAGCATCAAGGTGCATATGGGTTTTCAGTATCGTTTGTACTTCAGTATTGCTGAAAAACAAAATGCTGAAAAAAACTCTTGTAGGGCCCCCCTGGGAGAGTGAATATTTTGTCTGACAATAACAATTAAATCATTTTCACACTCACCTGGAATTACTGAATAGGTCTAGACCAGGGGTCAGCAACCTTTCAGAAGTGGTGTGCCAAGTCTTCATTTATTCACTCTCATTTAAGGTTTCGCGTGCCAGTAATACATGTTAACGTTTTTAGAAGGTCTCTTTCTATAAGTCTATAATATATAACTAAACTGTTGTTGTATGTAAAGTAAATAAGGTTTTTAAAATGTTTAAGAAGCTTCATTAAAAATTAAATTAAATTTAATGGTGGTCAGCACCCGGGCAGTGTGAGTGCCACTGAAATATCAGCTCGCATGCCGCCTTCGGCACCCGTGCCATAGGTTGCCTACCCCTGGTCTAGGGTAACCTGCGTTCTGTAATAGATTAACAGCCTACATGACTCCTCCCTCTTCCCAGTGAATGACTGCAACCTCCCACCTCTGCTGTCTCCAAACACTCTTCCCAGGGAGTGACTGTCCTTTCCCAGCAGCAGCCCTCTCTGTTGCCAGCTTCCTGGCTTTACAGGCCAGCTTCCGACCAATTCCCTGTTCCCTGGCTCTTCCTACAGGTGCAGCCTGTGGAGTTAATAGGCCTACCTGACTAGTGTGACCAGATAGCAAGCGTGGAAAATCGGGACGGGGGTGGGGGTAATTGGCACCTATATAAGAAAAATCCCCAAATATCGGGACTGTCCCTATAAAATTGGGACATCTGGTCACCCTTACCTGACCACCTTAACCCCTTCCAGTCCTGTGTGGACACCCCATCACAAGGCCATGTTCAGAACACACTTCCTTAGAGATCTTTAAGCTGCCCCAACCTGATCATAACCAGAAAAAAAGTGCTAGCATACACAGGTGGCATTTTATTTGTTGGAATTAGTACTAGAGAATTTGGTGTTCTGCCTAAGTAATAATCATGGGTCAGTGGTTCATCACCACACCAAAGCAGCACTAACTTATGGTCTTCTGACAAAAATTGTCACAGTCACACAATGCAGGATTTTCAATGGTGCGTTATAATTTCAAGGTCTGGGAGACTAGCATTTGCAAACCCACAGTCTCTTACCAGGGCCAGGTCTGATCACTGTGGCACAAAGTATTCTGGGAAGAATTGGTGAAACCATGCTTGCGTCATGTGTTCTTGATCCAAAAATAAACAAATTACTCTGATACAGAAAATTTTCTCTAGTCAAAACTTCCCATTCTCCTGATTTTTCACCTAAGGGGGGAATTTTGCACATTGTCTTTTCTGATAATTATTTTTCACTAAATTTTAGTACTCTTGGCATGTCTTTCTTTCTGAAATTCAGCTCCAAGGCCAGAGGTTTGGAATGACTGTGTTCTCTCCCACAGTGAAATCTCTTACAGGTTTTGCTAGCTGTGGCATTATGGTATGTGCATTTCTTATTGCATGTCCCCGTATTATAGTATGGTGCCAATGGCTATTCTTCACAATTCAAGCCAAATTAGAATAAGGCATTGGTTATTATAAACATCACCATATTCATAAATGTATCCCAAAGGTTATATAATCCGAGAGAAGCAAAGTGATAATGGTAATGGTGCTCATTTTCAACAATGGGTTATTATTCCAGGATAGGTTGCCTTTAGCAGGCATCTTGCTTGATTTTTAAAGGTTATAATAAAGGTGTGGACACTTGACCAACATTCCAATGCCCATGGACATATCTGCTGGCCCCTGCCATTCAGAAGGGCTAGCTTTGAATTGTAAACATAGTTTTGAGAATTAACTAGAAGATAACGTTTTAGTACAGCCAAATCATTGACCTTGTAAAGTTATAGTTAAAATACCTTTAGTCTCATGTTTTTGAGTGGTTTCAGAGTATGCATCCAAAGAAGTGGGCTGTAGCCCATGAAAGCTTATGCTCTAATAAATTTGTTAGTCTCTAAGGTGCCACAGATCATGCAACATATTGTTTTGAATCAGTTCAACAAAACAGTGAACTGCATTTCCCTATCAGTGCTTTTCCTTATGGGATTTGTCATTCAGGCCCCCGTTTTCTCCAATGGGTTGAGGTTCCTGGAGGTCTACAGCTCCCATAATGCAATGTAGATTGCCTTATGACCAAGCTCTGTGTGGTGCATCATGGGAGATGTATTCCAGTCAGGGAGTCAGGCCCAAAAGAGAGAAAGAGGGCAACAGGCTCCTGAACTAAAATTCCATAAGGCCCAACGGGAAAATGCAGTTTAATGTTGAAATGATTTGAATGAAATCCTCTGGGTCATTTCAACCAACCAGACCAAAACATTTAAATTTTCAGGAATGTCAACATTTTACTTCGATCAAAAATGCCAAAATGAAAAATGTAAACATTTCCAAACCAAAAGCTTTCCAAATTTCCTTTCTGTGAGAAATTTTGAAATTTCAACGTTTTGTCCCAAGTTGGGATAAAACAAATGTTGAAATGCTAGATTTTCCCATCAGATGGAAGTGCTGAATTTGCTCAGTTCTACTCCAAACATTTTCCTTTTGAGCTGAAACTTTCCTTCTTACTCATAACTACCTTCAGGCATAGAATCATAGAAGTGTAGGAGTGGAAGGGAACTAAGTAGGTCATTTAATCCAGTCCCCTGCACTCAGGGCAGGACTATGAAATAACTAGACCATTCCTGACAGGTGTTTTCTAACCTGTTCTTAAAAACCTCCAATGACGGAGATTCCACAACATGCCTAGGCAATTTGTTCCAGTGCTGAACCATCCTGACAGTTAGGAAGTTAGGATATTCATGTTAAGATGCAAGTTCGGCCCAGAAAAAGGGGGCACTGGTAGAAGATCCAGACACAAGGAACGACGTGTTTTCTAGCCATTTGCAGGAGGGCAATAAATAACCTGATGAACAAAAAAGACAGATGGTGAAAGTTGCCAGCATATTGATAGTATTACAATTACAATTATATGATGTAGAAAAGAGCTACAAAACTTGAGTGGATCTAGTGAATCTGGGTCCAGCTAGGTACCTAAAACACTACAGTGGGCCAATAAACTCCTTACAGAGGCACCAATCGAACAGAAAGAAGCAGTATTCCACAAAAACGACATGGAACCTCAGTTATTTCACGCTCTCACCTCCTTGGATGTTAATAGATTAGCTAGACTGTCTTTCTGTTGTTCCCCCTCTACACATATCAGTGATCTCTCTCTTTCTTCCGGATTTGTTTCTTAACATTCTTTTCTCCTTCTGCTTCCCCCCCCCCCCAGCCTGCAAGCAAAATTCACCCTTTAGAGGACCCATAGAAATGTAGGGCTGGAAGGGACCTCAAGAGGTCATCTAGTCCAGCCACATGCTGATATTCAACCCCTCTGCACAGCTAAGCCTTCTCCAAGCCTTTATGGTGAATTTCACTCCTGGGTAGAGGGCCAGCACAAGATCTGTGCATCACTTTTATCCTATGTAAACAGTGCTTTAATGGTTTAAGGAGGACTGAAGAGGGTCATAGGCTTGGTGCAGGCTCTTTGCTCAGGGGTGAATTTCACCCTTAATATGGGGATAGTGATGCAGAGAGCCCACATGTTGGGGAGAATTTAACACACACACAAACACACACACACACACAAATAGCTTGTTTAGGAGTATTTAAAGATCAATGTCAGGTAATGCAGGCGCACACTTTCATAGAAGAGTTCTGTACAACCCAATTTTAGTAGGAATGTTTCCATACTACTTATCTTGTAAAACTCCATTTTGGGTATTTAAAACATTCCCCTGAAGTGTTTGTAATCCAAACACTGCAGCAGGGTAGTGAGGCCCAAGAAAATAAAGCTGATGATAGGCAGGTCAATATGATTTCATTGTCCAAGCTGGTGAGAATTAAACTGCACCAAATATGAATATTCCATTTAAGTTGGACACTTAAGAAATTCTACAGAGATCTGACACCATCCGTAATGCATCGAGATGCTATGTTTCAGCATTGAAGAAGAAATACTCCTCTATTTGGTTGATTCCCAACCTTTGCCTTCCAAAGTTCTAGTAGCTCCCTTTTTGACTGGACCAGCTATCATGAAGGAACTTAAAGGAACATTCAAGTAGTTCAAGCCAAAATCTGACCTAATTTAAGATTATAAACATTCTGGCCAGTAATGATTTCTATATCCATCCAAAACAACATAGGAACAAAACACTGCACACTGGAGATTAAAAGCCATTAGCCACCTTTCCCTTTACAACCTAGTTTTAATAAATTCTTCTTGTTCTTTTCCCCCAACAACTACAGAAGAGCTTTGTAGAGGCAAAATGCCAACTAATATTATTCCTGTTAGCATGGAAACAAATCTTCCACTGGTTAAAAGTGAGGCCAAACTATTTGTTTTTTTAAAGGCATCTCTTTGAAGTACTGTAGTAGAGTATATAGACAGAGGGAAAGGGGTTTAGGGTGCACCACCACAGATCTCCTGTTTGACCTTGAACAATCCAGTTAGCCTATCTGTGTCTCAGTTCCCCATTTATAGAACACGGATAATATTTCCTACCTCACAAGGGTACCACAAAGGTAAATACATTAAAGACGGTGAGACACCAAGATGCTGTGGTAACAGAGGGTCACACAAGCACTTTAGATAGATATGGAGGCAAAAAATTCAAGGTGCGAACCACATTGCTAATAGCCAGTGCACAACTGTGCCTGGCCCTATACAAACACACAGTGAGAGTCAGTCCCTGCCCTGAAGAGCATGCAGTCTAAACTGGCAAGACAGACAATGGGTGGGAAGGGAAACTGAGAGGAAGTGATTTGCCCACAGTCACACAACTAGTCAGTGGGAACAGAACCAGGTCTCCTGAATCCCAGCCCCATGCACTAGCCCATGCTACTTCCCATCATCCCAGCAATAGCTCGTTTCTGGGTGGATCACAATAAGTGTGTAAACCTACCTGTTACCTTCCAATTTGCATCTGCTACAGGAACCTTACTAGCACTCTGGAAGTTGGACTGGATGCCCAACTCCGTTTTAAAATATTGGCAGCTGACATACAACGTCTGAACATTTATCCCTGTGTATTAGTTGTAAATTAAATGGTATCTCCAAGAGCAATTCATCCTACTTTAGAATTTCCCATCTTATTTATTTATTTATAGCTAGTGTTCCAAAGCTGGATTTACAAAGCCTCCTGGACTGACAGACTGGATGGGCAGATGACCTGGAGAACTGGCTCTCTCTTTCAGAGTGCTAATCCCAGAATGTTGTGCTGTGATAAGTAGCAAGTGACAATTTGAGATGGTGCACAACACACATTTTGTCCTGTGTATTTTTGACTGTATTGAAATCTGTCTGCTCAAGGGATTGTGGGCACAGGGGAAAGAGTTCATAGGATCTGTTTCTCCTGAGATTAAACCCTTTAGAAATAATGTTTTTGTAAATCTTACTGGCCTAGCGAAAGGTGAAATTCCTTTAGACTTTTAGAATTAAGCAGCTTCTGCATTGCTGGCCTTTTGCTGCCAAAAATGTTGTTTCTTCTTTGCTCACACACCAGGTTTAAAGCGTCTTTGGCTCTGTGTCATTCCAGGCTGGTGCCTTACAACTTGTACCAGCTAGGATCTTTCATTTATTAAATATAAATATTTGTACTATTTTTCTAATGTGTGTACGTAACACATGGGTAAAGTGGAGTTAAATTCTCTTCTAGTGGCTATTATTACCATCAGCTAATGAAGTTGCTCAGTGGGCTTATGCGTTAGAAGCTTGTATTTTTGCATCCAAATGTTCCATCAAACTTTGCAGAGCACCCATGAAGGAGTGCTTTACACATACATATTGGATACAATCTGCATTACTTGGCTACACAAGATATTTTGAGTGATTGCTGAAAGGAGCATAATGGTAAGAAAATTAGACAAGAAGAGTGGCCAGAGACTTATATGTCTGCTTTTATCTGGCTCTCTCATTTAGAGTCCTCCAAAGAAGGTGCATTACTTAGTTTGGTTTTTGGATGCATATTCTAAACAGAACTGAGCAAATAATTTATAATGATTACACACATTCTTCCTGTTTCTGTACACAAATGTTGAAGCAGAATGTATTTCTATGTTTGTTATATGCATTTCTTTTAAATTATTCAGATTTTCCACAAGCAGTTCTTGTACTCTGGCTTGTTGGCATGCAGTTCATTGAGAACAGTGTTCAGGAAAAAAAAGTTTTTTTTTTTTAATTCACAAAGCAAAAAAAGTTAGATCAGCTTTATAGTCGGCTGGCAAATATAGAGGGTGAAAATTTGCAAAACTGACATTGAAATATTTCCCCTTTTCATTATTTCAAATTTCACGATTTCATTGAAATTCCAACACTGGAAATATTTCTACTTTGAATATTTGAAATTGGAGCTGTATTGGTTAGTTTTGCTATGACGTACTTCCCACCCCGCCTATGTGGAGGAAAGTAACTCTGAAAATCAGGGTTTTGGAGTACATACAACATAAAATGTATTTTACTGTAACATTCTCTCAAGATCAATGCACAATTTTTTGTTCATGACACATTCCTGCCAGTAAACTTGTGCATTAGCATATTTGCAGAAATCCATCACTAACACAGCATGAATAGAGACCATCTGAATTAGTTGAAAAATTTAAAAATATTTATTAAAAGCTTTATTGCAGAAGTTATCCAACCCTAATTCAATATATGAACATATTTCTTTGATAATGTAATTGTTCTGCTGTGTCAGTTTAGGTTAGACTGTCAATTCTTTGGTAAAATCTAGCAAGTTAATCCTACCAATATGCATGAAGTTTCTGGAAAACTCAGTCTTGGGATTTTCTTTGTTAATTGGGTAGGTCCAGTATGTTTAGAATGTGCACTGACAGCATTCGGCAAAAGTAAATGAGTTGGAGAGCAGAGATCACAAATTGTCGCTATAAACCAGAAATATTCCTTCCTGGATTTAGTTGGTACTATTCTGGTGGGTGGATTCTAAGTACTATGTTATCTTTGCTGGGCTGCTCTAACTGGCACTAAATGAGCCCTTGTCCTTTTATCAGTTCAGAGTCCATTCATCAGATTAAATGATAGGAAGAAGGTCTAGCTAGGTGCCTGCTTTTTCCATTTGCTCTACTCAGATTATGAGATTAGGGCCAAACTACATACTGCTCTTAGCTGTGGAAGGATGTACAAGAAGCTTCCTATCTTCTGGAGCATTTCCTCCAGGGCAGGACACAATAGCAGTCCCAGTACTGTGGGCACTGCTCACTTCTGCTTTGGGTGGGGGTGGAGAAAGAGACCATGGCCCAACCTCCCCTGCTGCACCAGCTCAAAAAGTAGGCCTGAGCCACAATCAATCTTCCCTGTACTTCTCCTCTGAGAGAGCCATACCATCTTCTGCTCAAGGTTTGACATAAGGGACACAATCTAGCCCTTCATGTTTGAACCATGTGAAACATTTCAGGAGTGTTACATTTTCAAAACACAGCCTGACTGTGTAAAGTTAGCATAAGTCCATCCATAGCAGATTGTTCCAATGCAACTTTGTCAACTGGGTAATTTTTATTTATTTGTAACAAGAAATGTGTTAGGTCCTACATGTTGTGTGGCAGGTTTTCTAACTGGATTTTAAAAAGCTTGAGGATAGTAGCACTAGCCTAACCCTGCTCCCCTGGAAACTTGTGGCAAGGAGGATATTCTTCAGTGCTCCAGGAAATAGAATAACCTGCTCTCATTGCTTGAAAGCTCTCTGAGAGAGATGGATATGGGCGAGCCACTAAAGAATCCCTTTTCTGAGATTGGGCACTCAACCCATATTCTGCTCACTTTTCCTCTTTTGAATCTCATCCAGAGTTGAGATATTTTATTTGGGGGTGGATGAGGAAGGTCCTTTCTCTGATATTCTGTTTTTCCATAAAGACTAAAGGAACATCTGGGACTCATCGTGAAAATTCAGTTTTCCTCTAGGGAGTTTTGTCTTGTCTTTTTTGGGGAGGGAACAAGAAAACCAAATAATGTGCATTTTTTTGAGGGAAGGGGTTGGTCCATTGCAGGAACGTCTTGCCACAGTTTCACCGGGGTATCTCCTTTACTATTCTTAACCAAAAGTGCCTCCTAGATACCCAATTAGTGACCACTGCACTGGCTGAAAGTTTACAGGCATTTATAGAAACCTCTCCTCTGAATGACCCTATAGCCAATTTTGTTCATAGCTCCTTTGATATCCTTTGGAAATAGCCATGAACTCCACAGCCAAGCAAGTACAGAGAACAAAAAACATTCAGATAAAGCTGATGACTATAGGGCACTGGCAGATATACCTACATTTCTGTGCAGTGGTGCTTCAGTTTTATTGTCTCTTTGGTTAAAAATCCCCTGCTGTGAAAAGAATAGGTTTTAGTAAGCTTTTGAAGATTCAGCTTTGTCCATATTGAAGACTGGGACTTAATCTGATCTCCCTATTGCAATCTCTCCCTCTTTGGCATTGATAATTTCCTCACTTAGCTTTCTGGACGTGCATTAGTCCAAGGGGTTTATACCATCATACCAGAGAAGTCATCCTTATGAGTAATCCGAGTTTGGGGGCTTTCTCCTCTTTTCTATCAACCAATGAAAAGAGTGGAGGGGAGAAGTCAGGTTAATCCTCCCTTAGCAGAGGATTCTTACACACTGGACAGAAGTTGTATGTGAAATAAATCAGCTGCTATTTCAAACCCTCCTGGGACCAATTTGAACTCCCATCTACCTCCACGGTGGGTTGTATGTTAGTTCACACTTGCTCGGGCTGGCTGTATTCTGCCCTGTCTGCCTAGTGCAAGTCATCACTCCATGCCCGTCTCTGGCGGGGACATTGGAAGTGGAGACTGAAGCGGAGGAGTAATTTAATGAATGTTTACTCTTAATGTAGTCAGTCCTATACAAAACACACAGGAGGACAGAGACTGACACTTCACTGACCTCCTCCTTGCTGGTTCGATCAGCCTTTTAGCTTGGACTTCAATAGGAAGCATTCCTGGGTTTTGGCAGAAGCCTTTCAGGCATGGCCAGAACTGCCTGCAATATAGCCTGAGCCACACAGGGCAAAAAGAGGCTTTCCCCTTCCTACGGCTCCCTCCCAAGCACGAGTCTCTTACAACCATTGGCGAGTTTGTGAACAGAAAAGGCATTAACATCCCTGAGTACCTGTGAGCAGGGAGGGTGAAAGGGAGGAAGGTACCTCGACTGTCAGAGGAAGGACACTCCAATCATTAATTAAGGCAAGTGACTAAATCCCGCCAAGAGTCACTAAAAAATGCCGAGAAACGTAGGACACGTTGCAAGGGTGCCAAAGTTAGAACAGGTTTCATGTGGGAGCTGCAGAGTACTACTCAATATTGCTGAGGGAGGCAGAACATTCTAAACTGAATGGGTGGGCTCCAGTCAGCACATGGTCACGTTCACCCAGGATTGACAGCTTCACACTGCCTTCGCAGGAAGCAATGGAGCCAGCCCATCAGCGCTAGGTCAGCTGTCTTTCCTTGAGCGAGAATGCCAGGCTCACAAACAAACCATGTAACATACAAGCAGAGATTCTCCAGATGTGGCTTTAAGTGCTGTGAAATTCGTTACAAGGAGAGAAATCTTGGAGAATGCACTGTGCTGATAAGGGTGCTACAACCCCTTCTGTTTTTGCGAGTTAACTAGTTACTTAGAAGGTGGACTTGTGGTTAAAGGCAAAGAGCAGGTAGTCTCAGTTATATTCCCAGTTCTGTCCAGGCTTCCTATGTGACCTCAACCACGTTGCTTAACCACTCTGTGCCTCCCTTTCACCACCTATGAAATATGTCCCTACTACATAGGGATACTGGAAAGATCAATACAAGGTTTGCAAAGTACTCAGTGACTCTAGGATAGGGAGTGCTATGCAAAAAAAGCAAACAGGACAATTTGAACAAAATTATAAACAGCCTTGCAAAACTGGCACAAGTCTTAACAGCCCAAGAAAGGGGGGCGGGGAAGAAATGAGGGGAGACCTTCAAGCTGGTCCTGCCTGCATTGACAAATGTGGTAACTGGCTGCTCTACATTCCTACATGTGTAGGGAGCAGAGATATATCAGAGGCCCCAGCAGCTTCCTCACCACAGGATGCCTCAAAGTGCAGGGATGGCAAGTATTTGGGATGTAGAACTGCAGAGCTGGGAAGAGAGCACATGGATGAATTTCTACTTGCTCGCTCTACCAACTTCATTTTAAAGACATTTATCATCATTAAAACCTGTTGAAGTCCATTGTATTTCAACAATAGGTTTATTTTATTATAAGAAACGTAACATGACATTAAGTAAAAATGCAAAAATTGTGCAATTATGGCAAAATGTTTAAAAATCCACACATTTGCCCTCATAGGACTACAGTACTTCTTACTAACATACCTGAGCACTGAACATTGGATGCCATTTCTAAACAGCAACAGGGAGCTCTTCCATTTCTTGCAGTTCATACTCACTACACACGTCTGATGCACCAAGATCAGTTTTAGTGATTTAATCAACATCAAAATTTAGAAGAAAATGGAGAATACAAATGATTTTGTATTTTTATAAGATTGGGAGAGGGAACGTTAAAATGTAAAGTATCAGCATAAGAGTAAGTGGCAATTTAATAAGGGCAGTCTAAACAAGAGCAGAAAAAATGATAAATGGGCAGAGAGAGGATGCAGCGAGCCATATGTAAAGTACAAGTACCTTTGGTGCAGTTTTAATCAATTGTTCTCAAACTGTGCAAGTTTATTTTGAAAGTCTGATGCTGCAGCAAGACTTTACCAGTTATCTGACTTTTAAAGAATTTAAAAGCATTTAAGAAGTGGCAAAATGTCTCAGCTATATTTCTGTTTAAACAAAATTATTCATGCATAAGATTCAGTATTTTCTACTCCTATGCAAGTTCCAGGATTTAGCTTTTAAGCACATTACAGTCTTGGATCACAATCTTATTTTGAATGGTTAAAGAAAATGGAGATCTTCGTACTTTAGTGCAGATAAACAAAATTAACAAAACCTACTGCAGAATTAACCACAGCATATTGTACTTCTATACATCACATGACCAGTCAATTGTTAACTCAAAATTCTATTTCATCTTTTCAAGTAATATATTGAAATTTGTTCTACTAAATAAATATAGAAGATTGTCAAAAAGCAGCAAGAAATCTTGTAAATAGTCAACCAAGCTTTTAAAAAACAACAAAAAGTTACATAACACTTTTTGGAAGAAAAAAAAGTTTTACACACTAATGCAATACTGTAAGGGAGGGTGCTTCAGAAAGCTTGCAGCTAGAGTCCTACAAAATAGCACAAATAGAGCTAGCCAAGGACTATGGAAAATGTAAAAAAAACCCATGGAAATAGCCTTATAAGAAAAATTCTGATTGTTGGCTGTGGATAACAATAGTATCTTGAAGGAACTAAACAAAAAGGAACACATACCTTAACATTGTTTAAAAATGCAATCTTAGCAACTATGCATATGCTCTCGATCTTAAACAGTTTCAGGGATGTTCCAGCACCCACACCTAAAAGAAGCAGTCTGGTCAATCTCTGGACAATGAGGTATGTAAATGCAAAGAGGCTTTTTTTTTTTTCCCTTTTAGTTTTCACAGTTGGTTTATTTGATATTTTGTGCAAGATTTAAAAAACAAAACCAAGTGAGTTTGTTTCTTTAAAAAAGAAACCCTACTTTGTGACAACAAGGCCATACACCGAGTCAATGTTATCCAAAATCTCTCAACAGCTATGCCAGGGTGTTAAACTATTACTGAGTGAAACATTTGGCTTATGGAAACAGCTGTTAATCCAGATAATGGCCATCCTTTGCTACAATGCTTACCATTATCAATTTAAAATAAAACAGCTTTCCTTTACCTCAATTTGAGAAGTTAATCAGTTAAATATATAGGAAGATACAACATGCCTTGTTCTGGAGAGAATAAGATTTGTAACAAATTACACACCTGGCAAAGTAGAGCTCATATGAGCTCTAGGATTAAACTTTTCCCTTTTACATCCCGTTTTAATGATTGAAGAAGAAGCTAAACTTTAAACTTACTTTGTCATTAGAAAAATAAGTTAGATGTTCAATTCACAGAGAAAGTGTTATAATATATTGGATCCTTATTCTACACCTGCATTTAAAATTCTTTAAACCATGGATTTCTGTGGACAACTTTGTTTTAATAAATTGGATCATGAAGACAGCTCAGTAGTGCAAAATTTTTCACATTATAGATCAGAATAGAATAGTAAAAGGTAATTGCGGGGTTGGAAAAAGGAGAATAATCAAGTTAAGCCACATTCTTCAGTATTCCTTGAGCACATGCAAACACTTTATGAGAAGCCGCATGAGCTCTCCACAAAATTAATAGCCACTAAGTCCGTATCCTGTCATCATTCTGTGCAGGAACTCCTACCGCAGTAAAAATATGTTAAAAAACAACAATCCCACAATGGCAGGATAGGGTCCTAAGAAGACAGACTCTATTAATAATAGCAGGCTGTTTTAAATAGTGGTGTAGGGTTGGCCCATTCATTTCAGACATACAAGTATTAAAAATGTACTAGCACCATCAACTTTTGGGTTTAAGCCCTTTATGGGATGGAAAATGTTTTTAAGCAGTGTCAAAACTGCTTTTCAAGCACTACATTTAATTGGCAGAAAATAGCTATTTATACTGTTAGCTTGATTTTAACAAAGCCCACAGATAGAAAATGATAGTATGCCTTCTCTGTTTCGGACAAATATACTTCATGTTCTGCTTCCAACTTCAATATTTCTCCCAAACTAAGGTAGTGCACAAACAACATTATGAACATTTTAGTAGACATCAAAACAGTACAAAAAAAATAATCAGGAGCTAGCATTCCTCTATGTACTTTCAGTTGATCTAAAATAAAGACCTAGTGATATTGCCTCAGGATTTTACCCGTATAAAAAAAAAAAGTCACTTCAAACTAGCTTGGATGTCCTTAGCTATTAATGCTAATTTTCTTTCATTGTAGTGCATAGTTATCCTGGCTCTTCTATTCTTCGTTTACTTTTATCACAAAAACACTCCTCAAGAATGACATGATTAAGTGTTTACCAGAAAAAAATGCTGATAATTGCACTTGTAACCTCCTCCTTCTTGCTCCCCTGGAAAATATCAGCAATTTTAAAATGAACCAGTAATTCCCTCACCAGCCTGCAACCTTTAAAGAGCACCCATCCCCATGTACAAAAAACTGTCTCTTTCAGCTTACATTAAATACTGACAATTTCTTTGTTTTCTTTTAAGACATGTTTTCTCTAACATCAGATACCACTGAAATCACTAAGGCTTGTTACCGAATAAAATTAAATAACTTTCTGAAGACACTGCGGATACAACTTAGCTACAGCACATTCAAAATGCCGGCCTAAATCCCAAAGCCTATCTGGAGTCTCATACACTTTTTGCCACTGGTCAGTAACCTCATCATACTGATACAGTGAATTCTTCCTGCTGGTTCTGAAAACATGTTCTTCAACAGTGACTTGAGTGGCTCTGACAAACAAATGGAGTTTGTTTTTGAAGAGTACCAGTTTAATATAGGGATTAATGGACTGATCGCATGGGAAGTCCTTTTTTCTAGTCCACTTATTTAGCTCGATGTCATAGGCCTCTACGGTAAACATACGCTGATGATTTCCACAGGTTCCAGCGATGTAGTAGATGGAGTCATTGTATACAGCTGCCAAGCCTTGGATTCTAGGCACAGTCATTGGGGTTAAAAAAACCCAGTAATCTTTCTGTGGATCATAGCAGAGGAAAAATTCTCCTACAGAGACAAAAACAAAAAATACCACAAGTGTAAGATGGAAGTTATGAGTTATTGTTCTGAATGCAGTTCCATGTGGCTGCCAGACTCTGAAATCAGGTTGAAAAGGGGGGAGCCTGAAGGCCATCAACAGTGCAATGCTTTATTTATGTACATGTTAGCTATCCTTTACTACTTCTAAACCATGTTTGAGGTTCTGGGGAAAGTCCTTCAAGGCTCTAAAGCTTAAGGTGTTTCAAGTATTCGCTTGGTTCTTTTATTTCCTGGTAAAATAAACACTATTTAATCATCTATGGATTATAAAGAACTTCTGAATGAATTGCATGAAAGATGCTAAACCTGGGAAACTGTGCATCTTAGACCTATAAATCTTTTGTGTTGTCTTTCCTGCAAGCAGGGAAATGGATGGATTAGTCACTTGCAATGGTTTGTTTAAAAGGATACCAAATGGAGTCCTTGCATGATTTAGTTGGGGACTGGTCCTGCTTTGAGCAGGGGGTTGGACTAGGTGACCTCCTGAGGTCCCTTCCAACCCTGATATTCTATGATTCTATGAACCTGCTAACTAATTCACTATTACTTCTTTTTGGTTTGGACAATAATGAGCTTCATATATTGACTGCACAGATTACTAGCTGAAAGTTGAAAATGACAGAAGTTCAGACACAGAGAAACTAAAGCTGGTGCTCTTTCAATTGGGTAAGGCTGGTGTGGATTATAAAACATTCTTGGTGAAGCTGTCTTTTAGGGCTTTGAAGAAAAATCATAGTTTCCTCAAAGGGTGCGGAATATAGTATAACAAAGTTATTTTTCCCTCACACGAGAGCATGTACTTAAAATTATATTTAATAGCATCTTCCATCTACATATTTTAAGACATCTTGCCAAGCAACAGTATAGATAAGTATTCTTCCACCCAATTATAGGAATAAGGAAAGTCTGCAAGAATGATAGGAAATTAAAATGGGTGGAGTTTAGTTTAAAAGATTAAGCTACATGGGTACCGGTAGATTTCTCTACACTGAGATACAAAATTAAATAATTAACAGTTGCATTCCAATGGGTCTTTTAAAGCCAAAGTCAGCCCCCAGACTTGAATCATATGAACTTGTTTGGTGGACGTGTGTGTGGCAAGGGCACAAGACTACTTACTTGTGAACAGTAGCAACTGACATGCTGCTTCTTTCTAGGTAAGAAAAGTTGCAGAACGCAGTTTTTGCACCAATAACACAGTGGAAATTAATAGTGTTTTGCCCGTGAGGCTTAGTGTAAGGAAAACAATCTACAGTTAGACTGGGTAGCACAATGGATTAGCTTTTTTATTTGTGTAAGCATCAAGTTAGCCCACACAACCATCCAACAGCAAAAGTTGCACAGGTGCATTCTCGTGCCTCCTGTAAGATGTGAGCAATAACACACTTGTTCGGAAGTTTCCACTTGGAAGTTACTCTCATATTTCACTAAAAAAATTTCTGTACGTTTTCTATCCATTTGTTATTTCAGAAAAACAGTTAAAGGTGACATACTTGCAGTAACAAGCCTTTAATAAGAGGAGTGTAGATTTTTAAGCAGCAGGCTGAAACAAAACGTTAAACGGATGAACAACATTCTATGCATTGCACCAAATCTACCACTAGCACTCCCTTTCAATAAAACACACCCTAAGGGTCATTTGACTTAAACCCAAATAAAACGATGGTAAACTCCGAAATCTAGCTGAAACTCCAGACTGACATACTGCTACATGCTTTTCGCTAACACAATTTGGCTCTCTCTGCTCACTTAGTCCAGGAACAATAAAAAGAAAAAGCAACCACTCTGCAGAATTCTCATAGACTCATAGACATTAAGGTCAGAAGGGACCATTATGATCATCTGGTCTGACCCCCTGCATGCTGCAGGCCGCAAGACCCTTCCCTGTACTCTACCGTTGAAGTCCCCAGAGTACAGGGAAGGGTCTCTCCAGATCCCACGGAATCCCATCAATCCCACTCAGTGCAGCTGGGAGGGAATCATGGCACTGATTTGCAATATTGCCTCCTTGCAAACCTACATTGGTTTCTTCTCCCTCTGGAAGTAATGCTGAGCTGTCAGCATCTTTTGTGGTTTGCCCTTCACAAAGACTGGCAAGAACAGAGAGGGGAGCCTGTCAGGAAAAGTAGCCAACAGAAGGCCTAGGACTGACATATTGAGTCCTTAGCCTCTACAGGTGCTTAGAGATGTGTGGGATTTCTCTGCAGATCTTGGGCCTCCCATTCAAATAGTCACCTCAAATTCTACAAAGCCAGTTCTTGGCCATATCCAGTTCTGGGCACCACACTTCAGCAAAGCTGTGGACAAATTGGAGAAAGTCCAGAGGAGAGCAACAAAAATGATTAAAAGGTCTAGAAAATATGACCATCAAGAAAAGATTGAAAAAACTGGGTTTGTTTAGTCTGGAGAAGAGAAGTCAGAGCAGGGACATAACAGTCTTCAAGTACGTAAAAGGTTCTTACAAAAGAGGAAAGTGATCTCCTTAATCACTGAGGAGAGGACAAGAAGTAATGGGCTTAAATTGCAGCAAAGGAGATTTAGGTTAGACATTAGAAAAACACTTCCTAACTGTAAGGGTAGTTAAGCACTGGAACAAATTACCTGGGAAGATTGTAGAAACTCCCTCATTGAAGGTTTTTAAGAACAGGTTAGACAAACACTTATCAGGGATGGTCAACATAAGAACATAAGAATGGCTGTACTGGGTCAGACCAAAGGTCCATCTAGCCCAGTATCCTGTCTACCGACAGTGGCCAATGCCAGGTGCCCCAGAGGGAGTGAACCTAACAGGTAATGATCAAATGATCTCTCTCCTGCCATCCATCTCCACCCTCTGACAAACGAACAGAGTCTAGGGACACCATTCCTTACCCATCGTGGCTAATAGCCATTAATGGACTTAACCTCCATGAATTTATCCAGTTCTCTTTTAAACGCTGTTATAGTCCTAGCCTTCACAACCTCCTCAGGTAAGGAGTTCCACAAGTTGACTGTGCACTGTGTGAAGAAGAACTTCCTTTTATTTGTTTTAAACCTGCTGCCTATTAATTTCATTTGGTGACCCCTAGTTCTTGTATTATGGAAATAAGGAAAAGTTATTTACTTATCTACTTTCTCTACATCACTCATGATTTTATATACCTCTATCATGTCCCCCCTTAGTCTCCTCTTTTCCAAGCTGAAAAGTCCTAGCCTCTTTAATCTTTCCTCATATGGGACCCTCTCCAAACCCCTAATCATTTTAAAAACAACAAGGAGTCTGGTGGCACCTTAAAGACTAACAGATTTATTTGGGCATAAGCTTTCGTGAGTAAAAAACCTCACTTCTTCGGATGCAGCTTATGCCCAAATAAATCTGTTAGTCTTTAAGGTGCCACCAGACT